>NC_052623.1:105744155-106361655 GCF_016161935.1 Mauremys reevesii | reverse complement strand
CTGGATTGCACCCCAGAATGGTGTGACAGATGGCCAGGTCTCAATTGCTTTTATATAACTAAAATGCAAGTTTATCTGACTTTTTTCCTCTATCCCCACCTTTTCTGATATTTGTCTTCAGAGGCTGTAAGCCAGTGGTGGGCAACTTGAGGCCCGCGGGCCGTACATGGCCTGTCAGATTAATCCGTTGGTGGACTGTGAGACAGTGTTTACATTGACCATCCTCAGACACAGCCTCCTGCAGCTCCCAGTGGCCACAGTTCACCATTCCCAGAAGAAGTGGGTGCTACTACAGGCTGTTCTGTCAGACAAAGGAGTTCAAACTCTAGCACAGGCTTTCTGTGACTGGCAACATGAGGGCAGAAGGCTAACCTGTCATGTAAGCACTTAACCTGAATACAGTCTTTTCTCTAAATTACAGTGTCTAAATCTCATTTTTATCAATGTGTAAAAACTAGATAGGATTAGGAAACAGTTCACTTGTTTTCGCTCTCTGATGTGAAATAAAACTTGTTTTACTAAAAGATCTGCTTTATGTTTGGAAAAATTCAACCAGTTCTTCCATCTCTGAAGAGAAAATGAGCAGTGGCATAACAAGGCCCCAGAGGGCCCTGGTGAAGAATAGTTTGGAAGCCCAATTCCAAAATCTGACCCTCGCCACGTCCCCATAGCCCCAATCCAAGCCCTCAAGCTCCCCAGCTCCTGCCTAGCTCTCCCACAGCCCTAATCCAGATCTCTGGTTCCATGGCTCCTGCCAGCTTCCCTCTAGCTTCCCTATGGACCCTTTGCTCCCCTTCAGTTCTGATCCAGTCCCTCCAACTCTCCCTCAATTCCTCTCCAATCTTCTTCAGTCCAGCCCTCATCTCCCTCAGCCCTGATCCAATCACCCCTTTTTAGCTCCCCTCCTGCCCCACACTTTCCCTGTCCATACTCCCAGCCCCGTTTCAGGCCTCCACAACCCCTTCCGTGGCTTCCTTTCTCAGTCCCCTCCAGCTCCTCTCCAACCCTGCCCCTGTAACTTCCCCCATTCTTCCATCTCTGATCCAGAATCCGCAAGCTCTGCTCCAACCTCCTTTCCCCCACCCTTCAGTTCTGATCTAGCCCCCTCTTCCCCGCCCAACTTCCCGTCACTACGCAAAGCAGCCAATGGTTTCACCTTGCACTCTGTCTCTAGGGGAGCCACATCTCCTGTCTCCACCTCCCTGTGCATCCCACATCCCCCTATTCGACCATCTCCCCACACCTTCTCTGCACATTTTGTGAGCTGCTCATCCGGGTTGCCTTGGTCAGAGGGGCCCCACATCCCAGCCTCTCCCTGCTTGGGTGGCCAGCAGGTCTCACTCTCTGGTGACCTTTCTCCACTGCAGTATAGCACAGCTTGATTTCTGCTGGGCTTGCAGTAGCATGAATGGGAATAGGTGTGTGCAACTAGATAGGAGCTTCTTCCACTCTGGCTTGGGCCCCCTCTAACCTTGTGGGCCAAGAGTGACTGCACCACTTGTCCCATAGTAGATAAACCAGTGAAAACATGGAGGTAACCTCACATAGGTAGAACCTGCAAGGTAAAGTCACCTGTTCTACTCTTGGTGAAAAAGCTCAAGGATCAGAGGATCCTCTCACAGCAGGGTATGTTGCACATGGCTACAGCAGTGGGTAATACTTGGAGAGATGCTGAAAGGTGAAGTAGGAGCAAGAAGTACAGGTGGCTCAGAAGTCAGACTCATCTATCTCCTAAACTCTCTTCCCACTTTCTCCATCATCAGTGATAACTCCATTGTCCTCTTCATCACTTAGGCTCAACAATTTCCTTCGAAGACACCCTCTCTCATCTCACATCAGGATCTCATTACATTATATTGCTTCTCCCTCTACAACTTTTCTAACACCTGCCAATCATTTTCCATACCAACTGATAAAATCCTGGTTTATGCCATGCTTCTCTCTCACTTCGGCAACTAACTTTCAGCCTTCCTGACTATTCCAATCCCTTTTACAAGCTATCATCATTCTGCAGTTAAAATAATCTTCCTCTCCTATCACTGTAGCTGTGGCAGCCAAATTACATTGTAACGTGAGACCCAAATATCAGCGGAAAAATATTTTCAGACAATCAGTTCCCAAGTCATTCTGACTATGAAAAGGGGGAGTGGAATAGAGGGGTGGGTCAAGCCACAGTCACTTTTAAAAAGATTTACATAGTGGCTTAACCACAATAAAACACTGTCAAATGGCCTCTTCACCTCCCTAACTTAATTGGGTAACTCAGACAGTAAGGGAACCAGAATCTTGTGACAAATCATGGGACTAGTCCAACCAAATCAACTCAAAAATACACCATTTAAAGCTGCAATAAAACTTCCATATTCATAAAGTAAGCAGGAAAAAGCATTGTTCTCAGCTTTATTTGAATGTTAACTAATGTGAAATGTTTCTCAAGAAACACTATTTTTCACAAAAGCTCTGCAAATTCAACAAGGGACATACTTGTTGTGAGTGTAGGTGAGGTCCTGCTCAGTATTTTCAAACTTCCTCTGACATGTTAGTAGGTAAATCAGAACGTCTTATGTGTAATAAATAACGTAACATAAATTACTTTGCATTTTTTAAATACCAAGGGAATATAGGCCCTCTCCTGGTTGTGTTTTTAAGTTCAAAGATGATTTTGAAACTAAAATCCAAACATAATAAAGGTAGGAGGAGTGATTAAAGTTCATCTCCAAATGTTCACAGGAATTTTGGGGTATATTTGAGGACCTTAATCCTAACACCTAAGTCACAGTAGACCTGTGGTTCTCAAGCTTTTTCTTAGTATGGACTACATATTAAGACAGTATGCCTGTTGGACCATCTCCCCCATATGATCACATACACCACCTGCCCTTGAGTTCATGTTTGAATAATATCCCTGTGGCAACTACAGAAATTGCTTACATTAAAAAGCAGTGAGGGCTGTATTTGAATAAGGAAAGCCAGCATCCTGTGATTAGTCATCTTTCTGTGGACCACCAGTGGTCCATGAATCTTATTTGGGAATTACTGCATTATGTTGTGGTTTTAGAATTTAAAAAGAATATCATCGCTCTGAGATTACAGATGAGAAGCAAAACACTATTTAGATATCATCAGGGCTTCCCAGAGGATTCAGGGGGCCTGGGGCAAGGCAATTTCAGGGGCCCCTTCCATAAAAAAAAGTTGCAATACTATAGAATACTATATTCTCGTGGGGGGCCCTGCAGGGCCTGGGGCCTGGTGCAAACTACCCCACATGCCCTCCTCTCCCGGGCGGCCCTGGATATCATACCATAAGAAATACAGAATAAGTTTTATTGTATGTGGTTTTATTCTAAACCAAATTGTCATGTTTTTAAACATCCCGATTGTTTAAATGGATTTATATTAGGGTTTTCCCCCCTACACTATTATACCATGTTGACCAACTTCTTTGCTCTATCAGTGTTGTCAGTCTTCATCTGTTAGTCTGCTCCTCCCACAAGTGTCTCTTGTGAGCACTTTTTTTATGCACATCTTATCCATGGTGTAAACCCCAATTCCACATTTATAAATTCCTTCTTCACAGTCACTCCTGCATGGATTGCTCCAGAATACTGCCTCTTGATACCTTTTAGGCAAGGGGTGATCTACACTGTGCACACAGCTAACCTATGGAAAAAAAGTGCTTGCATTATTGTTCTCTTCCTGACTGGAGGATAATGAGAGCATGAATCACATTACAACTCCCATGAAGCACCATGATGGCATATCTGAATAGAATTTTGGGGTTTTCAGTTTTGAGGCATTTGTTTTTTCATTAAAAAGTCAAAATTTGCTTTGTTGTCAACTCAATTTTCCACTGGAAAAAAGTTTTGATAGAAAAAAAAATTGACTGCACTAAATTTACAGAAAGATGTATTTGAATTGAAATAGAAACATTTTCCAAGACTGTTTAAGACAAGTTCATATTGAATAACCTTGGTTCCTGTCATCTAGTTCTGATAAGAATGGGAGTAGAACTTTTGTAATATTAATTATAGCAAAGTAGCATGGGAACCGCAATTAGGGATCAGGCCCTGTTTTATTAGGTGTTGAACAGATGTAGTTAAAAAAAATCAGTCCTTAGCCTAAAGAGTTTACAGTGCACTGTAATGACAAGATACAACACATTGATGGGACAAACAAATGGATGGGGTTGGGTAAGAAGCAATTTTAGATTATGTATATATAGGGCAGAGGAGCTCGCTCTCAAAAACAAATTGTAAATGTTGATTAGCTTGTCCAGATGTGATTCTAACAATATAGTCCTTCTCCTTCCATAAACTAGATTGAAAACAGTTATTTGGACTTTAAGTATTGTCAGTACTTCTGATGGTATACATGAGATTATTATGGAAACATCTTTTAGCATGGTTATCTAAATCATCAAATAAATAATTGTCATGAGTCATTCATTACCTTGATTTGTCTGTTGCTATGAGTAAGAATTTCTCAGAACTGTCAGTGCAATTGCTGAGACTATACAAGCAGTGTACACTGGAGAATGTTTTTTTTCCTTCCAACGATCAGTCAGGAAATTATCAATGCTGAAAACTGCAGTGACACAAATGGGGTAACAGACTAAGAAATTATTGTCCCTAAGTAAGGGAATCATGCAGGACTAAAAATCCCTGGACAAAACAAAGATCAGTCTCTAGAAACATGCCCATGCCAAGACTCAGTGAATGTGTTCTTTTATTTCATCTGCAAATTGTTATAAAAGGTCTTCTGTCACTTCTAAACAAATGAGGCAACAATATTAAAATTCACTGTCTACAACAAAGATCTAGATATAAAAGCATGTCCATGTTTAGAATAAAAGGGGAGTGGAAGATGACTTATTTGCTCAATATGTCAGAAAAATGGAATAATGCTAAAGTGTAGGAAAGGTGTTCAGTCGATGAATTATGATTGCTCTGATGGTAGATGATCATTATCTTTCTTTCCAGGCTAAGATTGCTACCTACACAGTGTAAAATGAAGAAATAAAAAAATCCACTGCTCTTATTATAGTCATCAGGTCATCCGAATGGCACACATGATTGTTTTCAAATATTCAAAGCCAAATCATCAGAGCAGTTTATAGTCACAGCATTGGGTCAGTAATACTATTCCTTGTTCTTGCTTATGATTCTTACATTATTTGTTCTACCAGAAGAATGCAAAGGATATATTTGACATAGATTCAAGCGACAAGGAACTAATTGATTGAGACTGAGTTTTAAGTACTATGTCATGGGCTTTTGCTAACTTGGGGTGAAATTCACTCCTCTGAAGCAGTGACATACAAGGAGTATGCATCACTCAGTCCCTATTTTGAGAGCTTAACTTCAGAACTGCATAGGCTTTTGCTTGCCCTTTGCACCCTTGGTAAGTATCATCTTGTTATCATATCTTATGTATTATGTGCTATGTTTACATGCTCGGAAAAACACTCTAGTTCAATGAGATTCTGAATTGTTTTATATTGCCATTTCTAAATGAGCACAAGTTAATCTTTTAGCCTTGCCAGTTGGACCAAGATAAGTACCACTTTCCCAAGTACACATGTATATTAGTCTCTAGATGTCCTTTCAAGGAAGTAGGTAAAACTGGCACAACGACTTATAACACATCTGTTGGTATTCATATACAATTTCCTATTAACTTCTCAGCACTTATTAGCAAAACAGGCTTACTCTTCCTGTCAGGATGACAAGGGTGAGTCACAACAGAAATCCATAACGGATTTACTACCCCTAACATTCTCTGTGGTCACATCTAGCTTTGGAATTTAAATATTATTTGCCTGAAGGGCACATAACTCTTGTGCACTTTGGACAGCATTAGCACTATTTTCTGCACTGCAACGTGCAATAATTGCACATTGTGTAGTAGTTGTCCTCACCAGTCTTAGATAACTATCCTGCGCTCTGTGCCAGCTCAGCTGTGCTGGCTGGTGCATTGTGGAAGTGGGGGCAGAGCTCTTACCTACTTCCCATGCCTGCCCACTCTTGGCTCCTTCTTGTGTGGGTGCAGCCTTATGCCCTTGAACAACACAGGCCACAATGTAATCCTTAATCTTTGAACAATTGTAAGTAGCACAAGCTACTGGGAGCTCAAGGACTATCCCTTCAACTCATATTCCAGCATTTCAGTCTCAGAGAACTGGTTTCACTGTTTTTCAGTGCCAAGACAAACATGTACTGTGTTAAACATAAACTACTAAAAAACAAAGAATAAATAAAGGCAAAGTTTAAATAAAAAGATTTGACAAAGTAAGGAAACTTTCTGTGCTTGTTTCATTTAAATTTAAGATAGTTAAAAACAGCATTTTTCTCCTGCATAGTAAAGTTTCAAGGGTGTATTAAGTCAATGTTCAGTTGTAAACTTTTAAAAGAACAACCATAATGTTTTGTTCAGAGTTACAAACATTTGAGTTATGAATAACCTCCATTCCCTAAAAAGAACAGGAGTACTTGTGGCACCTTAGAGACTAACAAATTTATTTGAGCATAAGCTTTCGTGGGCTACAGCCCACTTCTTCAGATGCATGCCCACGAAAGCTTATGCGCAAATAAATTTGTTAGTCTCTAAGGTGCCACAAGTACTCCTGTTCTTTTTGCGGATACAGACTAACACGGCTGCTACTCTGAAACCTCCATTCCCTAGGTGTTCGTAACTCTGAGGTTCTACTGTATGTCAATAAAGTTGATACAATTGTCCCAAATTATTAGTAGAAGCTGAATATTGTAAGCCTTCAGGATAAGCACTTTCATGAAATGGTTTAACTCCTATTACCTCTAGGCCTGTGAAACTCTCTCTAAATCCCTAATGGCTACCAGATAACACTGATGATAAATAATGAGCCTGGTCTCACTAAAGACAGGCCTATACCATAAAAGGTTTATGATTAGCTAAAAAGCTGTTTCCCTTTGAAAAGCACTATTTTGTCTTCCCCCATCTGAATAATTAGGAACAGCAGATTATTGTCAAGAAATTAGTCTCTCAAACCACAGGCAAAAGACTTAGTTGCTCATGTTGCCTCTCCCAGGACTAAGATATAGATGGGAAGATAGAGATTGAGAGTAGAGATCCATCTTATTGTCTCAAAAAATAGGAATTAAAATGTTCTTTAATAAGTACAAGCTTCCTTGCTTGTGTAGTGCTACCTTCCATGCTCAGACCCAGCCTGCATAAAAGATAGTCACTTACACTAGATCTCCACACTGATTTTAGATGTCAGAAAGTTAAAGAAAAGGCCTATTCTCAATAGACGTTAAGAGAATGAAACAGAGACATCAGATAACTGAAAACAGATGCTGTTAAAATGTCAAATAAAACAGATGCTGGGTAGATAGAGACAAGCTTTGAAAAGGTTAGACTTTGATCCAGTTTAGGTTATGAGAATTAAATTTATCAAACTGAAGCCATAATTTACACTTTGCACCAGATTGTGCCACCCTTTCTCCAGTACTTCACTCCATATTGATTTTAATAATAGTTCTTAAGGAGTAAGATGCTAATCTGTGTGAATAAAAGTTGCACAATTTGTCTCATTCTTTGTATTTCTTTTACCCTCCATTAAAAAAAAATCTTCACAAAGACTCACATGATTTATACTCCAGTAAAACAATCAGTGAGCCTTATTCTACCTTCACATTCACATATACCAGATCCCACTAACTTCAGAAGAAGCTCTGCTAATTCAATTGAGAGTAGAGTTTTGTCCTAGGTATTTTGTTTATGTATAAGCATAAGGATTACATTGTACCTTCAGGCATAACCCTGAGCAAGAGGTAGTGAGTAAGCGCTATCACCCTGGTAATAACTACAGGAGGTGCCATATCCCAGACACTCACTTTGGAGGCACAATTCCCTCTCTGCTCTTCCCTTGCTCCAGTAGGGTAATACCACAGAGGTTTTTTAAGGCCAGAAGGTAAATACGCTTAATTCATATTGAGTAGTACCTCACTCGGTAGGCACTCTCATTGTCTACATTCAGCATGAGTAATGGTAACCCAGTTTGGTCCTCTCAGTGCAATAAGCACCTTCACTCTGTCACTGAAAGCTAGCTGGAGTCACTAGGCTCAGCCCAGAGTAAGCTGGTGTGTAAGCTAACATGGAGAAATTGGAAAAGTCTGTGTGTGGGGGGGGAATCCTCCTCTGCTCCCCTCTTGTTCTGGGGAGGAAATATGATTTTTATCCTTTTAAGAGGGCAACTTACTCCCTGGCACACGGGAAGGGACCAGAGCCATGGCTCAGCCAATTCCCTGCCCCTCTCCACTCATTTGCTCATGGTGGAGAGTAGATCATTTGGGCTGGTCCCATGCTCTTCCTGTACCCAGAGCCAGCATCTGGACAAGGCTAACCCTAGTCTGTACAGGGGAGTAAGGGTGGGCCTCTCTCTCAACTTTGACTACTAAGTCTGAGCCACAAGTTTGTACGAGCAACATGTATTTCATCAGTATTCATACCTTCTTACTGAAAAAAATATGCTGTTAATCAATTAGCATGCCCATTGCTGTTTAACAGTGCTTGGACATCAAATATGCCCATGGCCTAGGAAACTAAGGGTATTAGGGCCCAATCTTGCTCCTGCTGAAATCAGTGAAAGCTTTGCCATTGATTTTAATGGACAGGCATAATATCAAGGCCTTGATTTGTAATAAAATATATTTACTTTTTTGGGTTACTATATTTTACAGTAACCAACATAAAGCCCCATCGTGTTAGTAGCTTTTGGTACTGTTTTCTTTTCTGACTACAATAACGACGGGGAAAAAATGTGATGATCCTATTTTGTATGATCCTCTGTTACTATTGTTCAATAGCACCATTTTTCAGATAAAAGCCCTATGCAACAGCTGAGCTATGGAGTGACTCTTTCTGGTGTCAGAGTGACACTTTACCACTTCAGTTTTCCGTGACCTATTGCTGAATATAGCTCTAACCTTTAAAAGAATTGCCGATAACAGCTTTTTCTTTTGCAGGGATAATAGCCTCCAAGAGTTGTGCTCTCAGTTCAACTTAAAGATTCCCCTTGCTTTTATGGGCTTTATAGATTCAACACAATAGTTTTGTTTTATTACTCCGTTCTGTCCTGCTCAACTTACTTGGCTTCCATTTGGGTTGTATGTCAAAGTTGTTCTACTATTTTTTACACTGACTTGGATAATTTGTCATCCATTTGTATTGGCTAGGTTGGCTAAACACTGAATTAGGAATTGATAACCATAACCCTTTGTGATGCTCTGTCATTACCCTGTAAATTTTAGAGCAATCTCCACTGTAATAATGTTGAACTTGGCATATTTGATAGTGTTGTAAAAATTGTATTAAATAAGCACTTTTAATTGTTTTTAATTAATAGTTTGTTGAACACATTTGTGTCTCTTTTACAGCTTTATCATGCATGCCTATGAACGATCCCACCAACCTAGTAATGAAATGAGTGCAACAAAAGCCCTTGACCCAGATAAAAATAACCTACCACTGAAAATGTAATTCAGACATCCAGTTAAACCTAAATTTGTCATTCTATTCATTGTGATGGACAAAAACTTAGTATTTTAGGTTCAGTATTATTCCTTAGGAGCCCTTCCAGTAAAATGATACAGAACACTACAACCAACCAACCAGAAACAGTTACATAAAAATACATAAACAAATCAGTGCAAGAAAATATAATAACCAAAATGCTTCAATAATGGCATCTCTTTAAAAGCTCACTGTTTGCAATTTTCCTGATGTCCTAAGAGAAGGCTTTGGGCAGGGGTGCTGGAACTAGGAGTTCTGGAGATGTGGCAGTCCCCCCTGGCTTGAAGTTGTCTCCATCATATACAGGGTATACAGCTTTGTCCAATGCCTTCATGCACCCCTGCTATACAAATTGTTCCAATGCCACTGCTTTGAAGCAACATGGAGCCATTCATTGCATTAACAAGACACATGGTCGCCAGCAAATTTTATTTAACTCCGCCACACTCCCTCCAAATGGGCTCAAGAATGATATGAGCCACGTATGGGTGAGCATGAGGCCAGTCCATTCACCCCCAAAGGCCACTAGTTGAGTGTGACCCCATGTTAAGGGGATGAACAAATTATCAAGCAAATCCAAATTCAGTGTACTATATTATTTCAACTTTGCAATAGCAAATGCCTAAACAAAGCTAAAACGCAGATGATCATCATTGTTTAATGTTCTTAAAATGACCACTGACTTATGGCTGACACCTCTGTTTTAAATATCAGTGAATGGTTAGCAGCCACTCCTCACTGCACTCAATAATGGGCCTTCCCCAGAGTGTGAATACACAGCCATTCTTCTAAAAAATAACATCCAGAGACAACTCCGTGGTATTTATCAAGCTTAACCTGAAGATAGCTAGAAACCATTTGTGAAAAACTTCAATTCTTGCAATATGTCAAGTCAAACACTCATTGACTCAGATGATATGAAAATAAAAATTCCAAGTGACTTTCATCCTTCAAAGCAGTGAAATGCAGTAATATTTCATCCAAAAATATGTGTACCTAAACAATATCATAAGGGCCAAGACTGCAAATCCCAAAGGTTTCCTAACTGTTCTACATTTCCTCATACAATATATAGGGTATTAGAAAGTAAATATTTGAGACTTCTGTGGAAAAATAATCATTTCTGTGAGGAAAAAGACTATTTTCAGGCTGCATTAGAGATTTGGTATTCTTTCTTTGAACAGGAGATTAAATGGGGATGCACTCTGAGAAAAAATGAAAACAGAGCCTAGTGTGCTTAGTTTTGATAAATCCTATATACAGATATATTAGGTTGTACTTTACTGACAAAAGTGGGCTAAGCTCCCTTAACTGATCCAACATTACACACATGTTTGGATAGTTCACTATATTCAATCTGAAAGGCTTTCCTATCCTCTCCCTTCCAAGGCACAAGGCTAGGAGAGAGTTATACCCAAGCACAGGCTTCAGGAACTCATAAGGTCTGCTGGGAAGAGCCTTGGGATGACTGTCTTTAATTGTAGTTCGTTATGCTGCATGTATGAAATAATCAAAGAGCATCTGAAAATCAAGGAGGATAATCAAAAGTAAAACAGGTGACAACAAAAAATCCTGTGTCTACCCACATAGCAGGAGGACCCAAAATCTCACTTCATCTATCTGAATAGCAGGGGTGACAAACAACCTCCACCCATGTGAATGGACCCTGGTGAGGCCCTGTATTCCATACGCAGGGGTAATAGGCAGAAGCAGGTAAACCAGATTCCCCTGGTAGTGTAAGAAACAGCAAAGGACCAATGCTTTGGCCTATCTCCACCTTGAGCTGCCTAATATGGTCAGAGAGCAGAACATAATGGTGTGAAAGAAAGAATTCCTCTCTCCTCCCCACCCTACACAGACCTTTTTGGACTAGACAGGAGGCTAAAAGGCAACCTAAAGGAGCAGAAGGAAACCTAACTTGTACGAAAAATGAAGTAGAATTGTTTGCTGAAGCTGAGATGGGAATAGGAGTAATAGAAGTCTCCTTGTTTTCAGAGAAGCTTCCGACATACAGACTACCAAAAGGCTCACAGGTAAAGACAAGGAATCATCAATCATACTAGATCAGGATGGACAACTGAGACAGTTGGAGGTAGAATCTAGGATTGACCCATTCAGATGAGAACAGAAAACTCACTTGTCTTAGAGGAGGGTCTCCTGAGAAAATCTCGACCAATGAGTGAAAAAGAGGTCAGATACCAGAACATTTTGAACTTTCCCTAAGAACCCATGTGTTTAAAAAAGAAGATAAAAAGCTGTGCTTACATATAGCAAAGCCATTTTCAAATTATAGTGCATGCATGCTAACCAAAATCCTTTTATTATAGAAGCTAAAGAAAGTATAATCCGCTTTAGAGGAATATACATATTATTTATAAAATATAAGTATGTTATTTAAGTGTTATACATTAGTTTACCTTCAGAGGGTTTTTTTCTGTAATAGTTTCATGTGTTACAACATTAATCTATGTATCACTATGATATGTGAAATGCATTTTCTTAATATTATTGTGGCAGAATGAATCATTAGTTTTCACACCCCAGCAGAATGAAAAACATGCCAATTAAAGAGATGTTATGAAATCTTTACATTTGCGGCCTGCAAGTAATAAACTTTACAATTGTATTCCTCAGTGTAAGAAATACTACGAAAACCCCAATAAGGTTAAATATTTGCAAACCTTATGATTTAAATAGCAAATACTATAAGTGAATGTTATGATTTTAAGTCTCAGAGGAATAAATTATGCTTGGAGATATTTACTTTTGTTTAGCCCATGATTCAGTAAAGAACTTAAGAATGTGCTTAAATCCTTTACTGAATCATGGACTAAACAAAAGTAAATATCTCCAAGCATAATGTATGTGCTTACATCCCAAATAAGCCACAATTGATGACTAAGGATGGGTGATGTGCTTAAATTAATCCTGGGTTTACTGGGAAGTCTTTCAAATGCACAAATAGGACAGGTGCAAATAATTCCAATTTGAATCACTGAAAATCTTCCAGTGTTTTGATGTATAAGGGCCTATATGGATTGCTTTAAAGTTAGGCATCTGAGCTATACTTAGATACCTAAATAAGTAGCCCAATTTTCAGAGTTATTGAGTCCTGCAGCTCCGATCCAAATCAGTGAGTGTGCATGAGCGCTGCACCTTGGAAAATTCAAGTTCCTAGCATGAGGCACCCAAAGTTGAAAACTCTGTACATACTGTAGAGCTAAAGTAATACTTGCTATCTTCTGTGATTTCATATACTTCATACAATGTTAATGACAGTGCTCAGTCATACAATGGGTGCTAAAATTCTATGCTCCTCTTTTCCATTTTCTCACTTTTTCAGTTCACAAGCTGATAATTGACAGCATAAGAATTTGTCCTGATGGCATTATGGTATTAATTTATATTATACACAAAAAACTATGATAAAAGAACATTATTAAGCTTGCAAAATCAACCACTTTAAAGTTAGAAAATGCCAGAATTTAGGTAATCTGTGCAACCTTGAATTGTCCCCCACCCCCCGTGTACATATTATACCTTCTTTAATTACATGATCACTTACTATTTTTTCCCACAAGACCCCTGCCTCATTCAGTGCACAGGAACTCTCATATTGACACCTATGTGGTTCATCAGGATTGGAACCTTTAGATGCACCACACAAATCTTTGCCATTTGAGTTAATGGAGTAGTTATAGCAATTGTCATCTTCTATCTAGACCAGCACTAGAGGGGAATGAGCCACTGCCAATGGGTTTCACAAATATTTATTGAGAGCAGAAGAATGGGGAGACTCAGGAATCTTGAGTTTCTTTAGAGGACATAGACCCTTTTGCCTGTTCTCCTAAACTTGAGCCATTCTGCCTCATCACCCCTTCAGCCTCTCCCTGTGCTTTCTCTTTCTCACCCCTGGTTCTTGTCCCAGACTCATTCTCCTTGCCCAGCCAGTTCTTGTCTCTCCCTCTGTTCTTGTTGCCCAATTCTCATCCCTCTCCCCCATGGCTTCCAGTCTCTCTGCCCCCCAACACCAATATCTTAGTCCAGGCAGTCCTCCCAGCTGCTTATCCAATCTGTCTCTCCCCAACCCATTTTCCAGTCCCCATCTGCCACCCCAGACACCTCATCCAATCTCAGCCGAGGTCTACACTACAAAATTGTGTTGGTATAACTACATCACTCAGGGGTGAGGAAAACTATACGCCTGAGTGATGAAGTTATACTAACCTAACTCCCAGTGTAGACAGTGCTATGTCAACAAGAGAGCGATTCCCGTCGACATAGCGACCACTGCTCGTGGAGGTGGGTTACCTACGCCAATGGGAGAAGCTCTTCCATTTGCACAGGCAATGTCTTCAGTAAGTGCTAGAGCAGTGCAGCTGCAGTGCTGTAAGTGTAGAAAAGCCCTCAGTCTCCTATCAAACACATTCCTTGGCTTTTTGTCCTAGTCTCTCTGTCCAGTTCTCCAGACACACCTCACAGGCCTGACTACTTAGAACCCACAGCCTGACAAAGCATAAATATGTATCATGACTTATTTACAATACCCATACTGTTAAAAAGCAATTATCTCCCTAGGAAAACTTGGAAGTTCAGTGAATTGGACATCATATTAACATCTTATATATGTAGTGGAGACAACCAATATATTTCAAGGAAGAGGTGAACCCAACTCTTTTAATCAAACCCCTCTTGCCCTCCCACCCCATTTCCCCAGACTGCAATGGCACAGGGACCCTCCACAGAAATGATTACAGGATTAGGGCAATGATCTTCTAGTTTGAAATCAAGACTCCACTTAAATGGATGGGAATTTTACTATTGACTTAATTAGGGTCAGCATTCCACCCTGAAAGTTATAAGGGTCTTAAAGCTTCTCTTTGCAAAAATTATGACAAGGTCAGAAGTTCAATTTGTGAATAGTTCTACTGCTGTTGTCCCCTTTGCAACAACATTCTTCCAAATAGAAAGTAACTAGGAAGAATTACAGATGGTACATTTCATTTAACCGGGGCAGGATAGGTTCGATAGACTTCATAGGCAGATCACCTAGAAGAAAAGAAACTCTGATTTTCCACCAAGATTGTCATGCTTGACAGCTGATCTGTAAAGCTCAGACAATAGATATGCTAGTGTGAACCGATGGTCGTGTCAAGTGTACCTAAGAAGATTAGGGTGTTCCCCATAGCCTTTGCCTGACTGTTGTAACTGCTCCAGGGCTGCTAAAGTTAAAGAAGGAAATGAGTATGCAGAATAAGCTAAAATAGGCACTTGGAATGTAGGAACACTGACTGGAAGAAGCTTGAACTATGTGAGGTCTTAAAGAGGATAAAAGTAAATGTGGCAGGTATACAAGAAATTAAATGGAAAATTTGTAAAGCTAAGATGCCGGTGAAGGTTTACAAAATCTACTATTCAGGGAGTTCAACCTTCCAAAATGGTGTTGGAGTTATTTTAGCTGAAACCATGCAGAGGGGTGTGATAGAAGGCTCCGGAATGTTGAACTGACTCACTGTCAAACTGTCTTGGGAAGAGGTAACTATCCATATAGTGAATGGGTATGCACCACAGTTAGGAGAGGCTCAAAAGGTAAAAAGAGGTTTTTTAAGCTGCTGTGCCTTCTTGGAAAGATACCACCCAAAGAGAAGATAATGATTGGAGAAAATCTAAATGCATATGCTAGAACTGTGAAGGCTGGATATGAAACTGCTCATGGAGAGCACAGTACTGGCACTAGAAACTGATGGGGATATGGCTCTCCAGACTTGTCTGGCACTGTACATGGCAACTGTGAACACATACTTTCAGAAGAGGGAAAACCACCTCATACTTATGGGTTTTCTCTCTCTAGCTGTGGAGAGAGATGGACCTGGCTGCCTGGGAGCTCAGGGTACCGAGCAGAGCAGTGATGGGGAAAGGCAAGAAGAGATTGGGAGCTCCAGTCTGGTAAACCTGCAGGTATTGTTAAAAGGCCCAAAGCAGGTACTGGGGTTGCAGAGGTGTAGCCCAGGGATAGGTAAAGGCAGCAGGTCCTACCCCCTTGCCAGTGATGTGTGGCCATTACAGACTGCAGTCTGCCCCAGTGAGCTGGGATTAGATGATGACTGGCAAGAGCCACTGAGGCAAGGTGGGTTTAGAGGGTTTGGGGTTCCCCTGGGAGGGGAGACCCAGAGTAAGGGGGTACTGCTGGGGGCAGAACCCTGAGGAAAGGGGCATTGAGGTCTGGGGGGGACATGGTCCCTAAGGCAGGAGAGCCACTGGCCAGCAAAGGGTGCTCCAAGGCTAAAAAAGAGCTAATTCCCAGGTGACCAGCAGGAGGTGCTGCCCCAGTGAGTCCTCGCTTCACTACAGAAACAAAGATAAAACTTTGAGGGTATAAGCAGAGAGAAAAGGACATTCTGGCATCCTTCACCTTAAGAGACAAACAAACCAAGCACTTTGAGCTCTGTGTTGGATCCTGGCTGGAGACATGTTCTGAAAGGCTATGTCCATCTTATCCTAGCTATGTACGATAAAGTGACTACAACAGTAAAAAACATATGGGGCTACAGCAGGGAATTTCCAGTACATGTTGGCCTGTACCGGGTCAGTGTTGAGCCCCTTTTTGTTTGTGGTTGCCTTGGATATGATAAGTGAGACGATACAAAGGCAGCTGCCTTGGAACATGCTCTTTGCTGATAATATAGCAATATGTGCAGAAGATTGTGAGACTCTGCAAACCAACTTTGAACACTGGTGTTGTATCCTTGGGGCAGCCGGTGTAGGAAGCAATCACTTGAGGCCAGAGAGCAGACAGCTAACCAAAACCTCATTTTTTTTTAGAGACAGAGAGCTCCTCCTAATAGTCTAACTCAGTTGCCATAGTAACAAAACCCGACAACACCAAACACAACATATATTTCCTCCCCAAAGAACATCCCCAATAAAACAAACACTAAAAACTAGAGAAGGAGGGTAGCCATTACAAATAGGTGAGGAGGTGGTATCAGCTCGTGCTGGGGGGGCAAGGGGTCTCTCAGCTGCCAGTAATGGAGGAGAACAGTCAGGAACAGGTGACTCATGATTCGTCTGTCTCACCAGAGGGGTGAAGACAGACCCCTCAACTGCAGATGGGTCCTGAAGACTGGCATGACCTGGCAACAGCTGATCTACATGCATGCAGGTAGAAGATCTCTGCTCCTGCAGTCCGGACTGTATGGGTCTGTTTGAGTGATGACTGTGCTGTGGCATTTACATTTGGGGTAAAACTGGCTGCCCTGAGCTAGGTTCGGGTCTTTTGCTCTGGGTGCCCGTCCTGATGACTTGATGCTGCTGCTGATGTTGCAAAAGTTTGTCTGTTCAGAAGGTTTCAGATCAAGATCAAGCAGTGTGCAGCTCGTCCCCATCAAAGGCTGTGTTTCTATAGGAAAGTAAGAAGGTATCCAGACGCTTTTGATGGAGTGTTGTCCCTTTGCTGATTTCAAAGCGTTTTTTTGTCTGCACAAATCTTTTCAGCTAATCCGTTGGTGGGCGGGATGATGGGTGCTGACGTGATGGTGTATCATTTTTTGCCTTCTAAAAAAATGAACTTTGTTCTGGCAGACCAAAACGACTAAAGAGTCCTCATAGTTTTGGATAGTTACTCTCTCAGTAGTGGACTGCATTATAGAGACTTCTGGCCATTTTTAGATGGGGCATCTACACCCACCACATGCGGCCAGCAAAGTCAACGTGAATACGTTGCACGGGTTTTTTTCCCAGTCCATGGGACATACAAGCTTTTTGCCTTCTCTTCAATAGCACTGCCCCAATCAAAAAATAAAAAAAGCTTTTTCTTTTTCCTTCCATGCGCCACTTATTCCACAGTGAATGTGGTGTCTGTTCTCTAATCTCTGATCAGGGTGTGGTGGAATAATACACGCCTCCCCACAACACCAGACCGGAGAGGTTTGTCGAGATTTTTCCATGCATCACCAGGTCCATAACTTGATAATACTGGGGGTCAACGCGGTGCCCTTCTTTATCTGAGCCAGCAGTGATGGTGTATTCTCTACCCATTCAAAGATTTACCTTGAGAGGCCATCTGCATTGCCGGCAGAGTGGGATTTCCGATATTTGATTTCATATGTGTGTGAAAGAAAGTATCAACCAACGTTGCGACTAGCAGCTAATGGGGATGGGGGAATGCCTGTGTAGTCCAAAAATTGAATGATCGAGTCGATGGTGGTGTAGAGTAAGAGTAAACTTTGCAAAAAACTGATGAATGAAACTTCTAAACCTAATTCCTGATGGATCAAAGTGCGTAGAAACTCAGAGAATTTAACAATGCATCTTTTAGCTTTGTTATGCAACATCACAGCTTTCAGTCACTTCAGGGCTTTGTTCTGCCCAAGGGAGCTCATGAGTTTTTTTTTTGTGGCTAACTGAACTGTGAGATTTCCATTCCCATTCAGTAGTCCTAGAAAGGAGTGTAGTGTGCTTACATTTCAGAGGGAGGGGAGGGGAGCCTCTTTTTTAACTTTGCAGCCTTATGAAGACCTGCAGATGAGATGATGTATCCCAAATAAATATTCAACAGAGGGCAATTGAAACTCTTTTACTCTTCCAGTCTTTGTAGGGTAGCCTCTAATTCTTTTAAGTGATCCTCTTCATTTCTTCCAGTGACCAGGATATCATCCAGATAGCACTGAACTCCTGACAACACACAAGATCTGGTCCATAGCCTCTCAGTCACAATAGTCAACAGCTCTTGGGACTTTTCATCCGACGCATCTGTAAAATATGCTTGACTCAGATCAATCTTACTGAACTTTGTCCCCCAGCAGGCCCACAACACTGGGTTGACAGTGACTTTAAAATCACCGCAAAATCTGGAGAGAGCCATCTTCTCACTATTGGTAACTGGTATTAGGACTCCATTGGTGATCAGGCGCTCCAGGTCTGCTTCAACTTTTTTTGGGATGGCATATGGCACACAGTTCGGGCTTTCATATTTTTGTGGACTGCCAGGTTTAAATGTCATGTGTCTGATTTAAATCATCTCCAAAAACAGCAGCATGTTTCCTTAGTATAGGGGTTAGACTGGTTTCTTCTTTAGTCATCCGGGGCACTTCTGCCCAGCTGAACGCCTGTCCATTGAGCTCCACCTTACATCAAATAGTGCCCAACATGGGCACAGCTTTACCCTATACGTCTTCAGAAGTTTTGTTGCCTTAAGCAGATGCTGGAGCCTGCTGCCAAAGACAAAATGCAGTGGCACTTTCCAGCCAGTTCCATGGAGACAGCAATATCAACAGCCTTCTGTAATGTAGCTGCCTCTGCAGAGGCCACACACTAACCTGTCACGCAGGCATCATTTAACATCTCCTTAAATTCACAGTGTTCTTAGCTTCTGTAAGATTTAGTCTCAGGCTTAACAGGGATTTTTAGTTTCACTTTCACAGTCAGTGCAACAAGCAGCTTTTCTTTTGTTTGGTCTTTACCTTACTTCTTCTTTCTTTCTGTTACTGGCAGCACCAGAGCCCATATAGTCTAACTCAGTTGCCATAGTAACAAAACCCATGACAACCAAATACACAACAACTGGCAACACAGTTTTGAGCAGGCAGGACTTAGAGTGACTGTTGATAAGTCTGAGACTATGATAACTGAGGGAGGAAGACCCATCATATAGGATATTAAAGGAAGAGTGCTTAGAAGAGTGAAATAATTTAAATACCTAGGATCAATGATTGTTGATAATGGTGCCTTCCTCAGTGATCCCCTGCATCATACCAAATCTGCTTGGTGCAAATGGTAGGAGCTGGCCCCAGTTCTCTGAAAAAAGGATGCCAATAAACTTAAAAGGTATAAAACTGTAATTCGACCCATGTTATCTATGGAACAGAGGCACAAAAAAGAAGTAAAATGAAGCTATTGAGATGGACAAATTATTGGACACTCCGTGATAGGAAATGAAATGAGGTTGTGAAGGGCCTAATGCGAGTTGTTCCAGTTGAAGACAATTTGTGGGACACTAGGCTATTTTGGTATGGACATGTCCAGTGGAGACCTGATAGTTGTACTGGTAGGGTAGCCCTTGAAATGTCTCAGTATGTAGACCAGATAACAGCAGACCTTACAGAGACTAACTTGCACAAGCAGGCGTACGCGCAGGAGTTTTGGAAGAAGTCCTAAAAGTTGATGACCCCAAATAGGGAAGTGGCAAGAAAGGGATGACATTTCATTTAATTCTTCCTTGGTAAATCCATGAGTGGAAATGAATGTTTCTTTTGTCTCTAACTTTTCCATGCCTCACAAGATTGTTCCCCCTCAGTACATCCCTCAATAAATTAGAACAATTCCTAGTGTTATTATGACTGTAGTCTCATTTAGGTTCTCTTTTTCTCTGGTTTCATAACAACAGATCCCTCTGCCACCAGCCTTACACAAATGTAGGATGCATGGTCTTTAAAAGTGTAGATTAAACATCAATCAATAATCAAATGTTTTCCAGAAAATGTTTTCTTTTTTCAACTATCCTTTACATCTGTGCAAAATGGTCCTGCTTTCTATTTCCATTGGAATATTATATAATATAATAAATTCTATAAATATTTGTTTAAAACAAATTGCCAGCTTTAGACTGCTTTACAATTATTCTTATTTTTAAGTCAAAGTTTTTCTTAACTGAGGGTTTACTCAGAATAAAAAGCCCATTACAATCATAAGCCAATACACAGAAGAAGAGGTTAAATTTCTTCTTCCTGAAAACAGATCTAAGCCAAGCTAAATTTCAGCTCAGCAGGGCTACCATATATAATGGTCATTTATGTCAAACCTTGGCCTATTTGTTTATTATTGCTAGCTCATCACAGGCTCCATCATATCTCCCAAAATAATTGAGAAAGAAAATAAACTTCTGCATGTCTTTTGTTTCCCCTCCTCCCCCCGCTTATGTGTCAGACTAGTAAAATGCTCTCTTTGAAAATAAACCAGAGTTGACATATAATTGTTGCCTTCACCTTCACTGTTACTGACATTACAATCTGAACCTTCCTTGGAGTCTTAAAACCAATTTCGATGTCATGCTCTGATAAGTCATTTCTAGTACTTTATGAATAGTTCAAGGTCACAGGGATCTTGACCTACACCAAGCCAGATAAACCTCTGTTGGGTGTTATGTTTTACAGAAAAAAACAAACTATTTTAATTGATTTTCCAAATTGCAGATATTAAGGTAACATCTAACAAAGCAGCAGCTACACAAACAAACAAAAAAGCCCACCACCAACCCTAAACTACACATTTAATGACTTTTACCAAAGTAATCATGAATAAAGGGAATTGGATGAGGGTGACAAGGAAAGAGGAAGGAATGATAAGTTTTCACATATTAGTGTTTTAAAGTTTACAAATCTGGGTGTAATAAAGGGATATGTATGTGTGTGAGGAATAACTTGAATGAAAGACGAGACTCACAACAGGGTGTTTCTTCCAGTAAACATTTATTGTATACTGCAAAGTCTAAAGAAGGGCAAAAAAATAGCTCTAAGTTGTTCACTTTGCTGGTTAAGTCTGCTAAGAAACAGTCATCCATGATGACAGGTTTCAGAGTGGTAGCCATGTTAGTCTGTATCAGCAAAAACAAACAGGGAACCCTTGTGGCACCTTAGAGACTAACAAATTTATTTGGGCATAAGCTTTCGTGGGCTAAAACTCACTTAATCAGATCCATGGAGTGAAAAATACAGTAAGAAGTATAGTAATTCAACTGGCAAATTCTTTCTGTTTGCATTGTTGTTGTAGCTGTGTTGGTCCCAGGATGTTACAGAGCTTACACAGAGCTTCAGACCTGAAGAAGAGCTCTGTGTAAGCTCAAAAGCTTGTCTCTTTCAGAAGTTGGTCCAATAAAAGATATTATCTCACCCACATCGTCTTTCTAAAATCTTTCTGAGCTATTGTATGTGTAAATGTTAAACTTCTTTTCAAAAAATAAAAGCAGGTTTTTCACAAAGTTAAATTCAAGAAGTACTGTGCTTTCCCAAGATGAGCACTGGCTCTGGGTGGCCAATATGAGAAACATTAAAAGGCTTTTTCCTATGTTTTCCTCCTACAAGGACCATCTTTCTCTCGCCCACTGTCCATTTGATTGTTTCAGACACTTGGAATGGGGTAACTGGTCTCTCAAACTATCCCCTTTGTCTTTGAAAGGCCAGTAGCACTTTACAGAGTGTATTCATAGAATCATAGAATCTCAGGGTTGGAAGGGACCTCAGGAGGTCATCTAGTCCAACCCCCTGCTCAAAGTAGGACCAATTCCCAACTAAATCATCCCAGCCAGGGCTTTGTCAAGCCTGACCTTAAAAACCTCTAAGGAAGGAGATTCCACCACCTCCCTAGGTAACCCATTCCAGTGCTTCACCACCCTACTACTGAAAAAGTTTTTCCTAATGTCCAACCTCCCCCTCTGCAACTTGAGACCATTACTCCTTGTTCTGTCATCAAGTACCACTGAGAACAGTCTAGATCCATCCCCTTTGGAACCCCCTTTCGGCTAGTTGAAAGCAGCTATCAAATCCCCCCTCATTCTTCTCTTCTGCAGGCTAAACAATCCCTGTTCCCTCAGCCTCTCCTCATAAGTCATGTGCTCCAGACCCCCAATCATTTTTGTTGCCCTCCGCTGGACTCTCTCTAATTTATCCACATCCTTCTTGTAGTGTGGGGCCCAAAACTGGACACAGTACTCCAAATGAGGCCTCACCAGTGCTCCCTCCAGCGTATCAACCACCTCTCCCAGTTTAGTGTCATGCAAACTCTTGCCCTTGGTGAATCCATGCTGACTGTTCCTGATCACTTCCCCTCCTTTAAGTGGTTCAAAATTGATTCCTTGAGGACCTGTTCATGATTTTTCAGGGACTGGAGGAGGTGAGGAGCTGCTGGTTGGATAAAAAGTGAATTTTAGTGTGCCCAAAATGCAAAATGCATAAATAAACTAACTAGATTATTTGAAAAAAAAAGCTTTTTTAAAATTTTTTAAAATTTTTTTTTTTAATTTTTTTTTTTTTCAATATTTTCTTTTATAAAATGATTTTTCTATTTTGCTACTGAAAAACAGGGAGTAAAGGGGCAGGAAAGTAAAAAATAAAAATTTGAAGTTTTACATTATTTTAAGTTACCAATTATATATTTACAATTTAATTTCATAACAATAAAATTAAGCCTCAAAATCCTTCATAATCGGTGAAGTAGGGTATTTGTTTTTTATTTTAACATTTTCTCTTTTTAATTTGCTTTCCTACAAACTCAAACACAGAATTCAAATCTTACATTACCAACTATATACATCTGCACAGAAATGTTTATTTAAGCCCAATGCAATGATATAAGTATGAAGAATATTTAAAAAATATTATACCTTCCCTTCCCCCTCCAGCAAAAAAAAACACAACAAAATCATTTGTTGCTTAGTTGTCTTTCTCCATTCTACTTTCTCCTCTCTGCTTCTACCCTATAATTTTTTCACAGTGTCTTATCAATCAATGTATTTCAAGTGCCTATGTTGTGTGTGTAATTTATTATTTCAAAATGTCAATATAATAATATTATTATAGATTATCAAAATAATTAATTAATTTTTTTAATAAAAAAAATGTAAATTTTTTTTATTATATATATTATTTATGCCAATTTTATGATGAAATCAAAGAAGAATAGATGGAACAAGATTTCAAAAAAAAAAGCTAAATAATGACTAAGGACCTAGAGTCTTAAACTTTCACCCAAAACTCTAATAAATATGCCACAATATATTACCTACATAATATACACATATGAGCAGCAATGTGTTATTCTATGTGATGGAGGTAGATAGAGTACTGGTAAGAAGTGACAGCATATTAGCTCTAAAGTGGATTCCTATTCATGTTTTAGATGATTTTATACTAAAGCAAAGCATTCCATGCACTATGAGACCATCTCCCATGTGTTTACTTTCTTTAAAGGCTCAATTAATTGAAAAAAAAAATAAAACTCTAATTAATTAAGCTGCACATCATCAGAGTAGCATGGGCGGATGCCATTCATTTTTATCTTCTACTAAAGACACTACAGTTTATATCACACAGGAAATGAAAGTCTGTATATAAATGAGACAAATTCCCTTGGATTCAGAAGCAGGATTTACTTAACCTGTTATGAGTGTAGCACCGTGAATTTAGCTACTATGGCAGGTCTATGCTTTTTCATTTCTTTCCACCAAAAATGCCCCTTCTGCTTCCTGTACTTGACATTTTAAGAAGTGCATTTAGTTGAGTTATAACAATGAATCTCTATGGTAACTGCAAGGCTGGCCAATCAGAAGATTATATGCTCCTATTCCTCCCTGCCTGTTCTTTCAGAGAAGCTGTGAACCAAAGGAGAGGGAAGCATGGGTTCTTTTTTTTTGCAATAAAAGTTTGTTATAAAGCAGGAAGAAATGAATTTTGTTTTTCAAAGACAGGCTAAAAATGATTAGCCTGTGTAGAGAGAGAATTAGTAATGAGTCAAGGAGTAGTTTGACCAGAGCTTTTTCTTTTAAACTATTTGGATTAACTAAGTGGTTGGTCTTTGAAGCAATTAAATGAGCTCTTGTATGGGAGGAAACTGTAGTGATGAGTTAGCCTGCTAGCCTGGGTAGACAGACTTGCACTCGCAGGGCTTGAGCTAGCATGCTAAAAATAGCAGTGTAGATGTTGTGGCTCTAGTGGAGATTTGGGTTAGACACCCAAGCTCAGTCGCAGGGGGTTGGCTGGTCTTGAGAGGTGGAGCTGATGCACAAACTGTAACAACCATACTATTATTTTTACTGTGTTAGCTCAAGCTGAGCTGTGTGCCCAGAATGGAGTTTTGCTCCCAGCTGCAGTGTATCCATAGTATCTATCCAACACTAGTTCAGTGAGTGTTCAGATAACTCATGTTCCACCATTAACCATTTTCTTTTATTATTAAACTGCAAATTTTGTGTTCTAATTTTCAAACCAATAATGAATCAGGCTAGAAACCAATGTAGTCTCTGACATAGAGTTACCATACTTCAAGTTTAACAATCAATATCCCTTTATTAGCAAGGCAGTCTGTATTAACAGTCAATTCAGATATCCCAGTGGTAAATAAAAAACATTGTTAATAACTGTGCTGTGACCAATCAAGAATGGAGATTTTCAGATAACTTATGGATGATAGGCCATATTGTTGGTATGTAAACATGTGGAGTTCCCACTGAAACCAATGGAATTAGCACACACACACACACACACACACACACACATCTGGAGGTAGAGTATGGCGCTACAGTATATTTATGTATATTAGATGGGCAGGTCATGTTATCAGAATGGATGATGATGGAGTTCCCCAAAAAGTTTTCAATGGTGAGCTGAAAGTTTGGTCAACAAAAACACTGTTACGCAGAATCTCATCTCATGCAGTATGAATACTGATAACTTTGAAGACATGGCCAAGGATCAGCTGTTCATGATCTTGCTCCTTGTGGATCAGACAATGCAGCCAGTGCAGAACACACATGATCCAGTAACCTCCTTATCAGATCTGATGGACAGCCGTACACTATATACACACTATATAACAGTGGTGGGCAACCTGCATCCCATGGGCCACACACGGCCCATCAGGGTAATCCGCTGGCAGGCCGCGAAACAGTTTGTTTACATTGACCATCCGCAGGCACGGCCGCCTGCAGCTCCCAGTAGCCATAATTTTCTCAGATAAGATAGGAAGTTTAAGAGAAACTTGAAAATATTACTGAATCAGAAAATAAATGCTTCCCTAATTATGTTTCCATAATTTTAAGGAAAATGTTTTTAATTAGGATCCATGCTGGCCAGTCCCACTGTATTTGCAGACTGTTGGAAGCAAAATGCTCTTTATAGGGTTTACAACATAAGGATGCAGACATTCTAGGAACATCCATGTTCCTAAAATGAGCCTTTTCTTTTTTGTTGTTTGTTTTGACCACTATAGGATGATCTGCCAATCGTGGTAGTCTGGCCAGATACTTTGGGGCAGGCAGTGTTTAGGGCACCCAAAACACATTTAGGTTTAGAATTTAAATGGAATATATAACCATGGATAGAATCATTTTCTTCTAAAGAAATGTGGGATCTGTTCTATTTGGCCTTTGATTTTTCCAGTGACAACTTCTTCCCAACAAAATAAGCCACAAGTCAAATTTAACAAAAGGAGAAATCCCAACCAGCAATACCTATGTTGGATTTTGTTTATTTTCAAAAAGTTTGGACATTTCCAGTTTTTAACATGTCAGTTAGCCTGATAGCTCTGAAATTGCTGCATAAAGGTTTGCTGAAAGAGATGAACTTGTACATCAGCCACATTAAAATGAAGAATCACACAACATAATGGCAAATATAGGAGCCAGAGGAAGCATAGACACTCTGAAAACTCTCTAAGTGATCCCTACTTACAGGAATAAAATCGGAAAAGAACATTTATGATGAACTGCTTCTACAAACACAAAAAATGAAATGAAAGCATGTCAGAATGATGTGTGAAAGACTCATGTACTTCAAGTATTTAATGAGAAGAACCCCATGGACCACATAATAAAAAGCCATAAAAAAGACCTATAAGAATGAAAATGAGTGACAGGAAATCCAACTGCAAATGGAAAGTCATAAATGGATGTTAAAGCAATCTCGGTGCTATAGACCGATCAAAGGCCTGACTGAAATTTTTTAAACAGTGAAGTATCAGAAAGGAGAGGCTGCAGAAATTTCATCATACCCCTTTTCCAGAACTTTTGGTAAAAAGAATAGATTTGAAATAGAGTAGAAATCTGATAAATTGCTTGAAGACAAAAATAGCTTCTTAACAGGTGACATAAATAACTTCAGCAACCTTTAGTGAAGTGATAAATAGATAGTGTGTGATGTAATGAAAGAAACTAAAGGATGTCTCCATTGCACCAATTACATTGTGTCCTTGGATCTAGGTAACTAGTCATGAGATGTTAATACTGTGCTACATATATGTTAAAAATACATCACAAATTCAAGATCTGTAGAATGGACTGATGCATACAGGTAAAAAAAAAAAGGTGAAACGATGCAATGTCAGGAGAGAATAAAGTGATAATCAAAGTCATGCCAGTTAAAATAAAAAAAAATCTACTCAGAATCACCATGAATACCCATCTGAAATAAGTATCAGAGGAGTAGCCATGTTAGTCTGGTTCTGTAGAAGCAGCAAAGAATCCTGTGGCACCTTATAGACTAACAGATGTTTTGTAGCATGAGCTTTCGTGGGTGAACACGAAAGCTCATGCTACAAAACATCTGTTAGTCTATAAGGTGCCACAGGATTCTTTGCTGCTTCATCTGAAATAAATGAACAAAAAAAATACTGACAAATAATTTTCAATAGAATTATTGGATGCTTTTATCCTTTTAAATTTTATTTACAAAGCAAAATACGCTCTCACTCACTGAAAACCAATCCTCATTTTCAGTGAAGTTCCAGAGCTGAAGCAACATGGTAAAAAATAAAGGCTAAAAATGGAAAAAGTATAAATATTTGAAGCATGATATAGGGCTAATAACTCAACATTTTAAAAGCTAACCCAACACAAATTAATATTCTTGTAAGTGACTTTTCAAGTACTTGTGTAAATATGTAGATTATGCAACGCAATCCAGTAGTCTGGTTCCATTTTAAAGATGTGAGGTTATAGATATTTTGTAGTTATAATGATTAATTTAATATTTGGCTTTGACAGCCATTGTACAAACATATTCACTATAGTAAATAAGTAATACAGATACTTCAGTGCATTCTATATATTCTACAAACAGGAAATATTGATGTAAGTAAATCCCATGCTTTGACATTTACTTACTTTTTAACGGTATCACATTTTATTTCAGAGCACCACATAATGTTTTATACAGTAGAAAGTGTCCTGATTCTCTGTTACATTCTTAAATGTGTACATTGTAGTTTGGATCAGGTATGCTGACTAAGTAATGGAAAGATGCTATAACTTCTCTGAATTATTTTCCAGTTTTATCCTTGTCCTTTGTTGTTAATTAGATCAAGGCAAATTTCCATTGAGACTGGGCTGGTTGTGGAAAATGCAGACTATATTTTGATTAAAGTTCTTCTTCTGCTGAGTGCAAATTCCAAGATATCTTGTTTTACTAAACCAGCTTTTGTTGGTGGAAGAGAAAAGATTTCCAGCTTCACAGAGCTCTTTTTCAGATTTGGAAAAGACAACCACAGTGTCACAGCTAAATAAAAGGTAGGACAGATAGTTAATCAGAAGGGGTTAATGCATGTTGCCAGAAACCACTTAAAAAGAAGTAGGCAATTAACACCGCTGCAGTTTTAGGATAAAATAGGTTTAGTGGGTTACAATGAGTCATAAAACCAGGGTCTCTGTTGAGACCTTGATTTTTTAGTGTCCAGAAGCTTTATGAATTTAAATTCCCAATCTTGTCTTTTGAAGGTTTTGTGCAGGTTTCCTTTGAGGATGAGGACTAATAGGTCAGATATGGAGTGATTGTTTTGTGAAAAGTGTTTGCCCACAGGGTGTTTTTGTCTTTTTTAATTTTTTGTAATAGTTCATTTCAGAGTGTAGTGACTGTCTGTTGCTGGGACTTGATGCACCAGCTGAGGTATGCCACATACAGTAAAAGCTTTGTTATCTGGCATGTTGCGGGAATGGGGGCTGCCAGTAAGTAAAAAATTCTGGTTGACTAAGAGGGAAGGAGATTGGGTGTGGGAGGGGGTACCGGGTGCTGGATCCGGGCGGCACTCACCTAGGGCGGTTCCCTGCAAATGGCGACCTGTCGCTGCTGCTCCTGGGTGGAGGTGTGGCTAGATGCCTCTGCACGATGCCTCTGCCCGCAGGTGCCACCCCTGCAGCTCCCATTGGCTGCAGTTTCTGGACAGATTGCCACTTGCAGGGAGCCACCTGAAATGAGCACCACCCGGATCCGGCATCTCCGCCCATGCCCCAACCCCAGCCCCGCACTCCCTCCCGTACTCCAAACCCCTCGTGGCTGTTCCTCCACCTAGGAGCAGCAGGGACCTGTCACCGATTCCAGGGAGCTATGCAGGGCCAGGTAGGGAGCCTGCCGGCCCTGTGCCAAGCAGATTATACACTGGAGTTTCAATAAGATCAGAAATGCCAGTTTATAGAGCTTTCTGGTTGGTAAAGTGCCGGATAACACAGCTTTTACTGTATTGTGATAACCATTTGTAGGACCCATGGATCTTGAAAGATGTTTTGTCTATATCTCGAAAGCTTGTCTCTTCCACTAACAGAACTTGGTTCAATAACAGATATTACCTCACTCACCTTTTCTCTCTCGTATCCTGGAACCAACACAGCAAACGACGAGCATCCGCCGAAATGCCGCTGAGAAGCAGCATCATCCAGACGCGTCACCGCCAAAATGCTGCTGATTTTCGGCGGCGTTTCGGCAGCGACGCCTCTGGATGCTGCTGCTTGTCAGCGGCATTACGGTGGCGATGCCTATTGATGTTACATAAGAACATAAGAACATAAGCATTTCAGCGGATGCTTGTCCGCTGGCCACGGGTCTCGGTGGCTCGTCGTCTGGCACTCACCAGACAAAAACGGTTAGGGACCACTGATCTAGAGTGCAGCCAGGGGTGAGGTAGGCTGGCTTTCTCCAGACCCTCAGTACAACACCACCATAGGGTATGCCTTCACTGCATTCTAAATCTGTCTCTGCGGGACATGGGCTTGTGGAGTTGGTGTTTCAAAGCCCACACCTTAACATCCACACTGCATTGTAAATCTGGGCTTATAATTGCTGGACCCCAGTTTCACAGCTGTGCTAATGTGTCTATACTGCACTACACAAACCTTCTAACTCAGATCTGCACCTTGAGCTGCAGCCACACTGCAATCTGGCAGGGCTTAGACCTGAGTCACAGCTGGGCTCAGGGGGCTCTGGCCCACCCCCCGGCAGGTCCAAGGACCCAGTCCTGAGTGCTTGCTGACCTGACTGAGACTGATTTGTGCATGTATGGGGGGTGGGGTTGGGCTCAAACCTGAGTCAGAGCCCAGGCTTACTGGCAGTCTAGACATAGCCCAAGAGTACAGTAGTTACATAGAGTACAGGGACAGATGGGGCTGGTGGGAACTGGTGGGGTTGGTGGAGAAGATCTTACCCTTTAGGGTATGTCTACACAGGAAATAAAAGGTGTGTTCTGAACTTGGGTTAACTAGCAGTGGAGACACAGCTACTCAGCTTTTAATACAGGTTAGCAGCTCCAATTCAACCCCAGGCTCCCATATTGGCTCTGACCAAATAAAGAACTAGTTGAAAATTGAGGTGGATAGCGGACAGAAATGTTTACCAAAATTTTGACAAAAAATGGGAAACATTTGAAATATTCTGACCAGCTTTAATGGTAAGTAAGTGGCAGAGGAAGAGAAGAACTAAACTAATAGAAAATTAAAGTGAGATCTGAAAATAAACCTGATGAACGAATACAATAAATGATAAGAAGTCTCAAGAAAATCACCAAATCAGGAAGGTGTTAGTTCTGAACAAGATTTTATGAGATTTAATATAGTGACAAAAAGTAATTTTCCTCTGCTGATACTCACACCTTCTTGTCAACTGTTGGAAATGAGCAACATCCACCATGATTGCATTGGCCTCATTAGCACTACAAAAGTAATTTTCCCTCTCTTGATATTCACCCCTTCTTGTCAACTGTTGAGATTAGGCTACTTCCACCTTAATTGAATTGACCTCATTAACGCTGACCCTACACTTGGTAAGGCGACTCCCATCTTTTCATGTGCTGTAATATTTATACTGCTTACTGTATTTTTCACTCCATGCATCTGATGAAGCAGGTTTTAGCCCACGAAAGCTTATGCCCAAATAAATTTGTTAGTCTATAAGATGCCACAAGGATTCCTCATTGATTTTGCTGATACACTAACATGGCTACCACTCTGAAACTGTATGGAATATGGGAGACACTTTATTATATTGTTGATACTAATATTATAAAATTGTAAGGAGTCTGACCAGATATGCCATATATGTGAAAATTTTATGATTTGCCAAGTATCATGATCTTGTTTATATGTTTGTATCACCTTTGTATTGTACAGATATGTATGGTATATCTGTATTTCCAAACTTGTGCTGGGTTTCTGGGTGACACCCCCGGACAGAATGGCATCATCACTGCCTAGTTTGTTCGATGGCCCATCAAGGGTCATCAGCTGTACAATGAACCCATTGAAAGGAGCCAGGGGATACACCTTATGAGTCAGCAGGACTTGTAGGGGCATGCCTATGGACAGGGGACTACAAGGTTTTTCCATGCCATGTGAAGCTTGTGTTTGGGACACAGGAAGTATAAGCCACATGGCAAAAGAATATAACAGGCAGCTGCAACATCTCCATTTTGTCTTCATTCCTGCTTCTTACCTCTGGAATAACTTTTCTACACACCAAAGCTCTGAATGATGGACTCAATGACACATCCAAGCTGAGGATGTGTTCCAGAGGGACTTTTAAGACAGCTGCTAAGAATCTGACATATGGACTTTGAAGTCTCTGTATGTATCTGAGTGCTTTACCATTTAACAACTCTCTGTTTGTTCTTTCTTTCTTTTATAACAAACTGTTAGTTTTAAACACTAAACGATTGGCTAGCAGCATGGTATTTTGGGTAAGATCCAAACCTACTGACCTGGCAATGTAGCTGACCCTTTGGGGTCAGAAGAAGGTAAAGGTAATAATTGAAGATATACCAATCTCCTAGAACTGGAAGGGACCTTAGAAGATCATTGAGTCCAGTCTCCTGCCTTCACTAGCAGGACCAATTTTTGCCCCAGATCCCTAAGTGGCCCCTACAAGGATTGAACTCACAACGCTTGGTTTAGCAGGCCAATGCTCAAACCACTGAGCTATCCCTCCCCTGTAAAAGAACATTTTGTACACTGAGTAGAGTTTGTAAATAACGTCTCACTGTACTGGACCTATGTGTGGGAGCCAGAGAACTGGACTGCAATGAAGTGGGCTGTGTGATTTCTTTTTTCAGATTCTTGGTAGCCAGTGTGGGGGATCAGAAGCACAGTTTGTGACTGGTTGGTGAATTTAACTTCAGTGTTACCCACCAGTCTTGGAAGTATTTGCTCTCCCTTTTGCAGCCTGCCCTGACCTTGGCATTTTCAGTGAGGGCTACCCCTGGCACACCGGGTCACAGCTCATATATCACAAGAACTGTGCAAGCTTTACTTGCTGATAGGCATGATTCTCTGCTCAGTTACAACAATGTTGCATTGGGTAACTTCACTGGCATCAATGGACTTTTCTTTGCCTAAAACTAGTGCAACAGAGTGGAAATCTAACCTAGCACACACACAAAATCTACGTTAAAATTAAACATAAAGGTTTCAATGTCAAGCACTCAAAATTTAGGAAATGATTGAATTATGATGGTCAGTACAGCCCTAATTTGATCCCCTTTGTGTGTATGCATTATGATGCGGTCTTTAATTACACAAAGACATTATTTTTTCCTCAGAACTTCTGTTTGATTGAGTGCAAAGCCCCACCTTTATTGTGAGTCCTTGTACAAATCTCCTTGCCAAGGTAGCCCATTCTGACACCCTCAGTCCCGGTTTCAGATGAAATCTTCAAAAAATTTAGCTACCAAACTGTAAGAAGCCTGTAGTGAACATACCTGAATTGTGATTTTTTTAAAGGGTTTCTACATTTTCCAAATTTGTGTAGTTTTTCACTCAGACATCAAAATGTACAATCTCTAACACAAAGGCAACATCCCTAACAAATTTCAACTCCCTGCTCCAAAACTGAGGGGTGCTAGAATGTCTCAACAAAATGGTTTAGTATTTTGTTTTTTTAATATGGGCAAAACACATATATTTCCTATTCTCATTCTCGGAAATGGGTGAACCATTTTTTCCTGAAACTTTCCCCAAAATGTCATCTTGAAGCAGACACCCGGCATGGGAAATTTCAACTTGATTACAGTTTAGCAAAGTTATAAGCAACTAGATTTAGACAACCTTAACTAAATGTGGCGCTACTAGTTTGGCATATAATAAGTGCTAAATCAAAAGAAAAAGAAGCACAGAGCCAAATAAGTCATTTAGAGACAGTAAATATAGGCACCAATCATACACAGCTGCCTAGTTGTAAATGAAAGATAAAAATGCAGCTCCAACACCTCTGCAATTGTTCTGACTTAAGATGAGGAAATAACTAAGGTAAGTAACCTCACAAACAGGACTTGTCAAGATACAAGATGCTTGTGTAATACAGATGGCAACCAAACTCTGATTCAATGTCAGATCACTTGAAATGAAAAATTTAGTTTCCCAAATACCTAAAGATAAGCAGAGCTTTTTTATAGATACACAATATTTTAGGTGATAAGATTTTAACTAGCACTTTGGGAAATTAAAAATACATTTGTTGCACTATATGAAGACTGAAGTCAACAGTTTCCTATCTGGTCATATTAGAAGTTCAGGATGCAAAACCTGGTACCAGAAAATTAATTATACCTTCTAATGTAATGGTATGATGCAAAGTTCAATTTGTTCGTATAGTCCTATAATTGCGGCACCTAATGAAGGAAAAATCCCAAGCACAATTGCTTTAACAGTCTCAACAGACTAATATTTGTAACAAAAAGAACAGGAGTACTTGTGGCACTTTAGAGACTAACACATTTATTTGAGCATAAGCTTTTGTGGGCTACAGCCCACTTCATCAGATGCATAGAATGGAACATATAGTGAGGAGATATATATACATACAGAGAACATGAAAAGGTGGAAGTAGCTATACCAACTTTAAGAGGCTCTGAAACCTGTCATTTGTAACAAAGATAGAGATATTGGAATGTGCATCCTGTCTTTAAAAAATAATCACAAATAGTATCCCCAGAGTGTCCAGGTCAATCTGTCACATAAACTCACAGTTAGCACTGTAGCCAGTATCAAGCACTGAGATTAACAGGAATTACTAACCTTCCAAACTCAACAGCCGCCCCCACAAAATACTCCCTCTAGTTTAAATAACTGCTTTAACAGTAGACCATTTAAAAGGATTTCTGCAATAACACTACAGTAATCAACAAGTAAGATCTTGATATCAGATCTAATAGAAGAATCCCATGGAAATGACACTTTTGGTAATAACAAGTTTTATAGGCCACAAATGACAAGGTAAACAAATCCAGAAAATCCTATAAGGCAAGTGTTTCCTGCAACTGTCTCCCACAGGTTCTGAAACTGTGGCTAGCAAAGAGGTATATTTCACTGAGTCTCTGGTGTGTCATAGTTTAATGGTATTTCACAGCTACAGTGCATCACATTACATTATATTCCCCCTGTCACCCTGTAAACTACAGTAACGTGAAGTGGTAACAAAGCGTAATGAGACAAACAAACCCAATGTAATGTGACATACAAGAAAATCAATGCAGCATATCACTAAAAGCATCCTCACTACAGGGAACCCTAATGGGTGTTTTGTAGAAATGTAGAGGTCATTCATTTTTTACATATTTCTACTGTTTTTAATCTCTGTGCATCTTCATGCTTCCACAGAGAACTTTAATATTATATTAGCAAGCTGTGCAATAGAACAACTGTAGAAAGCTCAACTAATAAAATGCAAGTAGTTCTGTATACAACCTTCTGTGGGGCCTTTAAAGGTGAAATGAAATACTTTTACAAAATAAAGAGATAAAACAATTGTCTAGGATCCCCAAAACATTAGCAGAATAGATGAATGAGAATTAACTATGTTATGCCAAAAGAACTGGAGGGAAAAAAACAGTTTAATTGTTTTGCTTTTCTTACCTGCCCAGCCCTGAGGTTTGGTATCTGTGTTCTTCTTGATGACAGCAGTTATATCTAACAGTATAAAGAATACGGAAAATAGAGCTCTCTGCTCATTTTTCGGTATTAGAGATGACATGACCATTTGCAGGTTATTAAATCTCTACTAAGTTATTAGCAGGTAAAGAGCCTTTCTGTCCACCCTTCAAATGTATTTACAAATTTCTCACATGTATTTTTCAGAAGTCTCAAATGCTCCCATCATTTGTACTGTGTAAAAAGAAAATTGATCACAGTGTAATCCCCAGTGACTTTTCCGAAGGGAAAAGTTTCCTGTGCGGTATACTGCTATTGCAAAAGTACAGTGGGTACCATTAGAAACCAGGAGTGTACTGTCCCCTGGTACTTACTTTTAGCACACTATTTGCAGTATTCCCTTTAGTTAGAATGGAAAAGACCAAAAATACTACAGCTGATTTATCCTGTAAGTGTTAAATATCCAGCTTTTAAATGGTGCCCACTATATTGTCCTGCCAGCAATAGGATTTGCCCAAAAAAGCAGAGGTGCTGGGTAAGGAGGTGATATTTTTTGCAGACTCACATTTCAGACTAAAACCAAAATTTAAGGGAAATATTGTGAAGTTGCACTGTCTTATTAATTATTAGCAATTTCTATTGTTTCCATAACTATTTTTATCATAATATTCCCATTCAGTTACTATTAAATGTCAGCATTAATCTAGAGATATGCTTGTCCTCAATATCACATGACTAACAGTATACACATTTTTAAAGACATATTGATATGCTTTGTGATTATCTTCTGGAAATATTTCCCTAAGCACATCTCCTCTTTAAAACACATTTTATTGGCTATCTGTTACCTGCCATGGATATCCAGCTTTAGATTTTAAATGTGCTTGATCATACTGTGGTTTAAGAAATGATCATGGAGGATAGGTCCATCAATGGCTATTAGCCAGCATGGACAGAGCTGGGGGTCTCCCTAGCCTCTGTTTGCCAGAAGCTGGGAATGGGCAACAGGGGATGGATCACTTCATGATTGCCTGCTTTTATCATTCCCTCTGAAGCACCTGGCACTGTCAGAAGACAGGATACTGGGTTAGATGGATCTTTGGTCTGACCCAGTATTGCTGTTCTTACATTCTTATGTTCTTAAATATCAGAGGTTAATTCATGGGGTCAAAAAGTGCCACTTGGAAACACTATCATCCTTATTTGTTGTTAAATGTGACAGATTATCTGTCATATCTAGACTTGAAAGAATTCAATTTCTATTTTTGTTAATTCAACATATAATATCAATGTTAATTTTTCTTTGTCCTATTTTTATCAATTTTACATTTTCATAGTTCCTGGAAATTATGGGTGGTCAGCCAATAATTATTTAATTAACCATTAAAACACAAATTGTCAATATCACATGTCAAAATATACAAAGTAAATATCCCTAAATCAAACTCTACTAAGCTCTCAAGTAGCATTTTTCTTACTTTTCCTACCTGTAAATTTCAATTATTATCAATGAAAATATTTATCAGTTTGTGGCTGCACAGTGAAATCGACATTTACTGACATTTGCTGATAAAAATCTAATCTTCCAAACCATCTCATATATAATCTCCAGTATAAAAAAACCTTTAAAACCTTTTAAAAAATAAAGCTTTTTTTTTTCATTCAGTCAAAATGATTTTCACTTTGTTGAATGAAAAAGGCTCCATTATACATTATGTTTACGTTAGCACCAGTTTCTTTTTTTTCTTCATTAATGCAAAACATAGTAGCATATCCCAAACTGAACTAATAATAGTATGCAGTTCTACAGCATACATAACTCCTTTAGCAATTATACTATATACAATGCACATTTTGGGCCTCATTCTGTGGTCGAGCTGAGATGCACCCTCCCCTCAGTTCCAGTTGGAGGTAGTGCTTTTATGGCCACTCTAGCTTTTCCCAGTCATGCCCTCTACCCTGGGGACCAAGAAAGGGAGTGGTAGCTATGGTGGCCATATGTCACCAAAGGATTCCTCTGCAACAGGGATATTCTCTGCCTTCAGATCCATTGAATTTACAGGTTCAACGCAGCTGTATGGTGTCCATGAATCTGGCCATAATTTAAAAGGGCCATTGATAGTTTCTCCTCAGATCAATTGACAAATACATACAGAGCAGCAAGAGGAGACATTTGAGACCATGCAGGTCCCAAATGTTTAGGCTCTAAATAGGCAAACTTCCTTTTAGTGAGAGCTCTGGTTGGGTATTGGTGGCGGGGTCAGTTGCAAGTTGCTAGAAAATGAAGCCTATTACCCTGGGAATGCTTTTGCACTACAGGTCTATAAAATTAATTTAACATTTATATTTAAAGATTGATTGAGTTTCAATATGCTTGGAAAAAATGGGGTTCCAACATTATTCAATTAGTAGTTAACTTGTGCAAAAAGTCTTCTGTATCTTTGAAATGTATGAACTAAACTTTTGATAGCATGATAGTGCTATCATTTGTATATTTTTTAACCAAGCCTTTTTCACAGCTCCTAAATGTCTGTAATACTAATTTGAAATCATGGCATGATTTGTTAATTCTTATAGGTCTGCAAAACCTGAATAAATAGGACAAAATTTGAACCAGATTTTTTGAGTCTTGCCAAGACATTAATTTAGTATTATTACTGTCAAGAGTGAAATATGCTCATAAACTTGCAGCATCACATCACACCACTTCACAGCTGAACTGGCATTCCATTACATCAAACCCACAAAGTTATCTGTGATTTAAGAGAACCAGTGAAATTGTCTATTTTTACTGAATTTAATCTGCCCATTCTCAGGATCTTTAAGAGTAGTAGAAAAAACAGTTGTTGGGATACACACAGAAAGACTGGTCTTTCTTTCCAGGTTCCAGTCACCTGACATAGATCAAAGACTAGTACCCTGTCACATGACAGAAGTCATGCTAACTTCTATGGCTAATATTCCATCTTCTTTTATAGGAGGAAAGGGGAAATAAATGCAAATAAACTGTAATTTGAACTAAAATCCAACAACCACAGTCTAATACCACCAGTTAATAAAATGCACGAAAAGGGACATCTAGGATGTAGGTCAAGGTAGATTATCAGAATCCCATGTCAAGTGAGAGGATTATTCTGCTTCTAGTATTTAGAACATTCAACTGCTCAAGTGAATCTGATCTCTGAATCCTGCATTCGGTATTCCTGGTATTTTTTATTGGCAGTGACCGGCTAGGTGGATGGATATTATTTTAGTCAGCACACAGTGAAAATAACAACTCTTGGGGTATGTATAGACTGTGAAAATTAGTAGTGTTTTAAAACATGTTAGTTAACATATTTTAATATTATTTAAGCAACAAAGCTTGATTGTAAATGTGTCAGCTGGTCATGGTTAGGACTAGAGGGAGACCAGCGAATTGACCAAGACCAGATAATGCATTTTCAAACATCACTCTAATTGTCTGCACTAGATCCTAACTAGTGTTTAAAACAACATTAATGAACTCATGTTAGATACTACATTTAAAAACACTATATATTTTCCCAATCTACAAAAGCTCCAGATGCCCTCAGTGGCTGCCATGGTTTTGTTTAGATGTCATTTTTCCCCCTTTATGGTTGCCAACCTCAGAGATGATTGTGACTTTGTGCAGATGTTACTTTGGCACAATTTGGAGAACCCATTTCACAAAGTACCTAAGTCTCTACTATGATTCTATGTGGTACCAGAGGACTTTGTCCAGATGGTGATGGGTTTGGATGATAGATAGTTCTATAGCAAAAGTGCAGACATGCTGCAGTGTAAGATTGGCCTCCACCAGGGTTAGATGCTTAGTCCATCACTATTCATAATTGTGATGGACTTCATAAGTAAATCCAAATGAAAGGTCATACAAAGTAGATCTATGCAGATGATATTACCCTGATGGCCAGTAGTGAGGAATATTTGGTTCAGGCAATTGAAGCCTGGAACAGAAAACTAATTAACTAAGGCCTCAACATGAGAAAAGAAAAACTGAAGTCATGGGGGTGACTAGCATGGAATGAAGGCAGATGCACGTCCACATCGAGGGCCACTGCCTAAATCAAGTTTCTGTGTTTAAGTTCCTTGAGGGCTGGTTAACAGAAAATGGAGAAATCAACAGAGAACTGCAAGCAAGATTAGTGGAGTGATTTATGATAAATGGATGTCCAGACTACTTGAGGGACAATTATACAAAGCTATGGTGAGACCAACTCTTCTGTATGAATCAGAGACATGAGCAACTAAGGAGAGTCAACTGAGAGGACTTGAAACCATTTACATGAGCTGTTTGAGGGCAGTGAGAGGCCCACATGCAGGGCCGCCCAGAGGGGGGCAAGTGGGAGGCAAGTGGGGCAATTTGCCCCAGGCCCCAGGCCCTGCAGGGGTCCCCACGAGAGTTTTTTGAAGCCCCTGGAGCGGGGTCCTTCAGTCACTCCAGGGGCCCCAGAAAACTCTCGCGGGGCCTGGGCCCCTGGAGCTTCTTCCGCTCCGGGTCTTTGGCAGCAGTTTGGCGGTGGGTGGGGGGTCCTTCCGCTCTGGGACCCACCATCAAAGTGCCCCAAAGACCCACGGCAGGTGATCCTTCCGCCCCGGGACCTGCCGCCAAAGTGCCGAGTCTTCGGTGCCAATTCGGAAGCCGGGGGTCGGGCAGCCCTGCTCACATGCAGAATGAGGTCATCAGGAGTGAGACTAAGGTCTGTGGTATCAGAGAGAAGAGGGAAGAGAAGAGGCTAAGATCGTATGGGCAAATATGAAGGATGGATGAAGGTAATCCTGCTTGGGAGGCATTTGAGGCTCGACTTTGTGTGCAGGGAACAAGAGGACAGCCAAGAAAACAGTGCATAGACCGTGTAGGGGAGAACAGAAAGGATATGTAGTGACTGCTGGAATGACAAGCATGAAAAAGATTGATCTGGCAACCCAACCCCAGCTAGCTGGGGAAATGGGAAGAAGTAGTTTTTGCCTTTCTCTCTACAAGTATCTAACAGGTGATCCTGATGAAGTAACGTGTAGTGTGTTGTAAAATTCTAACAATGCTAATTGTTCTTACACTTCTCAATACCCAGATGCATTATGCTTTGTATTTCAGACCTCATACTGTGTAGTACTGCTGTGTGTGTTTTTTGGAAGAACTTCCTAAATTGATATAATTCAAGATGGCAGGACTGGAGATCTATTAGGCATACCACAGAACAAACAGGAGGAAATGAAGATGCAGAGATGGGGCAAAAATTTAGAGGATAAGGGAGGATAAATGGAGAGGATAAGGGAAGAATCAAGTACCTTTAAAAGTTTACAACCAAATTCTCTGCTGATGTGAATGGACAAAATCCAACTGAAATCAATGGAGTGGCAAATGTTTACACCAGAGAATTTTACCCTTTCTTTTCAAAACTCTTACAATTGGTTGACTAGCCCCCAGAATTATATCACCTGTCCTAGATTGTACTAATAGATCCAAAGTGATTATACAAGAATTTTGTTTCTGCTTTTAATAAGTTACTTAATCGGCTTGTAATGTAGATGTTTGCATCCTAGAATTATATATTCTTTTAATGTGAACAGTCAAAAAGCAATAAACAGGATTATTCCCAAGTGCTTTCACAGGGAAACAAGACATCGCCAGCACTTGGATAATATATTTTTTATCCACTGTATGCAGGATGTTCTAGCCACTTCATTTTAAACTAATACCGTTTCATTTATTTCCCTTTTACTGTTATTTTTTTTTACTGTACTCCTTTTTTCTTAATGCATGTGCTAAAAATCCTGCCAACAAAGTGTAAACAGAAATCTTAATATATAAACCATTATTTATTTCCAGCACTTATTTAAAACAAAGATGTTCCTTTGTGAGCCACAGAATCCTTTATCAGGATGAATGACAGTGGTTTTGAAAAGAGCGGAACCCATCTTTGTTTGCTTGTCTGTAACTGAAGTAATGGCATAGAACATTAAACCAATGTTTTAAGAGATAAAATGCATTTTCTTTCAGGATTAATGGTCCACTGCTAGTGTGAAGAAGATTAACACTGGGAGTAAAGAGAGGGGAAAGTCCATATTAGGCTCTACAGTTCAGGTCTATGGAACTTGTTAGCAAACAAAGCCAAAAAGTCAAGCATTTGAGTAAACAGTTCAACATGAAATTACCCACTGAATGCTATCAGACGTTGTGGTCAAATACATCTGCTGCACAGTTAGGCAATAGATAGAGTGATTTAGTACTGCATACAAATCAATGAGTTTCTATGTGATGGTACCAACTGAAAGGCTGGCAGCGGCAAGACGAATGCCAATCACTGAGTGTCACTTCTTCATTTACATCACATTGGTATTCAGACAGCAGCAGACAACCCCCAAAGTGAATTTTATTGCTCAGAGAAAGTCAATATTTTACAATAACTGTAGGCATTCTGAAACAGTGATTTAAAAGACTACTTTGTGCAGACCATTTACTTCTTTATACACATGTATATTGCTATTCATTGCCATGGATACCTACAACCAGAGTAATTTTGTGAGACTTCTTAGTCTTAAACACTTGGTCTTTTACAAAATAAACTGCCAATGTTTAGTTTAGTTAGCAAAACTGAGTTATTAGAAAGCTCCTTCGCTTCCCTAGAACAATTATTTACTGTACATGGTTCATTTGTCTCTCTCTTTTCAATTTTCTTAAAATAACATTTCATTAGTTATTTTGCCCTGAAATTATCATCAGGCAGACCAATCAGAGCATCCTATTTTCTTATGAAATATCAGTCTGGCTAAATAACTAGCCTTCCTAAAACTACAAACAGCTTTAGCAAAGAGAACACCAGGAGAAGGATGTTCAGGTTTTGATTTGCAGTTTCATTGTGAGCAAGACAAAAGCCATGCTAACTGCAGTGTAAAATTTCACTGTCTTTTTCATTGTATTTTCAGCTACTGAAATAGAAAAATCTTCTAGTGAAAATAGACAGACAAACATTAAATGATCTCTATGTCTTCAGAACATTTTATCATTTGGAAATACAGAATTTCCTAGGCTTGGCAAACATCCTAATGATATGCTTCCCCAAATTCCAGAAATTCAGGGTTGTCTTGAGCCTGGTCTTGCAACTTTTACTCACATTGTGTAGACCTTACTAATGTAATTAATTCTGTTGTCTAGAATGGAACTACTAGGCTACAGAGTGCAGGATTGGGCCCCCCTCTCTCTCTCCCTATTCTGCATATCTATCCAAAGTGTTTAGTTCATCCTTCCAGTCCTCAAAATAATGTTGCCACAATATCAATAACAATTTATCATGGTATTGGGAAACCTTTTTACCAAGGCAGAAAGTCTACTGAAATCTGAATTCTCTTACATGGGAATTATTTCCCATCGGATCTAAGATAGAAGATCTTACCTTCATCCCAATCTACATTTCAATAGATATGGCTGTACCTGCAATATAGCAATATAAGAGTCTTGTTTGTATGAAAATAAAGTTCTGCAATTTGTTTGTGAGGATATATTCTTCTGGCAGAAAAGGGAGTAATTCACGGCACCTAATAATGGCGGCTTAGGAGTTTGATTATGTCAAGACTTGGCTCCTCACAAAGACCAACCAATATAATTGATCTTGTAACATTTAAAGACTCTTCACTTCAAGTGTATTTTATTGCTGCCTGGCTACAATTATGTTGACCATAAGTGAGGCCAGCACTGGGGTTCAGAACTCTGAGGAAAATCAGTTCAGCATGTAACCACTTCACTCCTAATGGCAGAAGTTGCATGGGAAATTAATTTTCAGGATCACATTAAGTCAGGCAGCAGAAACTATTGTGTGCTTCAGTTGGATAAAATTGCTATAGCGGCTGGAGATAAAGTGTCAGTAATGATATTTATTAAACAAAATGAATAACGTTTGGAAGCCATGGAAACCAGAGAACTAGAACTGGGAAGATGCATTAAGTGCAAAGGTCACCACGAGCTTTTTAAGACAATCAAAAGATTTAAAGAACAAGAATAGATTAGATGAATTTGTAAGCATTTTTATCTGTCTTCATTTTCCTACAAGAAGCCTAGTGATATAAATAAAGTACCAAAATGTATAAGCACAGAAACAAACTTCCAAACCTACTGTAGTGTAATAGCTCCATCCCATTTATGTCTGTCAGTCAAGGCTCCACTCTTTATATGTCTAAGATATACCAACATTTAAAATACAGATAATATAATACAGAATAAAGTAAAAAAAAGGACCACGGAGAGAAAAAATGTTAAGTCTGGAATACAAATTTGCACAGAATACTTATGAGCAAAAGAAACATGGCAGATTATAAATGCACAGCTAAGGAAAGAAAATCTTAGCTGCTTGTGACGTTTGATAGAAAGAAAAAAAAGAAAAAGTGAATGGATCAAAGCAAAGGTATACAGAGTAGGTTGGTTCTGAATAACAACAATTTGTTCTTAAATAGTACTATGGCACCAATCCTATAAAAACATACACAGATGCTTAACCTTATGCTCTGTGTAAAGTTAAACATATGTGTAAGTCGGGGTAGTGGCCTTAGTGAAAGGAAGGGGGAGGAAGAAGGAAGAGATAAAAAATATGAGCTGGTATAAGTTTTTTAAAAGATCATCAAAACAATCAGTGTAGGAAAAAAGTAAAGCAAAAGTTAAAGGCCAAAGAAATGACAGTCTCAGATTTAGCTAAAATTATCCTTTGAATTGAAAAAATAATGCTAGATTACACACTTTCAAGAACAAAAGAATGGCCATACTGGGTCCAACCAATGGTCAGTCTAGCCCAGTAACCTGTCTTCTGACAGTGGCCAATGCCAGATGCTTCAGAGGGAGTAAACAGAACAGGACAACTTATTGAGTGATCCATCCCCTGCCATCCAGTCCCAGCTACACTAGAGCATGTGTACCTGAACATCTTGGCTAATACGCATTCATGGACCTAGCCTCCATGAAGTTATCTAATTTTTCTTTGAAATCAGTTATACTTTTCACCTCCACAACATCCCCTGGAAGAAGTAATTTCTTATGTTTGTTTAAAACTTGCTGTATATTAATTTCATTGGGTGACCTCTGGTTGGTGTGTTATATAAAGGGGTAAATAACACTTTCTTATTCACTTTCTCCACACCATTCATGATTTTATAGACCTCTATCATATCCCCCTTAGTTGTCTCTGTTTTAAGATGAACAGTCCCAGTCACTTTTTAAACTCACCTCATATGGAAGTTGCTGTTACCCCTAAATAATTTTTGTTGCCCTTTTCTGTATTTTTTCCAATTCTAATATTTTTTGAGATGGAGTGACCAGAACTGCAGGCAATATTCAAGATGTGGGCATATCAGGGATTAATATAGTGGCATTATGATAATTTCTGTCTTATTATATATATTTTTCTTAATGGTTCCTAACACTGTGTTAGTTTTTTTACTGCCAGTGCACATTGAGTATATGTTTTTTAGAGAGCTATCCATAATGACTCCAAGATCTCCTTCTTGAGTATTAACATCTAATTTAGATCTCATTATTTTGTAGTTATTGTTGGGATTATGTTTTCCAGTGTGTATTTTGTTACACTTATTAACACTGAATTTCCCCTGCCATTTTGTTGCCAAGTCACACAGTTTGTGAGATCCCTTTCCAATTCTTCATAGTCTACTTTGGACTTAACTATCTTGAATAATTTAGTATCATCTTTAGTTTTTGCCATCTCATTGTTTACCACCCTCTCCAGATCATTTATGAATATATTGAACAGCACAGGTCCTGGCATAGATCCTTGATGAATCCCTCTACTTAACTCTTTCCATTGTAAAGACTGACCATTTATTCCTTCCCTTTGTTTCTTATCTTTTAACCAGTTACTGATCCATGAGAGGATCTTCACTCTTATCCCATGTCTGCTTATTTTGCTTAAGACCTTATTAAAGGCTTTCTGAAAGTCCAAGAACACTATATCCACTGAATCACCCTTGTTCACATGCTTGTTGGCACCCACAACATTTTTTATTTGGCATGATTTCCCTTTACAAAAGCTTTCTTGACTCTTCCACACATATCAAGTTTATTTACAGGTCTGATAATTCCATTCTTTGTGTCATCTGGTACAGGAGCTGATTTAAGCGATAGGTTTTGTACTACAGAAGTAGTTCTGCAATTTCATCTTTGAGTTCCGTCAGAACTCTGGGGTGAATACTATCTGGACCTGGAGACTTATTATTGTTTAATTTAACAATTTTGTTCTAAAACCTCCTTTACTGACACCTTAATCTGTGACAGTTCCTCAGATTTGATATTTAAAATTAAGGTTTCAGGTGTGGGAATCTCCCTCATATCCTTTCCAATGAAGACCAATGCATAGAATTCATTTAGCATTTCCACCACAGCCTTGTCTTCCTTGAGTGCTCCTTTAGCACCTGGTTTGACCAAACAATACATTACTGCCAAACAATGCATCCTGCCAAACAATACATTACATTTTAAACATTGCAATACATTCTGTAGTCCTTTCAAAATATAAAGGCAACTAAATGGACAAATTCATCTACTAAAGTTTTTTTTTTTACAACTTAGAAAATAGATGGCTGTTATTTTGGGAGAAATTTTTCACATACTTTTATAGTGAACATAGTACTCATCACACTCAAATAGCAGGATCTAAATTATAGGGATACTATTGATGTACACTTTGTCTTCAGAAATACAAGTTTAAATTTAAAATTACAAATGAAAGTGACTGAGGAAAACAAAGAACTGTGAGATAAAAAAGCAATTACTCTATTTCAGATTCTTTATGTAGCAAAAGAGAAAAAGAAGATAATGTTATTTCTAGCCTGAGCACTCAAATTAAAATGCCATCTACCTATGTTTCATTTGAGGCCATATGACATTACAGGGTGCAAATACAGTTAGAGATAATCAAGCACACCTATTATCTAATGTATCTGACAGCTCTCTAAGATATTAGAAGTGATTCACTTCATCCATTAGTGGGAACATTATAAGGGTGCAAATGTCTTTTAATACTCAACTTCCATAAATAGGCCATCTGTTAGATCAATATGAATAAGAGTTGAAATAAGGCCAGGATCTTTTTCATTTGTTAACTGGAACATCTTTCAATATTTCTGGAATTATTTATTAGTCAGTTCACCTTCAACAACTCAGAGTATATCCCATGTTTATATGGCATATCCCATTTCCTGGAACATCTTTACCCTGTAATGTACTCAGTACTGCACTGTACCCAATCCTGGTCCACATGTAACCCAGAAGATGTACGTGTGGCTGGGGAGGCAGATAGAGTTTGCATGCTTGTTAAGAAGCAGTGTGAGTCTTCATAGCTAATTATATTTTAGCTATGAAAATATATTTTATATTTTTACAGTGTAAACTGTAATAAATGTTTATACATTATAGAGTTCAGATGATGATGATGATGAAGATGAGAAATTCATGATTAAGGTCTTTCTTGAGACAGTTGTATTGTGGCATTTTATTTAGTCAAATGTATTTTGTAGCTTATCTTTTGGAGAGAATGACAATCAGTGAAATTTGACATTATGAGAAAGTAACTCTAAGTCAAATATTAAGAAATTGGTAACATGGGACATATGTGGATAAGCATTTCCCATAGAAGTTATGAAGAGAATTAAATGCAAATAAGGAATCCAAGCCTACAGTCCTCATGTAGTCAGCTTCCCTTTAGTTTCAATAGAAGATTAGCCAGTATATAGACCAAATGTGGACCTGTTGTGAATGCAGTATTAAGCTGGAGATTTTAAACACGCAGGCTTCAGGAAATTCGGTGTTCCCACAGCAACTGGAACTTGTCCCCTGCTTTCTAGTATTTTGTATTGTTGTCTTTGGTGTTAAGCTAATGCCATAGGGCCTCGCATTGAGTCTACCTTTGCAAGGAGACCCACACTCTAAGAGCCCTCTACCCACACTGCTGAAGGCTGTATACCTTGATGTAAATCCCCAGCCATTGAGAAAAACAGGAGTGGAACTTCACCTGAGATGCCCAACCATTAAGTGTGGAGGAAGAAAGGACACCCTGACTCACAAGACCTTGTCTTTCCCCACAACCTCTCTTCAGGTACCATTCCTCTAGGACTTTACCCTCAAATCCTTATGGTCCCTCAGTTCTTCTGATGACTAGAGCAGGATAGAAGACTTCACCCATCCTCTCCATATCTTCTGGACAGCTCCATCCTTGAGGGGGTGACCAAAGAGGCCTCTCTATCACTTCCCAGTCCAATAGAGAAAAGGAAGCTCCTGGAAGTTCCTTACAATTTACAGTGCAGGACAGAGCTCACACAGTGCCAAACAGGCTGGCAACATTAACTTTCATAGACTTTCCCCCCATGGGGACTATCCTTGTCCCCATGAGTAGGCTGACCCACAGTCCAAAGTATACTCTGTCAATATCAGGTGAGTTTCCCTTTGGGGTCTAGGCAATCCATCCAAGTTAGGGGGATGACAATAGCTTTGAAAAACCTCACCTAAGCCTTTAAAAGGCAATAACATCAATACATTTTAATTTTTTTCTTAACTCATAATTTATTTCCATCAAAAATCACATTAAAAAGGCCTTTGATTAATTCTTTTTTAGAGTGTCAGAGTGGATGATCTTTTTTCTTTTATTGTGGTGATGATTTTTTGGCTCTGTATATCATATAATATGATTTATTTATGCTCAGAATAGAACAATGTCTTGTTAGATTCTATGCTTCCCATGTTTAGGGAGTGGCTTGATTGTAAAATGGACACATATTAGTAACCTTTCCTGTGCCTGGGGTAGTTTTGTTTTTGTTTTTGTTTTTTTCACACAGAAGAGAGAGGTCATTGACCTAATCAGCACAGTTTTTTGGGAAAATATTCTTCTCCACTAATGGAATTGAATCACATGGCTATGATCCCAGCATTTTGCTGTCTTTGTAATGGAAGCACCAGCCTGCTAAAGATGTTCCTGATACAGGTATGAATCCCATCCCATTCTGTGGCGTTCTACTTCCATTTGTTCTGGAGAGATTTCCTGGTCTCTTGGGTGAATTCCATTGAACAACAATGTGTTCCGGTAAAAATTACTTACTTGCAGGAAGGATGGAGTTTTGTGCATCCAAGGTTCTGGAGAAAATGTAGCAGCATAGAACTGGGAAAAGAGAAAGAGGAACTGCAGGGGTAAGAAAAATTGGATTCTCTTCTTCATTAGTTATGCATAGGTACTTTTGATGTTCTCTGCTCCTTCTTGTATCCTTTTATTTAGGAGACTCATTTTGATGTACTGGTTAAGGGGACCAGTGTTAATATCAGTTACAGCCACCTGTCATCTGTTACAAAAATATTATTTTCCTCATTATTATTGGGCAACCTGCACAGGCTGGACCTTCTTAATTCTAACATATTTCTTTGTGAGATTGAAGCTTGATTATCATCATGATCCCTCTCAAACTTGCAGCTTGCTCAGAGTGTAGTAGCGTGATTGCTAAGTGGTTGAGCAAATATGATCATGGAGAATTTGCTATTCCGCTCAGCTCCAGCATTTTTAGGCCTGCCCACTTTTGATGAGCCCTTGTCAGCATCCCCAGCTGAAAGACTCTGCCTTCTGAACAGGCTTATTTGAGGAAACACAGGCCCTTTCCCCAGTGCAGACTTTGATTTCTGTCTAATTAGGGATGGAATATGTACAGCACATTATACATAACCTCCATGTTACATTTCAATAAGAAAATTTTAAAGATCTTGGGACAGCTCTTCAACTGATGAAAATCATCGTGGTTCCATTGGCTTCAACAGAGCTATGTTACTTCACATTAGAGGATATGGCCCTTGTGTTGTTCATCCAAAGCACTTCCCTTGAATAAATGATTGAAATTAAAACTCATAAGAACATAAGAATGGTCATAGTAGGTCAGACCAATAGTCTATCTAGTCCAGTATCCTGTCTTCTGACAGTGGTCAATCCCAGGTGCTTCAGAGGGAATGAACAGAACCGGCAATCATCGAGTAATCTATCCTCTGCTATCAGTGCCCAGCTTCTAGCAATGCGAGACTAGAGATACTCAGAGCAAGGGTTTGCATCCCTGACCATCTTGGCTAATAGCCTGATGGACCTATCTTCTGTGAACTTAACTAGTTCTTTTTTCAATTCGTTATAATTTTGGCATTCACAACATCACCAGGCAATGAGTTCCACAGGTTGACTGTGCATTGTGTGAAGAAGTACTTCCTTTTGTTTCTTTTAAACCTGTTGCCTATTATTTTCATCAGGGGCGGCTCTAGACCCCAGCGCGCCAAGCAGGCGCTTGGGGCGCTTCTTCCGGCGGGCGGCTTTGGCTCGTTGAGCTCCCGCGGGCATGCGCCTGCGGCCGGTCACCGAGCCCGAACGGAGGACGACTGCCGCGACGACGGCGGCGCGGCGTCTCCTCCCCTGAGCTCTGGAGGAGCTGCCGCGCGCCGGGCCGGCAGGTCAGGTCCGCTGGTCCTCCGTGGACCTGCTGCGGGCATGCCGGCGGAGGCTCAACCGGAGGGAGAGGAGAGGGAGGGGACCCGCCGCGCGGAGGGCGGCGCTGCGCTCAGGGGCTGCTTACTGTGTCTAGAGCCTGTGATTTTCATTGTGTGACTCCTTGTTCTTATGTTAAGTGAAGGAGGAGATTACACTTCCTTATTCACTTTCTCCACACCAGTCATGATTTTACAGACCCCTATCATATCCCCTTTTTGTTGTGTCTTTTCCAAGCTAAAAAAGTCCTAGTCTTTTTAATCTCTCCTTATATGGAAGCTGTTGACCTTCTTTGTATCTTTTCCAATTCTTTTAATTTAAGATGTTATAACCTAAACTGAAGGCAGTTTTCAAGATGTGGGTGTACCAGGAATTTATATAGTGTCATTATGATATTTTCTGTCTTCTTATCTATCTTTTTCCTAATGGTTCCTTACATTCTGTTAGCTTCTTTGACTTCTGATATACACTGGGCAGATGTTTTCTGAGAGCTATCCACAATAACACTAAGGACTCTTTCTTGAGTGGTAGCAGCTAATTTATACCCCATCATTTTGTATATAGAATTTGGATTATGTTTTCCAACGTGCACTACTTTGCATTAATCAACATTGAATTAAATCTGCCATTTTGTTGCCAAGCCATCCAGTTTGGTGAGATCCCTTTGTAAGGGCAGGTCTACACTAAGGGCGGGGGTCGAACTAGGGTACGCAAGTTCAGCTACATGAATAGCGTAGCTGAACTCGAAGTACCCTAGTTCGAACTACTTACCCGTCCAGACGCCGCGGGATCGAAGTCCGCGGCTCCAAGGTCGACTCCGCCACCGCCGTTTGCAGTGGTGGAGTACCGGAGTCGACCGGAGCGCGCGGGGAGTTCAAACTATCGCGTCCAGATTAGACGCGATAGTTTGAACTCCGAGAAGTCGAACTCACCGCGTCGACCTGGCAGGTAAGTGTAGACTAGCCCTAACTCTTCACCATCTACTTTGGACTTAACTATTTTGAGTAATTTAGTATCATCTGGAAATTTTGCCACCTCACTGTTTACCCCTTTTTCCAGACTATTTATGAATGTGTTGAACAGCACTGGCCCAACTACAGATCCCTGAGGGACATTACTATTTACTTCTCCCTATTCTGAAAATTGACTACTTATTCCTACCTTTTGTTTCCTGTATTTTAACCAGTTACTGATCCATGAGAGGACCTTTCCTCTTATCCCAGAACTACTTACTTTGCTTAAAAGCATTTGCCGAGGGACCTTGTGAAAGGCTTTCTGAAAGTCCAAGTACACTATATCCATTGGATCACCCTTGTCCACATGCTTGTTGACCCCTCAAAAATGTTAATAGATTAGCGAGGCATGATTTCCCTTTACAAAAGCCATGTTGACTATTCCACAATAAATCATGTTCATCTCTGTGGTTGATAATTCTGTTCTTTCAACCAATTTGCCTGGTACTGAAATTAGGTTTACTGTACTGTAATTGCCAGGATTGCCTCTGGAGCCTTTTTTTTAAAAATGATGTCACATTAGCTATCCTCCAGTTATCTGGTACAAAACCTGATTTAAATGACAGATTACATAGCACAGTTAGTAGTTCTGCAGTTTTATCTTTGTGTGCCTCAGAACTCTTTGTGTTCCTCAGAACTCATCTGGTACTGGTGACTTACTACTGTTTAATTTATCACTTTATTTGCAAATCTCTTCTACTGACACCTCAATCTGGGACAGTTCCTCAGATTTGTCTGAATGGCTTATGTGTGGGAATCTCCCTCACATCCTCTGTCATGAAGACCAATCTAAAGAATTCATTCAGCTTCTCTTCAATGGCCTTATTTTCCTTCAGTGCTCTTTTAGCACTTTGATTTAGCACTGGATAGCGGCCCCACTGACTGGTAGGCTTCCTGCTTCTGATGTACTTAACAATTTTTTTCTGTTAGTTTTTGTGTCTTTTGGTAGTTGCTCTTCTAATTCTTCTTTTTTTTTACTTTCCTAGTTATACTTTTATACTTGACTTGCCAGAGTTTATGCTCCTTTCCATTTTCCCCAGAAGAATTTGACTTCCAATTTTTAAAGGATGCCTTTTTGCCTCTAACTATCTCTTTTACTCTGCTGTTTAGCAATGATGAAATTTGTTTGGTCCTCTTACTTTTTTTATTATTATTATTATTTGGGATATATACTGTGATACAGGAGGTTCAAAGGGCAGTTTTAGAGTGCTAGAGGGGAAATATATAAGTCCAAGGCTAATTAAGGCGTGGTTCCCTGGAGACTAGGGAGGGTGGCTACAGGTTAATTGGAGCACCTACAGTCAATTAAGGCCCTGTCAGGAACCTAATAAAACCCCCTGCTTCAGGCAGTCAGGGGGAGGGAGGAAGGAGAGAGGACTGGAGCTTGGAGGTGTGCTGTGAGACTTGAAAGCTCAGAGAACTGAAGTAAGGGAGACCGTTCCCCAGCATCTAAGAGCCAAAGGTACCCCACCCAAGGGGGGAAGAAGGTAAGAACCCGCAGGGGTTGAGAGGGGATAGGGCTCAGAGTGAGGAACAAACCCAGACCCCTCCCCCTTCCCTCCTTTACCACCTTCCTGGGCCACTAACAGAGCCGTTGGTGCCCCAAGAGTAGGGGCAAAGGTGGCATCTTAGCCCCCCACCAAGAAAAGTGCAGGACCCACCATACTAGCATTGGCCATCTTGTCACAATATTTAATTTGAGCCTCTATTATGGTGTTTTTAAAAAGTTTCCATGCTGCTTGTGGGCATTTCACTTTCACTTTTATCATCATAGGTCACTCCCAGTTTTTTTCCTTAAATACAATCAGCCACATTAAAACTGTATAAACATATTGGTTGTGCCAAAGTTGTTACATTTGAGGCTTTTCCATGTACAATGCTCACTATGATAAGGAAGCTAGTTAACTGGAAATTTAAAGGAGTAGTCATAAGACTCAAATGTCTGAAAGATGCAGTATTGCTTTTTTTAAAAGTTATTATTTTTGTCCAATGTATAAAGAACTCCAGCTTCAAATATGAATCAGTTATGGGAGCCAATCACTATTGACTCTGAAAATACTCAAAACTCTCCATTTAATTCACTATTAAAGAACAATGTATCTAACAATGTCCAGAGGGAAAAAAACCCTAAATATTTAACTCACTCTGTCCAGTAGTGCAGAATACGAGAGATGTAGTAAGGAATTATTTCTTAGCCTCCTGCACAATGTGGGCCTCATTTTTAACCCTTGGGACATATGTAAACTTGAGTTTAATATCATGTAAGTTACATAGAAACTTGTTCTGTGTTTTTTTCCCCTGTGATTTACATGTAAGTACGAAACTAGAATTTAATTATGTTAAATTCTAAGTTTATAATTAAAGTCCAGTAATAATAATGTCTCCTTTCTACATAACAATCCAAAAACTGACACTTCCAATAGGTTGGTAACCTCTATGACAGGGGACGATTAATTCAATACATACTAGAGGAAAGAGGGCTAGCTACTGAGGTACCAATAACATTTCTTGTAGTATTAAAATTAGGAGAAAAGTTTACAAGCTAATATGGGAGCAGAAAACAAAGGAAATTATATAACCAACAATAATTAAACAGATAAAGCAATTTATCACTAGTTACAAATGCCATTATTATGAAGATACCATTCAATTAAACTTCTATTGAATATTTTTTCTCCAATATAGTAGGCATAGTGCTAGTCTCCATCACATTTAAGTTCACACATTTTTTGCCATATCTTTCATTTTGACAGGCACTGAAAGTACAATCCCACTCTATGTTTATGCTTTGTTTCCTATATCTGTTACAGTTTGTGGGGTAGTGTGCAATATACATATCCCAATGTTTTGATGCATCTTTATATTTCTAGTTTCATAGCTCAACTGCTCATATTTAATGATTTTCTTCTGGATCACTAGTTCTGTCATCTTGCAAGAAAATTGATTTTTTTTTCCCTCCAGCCTGACATATGAAGAAGAATGAATCCCTTTGCCTAAGAGGTTACAATGCCATCAGCTACAGCTTTAATGGCATTAGAAGCAGAAACATTAGAATCAGCATTAGCAGATGTAGGTAGTTCTATTATTCTAGGACAAACTGTTAATGTTAAACTTAGATAACAGGGTCAGGAACTTGGGCTGGCATTCAGCATCTGATCACCTGTGGAAGCAGTTTGTCAGTCCACCCACCACCCTCTAGTGTATGATAGAAAAGAGACAGAGATGTGTATGCTTCGAAAACAGTTAACAAAGATTTATGAAGGAAATTGACAATAGCAGGAATAGGGGAATGATAACTAGACTAAACAACCCAATACAAATGCAAATGTGGCTGCCTGCAATTGGATGTGAAGCCTGGAGACCCGTACAGCTCTTAATCTAGGTTATATTTAAACTAAATAAAAGGAAAGCACAGACTACCCCAATACTGTACTGAGTCAGAGGAGACAACTTCAGGTAAGACAAAACAGCTGATGGTGGTGTATCTCATTGTAGCTTGAGAGCTTGGGATCCGAATCCTGGACCTCAAACCAAGCTTTGCAGCCTGACCTGGGCTACAGGAGGGAGGAGCACAGGACCATCAGTGAAGATCTACTGGAACCAGGATTGAAGATAAAGACGTTGCTGGAATCAGGATATAGGTAGGTGTTATAGTTCATGAGTGATGGCAAGTGATGACTTCTGGGCCGATGGTGTGGGTCTGGAGTCACTGAGGAGATCATTGACATCTATGCAAATTAACATGATACCTGGCTGCCGCTATGATGGACAGCAAGAATGCTCAGGTGTGCAGCCCTTTTTATAGGCTCAGTGATGCAAACCTAGAGGTCTGAGCTGGTTCTAACAGCCTCCTAAGAGTATGTTGCTCTTTTCCCACCGTTAATTTGAAAGGTGCACAAGTTCTGACAAGAAGGAGCAACAACATGGAGTGCAAGTTGTCATTATGGCACAACATCTTCTTGAATCATGGACTCCATTGATTTCCATTCCATAATTAAGTCATTTTATACTAATCTTTACAGCAAACACATTAATTCAAACATAAATACTAACATTAACATCATTAAACATACATTTAGCGGAAATTTCCCAACAAAATCATAATCCATTTCTTACTTTATATGTTCTGGGGAAAGCTACGTGTTTTGTTGATGAGTAAGGCAGAAGCATCCAATCTTGTACATTGACCCACAGTGTTCAAAGAAATATAATTGCTTCTTGCCATTTGGAAAAAAATGCTCAAGAAATCGTGCTGCCAAACAGCTGTATTTGCTGATGTCACCCTGTTTAGTGCTTTAGATGCTCTGTAAACTTGGTGGTACACACTGTGCAGTCAGTTCACTCACCATGCATCAGGGAATAATCCTATATTTATTTCTGTATTCATTTAGTTTAAAGTTACATCCCTACAAAGTGTACTGAAAGGCGATTAGATGGCTCAGAGATGGGTCAATGAGTCGTTCACCCATAGGTTATCTACTCAAATTCTAATATGGTGATGACCCATGGTCAGTATCATATTGTTGTGAAAGAAATGGATTTGATATAATCCGCAGCCATCTATTACACTTACCTCCACCTAAACTGGAAGTGTGGACTCTACATAGGAATAATTTGGCCTTTCTTAGGCAGATAAAAACAACTGCAAGCTGCAGTTTTACTGACAGAGATAGATAAAGTGAAAGAACAGATTCATGAGAGGGGGCAGGGAAATGTGGAAAACTGACCTTGATTCTGGTTGTTGTCTGTGTTTGTAAGTTTCATTTTTTTTCTTTTCACTGAAGCTCCTTTGCTGATGAAGAGAATAATGAATAGGTAGTATTGGCTGTTACAAGGGAAATTGTTAGTGTATTAGGGGCTATTGTGAGTTATAAACTTTGTTCAGAGAATCTACAACAAGTTTAGTTCAAAAGTGTGCTTTGGAACAGTCCAAGGAAGCTCTTCTTTGGGCAAGGATCTGGTACCTAAAAACCCCAGCAGCTGGATGGAAGGAAGGCCCCCTGAAGGCTGGTTGTTGATTCCTCAAAACCACCTCAAATTTTGGGTAAATATAAATGTTTTGGATGCTCTGAATCTACTGTGACATCATATATGGGTGTATGTGTATGTGAGACCTAATAAAAAATAGTTTTATGTAAAAGCACTTTGTGCCAATCATTTATCAGACAGAGGAGCTGATTTATTCCTGACACCGCCTGGAGAGAAACAGTTAAATTAAAATGTGTTGATGATTTCAGACAATATGCTAGTGGTGAGTACATCACAAAATCCACCAATATAATTGAAACTTGGTCTGGCTGTCTTAATAGAGACTACTCTTTCATCTTACATGAGCTGTCGGCAACCTCTGGCACGCGGCTCACCAGGGTAAGCACCCTGGCAGTCCGGGCCAGTTTGTTTACCTGCTGTGTCGGCAGGTTTGGCTGATTGTGGCTCCCACTGCCTGCGGTTCACCGTCCCAGGCCAATGGAGGCAGCGGGAAGCGGCTCAGGCAAGGGATGTGCTGGCCGTGGCTTCCGGCCTCCCGCATTGGCCTGGGACGGTGAACCGCGGCCAGTGAGAGCTGCAATCGGCTGAACCTACCAACACAGCAGATAAACAAACTGGCCTGGCCCTCCAGGGTGCTTACCCTGGTGAGCCACGTGCCAGAGTTTGCCGACCCCTGTCTTACATGGTAGGTATGTAAGTCAAGTCTAACAGATATTGGTGCAGAAGCTTGTGGTGGCCAATACTTGCACTTATCTTGCCTATGGATAAACAGAGCACTTCACCTTCTAATGCAGTCAATCTGATACATTTCACAAGCAATAAAATTGTATTTAGTTTTGAAAAGATACATGAATGAACAGTACTGCTTTTTGTAAAACAACAGGCCTCACTTTTTGCTTCTTACTGCTCTAATGGCACAAAGCAGCCCTAAATATAACACAGACAGCCATTACAGGGAAAAGCTCAAGTGGCATAGAACCACTCTAAGCAGCTTCTATGCTAGCCCCTTCTTAATTGTCAGTTTAGGGGGCATGGGTGGGGAAATCGTGATGTGGCCAGGCTTGCTGATGGGCTACAGGTTTGCAGCTGCCATATCAGCCTTTTGCTAGCTGCTGCAAATTGCAGCAACCTTTAGGTTGCTCTAATTTACACAAGGAACCAGACCTGAGGAATCACAAAGGACAGTCTTGCACAGAGAATATCTGCATCAATCCTATTGATCAGGGTGTAAATGTATTTTTTGAGTTCCATCCTGTACTTTAAAATAACTCATATTCCCAGTCTTTTTGCAAGGTTATAAGCTCCTCCCCTAAAAGTAAACTAGTCTTTCATTTTGTTAGGTCTTCTTCCTATATTGGAATAAACGTATAAGTTATTATATATTTTCTCAATTAAAATGTTTTACCCATATTTTCAGTCTTTGCATTAACTGGTTAAATTCTGTGATGCACAGAATTTAACACTCCTGGTTTTAGAAGTGTAATATTTAAAACTACTTAGGGCTGGTCTACACTGGGGGGGAGTATTGATCTAAGATACGCAACTTCAGCTACATGAATAACATAGCTGAAGTCGAAGTATCTTAGATCGATTTACCTCGGGTCCTCACAGCGCGGGATTGACATCTGCGGCTCCCCGTGTTGACTCTGCTACCGCTGCTTACTCCGGTGGAGTTCCGGAGTCGATGGGAGCGCGTTCGGGGATCGATATATCACGCCTAGATGAGACGCAATATATCGATCCCCGAAAAATCTATTGCTACCCACCGATACGGTGGGTAGTCTGGACATACCCTTAGATTTAACTCAAAACGTTTATAATTCCTGATAGTTTTTGTTTGTTTGTTTGTTTTTGGAACTGAGTATTGTGAGGCCTTTGTGAGCTAACAATTAATTTACTTTATACTAAAGATGGGCCAAAACTACAAAATTTGGATTTACTGTGAGCACATTGAATATTAAGTATAGATTCCAAGAAATTTTTTTTAAGGATTATTACTTGCAGTATCCCATCCAATTACTGATCATCTAGTTCTGCTTAGCTTGAGAATATTATATTATAAACCAGTGTGGATGTTTTTCCACATTCTGGTCTATTTCTTAAATAGAAATCCGCTTTGGTATACCTCACCTTATCATTCCCAATCCCATATCACCATCCCCGACCCCAATAACTATCAGTCTTAGTTATATACAAAAATTAGTCAGATCTAAAGGAATCAAAATGAAAATAAAGTTGCTTTAATGCAATAGGTGCATATACTTAGTTATGTTCCCAAGTTTTGTATCACTAAATGGCTAAAACTGTTGAATTTCCATTTTGAAATCCTCTTAGAATCAAGTGAAAGGCTCTTATGTCTGAGCCTATCATCTATATTTTCAGACATGCAAGAAGCATGGGAGGGGGAGTTAAATTCTCTCTTCTCCTGAACTCTCCAAACATGAGAGTCTTATCATTTGCTCTTCCTCTCCATATGATAGTCCCACTATCATTGTCCCCTTTAGTCCAAGCCGCAGCATACATGGTTGAAGTCCACATCCCTCCACAACTGACTGTTTATTTCATGCATGAAGTGAATCATACTGTCCACACTGAGGAGAGAACCTCTGCAACCAACATGGTTCCACCACAGGAAGGGAGCCACATGGGATATATGAACCCCGTGTGTAGCACACATTTTATGTTTCTGCAATTTTTCTCCCTTTCTCAACTAACTGATTTTATAAAATACAAAAGTATACTCCCGCATGTGGAAAAAATAGAAGACTATCCAACCCCATTCCTTGATTTCTACTAGATTCTGGCTGGCACATTAATATGGGAATTCATAGAATCATAGAAGAGACCTCAGGAGATCATCTAGTCCAACCCCCTGCTCAAAGCAGGACCAACCCCAACTAAATCATCCCAGCCAAGGCTTTGTCAAGCTGGGCCTTAAAAACCTCTAAGGAAGGAGATTCCACCACCTCCCTAGGTAACCCATTCCAGTGCTTCACCATCCTCCTAGTGAAATAGTTTTTCCTAATATCCAACCTAAACCTCCCCTACTGCAACTTGAGACCATTACTCCTTGTTCTGTCATCTGGTACTACTGAGAACAGTGGCGCTCCAGCCTCTTTGGAACCCCCTTTAGGTAGTTGAAGGCTGCTATCAAACCCCTCCTCCCCCTTCTCTTCTGCAGACTAAATAAGCGAAATTCCCTCAGCCTCTCCTCAAAGTCACGTGCCCCAGCCCCCTAATAATTTTTATTGCCCTTTGCTGGACTATCTTCAATTTGTGCACATCCTTTCTGTAGTGGGGGCCCTCAAACCGGATGAAATACTCCAGATGTGGTTGCATCAGTGCTGAATACAGGGGAATAATCATTTCCCTCAATCTACTGGCAATGCTCCTACTAATGCAGCCTAATATGCTATTAGCCTTCTTGGCAACAAGGGCACTCTGACTTATATCCAGCTTCTCATCCACTGTAATCCCCCGGTCCTTTTATGCAGAACTGTCGCTTAGCCAGTCAGTCCCCAGCCTGTAGCAGTGCATGGGAGTCTTCCATCCTAAGTGCAGGAATCTGAATTGCAACAATAGCACTACACCAGCAATCAGATTCATGTGGATGAACCCTTGTGCCCATGTGAAACCTTATTAACCTCAGTGGGTCTCCACCCACAAAGATCTCCTTGCACAATCAGAGCCATTGAGGTTAGATCAGAACCCTATATGCTACAGTATAAGCCTATTGCTACACTTTACAGTAATATGTAGTATAGCCATGGAATAATAAATATAGCTTAAACTGGTAAGTGAATTTCATATACTAACACGGTTATTATATCATTAACAGATCACCTACTAGATTTTGAAATAACATCACTTATACACTCTAATTACATTTAATTTATTTGATATACTCATATTTCAAATATGAGTAAATTTAAATGTTTACTACTAATGCTAGATTTTAACTGATTATAAAACTCAGTTCAACATCCTGAACAAAAGGTGAAGTCCATTATCTCCCATACAGTATCTATTGTTAAGCAAATGGGATTTACCATCCCCTCATGTAACCAGTGCAGACTTCAGCTTGCATGTGTGATTTCTGACCTCAGCATCATAATGGATGGTAATTTATGTTAAAGAGCTTGTTAATTTAAGTTAGCTCCCTTTCATACATTTCCAGAAAAAAAATCATTTTGTTCATTGCTCTCTGTGGCAAAAGGGAGTTAAAAAGCAAGTCCTAAGGCCAATATTTTCAAATTTGGCTGTTTCATTTTAGACAATTAAATCCAGGGCCAGTGCAACGATTTAGGCGCTAGGATTTGGGGGGCGCCATTTTCTTCAGCAGCGACCGCGGTGGCCGGATCTTCGGCCGCCCCGGTCACCTAAGCTGATTGGTGCTGCAAGCCTGGGAGGCGGGAGAAGTTAAGCAGCCATGGCATGCTCAGGGAGAAGGCAGAGCAGGGGTGAGCTGCTTCACTTCTCCCACCTCCCAGGCTTGCGGAGCCAATCAACTTAGGCACCGCAAGCCTGGGAGGTGGAGAAGTGAAGCAGCGACAACGTGCTCGAGGTGGAGGCTGAGCAGGGGTGAGCTGGGATGGGGGGGGTGCCTCAGGGCAGAGGGTGGGGAGCTGCTGCAAGGGGGGTGCCTCAGGGTGGAGGGGGGGGCACCTCAGGGTGGGGGCACGGGGGGGGTGCAAGGTGGAAGTTTTGCCTAGGGCATGAAACATCCTTGCACCGGCCCTGATTAAATCCATATCTCATGTCTAAATAAATGTGGCCTACTGAACACTTCAAGTTCTCAGTAGCACCTGTGAAAATCAAACCACTATATTAGGTCTCTAAATTTGAATTTAGTTGTGTAATGTCAGGTATTCAACTTTTGAAAATGTTGGCCAGTCTACCTCTTCTGGTTGTAAAGATAACCCTACAAATGTAAAAAGAAGCTGTAAAAAGTGTGTACTGTCCTATTTATCTCAATAACAAGTGGCTCTGAAGCTTCATAATGTCAATTTAAATGTCAGCTTCACTGCAGAAATATCCACCTAACATGCTTATCTGACATGGTTAGAAGTTCCATTCATTTTAAAGGATGTTCCAGAGAAGTAATACTTAAGTTCTAAAAGACACAAAAAATGGTGTTTTATCTGAGTAAATTTATTTTATCTGTGGCATAAGACCTTTTCTCCCTGCACCTTCTGTTGGGGTACTTACCAGAAAAGTCCCAGTTTCTGAAACCCTATTAAGCTGATGAATGAAGTTAGGGGCCTCTCTTCCAATGCACAGTCACCCAGCTTACCCATACTGAAGTTCATGCTCCAACTAATTTTGTGGTAGGATCTCAGTGCCATGAAGCACTTGCCAGCTTCTCTTCTGAGTTAGGCGTTCACTAGGCTGCAATGACCCAGTGTCCTAAATCTTGGAGTTCCACCTTCTGATGCATTGTGATTTAGATGGCTCTAGACTCCACTGCAACCTCATTTTAATAAGGCAAAGAGATGTTTATGCACCATAGTAAATGGACTCTTATTTCTTCATTAATATAGGATTTTAAGGTAGCTGAATGTCTCTGCAGGGGATGTCAGTAGACTAGGAGGCCATGGGAGAAAAGGATGGAGAGGAAGAGCCATGGGAGGAGTCTGAAATATCAGGGGGGAAGAAGAGACTTTCACCCCATATGTACACACAATCACATAGTGATAAACTCTAATTTAATTACTTACATTAGCTGTCAAGCAGTTGTATAAGACCCTAAGTGCCAACAGGCAGGGAATGCCCTTTGAGAGTCAGACTCAAGGCCATTGTCCTCTTCTCATTGACATCCCTCTTGCAGATCTACTTTTAACATGACACATGTCAGGAACCACTCAAGCAGGGCCCCTCTGGATATAAAACAGGGAAGCCTAAAGGCCGAGCATTTGCAGACAATGTACACCCTCTCTCTGTTCTGAAATAGCCCAAATCTTATGACCTTCAGGGCATGATACAAGACTATCTTTAAGAGGGCTGCTGAACTGGCAAACCTCAGCCAGAGGTGATGTAAAGGGAAAGTGGTGAATGTTTTATCTGCATTATTTTTGTGTTGCAGGGTTACTGAATATTATCAAACATTATGGATCGCTTTTAATTGATTTGCTGTCTTTTTTCAGTAATTGTCAGAGGCACCTAGGATGTCAGACAGGTGCTCTTGGTCATTTTATAAATGTAAATTATAAACACAAGAAACTAATTGGTAGATTATGGCTTGTTATTGATTCTCTCTCACCATGCAAAAATTCAATGTCAATAAGTTATACTTCCTAATCTGACCAATTAACACCTTGACCACTTTAATGTATAATTTTTACAGCAGGGGTCATGCATACCTATATTTTTGGAGAATGCCTGGTATAATGAAGGATCAGCTATAAAAAATAAATAAAATAATAATAAAGGTTCCTAGGTGTCAAAACTGTCCCAGTAAAACTCTAATCTTACTCCATTAAAGGACTGCAAAACCTGCCTTATAGTGGTAAGCTCAAGGAGGTCAATCTATTTATCACTACAAAGAGAATGTTAAGGAGTGATTTGATCACAGTTTGTAAGTACCTACAGGGGGAACAAATATTTGATAATGGGCTCTTCAATCTAGCAGAGAAAGGTATGACAAGGTTCAGTGTTTGGATGGTGAAGCTAGACAAATTCAGACTGGAACAAAGGTGATGATTTTTAACTGAGAATAATTAACCATTGGAACAATTTACCAGTGATTGTGGTGGATTCTTCATCACTGGCAATTTTAAATTTAGAGTCGATGTTTTTCTAAAACATGTTTTAATTCAAACAGGAAATATTTTGAGGGCATTCAATGGCCTGTGTTATGCAGGAGGTTGGACGCATGCTCACAGTGGTCCCTTCTTGCCTTAGAATCTATGAATCTCCAGTGAGTCCTTCCAAGAGCCTGAAGAACTGCATGGAACAGTTTTGAGCCCATCATCCCAATTCCTCCTCCTGCTTGTTTGATGGATCAGCATAATATCATGTCTTCCCTCCTCAGCAGCGTCTATACCACTAGCTGCCTTGTCACAGCCTTACTTCCAGCTCCCATCAGGCTCAAGGAGTGAGACTGGGCCTGAAAATAGACTCCAGGTCTCAGTTATACACCAGCCACTGAGCAGCAAGGTTGTTTAAGCAGATTTTTGATTGTGCAACTAATTGAGATGCGTGTAACTGTCCTTAAAAATGATGATGAAAGACAACACACAATGTTGTCAGCTGAGAAGCATTGGGCTTCTGATAAAGGATTTGGTGATTTTGTTCCAGCAGCAGTTGCCAGTGCTCCTATTCAGAATGCTTTTTTCTACTTATGACTCACTTGGGCTCCATGTCTACAAATTCTGGCACATACGCAAACTGCTGCAGTCCTGCAGAGCCCTACTGAGTTCAGCGGGACTCCATGTAGGTGCAGCATTCCATCCACATACAAGAAGTTAGAGGATTGCTACCTCAACTTTTTGTTCAACAAGCTGGAAATGATTGTGATGTCACCAGTGCTCAAGTCCTAAAAAAGCAGTGCCAGAACTCATGATTTTGAGAATAACTATTTTTTTACTGCACACCTGAAAGATGCTATATACATTTCATTCTCCATTGAATCAATATATCAAATCTGCTTATATAGGTTTGTTGCTTGTTGTCAAAAACTATGGGCCTGAATTTCCTCAGGTGAGCCTGTGGCTAGCCAGCTCAGCCCTCATGACAGTTAACTCATGCCACCTGAGCTGCAGCAGAATCACCTGACTGGCTGAAAGGAGCCTACATGTCTGCTCAACAGCAGCGGCAAGTTGCTGGTTGTTCAATGTATCTGCCCACAGCTGGGATCACTCCTGTACCTGCCTTGTTCCCAGCCTTGCTTCTGCTTTGCTCCAGTCCAGTTCCAGTGTGCTCCAGCCCTGTTCCCTTGTCCAGAGCCTGACTCTGGCTTTTAACCCTGATTCGTTCCATGGCTCCTGATGCCAGTTCTGTCCCTGGGCTGTGACTCCTGATTCCTGTTCCTTGTTCCAGCCACTAACCAGACTTTAGCTCTACGCATTAGGCTGAGCCCCATCTCTAACCACTGAGCTGGCCTCTGGCTTTAACCATTAGATCAGATTACCCATCTCCTAGTCTGTGACAGGTGTGCTGCCTCTTCAGGTATCCATTTCCACGATTTTGTATCATCTGCTGATCAGTGTTTTGCAAGCCACTTCTCCATTTATGGAACTGGGTTTAAAGAATGCACAGAGGTCCAAGCAAGCGAATGGACATCAACAGTGAAAGCTGAGGTACTTTAAAACTGTGACACACAGGGGTTTAGATGTTGTTCATTATGCTGAACCCTCTTTATGTGTCTTGACATCACAGGAATTATTTCAATAGGAAAGACTAGAAGTTTGAGATCCTCAGGAGTCTCTTTGCCTTCACTGTCAATAGTCAGTTCAAAAGTCAGATGTAACTTCACATAATTTCTTCAGCTTCCTCTCTCCCTTGTACCAAGGACTCTTTGTATCTAGTTGCCACTTACTCAGATCTAAGACATGTATCTGATCTGTCAACTTTTTTAAATCAGAACATTCTGTTGATTATGCCCACCAGGAAGGATAGAGCGATTCAAGGAAGCTGTGATAAATAACCAAGATATAAGGTTGTAGACAACCAGCAACAATTTTTCCATAGCTTAAATTGCTGATTGTTTGTTGCACATTTCAACAGCCATACTGACTTTAAAACCTGTTCAACACCAGCTTGATCTGTATCCAATATATGTAGAGAAGCTTCTTGTTTTTGATTGCCTCTACATACCTTTTGAACATCAGATTCACTTGAGCTAAGGTGAGATCTCTTTGTCAGTATTCTGACACTTTAATTACCACCTCTAGCATATGTATCAAATGTCTCAAATTAAAAAAAAACATCTTCAGAGCCCAATGATTTAGAAAGCCACCAGAAAGTCTCGTGGGTCTCAGCACTGTGTGACTGATCTTCAGATGCAACTGTGAAATTCGCGTGAAGAGCTGCATAATTTTTCTGTACAGCTGATACTGCTCTAAAACTATAAGCCACCCAATGTACCATTACAATTTTTTCAATCTTAAGTTATACACTGAGTTTGGAGACACAAGTATCAAGTTCCCGTTGGTTTGGGGACAAATTGACTGTAAACTGAGTGTGCCTTGTGATACATTCAATCCCTTAAATAATTCCCCTTGTCCATATAAATTTTGAGTGATATATTCCTCCAACTTCCTCAATGGTATCTCCAACATTAAGGTCAATTCTGCAGCGTGGGGCATGGGTCACTTGCTGGTGGATTCTCTGCACCTTGAAGTCTTTAAACCATGATTTGAGGACTTCAATGGCTCAGACACAGGTTTGATACAGGAGTGGGTGGGTGAGATTCTGTGGCCTGCATTGTGCAGGACAGGAGGACAGACTAGATGATCATAATGGTCCCTTCTGACCTTAAAGTCTACAATTCTATGAATATGGTCTTTGTGCACCCACTGCATAGTCATACCATCTATGCCACATTTCCCTAGTTTACTTAAGAGAATACCATGCGAGAATGTGTGTCAAAAGCCTTACTAAAATCAAACTATATCATGTCTCCTGCTTTTCCCCTTATACGCTAGGTCAGTAATCCTGTAAAAGAAGGAACTAGGAACTATGCAGGGCGGGAGTATGCTCAGTTCAGATTGAATGTCTGAAGAATTTAGCAACCAAATTCTGAGAAGTATCTACATTCTTTTATCACCCATTATTTGGCCAAATTTTGGCATTTTTTCACAGAAATAGCAAAATGCACCTCTTTGACATCACAGTGACTTCCTGCCAAATATCAAGTCACTGTTCCAAAGAACGGAGCCCTCGTGAAAAGTATCAGAGGGATAGCCGTGTTAGTCTGGATCTGTAAAAGCAGCAAAGAGTCCTGTGGCACCTTATAGACTAACAGACGTTTTGCAGCATGAGCTTTCGTGGGTGAATACCCACTTCGTCGGATGCTAGTGAAAAGGATTCTAAAATTTTTTTTTCTATTCATTAATATGGGCAAAACAATGTCTTCTCCATATTCTTGAAAACAGCTGATCCACTTATGCTGAAGCTTTCCAGAACAATTAATACTCAGGCAGACATCTTGCATGGAAAATCTGAGCATGAACCATTAAAATTTGGCAAAATATTAAGCAACTGAAAACAGGGTCTTATAATGAAAAGTGTAGAGCAACTTTAACCAGATGCATAGCTACCTGCAGCACTTAAATTAATAAGAAATTGTAAAATTAAAATGTGTAGAGCATATACCTCAAAGGACCAGTATGGTTTTCTTCAAGATCAATTACATGTGCATATAGGGATATGAATGCAGTCTATCACATGACAGCAATAAAAAGTCTCTGAAGAAAAATCTTTAAGCAAAAGCCTTAAAAAGAAAAATATTATGAAAACTCACTTCTTAGAGCATAATATCTCTGCTGCTTCTATTTTTCTTCTCAAAGTTCAAAAGATAATTATAGTCTGACAAATATATTACAAATGTTTGAATTCCAAACATCTTTATTTAGGTAGTTGTAAAAATCTCTTCAGTTCTTAATCATATCTCTGACATTTATTTTGTGCAGTTTTGCACCACAAATTTATCAGAATATCAGATTTCCTGTAAAGTAACTCACTGCTGATTTTTCTTGTATCAAAATGTTTAGACCTGAGAGCACAAGGACACTTTAGCTTGGTCAACACTGGGGAAATTCCACCTCAAATTCTAATCGGTTTTAAAAACTGTTCAGAAAAAAAATGATTTCAAACCATTTGAAGCCATAGTGTAGATCAGACTCTAGCAGTCTAAATCAATTTCACTTTGTCAAATTCTCTTCAGACACACAGATAACTTCTGGCCATTTCAATTAAGAAATTTTTACGCTAGGTAAAGGCCAGCAAATCAATATGAACTCACTTGCATGAGTATAACAGTTATTTTCAGAGGTGGGGTTGGTGCAAAACAAAACTTTGAATTCCACAAACAGAGAAGGTTTATAGTTACAAACATTCTTCAGTAGGCCTGTCTATGTATGAGCACCACCTATGCCAGGGTAGGCAACCTCTGGCATGTGGCTCGCCAGGGTAAGCAGCTGGCGAGGGATGTGCTTGCCGCAGCTTCCCACCACCCCCATTGGCCTGGAGTGGCAAACTGCAGCCAGTGGGAGCTGCAGTCAGCCAAACCTGCGGAGGTGGCAGGTAAACAAACTGGTCCGGCCCGCCAGGGTGCTTATCCTGGCAACCCACGTGCCAGAGATTGCTGAACCCTGACCTATGCTGTCTCTCTAAAACTTTCATATGAATCAAACCTGGATGGTTTTCATGAAGTTCTTTCAAAATCTTAATTACAATATTTTGGGACAACAATTCTTATACCCAAATGCCATATTTTATCTAGCGAAAATTTATATTTCCTGTAAAAATAAAGTCTCATCTTCTGAATAGTTTCATACTTGTTTGGCCATCTATTTAATGTAAACGTGAGATAATCTTCATGAGACCTGGCAGTATTATCTGAATATCACAAGTAATTATGACACATATTAAGTGGCTTCTTGCATCCAGTATAAGGTTTCTTCAATATACATTGTGGCCTCTCTTAAGGGCAACCTAAAAAGTCCATCAGCATTAGCGTTTTGTGCTGAAGAGGAACATTTCATATCATACTAAAGACAATCAATAAAATTGCCCATTTCTGGAACTTGTAGTCAGCTATAACAGTATATATTTTTTTTCATTAACCTGTAGGAAGAAGAGCTTGAGACAAGATACTGGTGTATTTTTTGACTGTAAGTGTTCATGAAATTTCCACACTTCAGAAATGATAACTAAAGTGTCCCTCTCAAATCATCAACACTTTTGCTCAACTGGCATTAAAGGTCTTGACCTGCAAGAAATGGATGACAGATCAGTATGATAAATAACTGCTCCCAATTTAAAAAGGGAAACATCAACAGCAAAAGCTCATTTATTGGGTTTCTCAGGATTATAGTGTACCAAGACAATAATGTGTATTAAAACTGTTCTAAGTTTCTGAAAACTGTGTAGGCATTGTCTTGTTCAAACAAATAGCTTTACTGGGTACTAGCTTTTAGGGGAGTTTACCACTGAGGATATATCAGAAATGTATTGTTATCCCTTTTGACCTGAGCAATTAAACTAAAATTTGGGGCCCTGTTGGTTGTTTCCGTTAGGAGGAGAAATGGATGATAAACAGATTCTCATCAAAAACACCTGACTCTACTTACAAAAAAATATACAAGTGTTTAGCTTCCTTTCACTGATCTTGACCTGCAAGTCCAAGTCCAGCTGAGTGCCTATAAACTGGTCCACTGTCAATTTATCCTGGAAGTCTTCATTGGTACCTGGGTATGCCAGAAATAAAGCCTGGTCTACACTAGGCGTTTAAATCGGTTTTAGGAGCGTAAAACCGATTTAACGCCAAAACCGTCCACACTAGGAGGCACCTTATATCGATTTTAATGGCTCTTTAAACCGGTTTCTGTACTCCTCCCTAATGAGAGGAGTAACGCTAGTATCAGTATTAACATATCGGATTAGGGTTAGTGTGGACGCTGATCGACGGTATTGGCCTCCGGGAGCTATCCCACAGTGCACCAGTGACCGCTCTGGACCACAATCTGAACTCGGATGCAGTGGTCAGGTAAACAGGAAAAGCCCCGCGAACTTTTGAATATTTCCTGTTTGCCCAGCGTGGAGCTCCGATCAGCACGGGTGGCGATGCAGTCCGAAATCAAAATAAAAAAAGAGCTCCCGCATGGACCATGCGGATGTGATCGCTGTAAGGGCAGGCAAATCCGTTCTATCAGCGCTCTGTTACAGAAGATGAAATTCAGAATCCTTTTTTAAAAATCTCCAGACAGACGCCATAGCAGGGACTCAGCGCACTGCAGCGTGACAAGCGTAACGGAAAGCCAAAGAATCAAATGGATGCTCATGGACTGGAGGACTGAAGCTATCCCACAGTTCCTGCAGCCTCCGAAAAGTATTTGCATTCTTGGCTGAGCTCCAAATGCTTCTAGGGTCAAACACAGTGTCCGCGGGTCAGGGCATAGCTTGGCAATCTACTCACCCACCCCCCACCCACCCCCAGAAGCGAAAGGTAAAACAATCCTCTGACTCTTTTACATGTCACCCTATCTTTACTGATTGCTGCAGATAGACGCGATAGTGCAGCACTCAACACCAACATCCTTGCTCCCCCCGCCATGGGTGGCTGATGGTACAAAAAGATGGAAATCCATCCTCATCATCAGCCTCAGCTGATGGTACAAAAGGACTGGTAACCGTCCTCGTCATCAGCCTATTGGCCCTAATTTTTTCTGGTGGATGGATGGTGCAATATGGCTGGTAACCATCCTCATCATAGCAACAGGGGGCTGAGCTCCATCAGCCCCCACCCTTCATGTGTAAAGAAAAGATTCAGTTGCCCTGGACTAGCAGTGGGATGCTGGGCTTCTCTCCTACACACTGCTTAATGTCCTGTCTGGACTATCATAGCAGCTGGAGGCTGCCTTCCACTCATTTCTCACTAACAAGTCAGTGTGTCTTATTCCTGCATTCTTTATTAATTCATCACACAAGTGGGGGGACAATGCTATGGTAGCCAAGAAAGGCTGGGGGAAGAACGGAATCAACAGGTGGGGTTGTTACAGGAGCACCCCCTGTGAATAGCATACAGATCATAATTTCTGCAGGCTCTGACACAGAGCATCTGTGCTCTCTGGTTCTATGATACGGTGGTTCTCTAGTACACTTGCCTATATTAGGCAGCACTGATTCTATTTTTAGATACCAAAAAGGAGGGATTGACTCAGGGAGTCATTCCCAATTTTTGCTTTTGCGCCCCTGGCTGATCGGCCAGGGGCACTTATGACAGCAGCAAATGGTACAAAACGATGGAAGGTGCAATATGGCTAGTAACCAGTCTTGGCTTTTGCGCCCCTGGCTGATCAGCCAGGGGCACTAGCAGCAAATGGTACAAAAGGACTGGTAGCCATGATCATCCTCAGTTCCAATTTATGGAAGGGTTTGGATGGTGCAATATGGCTAGTAACCATCTCTGCTGTCATGCAAAAGCAAAAGCATGCTTCTGTGTAGCGCTGCTCAATCGCCTCTGTAAGCGGCATCTAGTACACATACAGTGAGAGTCACAAACGGCAAAACAAGCTCCATGATTGCCATGCTATGGCATCTGCCAGGGCAATCCAGGGGGAAAAGGTGCGAAATGCTTGTCTGCCGTTGCTTTCCCAGACGAAGGAGTGACTGACGACATTTACCCAGAACCACCCGCGACCATGATTTTTGCCCCATCAGGCACTGGGATCTCAACCCGGAAGTTCCAAGGGGCGGGGGAGGCTGCGGGAACTATGGGATAGCTAGGGAATAGCTACCCACAGTGCAACGCTCCAGAAATCGACGCTAACCACGGACCATGGACGCACACCACCGATTTAATGTGCTTAGTATGGCCGCGCTCCACCCGATTTTATAAATTCTGTTTTACAAAACCGGTTTATGCAAATTCGGAATAATCCTGTAGTGTAGACGTACCCTAAGTCTCCACTAATCATCTTCCAGTATAGGTGGGGCCTCTTCTTTCCCTTTCCTTCCTAGGTCTGAGCTGTGCCCTGGTCAGTTCAGACTGACGTTTGAGTCCAAACTGCATTTCAACGGCTTGTACGCTATCTGGATAACTCAGTCTCTTTTCAGGGGGTAAGTTCTGCAAGACCATCAGATCTGGGCCCATCATGTTGATTGCTGGAAAGCCCCCTTTCTGACCATTTCCCAACCATTCATTTTGGCTACAGTAACTCCTCACTTAACGTTGTAGTTATGTTCCTGAAATATGCTACTTTAAGTGAAACGATATTAAGTGAATCCAATTTCCCCATAAGAATTAATGTAAACGGAGGGGTTAGGTTCCAGGGAATTTTTTTTTGCCAGACAAAAGACTATATATATACACTCTGTGTGTGTGTGTGTGTATGTATATATATATATATATATAAATAGTCTTTATATATACACACACACACTGTAACAGTGTTTCTCAAACTGGGGTCACCGCTTGTGTAGGGAAAGCCCCTGGCGGGCCAGGCCGGCTTGTTTAACTGCCCCATCCATAGGTCCGCAGGACAATTCACTATTATTTTCTTGATCCTTTTCTTCATAATGTTTTGCTCTCATTTGTTAGTCCCAAGTTGTTTTAATTTATATTTATATTTCTGGTTTTGATTTTTTATTAATTTTTTTTCTTTTTTATCTTCATTTTTTTCATAGATTCATGGATTTTAAGGTCAGAAGAGTTCATTGTGATCATCTAGTCCGACCTTCTGCATAATATAGGTCATAGAATTTCAACCAGTGATTCCTGCATCAAGCCCCAAACTTCTGTTTGAACTAAAACAAGCCTTTGGAAAGACATCCAGTCTTGATTTAAGACTGCAGATAATGGAGAATCCACCACAAAACTTTGTAAATTGTTCCAATGATTAATTTACCAACCCTGTTAAACAAATTGCACCTTATTTCTACTCTAAATTTGTCTAGCTTCAGCTTCCAGCCATTGGATGTTGTTATGCCTTTGTCTTCAAAAGTAATGAACCTTCTACGTTCATAGATCTTCTCCGTACTTTATAGACTATGATAAAATCAGGTCAGCCATCTCTTGGATTAACTCTATAGATTAAGTTTATTTTCTGTATTACTGTAAAGCAGGTTTCCTAGACTGTACATCATTCTTGTAGTTCTTGTCTGATCCCCTTCCAATTTGTCAATGTCTGACATTTTTGTGCAATTTGTTCCTGTGCACCCAGCTAAAGCATCCATTCTGGTGAATTAGGGCCTGGGACATTTTAACTCACTTGTGTTTTTGCTAAAAGCTATGTCCACAGTGTTTTGCAAGGTAAGGTATGCTTATGAAATTAGCTATCCTAGCGTTTCATAGGAATTTAAGCTACACATGAATATGTTCCATAAAGCCTCCTTTAAAAATTGCCCCAATTGGCAAAACTCTTTTTACTACTTCTAAAATTTTACTACAAAATTTGATTTCTTTTTGCTATTTCAGATGAAATGTAAACCATTCTGCAGTTGTATGTGGCTTTGAAGTAATTTGCTCTGTAATTAGTGCACACATTTCTTCATAACTTTGATAGTCTTGGAAGATCTGAGATACTAATGTTTCAATCAAACTGTTTTCTTTTCATATGCAGTCAAAGGAATGGCTTTTTCTCCAGCTAGCTCCTTGTATATAATTTGCTTCAAAGAACTATCATACCTTTTCAATATTGCATTCTACAATACTATCCTTCTTTATAATCTTCTGTTTTCTCATATGCTATCATTTTCACTTGTGAAAAGTCTCAAATAATATTTCATTGTTTTTTCCTCTTTTGGCTGCACAGTAACATTTCAGTAAAACTGTTTTCATTAATTATTGCTTTCCAAGGGAACAAAATATCAGTCACTTGCTGACTCCTGAACTCAAACAATCTGTATAATATAATTTTATGCAGAGAGCAGACTGGATTTCAAACTGCAGGTGCAGTACCAAAATGTCTCTAAGCTATCTGAAGGTTTACAGTCTCCCCAGTGATAAATGCCTGGTTATTTGACATTGGGCAAGTCAAATAACTTCAATTTCCCCATAATAGTATTTAACTTCCTTTGTAAAGCACAAATTTGTTACAAAATGGAAAGTTTTAAAAATTTTAAATTTGGAAATGTCAGAATATTTTTTTCTGTTCATCTGTTAATTATTAATCCGGAGCTGCTACAGTGCCTCATAAGAGTTATAGTTCAGCTGCCTCTTATCCCCAATCTCCTCTATAGGCTGGCTTCCTGCTGGACTACATCTCCCATAATGCCCTGTGGTCACATCACTTCCAAGAACTACCACAACTATTCAACTAGAGGGGATCCAGATCCATAGAAGAAAGTGAGGGAAAAATGATTTTTATTTTACAGAAATTGCATTTTCAGTCAAAACACATCTTGATGGAAAATTCCCAATCAGCTCTAATTTTGAAATTTTACATTTTGCATGTGTTCCTATAAATTCTGTGTGACAGAGTGGGATGTGAGTATATCAGATGATCAATTCCAACTTGTACTATGTGTAGAAATATGAATACCATGATTGCACAAGCATTCCAGAGAGCTGCCCTGTCTGGGAAAGGTGTTTGATGCCTCATTGAAGGACTATCTCTGAGAACCATCCAGACTGCAATCTGGAGCCATCCACATGGAAGATTTTTTTTCCTACACAATAGCCCACAAGGGAAGAAAGCATAACTGATGTGCTGGAGCTTTTCAGTGTGAGCACGTCACAGAAATGGAGACTTTACTGAAGAGTGGTGTTCTGCTCTGTGCAGGGGGCCAACCATGACATAAAAAGGACTTGCAGAAAAGACAGGGCAGGAGGGACTTTGATCACCCTGAAGCACTGACAAAATGTTGACTTGCAGGAAGGGTGAGCTCAGACCAAGGAAGGTGCATCTCGGGCGTTTGTTGTAAGATCTGTAATTCTTGAGTGCTTTACAAGTAAAGTCATTGTGGTTAAGAAACTCCTTTGCTAAGCCCCTGTTCCTTGCTTTTCTTTTATCTTGTCCCTGAAGGGTTTAAATTAGAAACCCAAAGTACCCACACAACCTTGGTGGAATGTAGAAGCAACTAGGGGGACTCAGAAGGTCACAGCCACTGGTTTCAGGTAGCTGGAAAAGGGTTCCCATGTCCAAAAGGGGGTGGGTGTCAGACAAGAATTCTGATCCTGGGAGTGTGCCCTGTAGAGTCAGAGCTAGAAACAGTGATTAGACTCTACTCAGACCAGTGGGCTTAGCACATCCTGTAAAAATCCACAATAATTGAGTTTACAAAAGTCATTATGAAAACAAACACCTGCTACGTAGGTTCTCCAGTGTTAATGAGAGTTACAGCTGGTTAAAACATAACTATTCATTAAAGACAGACAACCCAGACAATTTACAAGTCAAAAATAAAATAGATGTGAACAAAATTTATCACATTAAATAGAATGGTTTGCGATACATTTGACCTACTCTTCAAAGGGGCCTCTCAACCTGTACTTTACATTTTCCTTGCCATCAGTTATGACTGGAATAAATGGCATACCCAAAGAATTGTGTGGGGGGAAAAAATCCTAAAATGTAAGGTTTGGAAGTTTAGAGTGTGCAGCAATAGCCTAACTCTGCTCCTACTGTAGTCCATAGAACTCTCATAGACTTAAAATGTGAGCAAAGTTAGGCCAACTTCCCCATTTGTGGGTACAATCAAGTAAGCATATGTCTACATTCTTTTGTTATCATCCATAATTTATTGCAGGTATAAAATTAGAAAATATTTTAAAATTGTATCTATAATTGAAGCAGTTAGACATATAAGGACAGGAATATTTAAATAGGACAGTTATAGTCAGAAAACTGAACCTGCACATAGGCTGAGGCTACAAAATTGAGATTCAGACCCAGGATTGGATTTCAGTCACCCACAAACACTTTGAGAATTCACACCTGGTGTTTTTGTCCATTTCCCTCTTTTCTAGAAAAAAAAATTACAGAAAATATAGACAGGAAGAAGATCCTGCATTTCAGCAGGCTTTCTTGCAAAGTCAGTTGAAAAAAAAATCTAGCCATACTACATGCTATGAAGAATAAGAAAAAATAAAAGATGTCAGAACATTTTAATACACTAGCCATTCACTTCTGGAGAACTCCATTCTCTTTTGATTTATGATATACATGAAATTAGTTTGGTAGTGATCTTCACCTAGCCCCTAGATGGTATGTGTGCACATCCCAAAACCACTAAGTAATTTTATATAATTGGCAATCTTTGCTCAAGACAAGTCCAGAATAGAAAGAGCTGTTGCAGGTCAGAATTAAAGTGCACTTGCAGAACTCAGCAGGGAAAGCTCATACTGTGCTTGTTCATACTTCGTATGCGTCTAATCAGCACCATCAGTCACTCATCTTCAGAAGTACTTAAATTCACCTTAAAAATTAATGGGCCTAATTCAGTACTGTGTTACTCCAGTTTTACACCAGTAGAAAACTGGAAAATACATTGGTGAATCAGGCCCAATGTTTAAACATTAGGTAATACAACAGATCTCCACCTAATCTCATGAATTTTTAAAAATAATGTACAGTATATATTGTTATGACAGGTGTCATCAGGTGCTGCTGTTACACAGTCTTCCAAGTTCTTTTTCTTAGGGTATATCTACACTACAAGCTAAGGGTGTGATTCTCCTGCTTGTATATACATATTTGCGCTAGTTCCAATTGAGCTAACACAAGTGTAAATAGCAGTGTAGCCACAGTAGCCTGGGCAGCATCAGAGGAGGCATGGCTGAGCAGTGCCAACTACATATCCAATGTTTCAAGTGGGTTTGTATTTGGCACAGCTCAGCTGTGCTTCCGCTGCTGCTACCAGCTATGTTAATGTGGCTATAATGCCATTTAAACTCACAGCAATGAACAAGTTAAGGAGAGAGATGCAAGAGAGAGTAGTCAAAGATAGACAGAATGAAGCTAAGGAGTGGTAACCAGAATGTGACCTGTCTTAGAGTATGTCTAAACTAGAGTTGGAAGAGGTAATTTCCAACTCAAGGAGACCTATCCACACTAGTTCTGATGGAGCTATCACATTAAAAATAGAAGTATAGCAGTAGTATGGTGAGTGATGGGAGGGAGGCTAACCCCCTTGAATGGGATCTCATGTGAGACCCTAGAAATGTATTTGGAGTGGCTAAACCCACCCCTGGCTTGTAATGCCGTGGCTACTCTGTTTTTTTGGTGTGCTAGCTTGATTTCCTTGAAGTAGGAATCCCACCTTCCAGCTCAAGTGCAAAAATACCCATAAACCATATGGTATGTAGCAAAAGGCACTTCAGAAAATAAAATAAGAGCAGTATAACATACTACATAAATATAAGTGGTATAATAGAGGAATGCAAATGGGCACATTGCTACTTTTGAATGGTACTTGACAGGTATTGGGCAAAAAATCTTTTTTTCACTCTTACACATTCCCCCAAAAATACTTTTTTTTTTAAGCTAAATCTAAAAAAAAAATAGTTATGGAAACTTAATATTATTAACAATTCTAAAATAAAAAAAAAAAAAAAAAAAAAAACTCTTTCTTTGGGGGGGGGGGGGTGTTCTCTATGTGTTTCTACAATCTACAACACCTAGCACAGTATAGCACTCGTCCATGGCTATGGGTCCTAGGTGTTACTATAATACAAAAATAATGTTAATGGTAGTAACATGGAAGTACCCGTTACTTTCCATTGCCATTCATAAGAGAAGACTCAATGGCATTGCCAGGAAACCCTGCCCTAGGCCACTCACTGAACCTTTGGTATTTTTTCTTTTTGTCTGGAGGTGGAACAATGAGAAGGCCTACCTTGCTCACAGACATCCTCATGACAAAAGAAATAAAATAAAATAGAGTTGCTAAATTGATTTTTTTACCTCATCTACAAAATCATGTGTAGCCTCCCTCCCGTCCATTTGGCACAATACGAGGTTGTCTGCCTTGGGGCTTTTTTTACACAACTTTGGGAAACTGGGCCTGAGGTACCTCCATGTGCTCTGTGGTGTGTGTCAGTATGCAGTGTGCAGTCTACCTCAGACCAAACCCACTCAGATAAACTACCAGGAACTGGGTTTTATTCTCTAAAGAAGCATAGAGCAGGATTACAGTCCAGCAGCCTCCTTTCTGCTTGCTCACCACGTGCGCCCAGCTTCAGACAGTGCTGAAATTTCCTGCTGGGAGGGAAGAGCGTACTTCCTGGCAGGAACCAAGAAATTCTCCCAACATGTCACAGTTTGTAGTTTCCCACAGCTGCTGTTGAAGCACACTGGACTTTGAGCTACATGTTTCTACTATTGTATGTTTAACCAGGTTTTAAGTTCTTATTGATTATTTCCTGGTGCCTCAGGGCTCAGAGCTTCAGCCCCTTGGAGTATGCCAGGGCATGAGGCTTCAGTCCCGTGGCATGTGCTGGGGCTCTCGTGCGTTTGAAAATATTTACTGGAGTTCTGCTCTGAACAACTGTGTCTGAATTTAAGGCCTGTTTTTAAACAAAACAAACTCCTAATCTACTTTATTTATATATATATAATGTGTGTTGTGTGTGTATGTACACACACACACACATATTTAGGTTAACATTTTAATAGAAGTAAAGCCAAATAATGAAAAGAAACAGAAAATAAAAGATACCATCTACAAAAACACCTCAAAATGCATAATGATGAGGCGAAACAGAAATACAAAATAATTAAATATTTAGCAGTAGGGTGGTTATTGTCTTTAACATCATAGAAAATATATGGAAATATGAAAATATTTTAAATGACTCCCTTAGACATATAAATAGAATTGCCCTCCCAAGCCAGTCTAATTAGAAATGTTTCATCATAACCCAAGTCTGAAAAAAGCTTCAGACAAAGCTGCTAAATTTTGTAAAGAGTAACTGGACAGCCTTACAGGTATGAATAATTTGCTCCAATAAGGCATAGGCCAATAAATCTCAAGACTTTTCTTTGACAGCAGGTGCTTTCTTTTCTGGCATTGGTAGGAGATATAATTAGATCACAGATTAAATTTTTAAATTAGGTCTTTCTGCCGTGCCAATTTTTTTATGAAATAATCTGAACCCAAATTATAATAAAATCCAATAAATCTTCTTTATCTCTGCATGCTAATGCCTCCAAAAGGATTCAATCACAGATTGAATTCCATGCTAGAATGTATGATATAATGTTAATTATTATGTACTGTGAAGGTAGCAACACTTAAAGGTAAGATATGCAGATATTTTCCTTCCCAAGACCCTATTTTCAGTTACTTATAATGTTACCATAGTTTAATCATTTGGGCTTAAATTTTCCAAGTTCCCTCTCCACCCCCAGAAATTTTTAGCAAAAAAGGTTCAGCCACTTCTCGAAACAAGGTTAGGGAAAAACACATTGTTTTGTCCATATTAAAAAATTATACAGATATTTTGTTGAGAAACTCGAGAGCCTGCAGGCTGTGGAAAAAGGTTTGAAATTTGGGAACAGGGTCGTTCTTTTGCCATCCCCATGAAAATTGCCCTAATTAGGGCAAGTATGAACATTTGAAAATATCAGTTCACACATGCTCAGTAGAAGCATGTTAGAGTTTCGCAGCTAAATTCTCATAATCTATACTGAGCATATTCCAGTGAATTAAATGAGGCTGGGATTCCATGGGGAAAATAGTATGTGATCATTTAATTAAAGATGGTGGTATCTGTATATACAGAAGGTTCATGGGCAACCTTCATTCTGGCATTTTCTAACTTCTGAGTATTTAACTTTGTAATCTTAATGTTCTTTTTATGTCCTTTTCATCAGATAATTTTGGATGATCATTTAGAGAAAATTATGTATGGATTGTAATGTTTGTATTTCATATCTAATGTTCATGTTTCTAATCTGATGGATGGGCTATGTACTGCCTACTGTGATTTATTTTACCTTGATTTATGTATATTGACTAAAATGCTCTTTTTTTCATACCTCTCTACCTGCCGATATTGCAAATGCATAAAACAGAATTAACATAGTTGTGGAGCAGCCACTCCATGTAGCACGGTCCCTCAAGAAACAGGGCAAAAGAACATTACACAGCAAATACCCATGTAAATCAATGAGCCAATGGTCTAAATTAAATCATACCTATCTCATGTAAGTGGAGAAGACAAATTGGAGGGAAATAGAAGAATGAATGTCAGCACTGCTCTTCTACCAGCCATGCTGCCTGTTAGGTTGGAGGTGTTGGAAAACACACAAATGATTTTCAGCTTTGTGATTCTGACTGGGCACTCAGAATACCATGGTGATAGATGCAGTAGGAATACTTGGATATTTCCCCTGAATGCAAGGCTTCCACACATTCAGGAGGCCAACAGCTGCTCTCTCTGTATCCATGCTGCCTCCATCTCTGTCTGACTGAGGGGGCGAGCAGCTAATCTCTCTGGAACTGAAATGCACAGATTACTGCAGGTAAATTTTTCCCAACCATGAATTTCTGCACAGAACGGAAATGCATGATCCTAGTGCATAGGGAAAATAGTATGTGATCATTTAATTAAAGATGGTGGTATCTGTATATACAGAAGGTTCATGGGCAATCTTCATTCTGCACAGAATGGAAATGCGTGGTCCTATATCCACAATGTATTATTCACAAAGATGAGAAGTAAACCATGGGCAGAAGCTGAAATTATTGTTTTCCTTGTTTCTAGTGTAAATCAAAAGTGATGTGGAACCCTGTAGGATATTGATCCTTCCCAGAGACATAGAATAAGGTCTCTTTATCTAATGTATGAATCACTAATTAAGCCAGACTTAGAGGAACATGTATCTGCTAATCATCCAAAACCTGACCTTTATTTTTAATTTAGGTGCCATGACATCCATCTTTACTGTTACCTTTATGTTAATATTTTAAATGAAGAAATTTGGTTAGAAAGCTATTATGTTTGTCCCCTCCCATATATGGTTGACCTTAACTTTGGGGCAGTGTGGTAAAAAATTCACTATCACTGATGGCCAAAGGCATGTTTGCTGATTTAACACAGGGCCTTGTGTTAACGTGGGTACTGTTTTAATAAAACAGTGGCAGGCAGACAAGTTGGTGAGAAGCTTCTAGATCAGCGGTTCTCAAACTGTGGGTTGGGACCCCAAAGTGGGTCTCTTCAGCTCTGGGTGATGGGGCTCACGTTACAGGCCCACTGCCTGGGGCTGAAGCCCTTGGACTTCGGCTTTGGCCCCTCACCCAGGGAGATGGGGCTTGGGTGTGCTCAGTCTTTGCCCCCCACCCCCTGGGGTCATGTAGAAATATTTGTTGTCAGAAGGGGGTCACGGTGCAATGAAGTTTGAGAACCCCTGATCTAGACAGAAGCTCTACAGTGAAGCATAGGGAAAGAGAATAGTTTTAGGGATAATACTGTTTTCCTTATTCTAATAATTCTTTTGATCAGTGTTACAAGGTGACTATTACAGTGGTTCTGTACCATTGTCACAGGAGTGGTGTTCAGGACTGTCACTCCAGTGACTTTTAAAAAGGCATTAAAATTCATTCAAACTGAGAAGAAATATTGTTCCAACTTATTTCTCTGTATTACATTGTGTCAATATACTTGACAGGATATACTTTTTAACAATCAGTCATTTGCTTCATCTAGGATAAGTGTTCCTAGATAAATTATCAAGAATTAATCATTTTCTTCTCAGTAGCGCCATATGTTACACTTCTAAGTATCCACAATGCAGCAAGCTTAAAATAGACCATTATAAATATCCTGCAGAGGCGCTCATTCCACTGTTGTCCCGCTAAATGAAGGACAGGAGCTCTATATTCAGGAAAAATAACCTCTGAAAAGAGAAACAAAATACAAATCTTTAGGTGATTTCCACCCCTTTATTCAAGCATTCAAATGAGTCAATAAAACTTTCTCAGTATCCTTGTACCTGGCAACCTCAGCTTCAGCTTTTCATATGAAAACACAGGCTTTAAAATGCCTAGTTTTATACATCCCCAAATTAGCATTAACAGAAGTTTGTGGAATAAAGCGAATAATATATACACTAATCTAAAAAAATACAGTATTTTAAAATCTAACCTGTCCATCACATCATCATCCTTATATTGTACCTTCCTAAATTCCACCCACCCTTCCACCCACTCACCTAATTTGAGCAGAACAATACAAACTATATTCATTCAGCACTGAAAAGCAGCCCCCCTGTGGACTGGAAAAAGCAGCAACTAGTTGGCACACTGCACAACTCTGGGGGGAGAGCAAATCAAGGATACCAAGGCTTTGTCTTCACTAGAAAAAAGGGTTTGGGGGAGTGTTTTTACATCAACATGGCTGTCTATATTTTGATGCAGCATGTTGAGGTAATCTCTATACCTCTCATGAGGGGCTTATGTTGACTAGCTACATTGAGGTCAAAACTAACTGTGCCTTGTCTCTGCTAGTATTTTACATTGAGAAAGCTATCTTAATGTAAAAACTACATACCTATTTTTGAAGTAAAGACAGAGCCTCAGGCAAATCCTTGTTCTTACAAAAGGCACCATTAGATCCTTAATAGCTAGCCGGAGGAAACCAGACCTTGTGTTTTAGGTCCTCAGCTAATAAACTCTCACATAGTCAACTGAATAGATTTCAATTCCCACTGTGGGAAGAATCATGTGTCTGCCTGAGAAGGATGAATGGTATTGTTAAGCCTGGTTGTATCTGAATTCCTCATTCAGGGAGTTGAAGTACTTCAAACCTGATATTTAGACTGTAAGTCACCTCTCTACCTGAGGAGATCTTTATATGTTTTCTTAAACTGGTGCATAGTGTTGCTGCGTTCTTTGTGGGCCTGATCCCACTTGCACTGAAGCAATGTGAGTTTAGTCATTGACGTCAGTGGACATAGTGGTAGGCCTGATTCTGCAAAGAATATACTTAGGGGCCTACATTCATCTCCATTCATCAAAACACTTAAGGAACTATATAAAAGAAATTATCATAGGTCCTAAGGCTTTGCGCAAAACACAGTGAATGCAATAGGTAGTCAGGTACAAAAATCCCTTCTCTAGTGTCTGGAAATTTGAAATATGATGAAATAAAACATTTTACTTGGATTTCAAACCATAACTCAACAAGGTAGAGCTTGGAACATTTGATACTCTTAAATCTTAATTTCTATTCAGCATAATCAAATTAAAAACATTACTTTTGGACCTCTCTACTGAAATAGACAAACTAAATTTAGAAGCTAACTTGACCCTTCTTTCAAGCTTCCTTTCTTCATCTTGGTAATTCAGTATTTTTGCTAGAGTCTGTCTTGGAAGTGGCCCAAGTATTGTAACAAGACTGAACATCAACTTTACCCAAAACATTAGTGTTATACCAAGGAGGTCTTCACGATAAAGTAAATTTTCCTGTAAAAGCTTTTGAACATTTTGGAAGGAAACATAATGGAGGGTTTTATTCTATAAGAAGTCTTGTTTATCACTAGTAAGCCTTGGAAGCTCAGTAGCTTTTAACCCTACTTCAAATTCTGACATTTCTGTTAGGGTCAGATCAGATCCAATGTGCATAATAAAGCATCTAGGTTGTCACATGAGGCTAAAATAAGCTCCAGTCAGGGGAGCATGCCCCGTAAGTCTAGAACAGGGATCAGCAACCTTTGGCATGCAGCCCATCAGGGAAAGCCGCTGGCGAGCCGGGACGATTTGTTTACCTGCAGCGTCCACAGGTTCAGCCAATTGCAGCTCCCACTGGTCGTAGTTCACCGCTGCAGGCCAATGGGGGCTGCGGGGAAGCAGCAACTAGCACAGCCTGTGTCACTTCCCGCAGCCTCATTGGCCTGGAAGTGAGAGCCGCAATCAGCCAAACCTGCGGATGTTGCAGGTAAACAAACCATCATGGCCCACCAGCAGATTTCCCTTATGGGCCACATGCCAAAGGTTACCAATCCCTGGTCTAGAATAAGGGCTTGTAGATCACATAAGACCAAAAAAAGATTTTATAAAACTGAAAAAAAATTATTAGGAAGGGCACACTATAAGGATGAACAGACCTTGAAGCTTCTAGTTCACAGTGGCCTAGCATCTCCGAGCTTTCACAAGAATGAGCAGCACTTCACTGTTTGTTTCCCAGTGACTATGCACAAGTCACTTCTGAGATGCCGATTATCCCATAGATACAGGCTTTTCAAGCCACTTGGCAGCATTCAATGGCAGCAATGTGGATGTTACAGTGGTACTAGCTTGGGCTGAGCTGGATTCATACTTAGGTGAGAAAATAATCTTCTGCTAGGCTTCAAGCCTGGAAAGAACTTGTTGGACTTGGATTACCTGCCTTGGTGGGTTCAATACACGACACTGAAATATATGGGGCCTGCTGGGTGGGCAAGCCATGGCCTTCTCTCTCTGAAGGCTGACTTTACCGTTAAATAGCAAAAGTCTCTGCCTAGGTGACCACAAATCTTTGCAGGTGTCTTTCTGTTCTGACTCCAGTTCCTATGGTTGTCCTCTTGCCATGACTTCTTCAGCCAGTTTCAGTAAGTAAAAATTCCCTCCAGCTCTGGCAATGCAGTGGTTATCCACAACGTCTTATGGCTATCAGCCACTTCAAGCTGGCTGCTTCCTCAACGTTTACAGGCCTATTCCCATTAAGAAGACCTTGAGCAGCTCTTTGCAGCTCTACTTTCCTTACTCACTAGCCATCAGACCCACATTGTCATGGTTTCTCAGGTTGCTGCCTCTTCTCAGACATTCATTTTATTAACCAATCAGGGTTCAGATAAAATTTACATGAACTATCATACAGATAATCATTGATAACGGGTTAACAAGTGCCTTTTGAATATCGCATGACCATACATGGCATTTCAACCGTTATCCAGTGTAGCCTTTTATAACTGTATCATTGTTACCAACTCCTCATCCCCAGAGTCCTTTCTGAATATGCTCCAGCCCAAAAAGGACATCCAGTGGGCAGCTTGATTGACAGCTTTAAACTGTCATCAACCTTCTATTCTCCACTCAGCCATATCTCAGGTGGCAGTACAGTCTACACTGATGACCAGAACTATCCTCCAAGTGCCTCCAGTAACTCTCCTAGTGGCTCAGGTAAAGATCTTTAGTAGCCTCTTGATAATCATTTGTGGAGTCAGGCCTTATGTGCAGATCAGTTCTGCAAAAATTAGATTGATATAAATTATTTCCTTATGTGCCGAAAAAGGGGGTAGGAAAGTATGTAATGTGCAAAGAAATGGTTTAACAGGTTTTGTTTGGTTGGTTGGTTGGTTGGTTGGTTAAGTAATAACACGGAAAGCCATTCAATGGTAGTGAAGCAAGGCAATAGCAACTGTAGGTAAAAAATAGATGTTTATGGTGCACTATAACCATCCTTGTCTGCACATGCACTAATTTATAAAGGGTAACTTTTGGCTTTGACTGTTCAATGAAATGTGAGTGTTCTCCCTTGAAGTCCTGCTGTTGCTACTTTATAGTTCCCTGATGATACATACACTGCACAGTCTAAGGCACCAGAGCAGCTGTCTCAACAAGAGTTATTTACCTAGAAGATTGTCAGTATAAGGTTAAGAACTACTGTGGTACATGACCAGAAAGGGTTAAACACCCTGCAAAATAAATGACTCAAATCCAACCCTTAAAGACATGTGGGGAGATGTTTGAGTTTCTGTGTATTTACATATATATGGGTCGTGGTCAACAATGTAATCCACAGTCCCTGTCTATGCTGTATTCCAGGGGTAGGCAACCTATGGCACGTGTGCCGAAGGCGGCACACGAGCTGATTTTCAGTGGCACTCACACTGCCCGGGTCCTGGCCACCGGTCCGGGAGGCTCTGCATTTTAATTTAATTTTAAATAAAGCTTCTTAAACATTTTAAAAACCTTATTTACTTTACATACAATAGTCTAGTTATATATTATAGACCTATAGAAAGAGACCTTCTAAAATTGTTAAAATGTATTACCGGCACGCAAAACCTTAAATTAGAGTGAATAAATGAAGACTCGGCACACCACTTCTGAAAGGTTGCCGACCCCTGCTGTATTCTGTTAATTCAGAGATCAAAAGAACATCCTAGCATTTAAGTGAATGCTAAACACGGGATATCGCTGTATTCATCTCTCTTTGAAATGTATAGCAAATCACGTGTAAATGGTGGAAAAACAGGTAATTGCCTTATGTTAATCTGTGTGAATAATTAACAACTGACGTTTAGGAAATGAGGGCCTATTGTTCCCCGAGGGACTCCAACCCATCAAAGAAGGCTTGAAATTGTATAAAAGATCCTTGGTTCCTGATTCTGTTATCTCAGATCTGCTTAAGCTTCTTCAGGGGAAGTTTGAGTCGCTAGATTGAGATCCCAGTTATGCTAGTACTCCCTGAAAGTGATATTGGACATTGGACTATAACCTATGGACTAAATTCTAAAGGAACTCTTTGCAACTATAAAGCTCACCATCTCTGCTATGTATCTGAACCTCAACAATTGAACTCATGGCTGTATGTATATTAATCTTTTAACCATACTTTCTCCCTTTTTAAATAAATTTTAGTTTAGTTAATAAGAATTGACTGTAAGTATGTATTAGGATAAGATCTGGAATATTCATTAACCTGTGAGGTAACGTGTCTGATCCTTTGGATTGGTAGAACCTTTTCTTCTATACGAGGAAATAAGATTTTCAGGAATCCTCATCATATTTGACTTTGGTACCTGGATGGAGGCCTGAGGCTGGATTACTTTAAGGCAGTGTTTCTCAAACTGGGGTCACCGCTTGTGTAAGGAAAGCCCCTGGTGGGCCGGGCTGGTTTCTTTACCTGCCCCATCTGCAGGTCCAGCCAATCGTGGCTCCCACTGGCCATGGTTCACTGCTGCAGGCCAATGGGGGCTGTTGGAAGCGGCAGCCAGTAAGTCCCTATCTTGGGACCAGACCGCTTTGGCAGCCAGTACATAAACCAAAAGGTTTCAGAGTAGCAGCCGTGTTAGTCTGTATCTGCAAAAGGATACATAACATGGGGGAAATAGATTCAATGTGCGTAATGGCTCAGCCATTCCCAGTCTCTATTTAAGCCTAAATTGATAGTATCTAATTTGCATATCAATTCAAGTTCAGCAGTTTCTCGTTGGCGTCTGTTTTCGAAGCTTTTCTGTTACAAAATTGCCACCTTTAAATCTGTTACTGAATGGCCAAAGAGGCTGAAGTGTTCTCCTACTGGTTTATGAATGTTTTGATTCCTGATGTCAGATTTGTGTCCATTTATTCTTTTGCGTAGAGACTGTCCGGTTTGGCCAATGTACATGGCAGAGGGGCATTGCTGGCACATGATGGCATATATCACATTGGTAGATGTGCAGGTGATTGAGCCCCTGATGGTGTGGCTGATGTGATTAGGTCCTATGATGGTGCCACTTGAATAGATATGTGGACAGAGTTGTCATCAGACTTTGTTGCAAGGATAGGTTCCTGGCTTAGTGTTTTTGTTCTGTGGTGTGTGGTTACTGGTGAGTATTTGCTTCATGTTGGGGGGCTGTCTGTAAGCAAGGACAGGTCTGTCTCCCAAGATCTGTGAGAGTGAGGGATCATCTTTCAGGATAGGCTGTAGATCTTTGATGATGCGCTGGAGAGGTTTTAGTTGGGGGCTGAAGGTAACAGTTAGTGGCATTCTGTTATTTTCTTTGTTGGGCCTGTCTTGTAGTAGGTGACTTCTGGGTACTCTTCTGGCTCTGTCAATCTGTTTTTTCACTTCAGCAGGTGGGTATTGTAGTTTTAAGAATGCTCGATAGAGATCTTGTAGGTGTTTGTCTCTGTCTGAGGGATTGGAGCAAATGCGGTTGAAAATAACAGAACGCCACTAGCTGTTACCTTCAGCCCCCAGCTAAAACCTCTCCAATGCATCATCAAGGATCTATTACACACATTTAATCTATTTCCCCCATGTTAAGTATCCTCACAGCTTCTTGTCAAACTGTCTTAAATGGGCTATCTTGATTATCACTACAAAAGTTTTTTTTCTCCTGCTGACAACAGTTCATCTTAATTAATTAGCCTCTTAGAGTTGGTTGGGCAACTCCCACCTTTTCATGTTCTCTGTATGTATATATATCTCCTCACTATATGTTCCATTCTATGTGTCTGATGAAGTGGGCTGTAGCCCATGAAAGGTTATGCTCAAATAAATTTGTTAGTCTCTAAGGTGCCACAAGTACTCCTGTTCTTTGAAAAATACCCCTTTCGGTTTAATGGTGCTGAAAGCACTGGTGGATCACAAGGGGCGTTTCACCAACATCAACGTGACATGGCCGCTCGCATCTTTAGGAACTCTGGTCTGTGTGAATGGCTGCAGCAAGGGACTTTCTTTCCAGACCAGAAAATAACCGTGGGGCATGTTGAAATGCCTATAGTTATCCTTGGGGACCCAGCCTACCCCTTAATGCCCTGGCTCATGAAGCCATACACAGGCACCCCGGACAGTAGTCAGGAGCCGTTCAACTATAGGCTGAGCAAGTGCAGAATGGTGGTAGAATGTGCAGTTGGATGTTTAAAAGCACGCTGGCACAGTTTACTGACTCAGACCTCAGCAAAACCAATATTCCCATTGTTATTACTGCTTGCTGTGTGCTCCACAATATCTGTGAGAATAAGGGGGAGACGTTTATGGCGGGGTGGGAGGTTAAGGCAAATCGCCTGGCCGCTGATTATGCACAGCCAGACACCAGGGCAGTTAGAAGAGTACAGGAGGGCAGACTGCGCATCAGAGAAGTGTTGAAAACCAGTTTCATGACTGGCCAGGCTACAGTGTGAAAGTTGTGTTTGTTGCTCTTTGATGAAAACCCACGCCCTTGTTTCACTCTACTTCCATGAAACCCAACCAACTTCCCGCCTTTGATCACCGCTTGCAGAGGCAATAAAGTCATTGTTGTTTCAAATTCATGCATTCTTTATTAATTCGTCACACAAATAGGGGGATAACTGCCAAGGTAGCCCGGGACGGGTGGTGGAGGAGGGAAGCACCAGGTTGGGTGGGGGAGGAGGGGAGGAGGCAAGGACAAGGCCACACTGCACTTCAAAACTTATTGAATGCCAGCCTTAAGCCCAGAGCCTCCTCCCGTGCGTTTTTGGGTGTCTGGGTGAGGAGGCTATGGAACTTGTGGGGGAGAGCGGTCGGTTACACAGGGGCTTCAGCGGCGGTCTGTGGTCCTGCTGCCTTTCCTGCAGCTCAACCATACGCTGGAGCTTGTCAGTTTGAACCTCCAGTAGCCTCAGCATTGCATCCCGTTACCTCTCCTCCTGCTCCCACCATCTGTCCTCTCGTGCATCCCTCCTGTCCTCGCGTTCATTTTGTGCTTTCCTGGACTCTGACATTGTCTGCCTACACGCATTTTGCTGAGCTCTTTCAGTGCGGGAGGACTGCATGAGCTCAGAGAACATTTCATCGCGAGTGCATTTTTTTCACCTTCTTATCTGCACTAGCTTCTGGGATAGAGATGATAGGGGGAGCGTTGAAACATTTGCAGCTGCGGGAGGGAAAAAAAGGAAAGCAATATTTAAAAAGACATATTTTTAGAGAACAATGGATAGACTCTTTCATGGTGAACCAAGCTGTTAACATTACATAGCACATGTGCTTTCGGTACAAGGTCTCATTTTGCCTCTTATATTGAGGGCCTGCCAGTTTGGTGTGACAGATCACACACGCAAGGTTGGGCAACAGAATTCGGCTTGCAGGCAGCCATGGTAAGCCACAGTCTTTTGGCTTCTTTAACCTTCATAACATGTGGGAATGAATGTCCCCTTAATAAAATTCCCCTATTTCAACCAGGTGACCATGAATGATATCACTCTCCTGAGGATAACACAGAGAGATAAAGAACGGATGTTGCTTGAATGCATTCCAGTAGCTGTACTGGCCGCGAATGCATCCCAAGTCTTCAGGGCAAATTAATCATTAAACACGCTTGCTTTTAAATCATGTATTATATTTACAAAGGTACGCTCACCAGAGGTGCCTTCTCTGCCTTCAATGTCCGGGAGCCTGCCTTGGGAGGGTTGGAAGGGTATTGTCTCCAGGGTGATAAACAGTTCCTGGCTGTCAGGGAGAACGGTTTCTCCGCTTGCCTGTTGTATGCTACCCTCCTCCTCCTCATCATCATCTTCCTCATCCCCAAAATCCTCATCCCTGTTGCATGAGACTCCCCCCTTGCAGGACTCCATGAACAGGGGTGAGGTAGTGGTGGGGGCACCACCTAGAATTGCATGCAGCTCATCTTAGAAGCGGCATGTCTGGGACCCAGAGCGGCCGTTTGCCTCTTTGGTTCTTTGGTAGGCTTGCCTGAGCTCCTTAAGTTTCACGCGGCACTGCTGTGTGTCCCTATTATAGCCTCTGTCCTTCATGCCCTTGGAGATTTTTTCAAATATTTTGGCATTTTGTCTTTTGGAATTAAATTCTGATAGCATGGATTCATCTCCCCATACAGCAATCAGATCCAATACTTCCCGTTCGGTCCATGCTGGAGCTCTTTTGCAATTCTGGGACTCCATGGTCAGCTCTGCTGATGAGCTCTGCACAGTCACCTGTGCTGATCAGCTTGTCACACTGGCCAAACAGGAAATTAAATTCAAAAGTTCCCGGGGCTTTTCCTGTCTACCTGGCCAGTGCATCTGAGTTGAGAGTGCTGTCCAAAGCGGTCACAATGGAGCACTCTGGGATAGCTCCCCGAGTCCAATACCATCGAATTGTGTCCAAACTACCCCAAATTCAACCTGGTAACAGGGCCAGCTTTAGGCCTATTCCACCAACTCCCCCGAATCGGGCCCTGCACCTAAGAGGTCCCTGCACCCAGTGAGAATCCCTTCTCTGGCTAGAGGCTCCTTTTTAATTTTTACTCACCTGGCGGCATTCCAGGTCTTCAGTGGCACTTCGGCGGCAGGTCCTTCACTTGCTCTGGGTCTTCGGCGGCACTTCGGCGGTGGGTCCTTCAGTACCGCTGAACACCTGGAGTGAGTGAAGGACCCGCCGCCGAAATGCCACCAAAGACTTGGCACACCGCCCAGTGAGTACGAGCCCCACGTGTTTCTTTCCTTTTTTTTTTTTTACAGTCATCCCTGCCGGGGCCCCATCGAAACAGTTCGAATTGGGCCCTGCACCTCCTAAAGCCGACCCTGCCTGGTGATGTCAATTTCAGTGCTAATCCCCTTGTCAGGGAGAAGTACAGAAATCGATTTTAAGAGCCCTCTAAGTCGACAAAAATGGCTTCATCATGTGGACGGGTGCAGGATTAAATCGATCTAATGCTGCTAAATTTGACCTAAACTCGTAGTGTAGACCAGGGCCAAAAGTATGTGCTCCAACCTTCCTTTTGCAATGCATCTATGCATGGACCAGCCATAATTTGTCAGGTTACCCTGGGCAATGCATCTTGGGATGCCAATAAGCACTATTGGCAAGGCTGGTAGCCTTGGAATAGGTTTATTTGGTTTGAATGGATCCAAAGCCCCTGTGCATACTTGGCAGCATTGGAAGACGGCACCATTTGGAAAAGCTGACTACAGCGCCTCTAAAGCATAGCAAGAGCCAGTGCCCAGCACAGTCTCCCTGGCATCTCTTACACAGAGATAATGCCTCTAAGCAATTCCACTCATTGGCTGCACCATCTGCCCTTCCCCCACTGCAGAGCTTTGACTCTTAGAGGTATAATTTAATCCATATTATTTTATGCTTCTGGGACTTGTCGTGTCTCTTTGACTATGTCTAATTAACACTCAAAGTTTCCCGCACTACGAACAGACTAAAAGTTGGCTGTTAATGTGCAATTAATATAGAGCTGTACCTCCTGTTCAAGAAAACCAACTACTGACTGAGTGCATCAATAAACATCACAAGTGGGTTACAATCTGTATGAACACATCATAAAATAATATGGCAGTATTTATCTACAGCACCTGGGAAAAGGGGTGAATGAAGGTGTCCATTATTCTATAGCATATGAGTTGAAAGTCAGGGAATAATAACATACAACACCGTAATTGTAGAAAACAGTTATGAATGTGCCATGTTGACATGTGTCAAGCAAACAACATTTCCCAATCTCTGACCAGAACAGATTCTGTTACACAATTTTACATATTGGGCACAATGTCCAAGCCCATCCCTGACTGTGGGTCAAGTTGCAATACAAACTGACTAGGTTAGTTCAAACAGTAGATCAGCTGCATAGCCTTGAAGGCATTTGCATTCTATTCTTTATCACAATCCCTTGGTGTTCACCTACAATTATATAAGTTCATGAGGTCTCTTCCATTCTGAATGCATATTCTGAAAACAGTCATTACAACTAGACATTTGGCACCTAAATTGCAATAACAACATTTCCACCAGTAGAACTTAATGAGTGCATGTAAACATAAGTAAATAAATATCTATTTATGCATCCAGATTCCCATTTTGTGTCTGCATGTAGTTGTGATATTTGACAAACTGATAATATAGTGATGAGCACAGCATAAATAACAGATATTCACCAGATTTGTGCATGCAACAGAGGCACAAATTTCACTGGTTCAGCTTATGTGGAAGGCCTTAAATATACAGTCCCAAACCGACTACATAGGAATGACAGAAAAAAAGGACAAAAAGTGAAAACTTTAAGTGATAACTCTTCAAGGAATAAAAATATCTGAGATGGGAGGGATTAAAACCACAACTAGAATTATTTATTGCTGACCTTCTTTTAAAAGGTTAAAAGGGCAGTCACTCAGATTACAGAAAAGCCTTTGAAAAGTTACCACTGAACTAGTTTCCAGTGCTAGTTAAACATTAAATTTCCTCCATCTCTGATAGCATGTCTTAAGGTGCTCAGGGCCGGCTTTAAGCCAATTCACCCGATTCCCCGGAATCGGGCCCCACGCCGAAGAAGGCCCCACACCTGTGCCTAAGGGGGCCCCGCTCCAGGGGTCTTCGGTGGCATTTCAGCGGTGGGGGGTCCTTTGGTGCCGCGGAAAACCAGGAGCGGACACCTCGCCGCCAAGTATTCTAATTGAGTCCCGCAGGTCATAAAGCCGGCTCTGAAGGTGCTTTACAAAATAAATCTGACAAACAAATAAAATACATCTAAAATGAAAGATTTCCAGTAGAGCTATGCAGAGGATGCAAGTTCCATTTCATGAAGGATTTCAGGTTTTCAGAATCTGGCTCTGTTCTCAACTGGAACAAAAACAGATGATTTCAAAATTCTCCACAACGGAAATTATTGAAAAATATTTCATTTCCATCAATTGAAATGTTTTATTTTGGCAACATGAAAACATTTTGTTTTGATTTTGTATTATATAATATCTGATAATACAAAATAAAAATATGTCAAAACAAACTTATTTTAAAAATGGATCATCTGAACTTTTTCCAGTTTTTCTCCAAAAAGAAATTCCTGTGAAATTGACTTGATTTTGCAAAGCATTTTGATTTTGAGAGATCCACATATTTCAACAGAATATGATCCATCAAAGTTTCTCCGACCAGCTTTAATTTTCAGTGGCACAATGTCAATATCACCACCATCTTTTCTGCAAAATTTTTTACTGTCACACTGTTGAATTTTAATAAATATGAAAGCTTAGGGAAACAGAAGAGAATGTAACCTGTTCTTTTCTTTACCCATCAAACTTCATTAAAGATTGCTGGAAGCTTGAACCATTTTTTTATTAGTGATACACCCCTTTTTTTAATTAGATAATATACTGACAGGAACTTAAAATCAATAATATGTGAGGGCACAGATTGTAATTGACTAAAGCAGCAAAATAACTGATTTTTCTGCATGGAGTATATGTATAGTTCTAAAAGAATTTGAGATTTTTCATTAGGATGAAACACAAGTAAACACAACTTCTTTATTGAAAAAGGCACAATTCTCCCACTAATCTAAGTCTTTGATATCTTATTAGTTTGGCTTTTTATGTTGAAATCAATTATTTTTCACACACAAAAAATCAAGGAACATGAAAGCTGTTTCTTGTTTTTCATAAACCAGAAAACATTTTTGCCAGTTGAACTTTCTTTTCCCCCAAATTATATAACCCAATCCAAGGTCAATTAGTTATCCAAAATACAGGGAAAAGTTCATACTGCAATTTCTGGTGAGAAACCAAATACTAGCATATAAATCTTGAAGCCAACTGAATTAATCTTTATATTATTAATCATTATTATTACTATTGTTTATTTGTATTTCATTAGTGCCAAGGGCCCCTAATCATGGAACAGGGCCCCACTGTGCTAGGCACTGTACAAACACATAACACTACGATTGTCCTTGCTCCAAAATACTTACAGTCTAAGTAACGATTGTATGATTTATAATAAGGAAAACAAATGTACAAAAAACGGCTGGAAAAACAATAATTGCCAATAAAAAAGCATACAAATTAACCTACATTAGGACACTCTGCTTCAACACTGTCACAAAGCACTATCCATATCTCAATGCCATCACAAAGAAAATATTGCACAGTAAGGGGCATTTTTCAGACATGCTCAGCACCACATAATCAGGTCCAGATTTTCAAAAGAATTCAAGAGCACGCCGGTAACAGATGTTTTGAAAATCTGGCCATAAGTGTCACAATGGAAGTTGTTGGGTGCCGAGTACTTTTCAAAATCTAGTCCATACTGAGATGCCTGAATGAGCTCTTCTGAAAATCTGATCTCAATAGTGTGTGCTGAGCAACTGAGAAACTGACCCTGGGCTCTTTTGAAAATCTGGCTCACCTGAACGTGTGTCACCACTGTGCTATAAACCCAGACAGCTTGCATGCTGTAGGAAGACCCTAGTTATGGCTCTTTAAGTAAAGAGGGTCCTGCACTGTAATAGCTAGAAATCTCACCACCAGTCTTTCAAGATAGCTCTTAGGGGAGTTTTTAAGGAGATGGCTCAACATGGTCAGAGAAAAAAAATGCCAGAATGAGAGCAGAAAGCTCTTGATCAGCAGCAGGAAGGAAAGGAAAAACTTTTAGGAGGTAGGTCAGATGTTGAGTAGGTTTCTTTGTTTAAAATAGGAGAGGAACTAAGCCCATTCCTCTCACTTGCTACAGAGAAATAAGCATAACATTGTTGCTGTGACTGTGGCTAGATGATCTCAGTGCAGGAGAAGAAAAGCTAATTTGGATCAGTTCTCTTCTATCTGTAGATCAATGACTATCAATTTGAGCCAGACAAATACAGGAAAAAATGTCTAGGACTATCCATTAAAAATTTTAAATTAAGTCTTCTCAAGCGTGTTGACCATAACTTTGTTAATTTCCCAAAAATATTCCAGCAAATTATACTTCCAAGAGTGAATATTTGTGAAAGTTGAAATACTCACCAACAGCAAACTTGGAATTGTATATGCGACTGTAAATTCAAAGTCCTCAATTTTTCCCATGTTGGGTAGATATGTAAGCTATGAAGTCAGTGAACAAAAAATACAAAAAACAATATATCTAACCAACAAAGCTCAATTTTTGAACAATCACAAACTGTTCATAATAAATCAACAAACCAGCAATTTTTTGGTGAAGAAAAGCAACAATAATTCTTAGGAAAAATTCACAAATGGTGTGGGAGGAGAAACGTATCAAACAAGTTCTTTTCTGCTACCAGCTTTAGTTTCAATCTAGGCATGACATAGTAGAACTGATCAAGTGTTCATCTAGTCTAGAGTCCTTTTCGTTCCAATATACCACTTCCAACAATGTTACGGGAAGTCAACTTCCCATAAACTGGTGATCAGTTTATATCCAGAAGCATGTTGGCCAATTCTTTGCAATTTTATCCTAGCCGTATATCAAATTCCTATCAATAAAAGATTACTCAAAACCCAATGAAAACCCAAGCTATGAAGGACTGGTGACCTTTGATCTTACTTGGAAAGAGTTTGGCCAGCCATTGAACTGATATCCAGATGGGTCTTCAAAAATATATTTGGTATGGAAAGCCTACAAATACTTGTGATCAAACTGCAAAATATGATTCCTTCTATTTTCCTCTATTTTCCTATTTAAGCTTTTTTTGGCTGGAGAAAGTTCCACTGATCTGTACAGCAATACACAATTCCTCTGTGCATTTTGTCTATGTGTGCATGTTTATGCATCTATATTATATATAAAAATAGAGCTTGCAGTAACACTTCTAGTGTGTATATATAAAAATAGCATTTGTAGTCTATAACTTTCTACTATGACTCTGTTTCAGACAATTTGGCCTGAAATTTTACATGTTGGGTGGCTACTTCAGGTTGAATTTTTAAAAAGTTTCAGCTAAAATGGTTCAACCATTTTCGAGAACAAGATTAGGAAAAAATATAATGTTTTGCCCAAATTAAAAAAAAAATTCTTACAACTGTTTCATTGAGAAGCTCTAGTACCTCCATGCTTTCAATTGGTGACTTAAAATTTGCTGGTTAGGGAAAGAGAGTATCACCTTAGTATTAGGGATGTGCCTTTTGCCATTGCTGTAAAAGTCTGCCCAAATTTGGCCAAGTTTGGAGCCTCAGAAAAGTCTAAGTATGTGCATCTTCAATAGAGACTTGTTAGAGTTTGGCAGCTAAATTCTCCAAAGATTGTATCTGAATTGAGCATTAAGCATGCTCTATCTCCTCATTGTTTGTGTGTACTGACTGGACTGTACATACACCACCCCCTCAAAGGGACTGAGCATGCTCTATCCAACAGGTACAGGGACTGAACAGGACTTTCCTGCAATTGCTTCCAGGGCCGGTGCAACCATTTAGGCAACCTAGGCAGTTGCCTAGGGCGCTAGGATTTTGGGGGGTGGCATTTTCTTCGGCAGCAACTGCGGCAGCCAGATCTTCGGCTGCCCTGGTTGCTGCCGGCATTTAGGCGGAGGGAGCTGGGGCAGGGGAGCGCGGGGAGGGCCGTCTGCAGCAAGTAAGTGGGGGCGGCATGCAGGGGAACTCCCCGCCCCAGCGCACCCCTGCCCCTCCTCCTCCCCGAGCACGCCGTGGCTGCTTCACTTCTCCCGCCTCCCAGGGAGGTGCCTCAGGGTGGAGGGTGGGGAGCTGCCAGGGGGGGGGGCACCTCAGGGCGGAGGGGGGGACCTGCCACGGGGCGGGGAGTGCCTCAGGGCGGGGGCTCAGGGACTGGGGAGGGCGCAAGGTGGAAGTTTTGCCTAGGGCGCGAAACATCCTTGCACTGGCCCTGATTGCTTCCCATGGGTGCTGGGAGCGGCTATATTGCCAGGCACCAGAACTGAAAGCAGGGGAACTGTATCTTCAGTAGTCTTAATGGTCCTGCTGCTGGACTCCAGGAGAAGGAGGGAGTGTCCTGTCTGTAATGGTGAGGGAAGGGGAAACAGGGGCAGTGGTATGAGCTGGGGAAGAGAGCAGGGACAAGAACACAGTAGGGAGAGGTATATGTGAGCAGAGTGGGGGAGACAGGACATCTGGACAGGAAGACAGGATCAGGGGACCCAAGAGCTAGAGATGAAGGGAGACAGAAGTATGTGGAAGAAAGGAACAAGGACAGGAGCTCAGATTGAAGATGGAGATAGAAGCAGAATAAGGAAGGAGGAGCAGAGGTGGTCGGGTTAGGACGGGGACTAGGAAAAGGAAGAGAGGCAAGAACTAAAAGAGCAGGGGGAGACAATGGCAGAAAGGTCTGTAACTAAAACAGCATAGTCCACTCCAGAACCGAGAAATGAACCCAGGATTCCTGAGTCTCAACATTTTATGTTGTCTAGCAAATAGCTGTGAAATCTACTTGCAAAGTATGTGTGTTATCCCTCTCTACTAACAGCTTTCTGCTGCTACTAGAGATGGGTGGTGTGGCAAAGTGACACATGAGCCAGTGCACCTCATGTGCTTAGCTACAGCATTCTTGGGGGGAAGAGGATTCTCTGTAGTCCGGTCAACCAGGCCCATTGGCAGTCTCCTTTTGCCATGTTACTTGGTCCTCCAGCTGGTCACCTTTTGTCTGACCCCTTTTGGGGTCTACCCTCTCTCATATTCTCAGTAGGGGTCTGCCCCAAGATTAAACCTCTTGTCACAGTCCTCAAGGCAATAAAGGACAGGAAACTAACAGAAATAAGGAAAAGTACCAGCTTTACTGTCCTACTAGGATCCTCCAGCCAGCTGTCATACCATTGTGTGCTTGCAGACAACCAAAAGTAGCTTGACTATCTTTTGTGCTCCTGTGCTGGAGCTGAGGATGAGGGGGTCTGTCTACCTCCCCAGCTGGAGCTTTCTGAGCAGGGGCGGCCCCAGCACGCCAAGCGTGTGCTTGGGGCAGCATGCTGAGGGGGGCGCTCTGCTGGTCGCCGGGAGGGCGGCAGGCGGCTCCGGTGGACCTCCCACAGACGTGCCTGCTGAGGGTCCGCTGTTCCCGTGGCTTCGTCTGTGGGAGGTCCACCGGAGCCGCGGGACTGGCGAACGGCAGAGCGCCCCCCCGTGGCATGCCACCGTGCTTGGGGTGGCGAAATGGCTAGAGCCGCCCCTGCTTCTGAGCTGAGCTTCTACCTTTTTAAGGCTCCTCCTCCAAGACTGGCATGTCCCACAGGTGTGGCAGGGCAGGACTGTCTGAGCCCAAATCTGTTCTTTAGACCCACCATCTCATGTGGGAACTGGACTTTACTTTCATGGAAAATTCCATTATTTCCATTTTTTTTCTATTCCAAAATGGAACCAAAAAAAGCATGACAACATTTCCCACAAAATGAAGTTCAGAACAAACATTGTTTTGATCTAAATGTCTTGTTTTGATAAAATTGAAACATTTCATCCTGAGCTATATATATATATATATTATATTTAAACAATGAATTTAGTTTTGAAGAGTCATTTAGAAAGAACAAGTCGAAACTTCCTATTTGACAGCTAAATCCCCAAAAATTCCATGTAGTAAATGGGGACAGGATCCTGTGGCAAAAGGAGTATTGATCATGTAATTAAAAATTGTACTATAATGTATACCTCCAAGGAGGGTGAGGTGAATTAAGGTTGGCCCTTCCTAACTTTTGAGTGCTTGATTTTGCAATCTTAATAAAGTTATTTTAAACGTAGTTTAAATGTAATGATATAGATAGATAAGATATAAAACCAACCAACAAAATGCACCTATGTTTGGGGTACAATACTACAGCTGTTTAACCATGCTCTGCAGTACATCAGTTATTTGATCAGTGCACATAATAACCTGCACTGATATGTTTCTCATCACAATTCTGTCTTTGACTTGAAACTATTTTAATGAAAGTTTAAACATATCTGGGAACCTACCTTTCACTTTTATTCCTCCACGGTATTATTATTTATTGAATGGCTTTTGCTTAACTTCAATTGGTCTTTCTGTAAAATTAAAGCGAAACCTTAAAAAAAATCCACCAGGTGGCAACTCTGCCAGAGAAAGAGTTCACAAGTGCAAATCCTACTCCCTCCGTATTATCAAGCCACATCCTAACTGATAGTTTACTAATTCTTTTTCACAGATAACATGCTGAACATCCTGTTCAGCAATTTTAGACAAGCCCATGAGGTCTATAACCTCTGCCAATATACTTTTTCTACAGCACAGCTGAGGCAAAAAAAAAAAAAGGATCAGTTTAACCTTGGAGAAATGAAATGCTTTAGAGTACCACAGGCCACAATTATTGATTTTTGTGATCTTTCCTGTAAGTTAGTGAGCAGAAGTATTTCCATGGATAGGGCAACAGTTTTTATACAACTCCTTGAGGGTTCCAGAGAAAAATAAGATGAGGTCCCAAGGGCTGAAAATAAACTAGAAGTTACAGAGGATAATGACCACAATGAACTTGGTCATGTGCCTAGAGAAATTACAGCAGGAGAGATATTGACAGTTCTATCAACAGTCACACACTTCCCATGACACCTTTACCAAGATAGCATGAGGAGGTCTACTGAGGAAGTTGAGGAAATGGTCAGCTCCTGCTTTTCCTGCAGAGAGAGGGAGGCAGATAAAGTCTTGCAGGTTCACATCCTGCTCCTATTGCTACTGTTGGGGCAGATGGGGTGACTGGGAGGGAGGAGTAGGAGCTCAGGATGTTTAGGCTCCCAACACAAGCTCACCTCTTACTTTAAAATGGACATGGTATAACAATTAGATCTGGACAAAATATTTTGGACAAGTAGTTTATTTGGCAAAAAAAACCCCACTTTTTTTGTTCCAAAAATATTTGTGATTTGATCCAATTAGTTTCAACTTGGGAAAAGTTTTTCAGGGCCAGCTTGGGTGGGGTATGTCTCCTTTATAATCTTTAGCATGCTGGTATGGGCAGTTGGCTGGGATGCAGGAGACCCAAGTTTGAATTCACACTCTGAAGCATGGACTTGAACTCACATCTCCTACTGTCCAAATAAGCATCTGAACCACCAGGCTCTAGGCTATTCTACAGAAGATGGCTCACCATCTCTCCTGTTGAAGCTGTTCTACTTTTTTATAACTACTTAAATAGTCATTGGACCAAAGAGACAGCACATAAGATGGCTTCCATAGACTTGTGATTAAAGCCCTCACATGGGCAGTAGGAAACGTGGATTCAAATCCCTCTTCTGAATCAAGCAGAGAGAAAATATTAGGGCAGGCAGGGGGAAGGTCTCCCTATCCCCATGACTATATTAAAAGAACATTATTTAGGTTGTAAAGTTAATCTCTCAAGAGTTTCTTAACTTTCAACATTCAAAATCACATAGCACACTTTGTTGCTGCAGGATTTCCTGTGTGACTGCTGCTGCCCTCTTTAAATAAGTGGGTGAGAAAGAGGCAGAGCCAGGGTTCTACTCAACCACCCAGATAAAGTATACCAGCCAGCTGCACCCTTTGAGGGCTGCAGCAAATTAATTCCCCCGGGAACAAGATGGGAGAAGTAAAATTGTTTGCTCTCTGAATGTTAGTAAATGAATGCACACTGACACAAGTAGGAAGACACAATATGTTCTGTCTACCAACTGTGTTACAATCCATTAACAAGACAGAAATTCAGATTGTCATGAAAAGGAGCAGAGGGGAGGTCTTTTCTGAAAATTGCTGCTTTTTTCTGTAATATGGCTTTACACTCTCTCTTTTCCCCTCCCAGATCGTATTAGTATTATTTGTATCAGCAAACAATAGCAACGATCTGAACCACAGACTGAGCAAGCTAATACTTCAGTAAATTGTTGCTGCCTCCTGTTACATCTGTTCTGCTCTGTTCACTAATTGCCTGTCACAACCACTGAGCCATGGTGCCAGCCATGCTGCCGCTTCCTGTTTGGTCAGCTTGTCGTCTCCTATTAATCTGAGCCCTGTTGCTTTTTCCACAGCCTCTGTTTTTGTGCTCTAGATATAATGAAAATCTATTGCCTTGGTGTGACAAAGTACCAAAATTATAATTCAAGACAGAAAAAAGCTAATGACTTTTTTGTGTGAAAATTGACAGTCACTCACCATAACAGCATCCCCTCCCCAACCCCCTGATATACTGTTCACTTTCAGGACTGTATGTATCCTTCAGTGTAGTAGTATTTTTATTCTATCAGCTGGAAAGGAGCTTTTGGCATCCAACATTTTGTATAAGTGATAAGTGAGATCTAATCCTAAAAAAGTAGTGCTAGATAGAGTGGGACAGTCATAAAGGCAGGTCAAAGCTAGACTTTTGTTGGTTTGTTTGTTTGCCAGAAAGCAGTTTAGATTAGCAAGATTTGGCAGTTTCTAAAGACCAATTAACTTTACCACCTTCTAATTAATTAACTCAGTATCCAGGGAACACGGGATGTACAGTGTCAAAGTTCTTTGTCCAGTTCAGACTTTTGAAAGCTGATCCCATCCCCGTCCTGCTTCTGGAAAATCAAGCCCTTCTGGTGACCTCACCATGTCTTATGTTTTGGGAGGCATCATTCAGTGGTGCTGTAACAGAGTCTGAGTGCTTTTTCTTAGTATGTGAACAAATATTCAGTCTTGTTCAAGACTTGTACATTGTTACTAGATTTGGGTTATTCAAAGTTCTGCATTGAGGGAGGTGTGCAAACAGCAGGAGAATTTGTTCAGTTCTTGAGGAGAGCTTCTCCCTGAGAACCAGACATTGGTTAAGATTCCTGAAAGAAGGAATTGCCTGCAATCACCTCTCTTCTAGGTGTGGTGTAGGTGTGTAAATAAGACAAGTTACACATAAATTATTCATTATTTGTGTTATCCTCCTAACTAACTAAATACCCTAGTTGTGGACCAGGACTCTGGTGTCCTAGATGTTTAGATACCAAATTTATATCCATGGATGCAGATATCCAAGGAGCTGCAGGGCTCTACCAGGAATGGCAATGGTGAAAGCAGACGCGTGCCCGGCCACCCCTCACAGGAGTCAGCACCCTGCTTGGGCAGCTTCTCCAGTGTGGCTGTACCACCCCCAGTCCCGCCCACTGAGGTGGACACCAGGCTCAGCGGCAGAATATAAAGATAGCTTCTGCTTCAAAGTTTAAAATCTAATTATAAATCAAGAGACAACAGATAGAGCAATACAAGGAATGAATGATAGACTGTCATCACAGCAGCAACCTGACAATTGTCAAGTTTTTTGTTGGCATTGTAGTATCTTACTGATGAGCAGACCGATGTGAAGATAAACCCTTTATAATGAACAGAACTATGTCCAGAAATGAGGTGACAAACTTTCTATGGCTCTGCATAGCTGTAGCCTATGACTGCCCTGTCTTGGGCCTCTGCGTATATCTACACAGTAATTAAACAACTGCAGCTGGCCAGGGTCAGCTGACTCTGGCTCATGGTGTTCAGGCTGTGGGGCTGTAAAACTGTGGTGGAGCCTGGGCTCTGGTCCAAGCCAAACAAAGGATGAATATAAACAAATAACACAAGTATGTAGGGACAAAAATAGAAAGGCCAAGACACATAATGAAATTATACTACCTAGAGACATAAAAGGTAATAAGAAAACATTCTACAAGTACATTAAAAGCAAGAGGAGGACCAAGGACAGGGTAGGCCCATTACTGAATGAGGGGATAAAAACATTAACAGAAAATGTGGAAATGGCAGAAGTGCTAAATGACTTTTTTGTTTCAGTTTTCACCAAAAAGTTTAGTAGCAATTGGACATCTAATTTAATGAATGGCAGTGAAAATGAGATAGGATCAGAGGCTAAAATAGGGAAAGGACAAGTTAAAATTACTTAGACAAGTTAGATGTTTTCAAGTCACCAGAACCTCATGAAATGTGTCCTAGCATACCTACGGAGCAGATTGAAGAGATATCTGAGCTATTACTCACTATCTTCAAAAAGTCATGTAAGATGGGCAAGATTCCAGAGGACTGGAAAAGGGCAATATAGTGAAAAATCTATGAAAAGGGCAATAAGGACAACCCAGAAAATCACAGACCAGTCAACTTAATTTCAGTATCCAGAAAGATAATGGAGCAAATAATTAAGCAATCAATTTGCAAACACCTACAAGATAATAAGGTGATAAGTAACAGTCATCATGAATCTATCAAGAAGAAATTGTGTCAAACCAGCCTAATAGCTTTCTTTGACAGGGTAACAAGCCTGGTGGATAAGGGGAAAGCGGTAGACGTGGTATATCTTGATTTTAGTAAGGCTTTTGATATTGTCTCACATGACCTTCTCATAAATAAACAGGAAATACAACCTAGATGGGTGCATAAATGGTTTGAAAACCATTCCCAGAGAGTAGTTATGAGTGGTTCACAGTCAAGCTGGAAGGGCACAATGAGTGGGGTCCCATAGGGAGTAGTGCTGGGCCTGGTTCTGCTCAATATCTTCATCAATGATTTAGATAATGGCATAATGGCACTTATAAATTTGTGGATGATACCAAGCTGGGAGGGGTTGCAAGTGTAACACTGACAGACTCTGGTCATGAGTGGGTGGGATTGAACCTGGGATCTCTGGAGCTAAATGCATAAGCCTCTACTGCATGAGCTAAAAGCCATATGGCCCTTAGCTAAGGCAGTAGAGTAGATTCATTAACCTCTCTCTAGGTGGTCTCAGTGCCACTAGATGGGACAGAACACCACACCCAGGAGGTGTGTGGGTTACACAAGTGCTTTGGAGGATAAGATTAAAATTCAAAATGATCTGGACAAACTGAAGAAATGGTCTGAAGTAAATAGGATGAAATTCAATAAGGACAAATGCAAAGTACTCCACTTAGGAAGGAACATTGAGTTGCACACATACGAAATGGGAAATGATTGCCCAAGAAGAAGTACTGCAGAAAGGGACCTGGGGGGTCATAATGGATCACAAGCTAAATATGAGTCACCAATGTAACACTCTTGCAAAAAAAAAAAACCCAAAACCAATTTTGTCATTCTGAGATGTATTAGCAGTAGTGTTATAAGCAAGACACAAGAAGTAATTCTTCCCCTCTACACTGATTAGGCCTCAAGTGTGTCCAGTACAGGGAGCCACATTTCAGGAAAGATGTGGACAAAATTGGAGAAAGTCCAGAGAAGAGCAACAAATATGATTAAAGGTCTAGAAAACATGACCTATGAGGGAAGATTGAAGAAATTGTTTAGTTTGGAGAAAAGAAGACAGAGAGGACGTGATAACAGTTTTCAAGTACATAAAAGGTTGTTACAAGGAGGAGGGAGAAAAACTGTTCTCTTTGACCTCTGAGGATAGGACAAGAAGCAATGGGTTAAATTGCAGCAAGGGCAATTTAGGGTGGACTTTAGGAAAAACTTCCTCACTGTTGGGGTGGTTTAGCACTGGACTAAATTGCCTAGGGAGGTTGCAGAATCTCCATCATTGGAGATTTTTAAAAGCAGGTTAGATAAACACCTGTCATGGATGTCCTAGATCATATTTAGTCCTGCCTTGGGTGCAAGGGACTGAACTAGAAGACCTCTTGAGATCCCTTCTAGTCCTGTGATTCCATGATTCTATCTACATCACAATTTTACAGTCCTGCAGCCCAAGCCCCACAAGCCTGAGTTGGCTGACATGAGCTCGCAGTGGGTGTTCAATTGTTGTGTGGGCATACCCTATGTTTCTGCCCCATCAGAAAGTGGGTTGCAGGAAACCAAACACTGCATAAGGAACATACAAAAAGTGTGACATCTCTTCACTTCTTGGAGAACTTACTCTAAAGCACATTTACCCCTTTTTAGATCCCTTGACTGAACTAAAACACTATTAAACAAACAAACTATAATCAACATAATAACTGACTTAACAATACTTCAGGTTTGTTTAACGCAACACGTCTTGATTGGTCTCTTAGGGCATTTCCGCAATCTTCCTGATCTGCTGCATTGCAAACCCTCATTAACCAGACTGTTCAGTCTCATAGTCAATACCAGGGTCACTTTATAAACTGCTTTCAACATGCGCATCTGCTCTCCCGTTATTTGTCTCAGCTAAGTTGTCAGGTATCTTGAGCAGATGCTTAAGATTCATAAGATTTTGCCTTCATCTGTGATGGCTGAATATAAGCGAGGTAACTCCTCTTTTATCACTGCAACTTTAACTGTCCAGTGTTCATCTTGCCAAATTCTCTTGTGTCTGGGTTGTTGTTGGTTTTTTTTTAACTGGGGCAAAAAGTCCTGCTTCTTTATGACAATATTTTGTTTGATTGAACTTTCCCAGCCATTTCCTTACTATCAGAGACTCATTAGTCATCCTCTAAAAAGAACAGGAGTACTTGTGGCACCTTAGAGACTAACAAATTTATTTGAGCATGAGCTTTTGTGGGCTTATGCTCAAATAAATTTGTTAGTCTCTAAGGTGCCACATGCACTCCTGTTCTTTTTGTGGATACAGACTAACACGGCTGCTACTCTGAAACTAGTCATCCTTTGTTTTTGTCCCATATCTGGTAATCAAGTATGTATACATATAGTTATAGGAGAGTTCAGTAGGTGACTACATATTGCAGCAATGTAGGTATATTGTTGAGTTTTGACAAATATGGATATTGATGGTTGTATTTTGCTAGTTTGTTTATGAGAAGGTCATTCCTTAGAATCATGAACTCTTATCATTTCATGATCACTTTCATCCAACGTGCCTTCCACTTTCAAATTCTCAACCAGTTCCTCCCTATTTGTCGAAATCAAATCTAGAACAACCTCTTTGCCCAGCTGTGATATTTTCCCAACAGATGTCTGCGTAGTTGAAGTCCCTCATCATCACGCTATGGATTATTTTCTTAGTTATTTTAAAAAAGCCTCATCCACCTCTTTTTCCTGGTTAGGTGGTATGTAGTAGACCCCTACCATGACATCACCCTTTTTTAAAACCCCTTTGTTATTACTCAGACACTTTCAACAAGTCTGTCTCCTATTTCCATCTCAATCTCAGTCCAAGTATATACATTTTTATATACAAGGTGATCTTGGGGTTCATTAAATAACAAACCAGTGAATGAGAAAGGAATAAAACTTTAATAAAACAATCTGGAGAGCGTCTCTGGTGAACTACTGCACACAACCAAGTGGTGTTCCCAAACCCCTGCGTCTGAGGCACATCTTCAAATTCCCACATGCACAACACAACCCTTATGAAGAGTGTCTTTAAATCACAGTCTTTCATAAACATATCTCTACATCTTCCCTCTTAAAGAAAAACAAATTAACTCATATATACATATATATATATATGTATAAACAGTTAACTATGTAATAAGACATATTAATTTCACGACCTATCTACTATATTTCCATAAACACAATGTGTCAACTACCTAAAAGGAGAGGTTACCTGCACATCACTCTCAAGTGAGTCTTTACCACTCACTTTCCTCAAATACCCCTTTTCTAAGCAGGTTAGCAAGTCTGAGTTTTTCAGGATGTTTAATCTCCCACTCTGATCTCTGGTCGCTAGTTTGAAATGTTATCTTTTGATAGCATTGTTGAGTCTCTGGAATCTAAGCATATGCATAGCTTGCCATTATTTTTCTCCATGATGATGAGGGAGCTCACCCATTTTGTTGGCTCCTCAATTTTTTGTATCACTTGCACTGCTTACATCCTTGCAAGTTCAAGGTGCAAATGACACCTTTCTACATGGATGGATAACTGGAGGGACCTGCTTGTTTATCCAGATTGTATGTTCACCCTGCAAGTAACCCAGCACTTGAAACAGTCATGATATTTCCGAAAGAGTGCCTCATAGCCAGGCTCAGTACAATCTTGTAGTGAGAGCACCCGTTTTACCAGACAGAGTTTTTCACATGCAGCCATGCCTAATATTGGTGTCATGTCTTTTGGCGCTACCGTGAACGGGCTCCTGTACATGGTGCAGGGGTTTCAAAGTGCCGGCCCATGGGCCATCTGTGGCCTGTGAAGCTCCCCACCGAGGCCCACGCAGGAGAGACACATGCAGCCATGCTGCTGGCAATGTCTGCTTCAGGTGCCACCCCCTGCAGCTCCCATTGGCTGGGGGAGAGGGACAGCGATATCATCACTAGTCACTGGGCAGAGTCAGCCATGGAGGCAGCATCATTAGCTGCCAGGCAGAGTCAGCCATGGAGGCAGTGTCACTTTTTTTCACAATGAATATAAACAAGTCAAAATACCGAACACAACTATCTGATGCACACCTTGCTGCAATCCTGAAGGTTTCAACTGCTCAGTCACTGAGGCCAAACATCAACAAACTGAAGAATTGCCAGGTGTCTGGCAAACACTAAAAACTCTCTAGCAGGCGAAGAACTGTATAAAGTTGTACGACAGTTTTATTATTTCTAAGAAATTAAAAAAAAAAAACAATATAAATGTTTTCTTTTCTGAACACCATCTTCAGTGACATTATTGGCCCGCTGGGAGGATTTGAGAACTGGCACTGTCTCTAAGGTAAATTGAGTTTGAGATCCCTGACATGGTGCTTTTTATGGTTGATACTAGCATTGCACCTCCCCTTCATAGGTACATTTGTTCCAGAATAACCAGTTACTTGTATTTTGTTGGCCGTTAGTTTGGTCTTATTTTTAGTCTCTCATAATCTTGTTCAGACAGAATATTAACCTGAGCTCCTGTGTCCAGTTTCAGTGGAACACTTGTTCCATTCACTGTCATAAGCAGTATCCAGTCCCTCTCCTCAGGCTTGCTGATCCCAGTACGTCTATGAAAAGCTCTTCCACCAGATTGTCTGTAACTGAATGCACTTGGCTTTTCTGCATTTGGGATCTGCAGCATTTTGCAAAATCATTATTTTCCCCACATTTATGACAGAATTTCCCAAAGGCAACACACTCTTTGGGGCTGTGCTGTGATCCACACCTTTCATATGACTGTCTACTCTGTACCCAGTCTCCCCCCGCAGTGGTTTTCAGAGTGAGTGGTTCCACTTTTTGATCTGATATATTTTCGCTATATTCTTTTGTACTTAGTACATGAATAACCCCTTCTAGTGAATTCAGCTCTTTGGCTTGTGCTTTTACAGTTTCTGCTGTCCTGCATATTTGGAGAGCTTTTTCGAAAGTTAAGTCTCCTTCATTTAGCAGTTTTTCTCTTAACACATTGCTTTTAATGCCACAAATGAGTCTATCTCTGACCAGAGACTCCTTCGGGGGTAACAAAGCCCCACCGGACAAACTGTCCATATGACATCCCAGGCAGCCTTCTGTTCCAACTACAGAACCTGTGCCACTGGTAGGGGAAACCTGGCCTGCCTGCTGCAGCAGTTCCAGCTCAGGGACTCTGTGACAAGCTACCTAGGTCTGCTCAGTCTCAGGCCTCATTGCTGTTTCCCTGGGTTCCTTCCTACCCCCTCTCGCTACCTTCTGGCCTAGCTCTGGGTTTACCACCAAAGTGTCCTCCACTCTTCATGCCTATTTCAGTTCCCTAGCCCTCTTGTAAGGCCATGTCTATATGTACAGCTATGTGTTTGGTGAAGATGTTCTATGATGACGGGAGAGAATTCTGCCATCGGCATAAAAAAACCACTGTGCATATGAGTGCTTATGTTGGTGTAACTTATGTCACTCAAGGGGTTGGAATATCCACATCCCTGAGTGACATAAGTATTGCCGACATTGCCTGTGGTGTAGACATAGCCTAAGACTCGTTAGTGCAGGACAGGAATCCAGGGCTTACTCTCCTCCTGGATCTCCTCTGTGTTCCTACCTAGCTCTCTTTCCTTCAAGAGAATGACTGCACGCTCCGTCCTTGTAATCCCTTCCTGCTTTATACTCCTACCCCAGATCCTACCCCAGCCAGGTTTCATCAGCAATTAGTGTTTATTAATCCCTAGCTTTGCTCCAGGTGTAGCATATAAGGTTAATTGGCTCCTTCTGGCCACATTAACCCACCCAGCCCCACCCCAGAGCCCGCATCCCCAGCCAGAGCCCTCACCCCATCCTGCACCCCAACCCCCTGCCCCAGCCCAGAGCCCGCTCCCGCACCCTGAACCACTCATTTCTGTCCTCCCCAGCCAAAGCCTTCACCCCCTCTCACAGCCCAACCCCCTGCCGCAGCCTGGTGAAAATGAGCGAGTGGGTGAGGTAGGGGAGAGTGAGCGACAGAGGAAGGGGGGGATGGAGTGAGCAGGGGACGGGGCCTCAGAGAAGGGGTGGGGGGAAGGGAAGGGGCCTCGGGGAAGAGGGAGGGCAAGGGTATTCGGTTTGTAGGATTAGAGAGTTGGGAACCCTAACTCCCCCATCAAGTCATCTTGTCTTCTTTTACCCCCCTGCTTATTTTCCTCTTTTTATGACTAATTCCCTTACCCCAATTCATTCTATAGAGAGGAGCAAAAGAGCTCCCCCAAAGAGCTGTTACACATTTTTGTTTGCACGTGTAATTCAAAATAGAATAGAAAAGTAGAGGCTAGAAGCCATTCAATGTAAAAAATCAAGGAAAAGAAATATGACAAGTATTTATTTTAGAGTTATAAATTGTAAAAATCTGAACAAAAAAACACCCATCCCATGCCCTGGGCAGCCCTGATACTTTTTGAAAAATAGAAGCAGATCCATCAGTTCATCCAGATAAACTCAAAACCACAATGACAACTGAAACTAATTGACAGTAAGTGACAATAATGTGTGTCAATTATTCTGGGGACAATAAGAAACCTCCAAACAAGAGAGAGAAGGAAGTGGGGAGGCAGGAAAGGAGAAGACACATCAAAGGGTTTAACATGTTATATATATTAGCTGTTGTGGCGTGATTGCTTTTTAGTGCATTTATTTTCCTCTTCTCTTTGATATATAAATTCCATTTATTCCCTGCTTCAGTTAAAGCGAGTGACAAGCTCAAACATCCCTCTTCTCTTGCCAGAAAACCATGAGAATTCTGAAAGCAGGAGCCAATAAGAATAGAGCAATTTACATATTGAGAAACAACTGTCCAGTGTTTTTGCAAATGGGGGACCCAGAATATCTAAAAAAATGCATACATGGGAAAAGCATTAAGAAATTTTACAACATCTGCGTAGTCTCATTGGCCAATGCAGTTTCATGTCAGTTTAATGCAAAATACAAACTGTGATAACTAACTATTTTTCAGTGAGTTAGAATGAAGAAGTGCTCATTATGCAGGCAATCTATTTTCACGGAAAACAAAAAAGCCTGGGTGAAGGACAATGTGATGTAATGGTAAAAAAGAACAAGTTGCAGGACATGACACTTCATTTCTAGAAGACACGAGAGATCAATATGTTAGCCTGTGTAACAGCATCTGCATCTGTTCAGAAAGTATATCTTGAAGAATGAGCTGATGTGCATGATATTTTCTTTCAAGTAACTGGAGATGTAATGCCTAAGTTGTAGAAAGGCACATTGATTTTTTTCAACTTTAAATTTTTTTGACATCAGTCAAATTTAACCCGGATGTAACTCCAAAGAAGTTATACCTGGGATGAATTTAGCCCTACATACTTACTCATTTTTAATTGACATATTCTTCTATATTTTCATTATTTATTTGAAGTTAAAAATAGTTATTTCATCTGAGGATATTTTAATTATTTTACTTGTTCAATCACATAGCTATTGTGTGCTTGAACATGTGCATTTCAAAAGCAGAATCCCACAAATATTATTTTTTTCTATTAGGCCAGTTAAGTATGTAGGCTCCCACAGTACTAGGGTGCACTTGTTCAGACTGGGTATCTAAAAATAGATATACATTATGAGATACTATATTTCTATGTGCTTTGCCAGCCAGTCAAAATGCAGGCAAGGCAGCCAATCTGTTAGAATGAAATGTCATTTACAACACTCATTACTTGTAAAGTATGAGGTTTCGAGAATGACTGGGAACTAAAAGCATGATGGTAGGAGAAATTACTTTCTTTATAGTCCAGCTACAATACTGGAAAGCAGCAAGGGAAAAAAAGTTATTTTCTGTTCAATTTATCTGTATTGGACTGCATACAATGGCTATGAAGTTCAGACATCAAGCCTACTCTAACTATGCTCCTTTGACAAGGCCAAGGTCACAATTAAATCCTATAGCTGTGTAGCCTGCCACTATTTTCAGTAGTAAATATTTATACATAGGAATCACTTCTACTGTTAAAGAAGGGGAATGTCGCTGCTCAGGCCTAGGGACTTACTGGCCACCGCTTCCAGCAGCCCCCATTGACCTGCAGCGGCGAACTGCAGCCAGTGGGAGCCACAATCGGCCAGACCTGCGGACAGGGCAGGTAAACAAACTGGCCCGGCCCACCAGGGGCTTTCCCTACATATGCGGCAACCCCAGTTTGAGAAACACTGGTCTATAACATCCATTAATGTTATGTGAGTAACTTCCACAAAAAGTATAGGAGATTTCTGCTGAATTAACATCACTTTGGCTGGAAATTAGAATTTCTTTCTGTTTTAATGGGGATTTCTTCAAAGATAGGCTGTTAATTCAGAGTGACCTCACCACAACATTGTGTAATTCTTGACGGCAGCAAGTTAAATGTGACTAGACGCAGAGCAAATTGGTTCATTAGTGACACAGCCTACAATACCAAAACTGTAATGTGTATTTCTGAGCACATGGTCCATGTAATTTTTTCGTTTAACTCCCACAAGCAGACTACATCTGCTTTAGCTAAAGCTATACTTAGTTGTCATATTATTAGGATTTGATATTAACAGTATATATTATTACTTATTATTAATCATGAATGGAAAATACCACCTTTATTGTAAAGGTTCCAAACACATATGGAGGGAGAGGGAGGGAGATCTAGTATATATCCAATTCTGGAATGAGCAAAAACACACCAAGGGTCCAATCCAGCAACTAGATCTGCACAGTTGGACTCAACTGCCTGTTCAGTGTCCCACTTAAGTTCAGCGAAGCTCCACATTGGCCTGTTTGCACAGATCCAGGTGCAGAATCAGTCTTGAATTATCAATGAAAATATAAAATACGAAAGAGCATATGTGAGACCATTATTTCATTGTTGGTTATTACGCATATAAAGAGTAGTTTGTGCAGGTGAGGGCTGGTAGAGTGTCCAAGTTTACCTTGGCTTTCCTGATGTAGAGAAAGAGACCCAGGCTGTGATAGGCATCTACAAAAAGATTTAGGGTGCTTTGCAGTTCGGCCTCTGTGTGTGAGAGAAGGTCAGTAATGCCAATTCTCATGATTTTAGATTTTGGTTGGAAATTGAGGGGTTGGCAATACTCAATCCTGATTCCATCAAGAAGGTGGTCACAGATGCGAATCAGGATCACAGCATGGTAAATGGAGAAGAGTGTTGGAGAAATGACACAGCCCTGCTTGACACCAGCACAAATGATGAATGGGTCTTCTCTGAGCCGCTGCACAGAATGGTGGCAGTGATCCCATCATGGAGTAGTTTGATGATGGAAATTAATTTCTGTGGACTGCTAAACCTAAACTGATAGGTAAGATCCCTTGAGAATCAAGTCTAAGGGGAAAACGAGTTCAGGAAAGTTGGCAGTTTTTTAAAGAGACATTATTAAAGGCCCTTGAGCAAATTATCCCAATGTATAGGAAAGATAGGAAGTATGGTAAGAGACTAACCTGGCTTAGCCAGCAGATCTTCAATTACCTGAAACTCAAAAAAGAGTTTTACAAAAAAACAGTGGAAACAAGGTTAAATTATGAAGGATGAATATAAAAAAAATACAAGCATGTTGTGACAAAATTAGAAAGGCCAAGGCAAAAAATGAGATTAAACTATCTAGGAATATAAAGGGTAACAAGAAAACATTCTACAAACACATAAGGATCACCTGGAAGATCAAGGACGGGGTAGGCCCTTCACTCAATGAGGATGGAAAGACAATAATAAAGAACATAGCAATGGCCAAAGTGTTAAATCCTGTTTTTTGTTGTTTTTCAGTTTTCACAAAAAAAGTTAGCAGTGATTGGCCAATGACATGGGGTAGGATCTGAGGCAAAAATAGGAAAAGAACAAGTTAAAAATTACTTAGACAAGCTAGATGTCTTCAACTTGGCAGGACCTGATGAAATACATCCTAGAATACTTGAGCTGTAGGAAGAGATTTCTGAGCCATTAGCAATTATCTTTGAGAACTCATGGAGGATGGGAAAGATACCTGAGGACTGAAAACGGGAAAATATAATACTTATTTAAAAAAAGGGGGGGGGGGTCAGAATAAGGATAGCCCAAGGAATTATACACTAATCAGCATAACTTTGGTACCCAGAAAGATAACACTGCTCTACAGCCAAAATGCTTCTGAAATAAATGTACCGTATTTTCCGGCGTATAAGATGACTTTTTATACTAAAAAACAACCCCCCAAAATCGGGGGTCGTCTTATACGCCGGGTATAAACAGCAGGCAGCCCAGAGACCTCTGATTCCCGGCCATGGCTGGGATTTAAAAGGCTCTGTGCTCCCCGCTGCAGCGGGCAGCCCAGAGCCCTCTGATTCCCGGCCGCGGCTGGATTTAAAAGGCTCTGGGCTCCCCGCCGCAGCGGGCAGCCCAGAGCCCTCTGACTCCCCGCCGCGGCTGGGATTTAAAAGGCTCTGGGCTCCCCCCCTCGGAAGGGGGGGTAGTCTTATACGGCGAGTATAGGCCAAAACCTATGTTTTAACTGTAAAATTAGGGGGTCGTCTTATACGCCCAGTCGCCTTATACGCCGGAAAATATGGTAGTCAAACTTTACTAATTCTGGGTCACTGAGAGTGAAAATGATGCTTAAAATTGTTGATTGGCTCTAGTTTTCAAGTTATGCTATTGGGTCAGTATATACGACCCTCGACTTGGGAATGGCGGAGGATAAGTGAGTTATAAAGGGAAGGGATCTCAATTTAAACCAGAAATGACTAAAATACATCTTTGACTGGATCTATGAATAAATCTATGTCTGGGTTTGGACAGTACTTGCTTTTTAGGCAAAACAATGAATGATGCAATCTGAAGCTGGTATTGCGTCATACATGATATGAATTGCATCATGTTATTCCTAGAAGTTATGGATGATGCAATCATAACGAAGCTTACATCACTCCGCTGAACAAATTGCCCTATATCAGCTCTAGAAATCATACAGTGTCGTGCTCTCTTATTTGTCAATGTTTGATTTTGCAAAGGGACACATTTCTGTTTAGCCAAAGTGAGCAGAGATGCCTCGTACTTGTGTGAACAGTGCAGATAAGTGAAGTGGTGAAGTGACTTTTGCATCACAAAAGTGCAGTATAACCACTATGGTTAAGAAAGCCTATCACCTTTATTTTGGCTGCCAAATTGGAGATCAGGACAAGAGGTGGGCCCCACACATATGCTGCAACACTTGCGCAACAAATCTTCGCCAGTGGTTGAACAGGAAAAGGAAATCTATGCCTTTTGCAGTGCCAATGATCTGGAGAGAGCCAACAGATCATACCAGCAATTGTTACTTCTGCATGGTGCCTCCAGTTGGGAAAGGTGTGTCAAAGAAGAAAAAGTGGACTGTGCATTATCCAAACATTCCATCAGCTATACGCCCAGTACCCCACGGAGAAAGACTGTCGGTTCCTGATGCACCAGAATCATTCTCACTTGAGTCAGACGAGGAAGAGGAAGAGGATGAAACTTCTGGTCCTGAACTATCAATGTCACAGGACCCACATTTTCTCCCATCCTCCTCCTCCTCCTCTGAACCACACCTCATAACACAAGATGAACTGAATGACCTTGTCAGGGATTTGGAACTACCCAAGAGTAAGGCAGAGCTGTTGGGCTCCAGACTACAGCAGTGGAATCTCCTGACAGGTGATGTTAGGGTTTCCATGTTCCGTGACCGTCAAAAGGATCTTGTCCCATTCTTCTTCATGGAAAGTGATCTTGTAGCCTGCAACAACATCGATGGTGTGATGGCAGCCCTCAACATCGTTCACGATCCAGATGAGTGGAGACTATTCATTGATTCATCGAAGACGAGTCTTAAAGCTGTTTTACTGCATAATGGCAATATTTTGCCATCAATTCCAGTTGGTCATGCAGTCCATATGAAGGAAACCTATGACAACATGAAACAACTTTTGAGGTGCATAAACTATGACCAACATCAGTGGCAGCTTTGTGGCGATTTGAAGGTTGTTGCTCTCTTGCTTGTTCTGCAGACTCGATACACAAAGTACTGCTGTTTTCTCTGTGAATGGGATAGTCGTGCAAGAGATTCCCACTACATCAAGAAAGATTGGCCATTCCGACAGTCATTGGAGCCTGGGAGGAAAAGTGTTCAGCATCCACCACTTGTTGAATCAAGGAAGATTTTGTTACCAGCCTTACACATCAAGCTGGGTCTGATGAAGAACTTTGTCAAGGCCATTGACAAAACACAAGCAGCTTTCAAGTACCTCCGTGGAAAATTTCCAAGGTTAAGTGAAGCTAAGATAAAGGAAGGTGTCTTTGTTGGTCCTCAGATTCGTGAACTTCTTCGAGATGATGCATTTGACCATGCACTGCGTGGCAAGGAAAAGACGGCATGGAAAGCCTTCCAGTTAGTGGCAATAAATTTTCTCGGAAACAACAAGGCAGACAACTACAGGTTGTTGGTGGAAAACCTCCTCAAGTCATACAAAAGCCTTGGTTGCAACATGTCACTAAAGATACATTTTTTGCACTCTCATCTAGATATTTTTGCACCAAACTGCGGAGCAGTGAGCGACGAGCACGGCGAGCGATTTCACCAGGACATTGCAACAATGGAGAAACGCTATCAGGGCAAATGGAGCCCATCAATGCTTGCAGACTATTGCTGGACAGTGACAAGAGATGCTCCATTTAATGAATACAAGAGACAAGCCAAGAAGCGCCGAGTAGACACTGAATAGGACTAAACTATGTACATAATAGTTTTTTGCCTTTTGTTTCATAATAAACTTTATTTTTAAAGTGTTACATAAACAGGACAGGTGAAATATTATCATGTAAAGCAACCATAAACACATGAAAAGACCTAGGTTTACAATTTATTATTAAAACTCTACTATCTACACAATATACATAGACATAAAATGTAAAAACTTAAATATCTTAGAAACAGTAGCCAATCAGTTGTTTTAATTGTCATATTTGAATTCAGCACATCAAAATACATAATAAATACCACATTTTATCTCTGAAGCAGACGACTTCTCAAAAATTGTAGACCAGTGTAATGCAAATAATCATCTCCTGCTATGCAGGACAGTGACTCTCGGCAATGTGCAGGACATAGTGGATGGATTTGCTCCCAAACTGCAGTGGAGCAATAACAGCATGTGCAACCCTATTTTGGAACCAGATCAATTTGCCACAGAGTACATGAACGTAGAAAAGTGGCCTTTTCTGTTGATGCAAGCATTGGTGGATTACTGGGAATGCTTTCATTGATATCACTGTGGGATGGTCAGAAAAGGTGCATGATGCTCACATCTTTAAGAACATAGGACTTTTCAGAAAGCTGCAAGCAAAAGAATTTCTTTCCTGACCAGCAGATTAGCACTGGGAATGTTGAAATGCCAATAGGGAACCTGAGTGACCCAGCCTACTCTTTAATCCTCTGGTTTATGAAGCCATATGCCAAGCATCTCAACAGCACCAAGGAACGATTCAACTACTGGCTCAGCAGATGCAGAGTGCAAGTTGAATGTGCTTTTGATTGATTGAAGGGATGCTGGTGTTGTTTACTCACATGATAGGAACTCAGTGAGAAAAATATCCCAATGGTTATAGCTGTCTGCTGTGTCTTGCATACTATATGAGAAGCAAACTGTCAGGGTGGAAGTGGAATGACTGTCTGCTGAATTTGACCAGCCAGATAGAAGAGCTATTAAGGAAAGCTCAGTGCAGAGCTGTAAAGGTCATAGAGGCTTTCAAAGTCCATTTTAACAGTGAGCCACAGAAATGCATTTTGTTGTACTGTTCTCTACCTGGCCCTGCTCTTCTGTGACCTGTTAGGAATTGCGTGGTGATTGCTGTACATGTAGCAATATAAGATTGTCAATACTTCTATTAATTTTATTTGAGGGTTATCCTATGAGTTGTGCTACACTGTCAGTAACAAGCAATTGATTGTTTTCAGACCTGCTAAGTACTCGGTAGCAGATGTTGCAAACTAATAAAGATGAGCGATATTTAAGTAATAGACATTTATTTTGTAACAGAATTCAGTGCAAAAATAGAAACCATTAAATTTTAAAACAAATATATTTAAAAATTAATAAAATGTAATAAATTATGAGGACAGAACTTAAGAAGAGGAAAGAACATTCATGTCCATTTCAGATGCACCTATACCAACTGTGACTTTCACAAGTCAGTGTATGTGAAGCTGTGATTGTCTTTAATGTCCCCCAGGGTGGAGTGGTAGGGGTAGTACAGAGGCCCTTGATGCCATGTGAAATGTTTGGGGGGGAACTATAGGGAGGTTCCTATATTAAGTTATCAGTGGGCTGCAGAGGGAGACAAGCCCAGCTTTGTTAAACCTGCAGGTACACCAGAGTCTGTAGCAACTATGCTTGCAGCATCTATGTCCTGGTGCATCTTTCTCTTCTCTTACTGAGCTTTTCTCCTCTCCACTCTTTCCTTCTCCAGGCTGTCCCCAGTGCTCATCATCCATGTCCTGTGCTCCTGGTCCGATGCAGCATGGCTTGCAGGATCTCAGTGAACATGTCATCCTGAGTCCTCTTCTTTCTCCTCCTTATCTGCATCAGGAGTTCTGCAGGCATGGAGGGGAGACCCTCAAAGCTACAATGGCAGCAGATAAAACACAGAGAGGTACCATTGTCAGTATATTCACTTCATAAAGCAAAATGTAAGATGCAGAACTCACCCCCCATTAAGTTTTAAGCACTACATAGTCATTCTCATTTCTGCTTGGGATTGCTTGTGCACTGCACAAGTCACAGCATCAACAATGGTGAGTAAGGCCTACAGGAGCTAGGGAAATGAGGAGGGAATTGCTCAGTTGCACAAAATTAGTAGCACAGGGAAGTGGCACTGAACACTGGCAACATTTTCCACAGGCGGTGGTGGTTTTAGCTGATATCTCACTCCTGAGGATAACAAAGGCAGAGAGAGCACAGCTGTTGCTAGCGTCCTGAAGCCGCCTGGACCCATATGCTACCACCCTGTGTACTGCATTGGTGCCCACTGAAGTTATTGCTGACTGGAATGGGAAAGTGTCCTACCACAGAGGAAGAAATATGGTAGCCCTTACCTTTGTCAGAGGATTGCAGAGTACCTCCATGAAAGTTTAATTGAGATCTTTCAGGAGTATTCAGGAGACATCCCCATTTATATAAACAACTGTTCCACAAAGCCCCTTCCCCTCCCCAACATAACCCTAGAGGGGACTGAAAAACAGATAGCAACGCTCTCTCTCTTGGCTGTGGCACTATTTTAGCATGAGCAAATTAATGACAAGTCAAAAGCTGTGTCCTGCTGTTTCTAGAGGGGGGCCATCCCTGTAATGGAAAATTTAAGTTCACACATACCCAAAGTTCTTTCTCCTGCATCAGCCTCACCTGTGCTTGACTGGCTGGACTGTGGTGGAGTCAAAAACAGGTGCTGGCTCATTGCATAGCTGGATCCCCTGGTTGTCTGTCCCTCTTCCTACTCTTCTTCCTTGTGCACCTCCTCCTCTTTGCTGTTCACAGCAGGGGCCTATGACTTGGGGTCTTCAGAAGTATCGGCAGTGGTGTGCGGGTTGCTGGTGGGGTCTCTGCTAAATATGATATCCAATTTGTTGTAAAAGTGGCAAGTTACGACTTGGCACTAGATTGATTGTTGGCCTCCCTGGCCTTCTGGTATGCCTTATGCAGCTCCTTGGCTTTCAAATGGCACTGCTGCTGATCCCTATTGTAGCTCTTCCCCTGCATCCCCCAAGCAATCTGCTCATAGATGTCCATATTTCTACAGCTGGTTCAGAGCTGGGCCTGCACAACCTCTTCTCTCCAAAGGCCCAGGAGATCCAATGTCTCTTGTCTACTCCGGGTCAGACCGCGTCTAGAATGGGTAGCCGGCATAGTCAGCTCGGCAGAGGCACTCAACCATAGAGAGCTGCTAAGTGTGTTTGCCAAGCCAATCACTTAGGAAAAGACATTTCAAAAATCCACAGGGCTTTAGAGAGGAGGAGGGGCTTTAGGTCTAGGTGACCCCTGCGCAGTGGAGTTCACAGTACTGACTAGAGCAGTCTGTGTGGGAAGATGATGGAGGACTGTTAGGGTTGACACAGGTAACACAGTGTCTGCAGGTGTGCTGTCTCGACCGCCATACATTGACCTTGGCTCAAAACTGCTCAGGGAGGTGGTGTTACTATGTCGGCATACTGGGCTACTTACATCAGTGGGAGACAAATTTAAGAGGAGGCACATTCACAACTAAGTCGACACAAGATAGCTTATGTCGACATAAATTTGTAGTATAGACCAAGTCTCAGTCCTGCCTGGGATTGGACTAGATGACCTAAATAGGTCCCTTCCAGTACTACATGTCTATGATTCAGGAAGTGAACACTTAAAAAATTCCTTTTCTACCTTAAGAAAAACAGTTTTTGATAACATAAGAAGCTGCACATGTAATAAAGTGTGGCAGCGTTTGTCAAAAAATGTGGATGAGTAATCATACAAAAATGTGTAATCTCCATGCAATCTCAATCAAAAACATTTCAGACAGACTTTTGTGGCAGACATGTCTCGTAACTGTAATAAACCTGGGAGATTTAAAAAAAAAGAGAGAGAGAAATGAGTCATTTAGTTTTATTAACTATTTTAATGTGACATGTATGGAATTAATATAATATCAATTATTGAGTGGTGTAACATATCATTTTGATAGCAAAATAATGTCCAAGCAATATCAAATTACTTTTTTGTTAATTTAAAAACCGGCTGCAATCTCTTAGAAACTGTCAGTTTCAAGAATCTCTCCAAGTCACTGTGGAAGCTTGAACCAACAAAAATGAATTTTTGATTGATTTGGAATACAGCCAGTCATGGTATTTCATTCTATCAAATACACAGATATTATTTTAGGTTATTAAGAGGTTATTAAACATTTTTCCAGTGTAATTTGCACCACCACCATAATCAATCTCAGAGAAACCTCTTTCTCGAGTAATATCTACTATAGCTCATGCATATGTTGAAGTCAAAATTGTGTTTCTTTACATTATGAAGGTCAGAGAAATATTAAGAATAGTTCTGAATTATTACTCAGAACAGTTAAATTCTTTGGCCCTATTTTTATCACTCTTACTCACATTGCATACCAAAGAGTCCCACTGAGGCCTGGTCTACACTAGGCGTTTAAATCGGTTTTAGGAGCGTAAAACCGATTTAACGCCGAAACCGTCCACACTAGCAGGCACCTTATATCGATTTTAATGGCTCTTTAAACCGGTTTCTGTACTCCTCCCTAACGAGAGGAGTAACGCTAGTATCGGTATTAACATATCGGATTAGGGTTAGTGTGGACGCTGATCGACGGTATTGGCCTCCGGGAGCTATCCCACAGTGCACCAGTGACCGCTCTGGACCGCAATCTGAACTCGGATGCAGTGGTCAGGTAAACAGGAAAAGCCCCGCGAACTTTTGAATATTTCCTGTTTGCCCAGCGTGGAGCTCCGATCAGCACGGGTGGCGATGCAGTCCGAAATCAAAATTAAAAAAAGAGCTCCCGCATGGACCATGCGGATGTGATCGCTGTAAGGGCAGGCAAATCCGTTCTATCCGTTCTATCAGCGCTCCGTTAGAATCCTTTTTTAAAAATCTCCAGACAGACGCCATAGCAGGGACTCAGCGCACTGCAGCGTGACAAGCGTAACGGAAAGCCAAAGAATCAAATGGATGCGCATGGACTGGAGGACTGAAGCTATCCCACAGTTCCTGCAGCCTCCTAAAATTATTTGCATTCTTGGCTGAGCTCCAAATGCTTCTAGGGTCAAACACAGTGCCCGCGGGTCAGGGCATAGCTTGGCAATCTACTCACCCACCCCCCACCCACCCCCAGAAGCGAAAGGTAAAACAATCCTCTGACTCTTTTACATGTCACCCTATCTTTACTGAATGCTGCAGATAGACGCGATAGTGCAGCACTCAACACCAACATCCTTGCTCCCCCCCCGGTCATGGGCGGCTGATGGTACAAAAAGATGGAAATCCATCCTCATCATCAGCATAAGCTGATCGTGCAAAATGATGGAAATCTATCCTCATGATCAGCTTCAGCTGATGGGACAAAAGGACTGGTAACCGTCCTCGTCATCAGCCTATTGGCCCTAATTTTTTATGGTGGATGGATGGTGCAAAATGTCTGGTAACCATCCTCATCATAGCAACAGGGGGCTGAGCTCCATCAGCCCCCACCCTTCATGTGTAAAGAAAAGATTCAGTTGCCCCTGGACTAGCAGTGGGATGCTGGGCTTCTCTCCTACACACTGCTTAATGTCCTGTCTGGACTATCATAGCAGCTGGAGGCTGCCTTCCACTCATTTCTCACTAACAAGTCAGTGTGTCTTATTCCTGCATTCTTTATTAATTCATCACACAAGTGGGGACAATGCTACGGTAGCCAAGAAAGGCTGGGGGAAGAACGGAATCAACAGGTGGGGTTGTTACAGGAGCACCCCCTGTGAATAGCATACAGATAATTTCTGCGGGCTCTGACACAGAGCAGGTGGTTCTCTAGCACACTTGCCTATATTAGGCAGCACAGATTCTATTTTTAGATACCAAAAAGGAGGGATTGACTCAGGGAGTCATTCCCAATTTTGCTTTGCGCCTGGCTGATCGGCCAGGGGCACTTATGACAGCAGCCAATGGTACAAAACGATGGAAGGTACAATATGGCTAGTAACCACTCTTGGCTTTTGCGCCCCTGGCTGATTGACCAGGGGCACTAGCAGCAAATGGTACAAAAGGACTGGTAGCCATGATCATCCTCAGTTCCAATTTATGGAAGGGTTTGGATGGTGCAATATGGCTAGTAACCATCTCTGCTGTCATGCAAAAGCAAAAGCATGCTTCTGTGTAGCGCTGCTGAATCGCCTCTGTGAGCGGCATCTAGTACACATACGGTGAGAGTCACAAACGGCAAAACAAGCTCCATGATTGCCATGCTATGGCATCTGCCAGGGCAATCCAGGGAAAAAAGGCGCGAAATGCTTGTCTGCCGTTGCTTTCCCAGACGAAGGAGTGACTGACGACATTTACCCAGAACCACCCGCGACAATGATTTTTGCCCCATCAGGCACTGGGATCTCAACCCGGAAGTTCCAAGGGGCGGGGGAGGCTGCGGGAACTATGGGATAGCTAGGGAATAGCTACCCACAGTGCAACGCTCCAGAAATCGATGCTAGCCTCGGACCATGGACGCACACCACCGATTTAATGTGTTTAGTGTGGCCGCGCGCACTCGATTTTATAAAATCTGTTTTACAAAACCGGTTTATGCAAATTCGGAATAGTCCCGTAGTGTAGACGTACCCTGAGATATAGGTCAGTGGAATGTTAAATAAAAACATAAACAACTTCAGATACTAGAATTTGGAAACATTATGCAAAATGTCTCAGGCACAACAAGGTACTACTCATCATGGGAGAGGTTGTCATAATCTGGCCCTTTACAAACAGACCTCAGGTGTGACAGGGTTTAAATTTACTTTAAATTAAATATCACTCTCCTCCTGAGGTACAATACGAAACTAGTAAAAATAAAAAGTCAGAAATGAAAATGTAGAAGGGGAAAATATCCCACAAGTGAAAAATGACCAAAAACTTATGGCCCTTGAGTCATTTCTCCAACAGCTGCAAAAATGTCAACACCAGAAAAACATAAAAAACCCAGCAGTGATTTCATTAATAATATGCTTACTGCTACATTGCAGAAGGGATCATTTCAGCATGCACTCTAGGGACAGACATTCCCTTTAAAATTCAAATAGCTGAACTGGAACTTTTCCTCTGCTTCAATTTACCTGCTGTTACCTAAACCAGTGAAACTAGCCAACTGGAGATCATTAATCCACAGGCTCTCCAAATCTTTCATTTTCTTCATGAGTGGAACATGGCGCATTAGAGCAGATTCTATTCAAAGCAAGAGCATCAAAGGACTGGGGTAATAATCTCTGTTTATGGTAAATTCATCACAGCCAGTATGAAGTGGTCCCACTGCAGGTTGATAGCTACACTGTACTGTGGGTGCTTCAGTCACTGTGCATATGGATTCCAAATTTTAATATCTCAGCCTATATTTTAGCCCATCTTAAAGACAATCTCTTGAAAATCAGAAAACAAAAACCCTGCTGAGAGAGGAAGGAAGGTGTTGTAATTTAAACATAGAACAAGGATTCAACAGATGTGTAACCTGAGGCAAATTGTTAGTTGTTCATAATCTCTCTGAGATCAATTCCCTATCTATAAAATAGGAATGATAGTACTTCCTTTCTCCCACTTTTTCTCTTGTCTATTTAGATCAGTGATTCTCAAACTTTTGTACTGGTGACCTCTTTCATATAGCAAGCCTCTGAGTGCCACCCGCCTTATAAATTAAAAACACTTTTTTATATATTTAACACCATTATAAATGCTGGCAGCAAAGCAGGGCTTGGGGTGGAGGCTAACAGCTCGTGACCTCCCCACATAATAACCTCATGACCCTCTGAGGGGTCCCAACCCCCAGTTTGAGAACCCCTGATTTCGAAGATAAGATTTTTAGGGCAAGAACTGCCTCAGTCTGTGTATGTAAAATACCTAGCAAAATGAGGCAACAATCAGGGCTTCTATATTAAAATATTAAACAATAGTAATGGACCAAGGTGTACTTTTGAGATGTATTTATCAGTTTCCCAACTGTATGAAGAACAATACATAAAATCCAAAAGATTAGTGTGCTCTACATTATCTTTTACCTTCTATCAGTTAATATGTTTCAACAAATTTATTTCCCCTGTCTTCTTACAAAACAAATAAAAATGATTAGATGAGGTCCTGGGGTGACTTTGCATAGTTCAGCCATTCATGTTAGGTGCCAGCATCCTGTCTCTCAATCCTGTGTCAGATTGGTCACCATAATTTCCTTTTATCACAGAGCTAGCCTATGGAACACCTAAAATTCAGTGTTCTCACAGGGGCCAAACTAATTGAAAAACTGAAATGCCTGAAAAACTGAAATCCTAGCACAACCTGGAAGGATTTCTACTAGCTAAGATCTCATTAAAAGATAATGTTTGCATGTAAAGCCAGACAATAGTGAGATAGGCCTCATAGGCTAAGTGATTGACAGTGCACCTGCATTCTTCATCCACTAGAGACCTCCGTATTTATGGTTCAATGACCAAGGACATGATGCTACTTAATTTTAAATTGCCAAAATGCAGATCATAGTTACAGTTTTCTTTATTTGTTTTGCTTCCCACACAGGTGACTCTTATCTCATCAGAATACAGAAAGCCAAGTATAGTTAATACAACTTCTTCAGACATTTTTATTGCTGTTAATTTTTGGTGAAATGCTATCTCTACTCTTCTATGCAGTTACACTTGCTTGGGCAGTTTCCCAAGCCCCATTTTATTAAATACTGTGCCACTCAAGGGCATCACAGCAACGGTTTGGCAGGCAGAGAGCACACTTTTTTATTCTTTTACTGTTTTCTTTAGTGTGATATTTTGAAGGAATATAGAAGTATCAGCAAAAGCTTAATGAAGTCAAATTTAAGCGTTCTCTCTTCAAGCTGGCTGATTGGTATACAATGTGCTTCAAATGTGGCCTAGTGAAAATCACCAGGGAGAAGTGAACAAGCCATTTACCTCTATGGTACCCTTCTCTGGCAGCCCAAAAGCAGGCCTGATGTTAACTGTGAAGTGGTGTAGACTAGAAAACAATTGAGTTTCAGAAAAAACATTCAAGGTTTTGAAATGTGTTTCATTCCATGTTGAAATTTTCCATGAAAAAACACAAACAAGAGAGCAGACATTTGAACCGGGGTCTCTCACATCTCAGGGTGGTGCCCAAACCACCAGGCTACCCAATAAACCAAAAATTACAGTCATAATAGAGGCAGTACACAGGAATACATACACGCTGCTGCCATAACCCTCAACACCCTATTGTCTTGAGGACTAAAAAGTCAGTTTTTGATACCAGAGGCCTTCATGCCAACTGCCACTTTTTCAAACTCATCTGTTTTCACTCAGCTATTGCTCACAACTGAATGATTGCACATATAGTTGGGACTAAAGTTTTGAGTGAGTTGTCTTGTGCCTTAAAAACCAGCCAAATGGTTATGTCAAACTAAATATACCTTCTGCATTAACAACTTTAAGGATCTCAAAGAAATCACTCCCCAAACATCTATCCTTCCCTATTGAGGTAGATGCAGAATCCTCTAGTGTCTAAAAAAGTCTAAAAGACAAATGTTCATAAGTCTGGCCATGAAACAGTGAACTCTTGGTTTTGAGGCCAATAGATCCCAAATATGGATGTTAAATGAGCAGAATAGTAGACAATGTTCCACAATCTCCTCTGGGGGCAGCCTGTATCCACAATCAAAGCAGCCTTCCTGGGGGCAGTCTGTCTCTATCATATGCTTCCCGCATAGGTTGCCTCTGACATACAATTTACTATGAAACACCTGTCAACGTGTAGCAGAGATTTACATTGACTATGAATCTCTGCTCCCCCATAATCTGTACATTTAAACCCTGAAATCCATTTACCAAAAACTGCCTAGAGTAAAGGGACCAGAGAAAACAATACAATGGTGGACTCAAGAGACAATTTTTCCTTAATCCAGAATGCATCTGTATAGCCTCTCCTCTCCACCCATTTACTAAAGTGATGCATAGTTCATGAACACATAAGAGTTACCACCAGTTAAGGGAAGGGAATGCCATATTGAGATAAGTAAGGTAAGTTCACTCTATCAAAAGCTTTGTCCTGATCCATAGCAAAAGCATAAACCCCTCCGATTCTCCCCTTGCCCAATTTCAAATAATTTTCACAAACTACACAAAATGTCTGCCACGGTATCACCTTTAACTGCTTTAGACTGACTGGGATGTAATAAATTGCCTGCAATTTCCCCCAATCTCTTGGTTTAAATGGAAGCCAAAATTTTGTAATCCATGTTAAAAAGTGCAACAGACCCTCAATTCCTGATATCTTCCAAATCCTCTTCCTTTTTGCCCCCAAAATTGAAAAGGCCTTCATAAAAGAAAAAGCCTAATGTGCCTTTAGTCAAGAGATAATTGAAAGTACATGAAAACACCAAAGAGAACGAATCAATGAATTTATGATAAAATTCTGCTGTCAACCATCAGCCCCCATCTTCACTGACAAGATAGCTGCATGAACATCCATCTCCTCTATTGGTTTCACAAGTGAGTTCCATTCCTCATTGGCCAAAATTCAAAAAGCTCCAATACTTGTAACATTTCAGGCAGGTGTTGTTAGCAAAAGTTCAGGTCAATTTTTAGGGGTTCCTTTTGAAAACATAAATAACTTCAACTCAAGCCACCACCCAGAAACCTCAGAAACTATAGATACTGACCTGGGTGCCCTTGATAGGCAAAACTTTGCCATCTGCAAGCACGAGAGAACTTTAGTCAGCGGGGGGGAGGGTGAGAGAGGGCAGGAAAGGAGGTCAACAGAATAAACAGAATAAAATTGACACCAGCAATTAATAAATTAACAATATTAAGCAGGACTCCCTCACCCAGGGTGTCTTAGCAATTCTCCCCACTTCAGTCCGAGTCGCTAATGCAGTGTAGTCACTTCCCTCCTTCCTAACTTCCCCACTTTGTTGCTCACTACTGATGGGGTCCAAGAATTATGGCAGGTCAGACTCCAGCCCCTAAGGACTGACTGGGCTGCTCTGGGGGGGGCCTACCATCTGACCCAGCTGAAATTATTTCAGCTTTGATTGATGGATAGAAGACCCACACCAGAGTCCATCAGGTAGGTGGCTGCTGCTTTGCTGCAGCTTCAGCCCAAGCCACCTGAGCACCATCACCTGCCTCAGCTCAATCCACCACCTTGAAGCCACCTCATACACTGTCTTGAAACTGCCTCTCCATTAAGTATTTGGTGAGGGTTATGTGGTATATAAGACCCTTAATAGAGTTCTTGCTACTGGGGAGAGACTACCACTAGAAAGTAGGATCCTATTTCACCTCTCTCTCTAACTCTGTCCAGGATCTCTTAACCAACTGTGCCCAACTGTGGTATGGGTCAGGGTGACCCCTCGCTCCAGGCATGCTTGATGAATTTCTCTTGCCCTTTCATTTCCCAACAGGGATAATAGTACTTTATTGCCCCCAATCTCAAAATGTATTTTAATCCAAATGCCCTAAAATATCACAGAACTGAAATGCAAATATGGTCTGGCCCATTCAGTCAATTCCCCTACAGATGTGAGCAGTGGGCACCCTCCTGTATGGAGCTTCTGTCCATCTGTAGTTCTCAAGCAGCTCCAGGCATCTTTCATTTCACCAACAGATATCACTAGTGATCTCCCTACTCTCTCAGGCTTTAGGCCACAGGGCTTCCACACTATTCAAAAACTTCTACCGCTGAAAAGGAGGAACGGCTTGTCCCTGAAAGAACTCTCCATAATATTGCTGAGCTATCTTCAACATGCCAGCACGGTCCCTGCAGACGTGCCAATATTAGAATCCCATAACCCTATCATTCCTGCTGCATTCTCCTTTCATTACAGACTGACAAATATATCAGAGGATACGAAGTTCTTTTGTCTTAAAGTCCTTTGCAAGTTTAGCTAACTCAAGTTTTTTTTCTTTGGTACTGAATCATCTGCTTCTTAACTTCCTCTGAGACCTTTATGTTCATACATTCTCGAGATTGCTATGAAGATTTCTCAAAAGACATTGCAATGCTCAATAATGCTGGTAATCAGTTACATACCAATGTCCTGAAAAGGAACATACAAAGGCCACAAGGTTCTGCTTAGTAAATTTCCAGCATTTCTCATGTCTCTCATTCCACAAAGAACCAACCTTTCTAATTGCAATTGCAGTAATGAGTAAATAAGTATTTAATTTCCAATAAAATAGTCTGTTTTGTTGATCCTGATAAGATCCAAATCTTGCCCCTCCAAAAACTAAAAGATCGTCTAAAAGAGCACACTCCAACTTGAATGCACACTCCAAATGGAATGGATCCATAAGCGATTATCTTCGAAAAGTCATGGAAGATGGGAGATATTCCAGAGAACTGGAAAATGGAAAATATAGTGCCAATCTATAAAAAGGGGAATAAGGACAACCTGGGAATTTACAGACCAGTCAGCTTTACTTCAGTACCTGGAAAGATAATGGAGAAAATAATTAAGCAATCAATTTGCAAACACTGAGAAGATAATAAAGTGATATGTAAAGCTCAGCATGGATTTGTCAAGAACAAATACTGTCAAACCAGCCTAATAGCTTTCTTTGACAGGGTAACAACTCTTGTGGGTAGGGGAAAAGCAGTAGACATAATATATCTTGACTTTAGTAAGGCTTTGGGTACTGTCTTGCATGACCTTCTCATAAACAAACTAAGGAAATACAACCTAGATGGAGCCACTATAAAGTGGGTGCATAACTGGTTTGAAAATGATTCCCAGAGAGTATCAGTGGTTTACAGTCAAGCTGGAAGAACATATTGAGTGAAGTCCTGCAGGGATCAGCCCTTGGTCTGGTTCTGTTCAATATCTTAATCAATGATTTAGATAATGGCACAGAGAGTACACTTATAAAGTTTGTGGAGGATACCAAGCTGGGAGGGGTTGCAAGTGCTTTGGAGGATAGGATTAAAATTCAAAATGATCTGGACAAACTGGAGAAATGGTCTAAAATAAAAAGGATGAAATTCAATCAGGACAAACACAAAGTATTCCATTTAGGAAGGAACAATCAGTTGCACACATACAAATGGGAAATGAACGCCTAGGAAATATTATGGAAAAGGATCTGGGGGTCATATCATAGAATCATAGAATCATAGAATTCAAGATCAGAAGGGACCATTATGATCATCTAGTCTGACCTCCTGCAAGATGCAGGCCACATAAGCCGATCCACCCACTCCTTAAGCAAGCGACCCCTGCCCCATGCTTCGGAGGAAGGCGAAAAACCTCCAGGGCCACTGCCAATCTACCCTGGAGGAAAATTCCTTCCCGACCCCAAATATGGCGGTCAGCTGAACCCCGAGCATGCGGGCAAGACTCTCCAGCCAGATCCTCTGGAAAAAGGCTAACAATATCCTATCATTGACCCATTGTACTAATTACCAGTGTGGCACTTTATTGACCTATTGACTAAGCCAGTTATCCTATCATACCATCCCCTCCATAAACTTATCTAGCTTAATCTTAAAGTCATGGAGGTCCTTCGCCCCCACTGTTTCCTTTGGTAGGCTGTTCCAGAATTGCACTCCTCTGATGGTTAGAAACCTTCGTCTAATTTCAAGCCTAAATTTCCTGACTGACAATTTATATCCGTTTGTCCTCGTGTCCACATTAGCACATAGTGGACCACAAGCTAAATATGAATTAACAGTTTATCACTGTTTCAAAAAAAGTAAACATTCTGGGTTGTATTAGCAAAAGTGTTGTAAGCAAGACACAAAAAGTAATTCTTCTGCTCTGCTCTGCACTGGTAAAGACTCAACTGGAGTAATGTGTCCAATTCTGGATGCCACATTTCAGGAAAGGTGTGGATACATTGGAGAAAATCCAGAGGAGAGCAACAAAAATGATTAAAGGTCTAGAAAACATACCTCTAATTGAAAAAAATGGGTTTGCTTAGTCTGGAGAAGAGACGACTGAAGAGGGTGGGGGACATGATAACCGTTTTCAAGAACATAAAAGGTTGTGACAAGGAGGAGGGAGAAAAATGGTTCTTGTTAACCTCTGAGAATAGGACAAGAAGCAATAGGTTTAAAGTGCAGCAAGGGAGGTTTAAGTTGGACATTAAGACAAACTTCCTAACTGTCAGAGTAGTTAAACTATGGAATGGTTGTGGGAGGTTGTGGTATCTCTGTCATTGGACATTAATATCAAGTTAGACAAACACCTGTCAGGGATCGTCTACATAATACTTAGTCCTGTCTTGTGTGCAAGGGACTGAACTAGATGACCTCTCAAGTTCCCTTACACTTCTATGATCCTATGTTCCAAGTTGCTATTTTCAGTACCATCTAAACAAAGACTCATGTTCAAGACTCCACAGTTACTTGTGATGCTCGTTTGGCTAACAAACTTGTTGCCATTTCTGACCACTTCAGATTTATCCCAGTTGCTCACCCTTTTTTTTGGCCCATTTTGTTTTTGTTGACTGTTTCATTATTCTTAAGTAGAGAGTCTCTTAAGTCCCCCAAACCTGATCCCAATATGAATGGTTCTTCCTGAAACTGCTCAAACCAAGAACCACCCAGCCCTCTGGCGTGCTGTCTGGACTAGCTCATGGATCTCCTCTTTCCCTTGCCAGTTTCAGTTTCTTGAAACTGGCCCCAAAGTTGAGCACATAAAACCCTGCTTTTCAACTGGAAAGCCTGCCTATCCATAGCCCATATATCCATCCCTGACACCTGAGATTCCTGCAGATATTCCTTCCCCTGTTTCTTTTTTTCCCTCCTCATCTCCCTTTTTTTTTTCCTAATCGGATCATCTCCACCACATTACCAGAACTCATGCCCCATTCTGTAGCATCCTGACTTTCAGGGTTTCCCACTCCTTCTCCCTGACCCATTTCCAATCCTGCATCAGTAAGGGACAAGATCAGTCCTTCCCTCAAAGGTAGAGAGGCCCTGCCACTCAAAATGGGGCCTTCATCAAACCTTGAAGGGCTGCTTAGAATCCTCTGACTAAGGGAGGGATCCTTGTGTGATTGGGAATTAAATCTTTCCCTATTGTACTATGTCTCTGGGCACTCCCTGTAAACATGTCCACTTTTCCCACACAAATTGCATCTGGTGAAGTCCCTGCAGTGCTCAATTTTGTGAGCATGAAATCCACATCACATGCATTTCCTCACTCCACAGCCAGAACTAAAACGCTCAGTGCAGTGGAACCACAGGTAAAACAAGTGCATGGCTAACCGAATACCTACTTTAACACAGCTTGGAACATAAATAAAATATACTGGAAAAAGTTCAATGGTGCCTTTAACTTCACCATTGCAAACCTGAAACCTATTGCAAACTTTAACTGGGGGGCTGCACCACTGTAGTGAAATGAGTAACCCACAGCAGAATGTCTGCTTCATGTATATTTTCATTACAGAAGAAAAGTCACAGGCTTAAAAGAAGGCTGAAATAAAGAAATGGCAATTATACTTCATCCCAATCACTGGTCTCCTTCCTAATTCCACACAGTTCCCAGAAAAATTCCACTCTGCTACCTGGCAAGTGAATCACAGCTTTCAGTTGTGCAGGAGATAATCTAAAGATTTTAACAAAAGAATCTCATCAACAAAATCCTTAGTGGGACATTTATCCATGGTTTCTGTGTTGCACAGTCAAATCATGTATCTTTGCTGAGGCATCTTAGGCAAATACTTCAACTATAAATCCTGCCTGGAACCCTGATCTAAATGATCGTGACTGTTACATAAGATTTCTTCCTTGGCAGCCTCTTGGGAGGCCCATGGCTAGAAACAAACACCTCAGGCCCTCCCATATTGTCACTATTCCTCACATGCTCGCTCACAGCAAGCATTTGTACTCCTGGGGCTTCCTTTCATGTTGCTGGGGATCTTGGAGTCAAGAAAAACAAAGACTTCAGATTCTAAAAAATGCCTCTTTGGGGCTGCTTTTCCCTGGGGTCAACTCATACCCCAAGTAATCCCATGACTGGAGTTTCTTAAAGTGAACAGATCCTCTGCAACAGTGGAAACTCTAGTACTACCCCCTTTCTTCATACAGCTAACCTTCCTTTGCCTCTACTTTTCTTACACACCTTGACTGTGGCAAAGCTCCACTGTATTTCTGTCCCTCTTCGAGACCCCATGCAGATTTTCCCAGGAGGAACGAACCCAGTATACCAGGGGGCCCCTCTGGTAGCTACTCCCCAACAGCAGGGAGCTGGTTTTCTTTTTGAATAACATATTCTCATATTGCCTGTCCCCTCACACAAATCCTCCCCTACTCCCAACCCCTTGCAGTTTCCAGGTCAGTTTACCCATTTAAGGTAACTTTAGCCATGGAGGACAAAGGTTCAGGCACCACAGGCACAAACTCATAACATCAGTTGCTAAACCAGCTGATAGTGCCACATAATCCATCAGTATGCGCAAAATAACTTCTCCATCAGACTCCAAACAAGCCGTCAAGATCTATTCCACCATCTCATTCAGAAAACCCATTGGAGGAACAGAGCTTCCTCCAGCCACACCACCTGAAGCTGCAGCCATCTTGGCAGGAAGAAGAAAAGAAAGAGGAAGTGGGAGCACAACCTCACATCACAGATACAGACACACCTAATAGAGACATTTCTGCAAAGCATTTCGGTTTCGACTAAACAGTATTTCTACAGAAAAAAGTTTAGTCAATTTTTTTTCAGCCAGCTCTTCTGTGAAGAAACGTGTATTTAGCTGTGTTAGAAAATGTGGAGGAGGGAAATACCATCAAATGAACTTATATGGGATTATGTGTATTTATACCATACTCATTATACAATTATATTAATAATCATATATTATACAAACAAGAGGTTTATCTATTTCTTCAGATTCTACTTTTTTTTTCTTTATCCTGCCACTCCCTCAGGTGCATAGGGTGTCCACCAGTTTCTGCCATTTATTTCAGTCTCTCTTGTGCTAGTCTGTTCAGACTTCTAAGTGTCCTGTTGATTGGTTTGGCTTCTTTCTCTACTATTTTGGGTAATGTTTCTCTCAGTTACCCTCTTTTTCTGTTCCCAGGTGGTGCCCATATTATCACTTGACATGGAAGACCTGTTGGTGACATCCATAAAGTGTGTCTTAAATATGTCTATCGTCTTCTTTTTATCATGTTTGATGCTTTAGGTTGGTTTGCTATACTTAGAATTTCGGATGTTGCAAGAAAGTCTTTCCTGTGTATTCTGAATACCTTCTGCATCCATTTACTTTGGAATGAGTTGATCTGTTATACAATTTCTGCAGTAGATCTACATGACTGCTCCATAATGGAGGACAGACATGATGTCACCATTAAAAATGTGTGGGTTTGTATCAGTGCCACTCACACTGCTTTTCCAAATCTTTTCAAGGTTATGAAAGTTGTTTGCTTTTTTTTATATTCATTGCTTGACATCTAGCCTGGTGTCACCATCGTTGCACATCTCAATCCCTAGATAAGTAAAATAAACCTACTTCTTCTAGTGTTTTACTTCTTCTAGATGGATAAATTCATGGTGGCTAAGTCCATAAATGGCTATTAGCTAGGATGGGTAAGAATAGTGTCCCTAGCCTCTGTTTGTCAGAGGATGAGATGGATGGCAGGAGAGAGATCACTTGATCATTGCCTGTTAGGTTCACTCCCTCTGGGGCACCTGGCATTGGCCACTGTCGGTAGACAGATACTGGGCTAGATGGACCTTTGGTCTGACCCGGTACAGCCGTTCTTATGTTCATATGTTCTTATGTTTTTCCATCTACTCTGATGGTAGCTCTTGGGATGTTGATAGCCATCAGGGCTGCCCAGAGGATTCAGGAGGCCTGGGCAGGGCCGGGTCTTTGGAGGCAATTCAGTGGCGAGTCCCTCTCGGAGGGAAGGACCCGCCACCGAAGAATCGAAAAATGAAGCGGCGGCGGTAGAGCAGCCTAAGTGCTGCCGATCGCGGCTCCCCCCACCCCCCGCCGCCACTTGCGGCACTTGTACTCACTGGGCGGCACTCTGAGGCTTCAGCAGCACTTCAGTGGCAGGTCCTTCACTTGCTCCAAGTTTTCTGCTACACTGAAGAACCCGTTGCCGAAGACCCGGAGCAAGGGAAGGGCCCGCTGCCGAAGTGCTGCTGAAAACCCGGAGCGGCTCATGGTGCCCCTGTCAGGCCTGGGGCAAATTGCCCCACTTGCTCTCCCCTCCCCCCCACCGGGCGGCCCTGATAGCCATATATTTTATCTTGTTGATAAACAAACCAATTTGTTTTGCTGTATTTGCCAAAAGTTGTCTCTTTCCTTCTATTAAGTGATGCATTTAACTAAGCAGGACAACATCAGCACAAAAATGAGGTCATCCAATTGTGCTTTATCATTTGTCCATAAAATTCCTTGTTTGCCTTGTGTGGTTACTTTCCTCGTGACATAGTCAATGACCGGTGTGAACAACAGCAGGGACATAATACACTCTTGTTCTACTCCAGTTGTCACTACAAACCATTGACAGGGGTTGTACCATCTCTGACTGCACATTCAGCATTATTATGTAGACCTTTGACTATTCAAATTACTTTTGTTGGTATTCCATCATATGTCATAATTTTCCAAAAACTGTCTCAGTTTACACTGTCAAAAGTCTTCTGGAAATCTATAAAATTTACCATAAGAGGCATTTGCCACTCTGTACTTTGTTTTATAGTATATCTGAGAACAACAATACGATCTGCACATGATCTCAGCGTTCTAAAACCTGCTTGTTTCTCTCTAAATTGGACATCTATTTGTTTCCTGATATGTTCCAAAATGAAGCTGAGCATGATTTTCACAGACACAAAAAGTAATGTGATTCTTTTCCAGTTATTCCAGTTGGTAAAGTCCTCTTTGACAATTTTACATTAAGGCCTCTCTTCCACCAGTTTGAGTTCTTTTTGTCATTCCATAGTCTATCCAAAAAACACAGGGAAAGTCTGGAGGGCTGTTTCATCACTTGCTTTAAGCATCTCTCCAGTAACGTTATCCTCTCCAGCTGCTTCTTTGCCATTTTTGAGTTTACTGGTGGCTTTTCTAACTTCTACCACTGTAATATATCTTACATCGGGGTTGGCAACCTTCAGCATGCAGCCTATCAGGCTAATCCACTAGTGGGCCACGAGACATTTTGTTTACATTTACCATCCGCAGGCACAGCCACCTGCAGCTCCCAGTGGCCGTGGTTCACCATTTCTGGCCAATGGGAGCTGTGGGAAGTGGCACACGCTGCAGGGACATGCTGGCCGCTGCTTCCTGCAGCTCCCATTGGCCAGGAACAGCGAACTGTGGCCACTGGGAGCTGCGGGGGGCCGTGCCTGCAGATGGTCAACATAAAGAAAATGTCTCACTGCCCGCCAGCGGATTACCCTGGTGGGCCACATGCCGAAGGTTGCCAACCCCTGTCCTACATCAGTATCAATCTCTGGTGGTAGCACATCACATATTTCTAGTAGTTTGCTTGGGCTTGGTCTATTTAAAACAGTCTGAAAATATTCTGCCCCTTTTTCCTCTGTTCTTCTTTTGTACTAACAATCCTTCCATTTGCACCTTTAATAGGGCCTCCAGTATTGTAAAAATTTCCTGTTAGCTGTTTAATTCTCTTATACAAGATTGTAAAGTCACCTCTTTGGCTAGTATCTTCAACCACTCAATATTTTCTATCGCTATATATCCCTTTTCATCCCTTCTGGGTCTCTTTTTTACCCTTCTGTCTTTTTAGAGCTCCATATTCTACTTACCACTTGCATTTCTCTTTGCATGTCTTAGCATTCATGAGTTTTTGCTTTACATGCCTTTTCTTTTCCTTTCCTTTTTTCTTTTCTTTTCTATGCTACCCAAGAAGCATCACCAATCCATTCTTCCCTTTTAGGTTTAGGTGTTCTCTATTAGGACTATTTTTACACATTCTATATAGCACTCTATGATGTTTCCCCCAGAGTATCAATGTCTTGATTATCTTTAGTCGAATCCGTTAGAACACTGAACCTGTTCTTCAGTTCAAGCTGAAAAGCACTTTTTGTATTGATGTGGACACAGTGGCAAAATCAGGACAGATACACACATGGAATTAAGCAGCAGTCCACAACTTTTGTTACATTTTAACACAGGTATTTAATTGGTTCCAGTGCGAAGGCTACAGGGCTCCTTACTATATAACCTATAACTAGCACCAAGGTTACAGGGCTCCTTACCAAATAGCCCATAATGCGGGGTGGCTCTCCTCAGCCTGCCTTCTCCAGGACTCAAATCTCTAAGTCCTAGCACCCTCTCCCCCATGAAGGTGCAGCAGGGTGGGGACCTCGGCCCATGAGCACCACGAGCTCTGACCTTGGTCTATGAAGGCCACAGGGTCTCACCCTGTTGGGCCCAACGCCTATCACCAATATCCCAGGTCTTTTACTTCTGGTAACCATTCATTTTATTCTCTTAATTACATTGAAAACCAGCCATAGGGGGCAACAGCAACAAGCTTGGTTGCTCCCCATCCAACTGCCTGTTATCACACCTGCCCAGTCCATGCCTGCACAGGTGGTAGCCATACATCAGCACTTCCATCTGAAAGACACACATCATCATCCCCAAAAACATCAGGCCGATTGTATTGGATGTCCCCATGTTGTATCACCAAACCCCCTTTCTCCAGGGATATCTTGATGTCTGCCTTATTGACTTTCTTACTAGACTTGCCCACATGGGCTGGGTTTACTCCGAGCCCTTACCTATTACTGAGCACAGAAGTGGCATGAGCTGATCCCCTTGCGTGCTGCTTCTGGATGTGAACTGCTTTGGCCCTGCAGCCCAGGTGAGATTCAGATGCTGTCCTGGCTGCCCTCTGGTAGGCCCAATGCACCACAGAGTGCCCGCAAATCCAGATATTGTATATGCTCTGTGTAGCTTCTGAAACAAACAAGTGCATTGGGTTAGTTACATTTTGCCATTCCTTGCCATCTTTTCCTTGGTGTGGACATAAGTCCTGTAGCATCTTGATTTCCAGTACCCTATTGCCTGCTCCTGCCACAGGCCAAAAACCCTCTGCCGTTGTTGGCCTGATCCTAAAAGAATAAGTCTCAAATTTTTGGAGGGACACATAGGGGAGTCGAGACATCAGGAGCACAAGTTTTGTCAATACTGCACCAAACTGGTACCTTGTTAGGCAGCTACCATCACTGTGTATGAACAGCAGTCCTGTCTCTGTCAGGGCCTCCTGGAGACCCAAGGCGATCCCCAGCTGCCATAGCAGCACAATGTGATCCCTGGCCCCCTCCAGCAGGGCTGCAGCAAGAAATGCTGCTCTAGCAAGGCCCCTTCAGCTGCAGTAACTGCACCACATGGCACCCAGCTTCACCCCCCACCCATAAGCATGAAGGTCCTTGGCTGCAGGCCCAACGCAGTCTGCACCCTTTCGGGAGCTGGCAGCCCTGGTGGCTTCCCCATGTAGTTGTCCCTGACCCCCACCCCAAGCAGTGAGGGGGGCAGGGAAGACCTCATGATATGCCTTCCTAAAGGAGCTCCTGCTCCAATAGCAGATAGAGCCCCCATGCTAGGGGACAGGAGTCTGAGCCCCCCAGCTGGGGCAGATCCTCTGCCCCTGAGGAGAAGGGCTCTGGCATCTAAGGAATGGTAGGAGGGAGAACAGCATAATAAAGACAATGGATTTCAAGAAGGCAGCCTTCAGCAAACTCAGGGAGTTGGTAGGTAAAATCCCATGGGAAGCAAGTCTAAGGGGAAAAACAATTGAAGGCAGTTGGCAGTTTTTCAAAGAGACATTATTAAGGGCACCAAAGCAAACTATCCCACTGGGTAGGAAAGATAGGAAGTATGGCAAAAGACCAACCTTGCTTAACTAGGAGATCTTCAATGATCTAAAATTCAAAAAAGAGTCCTACAGAAAGTGGAAACTAGGTCAAATTACAAAGGATGAATATAAAAAAAAACCCCACAAGTATGTAGCAACAAAATTAGAAAACCAAAGGCACAAAACAAGATCAAACTAGCCAGGGATACAAAAGGAAACAAGAAAACATTCTACAAATACATTATAAGCAATAGGAAGACCAAGGACAGGGTAGGTCCGTTACTCAATGAGAGGGGAAAGACAATAACAGAAAATGAGGGAATGGCAGAGGTGCTTAATGACTTATTTGTTTCGGTTTTCACAAAGAAAGTTGGTGGCGATTGGACATCTAAAATAGTGAATGCCAGTGAAAATGAGCTAGGATCAGAGTCTAAAATAGGGAAAGAACAAGTCAAAAATTACTTAGACAAGTTAGATATCTTCGAATAACCAGGGCTTGATGAAGCTGACTGAGGAGATTTCTGAGCCAATAGCAATTATTTCTGAAAAATCATAGAAGATGGGAGTGATTCCAGAAGACTAGAAAAGGGCAAATATAGTGCCCATCTATAAAAAGGGAAATAAAGACAACCCGGGGAATTACATATCAGTCAGCTTAACTTCTGTACCCAGAAAGATAATGGAGCAAATAATTAAGCAATCAATTTGCAAACACCTAGAAGATAATAAGGTGATAAATACCAGTCAGCGTGGATTTGTCAAGAACAAATTGTGTCAAACCAACCTGATAGCTTTATTTGACAGAGTAACAAGCCTTGTGGATGGGGGGAAGTGGTAGATGTGCTATATCTTGACTTTAGTAAGGCTTTTGATACTGTCTCAAATGACCTTCTCATAAACAAACTAAAGAAATACAACCTAGATGGAGCTACTATAAAGTGGGTGCATAACTGGTTGGAAAATCATTCCCAGAGAGTAGTTATCAGTGGTTTACAGTCATGCTGGAAGGGCATAACGAGTTGGGTTCCATGGGGATCGATTCTGTTCAATATCTTCATCAATGATTTAGATAATAGCATAGAGAATACACTTATAAAGTGTGTGGACGATACCAAGCTGGGAGGGGTTGCAAGTGTTTTGGAAGATAGGATTAAAATTCAAAATGATCTGGACAAACTGGAGAAATGGTCTGAAGTAAATAGGATGAAATTAAATAAGAATAAATGAAAAGTATTCCATTTAGGAAGGAACAATCAGTTGCACACATAGAAAATGGGAAATGACTGCCTAGGAAGGAGTACTGCAGAAAGGGATCTGGGGGTAATAGTGGATCACAAGCTAAATATGAGTCAACAGTGTAACACTGTTGCAAAAAAAGCAAACATCATTCTGGAATGTATTATCAGGAGTATTATAAGCAAGACACGAGAAGTAATTCTTCTGCTCTACTCCACACTGATTAGGCCTCAACTGGAGTATTGTGTCAAGTTCTGGGTGCCACATTTCAGGGAAGATTTGGACAAATTGGAGAAAGTCCAGAGAAGAGCAACAAGAATGATTAAAGGTCTAGAAAACATGACCTATAAGGGAAGATTGAAAAAACTGAGTTTGTTTAGGCTGGAGAAGAGAAGACTGAGAGGGAACATGATAACAGTTTTCAAATACATAAAAGGTTGTTACAAGGAGGAGGGAGAAAAATTGTTGTTCTTAACCTCTGAGGATAGGACAAGAAGCAATGGGCTTAAATTGCAGAAAGGATGGTTTAGGTTGGACATTAGGAAAAATGTCCTAACTGTCAGAGTGGTTAAGCACTGGAATAAATTGCCTAGGGAGGGTGTGGAATCTCCATCACTGGTGATTTTTAAGAGCAGGTTGGACAAACACCTGTCAGGGATCGTCTAGATAATACTTAGCCCTGCCTTGAGTGCAGGGGATTGGACTAGATGTCCTCTCTAGGTCCCTTCCAATTCTATGATTCTATTTTTACCCTGTATCCTGAGGAGGATGAGGATAACCACTGCTGCTGCTGGAAGCTGGTTGAGGAACCCTTTCCCTTCTAGAATGGAGCCAAAAGAGGCTCCACCTGGCCCCTGCACTGGGCTAAATGCTGGGAGCTGGGGAATGCTGGCAAATCAGTGCTCTTCTCTCCCAGATGCCCAATGGATGCCAGAGACTCCCCTGTTGTAGCTACCTATTGTCCCTTGGCAAGTGTCCTTCCATTTCTACTGGGACTGTCTCCCTTTCACCTCTGGCCCCATCAATTACCCCTCCTACTGATGTGAGTGAGTGGCATTTTGGATCTTTTAATTGTGCACCATTTATATGTGTTCTTCTTTTAACCTTCTTCATCCTCTTTAACTTGATCTTCAGTTTAGCAATGGAAAGGCTATGGTCACCACCAATGTCTGCTCCCCTGTACACATGTACATCTGCCAATGAGCAGCCACACTTCCTTGAAATACAGAAGTAGTTTGTCTGGTTCTTTGTAGTATCATCTCAGGAGTTCCACATCCCTTTATGGATTTCTTTATGAGGAAATATCATTTCACCTATTGGGGCGGTGGAACAATTTTTATAGTGGGGTGCTCAGAGCCATTGAACCAAACTGTAACCCCTCTATATAATGGAAACCACTTCAAGCAAGGGGATATGGCAGCACCCCGGGTTCCATCACCTATGTCACCTATAAATAAGTTATTTACACTGTATAATTCTACTAATGATTTACCATTTTGATTCATGTCCAAACCCCTGCCACATTTGTCCATAACTTTATCCAACACATCATTGCTGCTTCCAACCTGTGCATTAAAATCACCCATGGCACTATAATATCATGTTTTGGGACCTTGGTTAACACATTCTGTAACGAGTCATAAAAAGTATCTTTTTCCTCATCTGGCTTTCCATTGATAGGTGTGTAGCACTGTATGACTATTAGTTTGAAAACTCTAATCTGAAAACGAGCTCTAATAATTCTTTGATTGACCGATTCCCAGTCAGCCAGTACCTGGTCTGTTCTTTCAACATTAGAATTGCTACCCCAGCTTCATGTCTATCATTCACATTCCCAGAGTAGATGAGGATCTTATTTGTTTGTTTAAAGTGTAGTTTGTTTGAACCTGTCCATCTACAGTTACTGATTCTAAGGACATCAAGATGGCATCTATCAATTACTTGAGCAATGTTATTAGTTTTGCACATTGTTTCTCATATTCCAAAATCCAGTTTTCACTACTGGTCTGACATTGAATAAGGGACCTTTCAGGACATGGGCTATAGGTTTGAACAATGCCTGTCATATTCTTCACACGAAGTTGATCTCTGGTTGGAGCCTGCTGCATACTGATATGGGTCCTGATGTTCATATCTTTAGTTAGTTTGTTTTACATGATGACCTTACCAGCCCCGGGCATAATCTTAGGTCCACAGCTCTTTATTCATTATTCTGAGCTGTCCTCATGTGGACAGTCCCCAAGGAAAATTACAGATGAAATAAGAAGCTTAATCCCCCATTCTCAACCTGGGGCCAGGGCACAGGGCTGGATATTGTTGCATCACCTGTATAGTATGTTGATCTGACTGAGTGGAGCGCACATTGCCCTGCCTCATCCCACAGTTCTCTGCTCTTGGCTACGCAGAGTCAGCATGAAACCCCTTCCTCAGCACACGGCAGGTGAATAGGGTCCCCACAGCTTTCCTGCTCAGCTCTAGTGTGGGCTTAAATGGTCTACAAAGTTAAGCACTGGCTCTCCATGTCACAGGTGCATTTGCTTTCATGTACTATGTAAGTATAGCAAGAGCATGACATGGTGCAGGCTGAATCTTTTAACAAATCCAAACTCACTCATACCTTTCAGTATTATTACATGGTCTCATAAGAAAAACGAGTGTATTGAGGACAAAAGGGTTAAGAATACTGTAATTTAAAGCTGTCGGTCAAATTAATCACTGACTCACCCCCCACATGACCACACTTAAAATTGAGCATTGCACAGGGTGAAAATCAGTGCTCAGTTAGGCCCAGTGTATTTATATATATATTAGACCTACTCAGAGACCAGCCAGGAAGCTATTGTCCTTTCATCTTTATTTCAACAGCAAATTTTCATCTGAATAGAAAATAGCAAGAGAAAGATTTAGTTTTATTGACTCCTCTGTAAAGTTCTGAAGGCAAAGTGCAGCATGTATGAATATCCATAGGGCCTACTTTAATGGCTAACAACATGCATTTTATTAGTGTGAAATACTGAAATGGCCCCCTACTGGCTTATATTGCTGAGATATACAAGATGGAACTGCACCATGTATCAATTCCCTCAGCTCTGTGAATATGCTAACAAAATATAATGTTCTGCTAATCAGATTTATATTTATTTCTGATCTGCACTGTAAATGATAATAATGATCTTGGTATTTACACTGTCCTTTTCATCCAAATCGATCTCAAAGCATTTTACACACTTTGCCATTCCTATTGAGTTTGTGCAATGAATTAGTAAAGGGCTGGACTGCCAAGATTATTATTAAAATATAATGGAGTTTACTGGCCGAGAGTTAGGGCTGTTTAGAGAAATCCATGGGTAGTGGAAATTTTAGTGCTGTTGCATTTTTAGTTTATAGCCTACAGAACACATAAATGTAGGTCACAGAGAAGTTCTCATTATTTCCAAAGTCTTTCAATACAGCACATTAAAGGTCAGTCTGGATATAAACTTCTGAGGGAGGACTGAAGAAGAAAGGAGCTGTATTATTTTTAACTGATGCACAGACTTGGTCTTAAAAAAAAATCAAAAATGATATTTTTGTCAATACTCTGTGTATGCGAGATGAACCAAACTAGCTTGAGGTCAAGGGCTGTGTTGCAAGATAAATGCTCTTCAGCTGTACTTTTCTGAGTCAGCAGTGACACCAGGCTAGTTAGGCCAATGGCAAATGGGAAACAAAGATAGGGATGAATCTTCCCCTCAATTATAGCTGTATAATATAACCCCAAGGATTTCAGTAAAGTTGCATGACTAAAAATGGAAGGCAAATTTTGGCCTGTGTGGTTATATTCCACAAATATATTGTAAATACTACAAGTTGGGGTTTTTTTTTTGTTTAGTTGGTTTTTTTAGATGCAAAGATATAATGGAACAGATTGTAACTAGCCCTCATGCATAGTCACCCCATCATTTTGTAGCCCATTATAGCTTGTCACAATTGTAGTCTCTGCCCTCAGCAAAAAAGGCAGGGAGGGACAAGAAGGTGGGGGCCATGCAGGGGCGGCTCCAGGAACCAGCCCGCCAAGTGCGTGCCTGGGACGGCAAGCCACAGGGGGTGCTCTGCCGGTCACCGCGAGGGTGGCAGGCAGGCTGCTTTCGGCGGCATGCCTGCGGAGGATCCACTGGTCCCGCGGCTTGGCCGGACCTCCCTCAGGCGTGCCGCCAAAGGCAGCCTGCCTGCTGTGCTTGGGGCGGCAAAATATCTAGAGCCACCCCTGGGGCCATGGCCCCATGCACTCCCTCTACACTAGCCGCTCCAAGGGAAATGATCTATTTTACATGTGTACAGTTTGTGCGTGTTGCCTGTGCACCCGGCCACTTGGCTTTATCTATTTGTCTGAGTGTAGGGTAGGGATTCTGCAGTTCTTCACTGCCCCCTACTTGGGCATGTAGCTAATGCCACAGTTTGGCCCAAGTGTCAATTTCTGCTGAGTGCAATGCAGTGCTAATGGCTACTTGTTTTTTCTGCTCACAAACTCTCACTTGATGTCTGTATCATAACAAATTACAACAAATCATAAATAGCCAGGCATGGTTACATGAATTAGCAATGCACAAATGCACTGTAACTCTGAGTCTGCCGAAAACCACTAGAGTGACAAAACCAGTAGTGGGCAACTCTAGTGATTCAGTACTGCCCTTTTTTGCTAATAAGATACAATACACTGCATTTCTAAAAGACCTTCCACGAAAGGATCTCATTGCTACTAAGCCGCACAACATTCTTGCTAGTTATAGAAGGAAAAAAGTAAGGTAAATGGAGGTTACATTACAGTGCCTGGCATAGAACTCAGAACTCCTGACACCCAGATCTGTAGATCTAACTGCTATGCTTCCTATCTCTTTTTACCTTTTGCTTCCCATAAACATCAGACAAGCCATCTTTGACTAGAGACAAACTTCCTAGAACACATTTCACCAGCAATGGCATTATTGTGATCTGACAGAAGTATTTATATGCTATATTCCTTGGGGGTTTGTGATGCTAAAGGCTATGAATGTGTCTTTAGAGATGGCTGTGCTCCAGTAGTATGTAAGAACTTTCTTATGCAGCTAAAGCCATAGAAGTTAAATATAGAAAATATATAATAAGTTATCTAGTCCATCCCTCTCTGCCAGTGTATTACAGTGTCCTCAATGAGAACAGGAATATAAGCTGTTTAAAAAAATAATAATTTTTATTTTGCAGAATTTTGCACAAAATGTTTCACTTTGGGCAATTTTGTACTCACAAAAATGATTTTAAAATAAATATAGTGAACTATGTTCACATTAAAACATACAAAGTCCATCTGTGAATTTTTTCAGTGTGCCAGCTTGCATAACTAACCAATTCTTTGTATGAAACAGACCCACTGAATTTCAATTAGTTTTACATTCAATTTCTAAATATTTTACACCCATCAGATAAGTTGACATCTACCAAGTAAGCCACTGGAGCAACCATTTGTTATTGGTCTTCATCAGACCTTTTAATGTGCTGAGCTTTCACAATTCTAACTACATTACCATGCTAGTGATTTACATTGGCCAAATTCTGTGAACCTTAGTCACATGAGTAGTTCCATTGCTTTCAGGTGATTTGGCCTGTTGTATGTAATGGCATGCCTACCTTGGGCAATGATGGGTTTGATTTGTGGTAAAGAAGTGGGTAATGAAACAAGCAGGATATGTGCAAAGTCCAAGCCCTTCAAATTTTATTTCTATGAGACTGAGGTACTACCTGAATTCTGCACATAACCTGTGATCAAAAGAGTTTATAGTAAAATAAATAAATAAAATCAATTTTATACATTCTATTCCTAGGAATAGAGCCTTTTGTGCACCCAGTTCCCCTATAGCAAAAATACTTTCATATATGTTCTTATAAAATGTTCCCTTGAGAATGGTCCTGAGATATTTTCATTTATTCAAATCATCTGAATCTTAATTTTCAATTCACCAAAGAATAGGACATCAAGGATTTAAACCTGCAAGTCTTGCTCAAGTGAGTAGTCTTTACTCATGCAAGTAGTTCCACTGACTACATGACTCATATAATAAAAAATGTCTGGCATGCAAAAGGGTTACTGCATCAGGCTCTAGAAGCCCATACACATACTTCATGGGATTGTTTTCCCTTACTATTTCCTCTGCAATACAGTAGAAGCCTATTTCAATTTAATTCTGTCCGTCATGTTAAAAATATCCTATATAAGTGGATAAACTTTATTTGGCAATGGGAGTTCCTGTTCACTAGGATCAAGTCTGTGGGCCTTTTGGTCAGTCGATTTGTCTTATTTACAGTATCACTTTTACAAATCCTCTTCATATGGGGGTAATTTTTGCACCTGCTTCTTTGAAAAAAAAAACCTGAAGGAACTATCTTAATGATTCCCCTAACTCTCATATACTATTCTGAGGAACACTTGTGAACAGTCAAACAACAGTATTTCTCAGAACTGTCTAATTAGAGCAACCCTTTGGACAAGGGTCAATCACAGCACCTGGGTCCTTCAAAAGCAGTCCCAGTAAATTTATCCCAGGAATCCTAAATAATATGGCAATTACAGGCGACCCGTGAGCTGTCTGTGTGAAGACCCTTTTTAACAGCAAGGCTTTGGAATCCTCCTGATGATACTTCACACCTTAGCTTTGCAAATTAATATGTGCTGGGCAACATTGGTGGGGATCTTTCAAACATACTCTGGAGGCTAATTAAATTTTTTGCCTTCACATCCTTTGACAGATTCTGAAAACAACTCTAAAAGCTTTGGGACTGTTGGCTTCTCTGCACATCTAGAGAATTCACAGCTGACCTTTTCCCCCTCACTGGTTACCCATGTTACAATGGGTCATTCTCTCTCCACCCATATTCTTAATAAGGTTCCAACTTTAAACACTGAGCCAGATCTTCAGCTGGTGTAAACTGGTGTAGCTCAATGAAGACAATGGAGCTGCACCAACAGGCGCTGAGGCTCTGGCCCTGTATACTATCTGAAAACTTCTTTAAAACATCTTTTTTGCCCCCTCTATTCTGTGGTTTCTTTTTCTTGGATGAATGGAACCACCTCTCTAGTGCAACCAGAAAAACTGACTTGACAGCAGAAAGGCTACTTCTTCATAATTCACATGCAACCAATCACGACGTGATGGCAATCTGGACCACATGCATGTTCAGCTTATGAGACTGAGCTATATTTCTGATGCTCCCCCAAAGTATAATGGTAGTGCAGAGATTAAATATTGATTTTTCCATATTACTTTAAATTATTAAGAGGGGAAAATCATTCTTTTGAAGTGATCCATTTCAATAAAATACAGCAAATTTTATTGTCAGATTTTTTTTGTTAAATGGTTTTACAGTGAAAAAAAAACACTGCATATAATTACAGCATCTGTATTATCTTGTTGGTCATATAATAATGACAGCACAATCAAAAATAAGCCACCAGTCAAATCACAAGGATTTCACTCACAGAATTATCTTTTTTTCTACAGTAAATTTTAATGCCCGAGAAAAAGTATTGGACTGAGAACCTTGAAGACCAAACTTTTCTATTTATCCGTAGAAATTATACAGAACAGGCAACCTCTTGCAAGCTTACTTAATCTCCACTGTGCCTCAGTTCTGTGCTGAAAGAACCAACTCTCCAGGTAAGAGCAAAAGGGCAGTTCACTCATTAGGCCTCTCACTTGCCTGTCACTCCTTGGACTCTGGCAGAGACAATGTGTGTGTGGGAGGGGGGACATTTGCAGGGTCATGTGCCCTCCCCCAGCTTTGCCTCCCCACTATTGGCAGACACGGGTCACCTCTGCCTGGGCTGATGCTGTCAATTAATGCTATTCATTATGGTTGTTTTATATTGCAGTCAGTCTTGCTTTGTAATGAGATCATCAACTCACTGAACATCCATCAGATGGTAACAGTTTTCAGTCAGTACTGCTCCAGGGTCAGATCTGAAAAGATGACTTTAAGGAGAAAAGCCCAATACCCCACTACTGATCACAGTTTTCCTTCTCACAATTATCTGCAGTGAACCAAAATATCCATTATTTGCACAGCTCTAGTTTTAATACATTCACACAACAGGCAGAGTTAATACTGTCTGCACACATAAACCCATGTGCAATCTATTGAAGGATTAGGGCCTAATATTAAAAGGTCTTTGGGAAGGAACTGTGTGCTTGTAGAGTGCCTAGAACATTTTAGACATTACTATGATATAAGTAATAATCAAACTATTTGGCTTGTCAGCATCTGTCCCATGCAGTTTAGGAGGTCTGCAGTTATGGGCCTTTCTCCTATGCACATGAACAGAGAGTCTCCTTTCTGCAAACCTTAGTAAATAGCTTTCTCCTTGTGGTATTTCAACTCCCAGATGTTTGTACTGTAAATGTATATAAAAGAGGTGGACTAGAATGTATTTGATATATAACAGATAAAAGTAGAGTATATGTTTCCACTCTCTCCTTTTGTTCAAAATCCTTTACCCAAAAACATTCACCTTCAGGAACAACTAAGCAGGGCTCTTTTGGGCTGCATGAAAGGGCTGAGCAGCCTAAAGGAGCCCTAAAAGCCCCATAAACTTCTGGGCGAGAATTACCCTGGGGCATGCATGGTGGTAGACTACCATACGGCTGCCTCCCAAGAACCCCCTTGAAAGCCCTGCTGCAGGGGGCTGGCTCCCAGGACTACATTGTGTCAGGGATCCCAGAACAGGCCAGAATTGGGAAGGCACAGAAATGGATTGAAACCTCTATAACTACCCACTTCCCTCATCTTAGAGGTGCAGTACAGAATCTTACCTTATAAGTGAATGAAAACAGGGTTAGGATAGAAACTAATATGCAACCTTAACTATAGTAGTTATTGCTGAACCTGCTGTAATTCACATATTTTAATCAGTCTAGAAACATGAGAACAGTTCAAAAGAACCTTATAGGATGTCTTTGAGGCATTGCTTTGTGTTTTGGATATTGTAGAAAAAAGATATGGTAACACAACTACATCTATATTATAGCCAAGTTAAGAATGATCTAAAACCACAAAAATACAAAACATTTCAGATTAGATTTAGGATTTTATTGATAGTGTATGTTTGTTTAAATCTACTGATTAGACAGATATGCAATGAGATTAGCAACTTCACAACAATTTAAATTTATTTGCATAATATTCCATACACACACACACACGCATACACACAAACATAGTGGGATGGATAAACAAACAATAGAATAAAAATACTACAAAGAGTGGCCTCACTATTTTAACAGGTCTTTTCAAAGGTTTATTACAGATTTTGGTAGCAAGTATAGCCTAAACATTAGAGTGCCTAAGACATATATACATACACAGCACCTCTTCTGCTCCCAACGTTGCTCAAAACCACTTTGATAATGGCTTGCCTTATTTCAAATGTTAGTTTTTAGTAAACCAACAACAACACTCCAATCCGGGAGTAATTTGCCAATTCTGATTTGATTTGATTTGATTATTGTAACAGGAGTTAAAATATTAAAAGGTCAGCTGTATTTAAAGGGACAGTCCAACTCCATTCAGGAGTTTACAAGGAAGTGAACAAGGAGATCAGTGAACCTGTAACTGACTGGCAAGTGGAAAACGTAATGCCATTATTTTTAAGGGAGTCTAGCGACAAGCCAGGAAACTATAAACCAATGTGTTTATTCTAACATCCACCATGGGGAAAATCTTGAAAACTATTTGCTGCAAAGTGACAGGAGAACACCTGAATAAGCACACCTTGATTAAGGATTCAGACAGACTAGGTCAGGCAGCATAATTAACTTCATGGAGGCATTACTGCCATAGCTGCAAGGTGAATTTCAGTATATGTATTAATATATTTAGATTTTCAGAAAACATTTGTCAGTGGTTCATATCAAAAAAATTAAAGGGGGTAAAATACAGTGTTGGGTAGAAAACTAGGAAACACAGGTTAAGCAACAGAAACTGTTAAGATGGAAAGGAGTTATGGACAGCAGAACACTGGAAGTCATAACATGCTTACACCAGGGCTTGATTCAGACCAATGTTTCCAAGAACAGAAGTGTGGAGAATGAAGGGACTGCTGGATTAAAGCATTAAGTGAAAAAATTAAAAAGGTGGCAGTAAGATAAACAAAATAGTTTAGACATGTTATGTCAATGGCCTTTTCCTATTCTGATAAAAGAAAGCTGGCCTCTTTTGAATAGATATTAAGCACTGTGGCTAGCTGTGCAAACTTCAAAAGGGCTTTAAAATCATCATCCCACCAGCCCAGTCACTGAAGTGTTCACAGCCAGGCCATGCCTATAAGACAAGATAAATCACCAGAGTCAGCAAGACTGTTCCCTGCTAACTTTTCTCAGAAAAGTCATCTAAGCCTGTAATAGATTCTTTTAGGACAATTATGCATCTGCTATAAGAAATGTTAGGAACTAAGAAATATCATCACCTGTAAAGTTAGAAATCATTGCAACAATCAGAGAAATAATCTAGCTTTACCTTTATGCTATAATGGAGACAAAAATAACTTTCTTTTAACATTGCCCAGAAGTCATGTGAGGAGATATTTAGAATTATCGTCTAACTTCATCTGCACTTTCAAAGATCTTTCTCTTTAGCCCGCTGATAATAAATGTCATGCATCCTTCACACTTATGTCAGAAAAGAAAAAGCACCACCGGAGTGAGATTTAACATACTTTCATCTTTCAAAAAAGATAGCCACCCTCAGCAGGAGATTACAGTATTAAGGACTGAGATATTAATCCACCTAAATTTTGAAAAACAACTTCTAACACCTGGGCAATTTTTCTCATGAAAGAATGAAACTCTATAAATGAACAAAGAGGATTTTTTTAAATAACAACTAATGTATAATCTTTTACCCACATTTACCACACACAGTGTTATCTGAAATTCTCTGGTACCACAGACAACATTGTTTAGTAACTGTGGGGAAATGTTGATGTTTAAAAGGCAACCTACATGAGTCTCTGTCTTATCTCAAGTTTAAGTAGACCTATTTTATCCATACATCCCCAACTCTGTTTCAGGGAAGGGACAGTCTGCACCACTGCAGTCTCTGCCTCTCTGTGTCCCTCTCCGTGTTCTTCAAGGATTACCCTTTTATCTACCTGTAAATTCTTTGTTCTTCCCTGTGTCTCTCGACCCTGGTTAAGACGGTTTGTGTGTCCCTTAACTGGGGGGGTCATGAACCAAACTGTTCACCTCAGAATGGTGAGGTAAAACTTCAAAAGGGCCTGACTCCTGCATTGTCCCTAAAGTACTGGCAAATAGGGCTATCTGAAGTTAATGTCCACTTTCTGGCCTACATGCAGTCTGCTTCTGTTGGAATTAGCCCCTTGTAATCATATAGCAAACCACACAACAAACAGATGGGCATAAAGTAATAGAGGTATCTCCCATCTCCTCCACATTGAAATCCACGCAATGGGGACTGTGCTTTGGGACAGTATCAGGATATAATCTTCAACTAGGCATTGGTTGGGTGGGATTTCACACAATAATGCAGTACAGGTTAAAAAAAACCACAGTGGATTGCAAAGCACAAATGAAACTGATCTAGCTAAGTACTGTTTGATCCATTAAAAACAGTCAGTGATTGTGCTGATTTTTTCCCTCAGTATTAGTGAACAATATGTTAAATAATCATCTTTGCCTCCCCACAGCCAAAAGCATTTTCTCCTCACTCCTTGATACTCTGTATTGTTTCCGAGTGCACCAGTCAGGTACCATGATGCAGTAAGCCTCATATGTTTTTTCCCCTCCTTTATTCTAACAAAAATGCTCTGCTCTTTCCAGTTGAGCATCCCCATTGTTATTTCCCTTCCCACTGTGGGAGCCTGTGTTTACAAACAGATGCAGATTTCCCCTCCATTTCCGACTATTAGAAAATGATATTTTGTAGCATGGGTTTTTATCTTTCAAACGGGCTCTGCCTTGGAAGAGGCTCAAAATTAGTTTTTGTCCTTTCCCTGCATAGTGATTAGTTTGCATGCACTGAAATACAGAAATACGTGCCTCAGGAAAGGTGCTCTGTAGTCTTTCTGAAGGAATAAATTGCACCTCCCTGACCAGTTGATCTGTTACAGGCACTTTGTTGCCCTCCATCTCTACTCAGTGACCTGATCTATGTTCAGTACTGTGATTCAGCTACACTTCACCAGACACTCAGCAATTACATTTGAAAATGCAATCTTCTACTTTTTGAGACACTGAAGATGAGCACTTAACTCTGGTGGTGCCCCTTTCCACCAAGGAGTATCAGACAAGGCACAATACTTAGACTCAGTCATTTATTATCTATGTATTAAAATATTATGATTTATTTTGCAGATATGTACAAAAAAAAGGTTGTTCCTACAACACACAGCGGAAATACAATGGTATAGAAGCACTTCTACCTAGACTGATTCTCAAATGAAAGAATATTGTAACAGAAAGGAAAGGTGATAACATATAAAGCAATCCAAATTAGGTGTTCTCTGAGGCCCCAGCTGTTTCCCCAGTGTATTACCTTCATTATCAATTAATCTCTTTGGCCAAAAATGAGGGATTAAAGTTAGGGTGCTTATATTTAGACCCCTAAATAAGTAGCCTGATTGTCAGAGATGCTGAGCACCTGATAGCTTCCGTTAACTTCAATGAATTTGACTTCAAACTGTCTTTTGATTTGTATAGGTCTTGTCTTTTTTTCTTGTCTTAATGAGTAGTGGCTATTAAGAGAAAATTATTTAATTTATGGATTTTTTTTCCAGGGGTGCTTTCCCACACATCCGCTAACTCACATGAAGTAGCACTTTCCTCCATGTTTGGTCCCATTGAAGTAAATGGTACCGCTTATGGAATATGGTACTATTCGATCTGAGTGAAGGTGTCACAATCTGGCCTCTAGATAGCAGGAGACTTACTAGTACAGAGTTGGATCATGTCCTGTAATACTCTCTGCACTTGTACATTTAGTAAATGCATATCCTAACAGGGTGAAACCACAACAAGAAATGTCTTTCCTCCTTCCATGTGTCTTTTGATCTCCTAGCTTTATAAAAAGTGATCCTAGCTGACCTCCTTTCTAGCGCTAGACAAACAATTCACAGTTAATTTATTCTACTGAGTTAGCTCCTTTTTTTCACTTTGCAAAATACTCACAAACATTTAGGTTTCAACAAATTTGCTCATTATCAAAGTTATTTGAGGAATGGTTTAACAAAAAGTGATTTCAGTTTCTGGGTTGTTCACAAACTGTTTGCCCAGTCTGCTGCTTCATTGTTTGTAATAAATTTTCAGCAAGACTCTGGCCAACTCATAGCCACACTATGGTGGCTTCTTGTGCAGCCTGCATAAGGGCTGTCTGAAATGTCAACCTTTACCTTTCATAGGAAGGGAGGAGACGTTCCCATTCAGTAATGTGCTGGCTTTGTATGAGTTTATATTGTTGCCCTCCAAACTCTTCTCAAAGGGATCTACTACTACTAAAAAGCTGCAATCATTCTTCTTTAGTTCAAGTGACTGGGGTCTGTGCTTCTGGAGCTGAAAGATGGGTTCTCTTGTCCTAGGATTAATAGTAGTCTGCTGTCTGTGAAACATGGATTTGTTTACATTACTACCCCCAATCATAGCAACAAAGACTGACAGATGTCCCCATCTGTTTGTTACTGTTTGGGGAGGGATGCAGGGAGAATCTTCAGTTTGCTGGATTAAGTCTCATGATCTTCCTGTCTGAGCTCCATTTTGGAACTTTCAGGTAGGGAAAGGTCATGTCTAAGCCTGTAGTCCGTGTGAAATTTCTACTCAGATAAGGAAGAATCTGGCTCCACTCCTTGTGCAGTAAAGTGTAGTCTGTGTGATGGTGTAGCCAAGTTAGTTTGTAAGGTTTCCATTAGGCAGAAGTTGCAAAGGTGAATTTTGGGCCAAACAGAGCTGTAGTTTAGGGTTTGAAAGAGGAGTTTTTTAAAAGGCTCTGAAACTATTTGTAAAAACATAAGAATGGCTCAGCTCAATGGCCCATCTAGCCCAATATTCTGTCTTCCAGCAATGGCCCGTGCCAGATGCTTCAAAGGGAATTTGAACAGAACAGGGCAATTATCAAGTGATCCATCCCTTGTCACGCAGTTCCAGCTTCTGACACATGGAGGTTTAGGGACCCCCCAGATCATGGGATTGCATCCCTGATCATTCTGGCTAATAGCCATTGATGGACCTATTCCTCATTAACTTAGATCATTCTTTTTTCAACCCAGTTATACTTTTGGCCTTTCCAACATCCCCTGGCAATAAGTTCCACGGGTTGACTATGTGTTGTGTGAAGAAGTACTTCCTTATGTTTATTTAAAACCTGCTGCCTATTATTCACTGTTCTTACTAGATTGGTTTGCTCATTTCTGAGAAACATGCATATTTCTTCAGCATTTTAGAGAAAAAGTATGGTCTGGGAATTAAAGCCCATAACTGGGAGTCAGGAGAGCTGTGAGGGTGGTAAATCCCAGAGCTCAGGGTCTAGCCCAAGCCAGAATGTCTACACAGCAAATTTTAGCCCTACTGCCTGAGCCCTGCAAGCCTGAGTCAGCTGACCCAGGCCAGCCACAGCCATGCCACAGGTCTGTTATCCCTGTGTAGATGTACCTTCTGTGCTTCAAAAGTTTCAAATGAGAATAATACTTCCCTATCCCATATACACACAGGTGTCGAGAGTCTCATTCAATCGATGTTTGTAAAGTACTTTCAGAAAGTCAGATGGGAAGCATTAGAGGAGTGCAAATTATTCTTAGCGTCATTTTACAGATGGATAAATTTTGATTGCTCCAGTATATTACTTTTTCTATGTACTGTAAGAAAAAGTATACATTGGCAGGAATAGTTTCTACTGTCTAGTATGCTAAAAAGTACCATCAAGTTACCGTTACTTGAGGATAATAAAATAGCTAGAATCTTTGATGTAAGCATTCCAAAATTCACAGCTTTTTCCATCTGTACTTTTACGTTAATGAAGAGTTTAAAATATCGTAAAGGGAAATAGAACAAAGACATCAAATAATCACATCTCTTGTATCGGCTAATTTACCAAAGAGCTTCCTATAGCTATCAATTTTTGCTAAGTGCACCTCATTCAACTAAAAGCTTTCATACCTGTTTTTCAAGTGGGAAGTTTAAATATGCAACCAGATATACTGAACCTCTTACTACATGCAATGGGCAATGAAGGCTGCACGTAGGCTAATAATGAACTTTAACTAAGTGCTACCAATGAACTCATCCCTGAATCACAATTGGCAGAATCAAGAGTCCACTGACCTGGGAATTTACAAAACAATTTGAGCTGCTACTTATGTGATTTTTGTAAAGAGGTAGCATATCTACCATAGGAGATGTTAAAGATGCTAAACAATAGCATCTACAAAATGTATAAAGTTAACCAGGCTAAATACAGCAAATATGTATTGTCTCATATAAATCTATAATCTCTCATTCACTATCAAAAGGTCAGCTCCCACCTCCAAACAGCCTTCATCATCCATTTGTTATATTTTTAAACAAGCATCTTTGTGCTTTCTCCCATGCTGTCCCCATGCTTGGGAGAAGCTCCCCATAAACATCTGTAAAACTAACTCATTATCCTCCTTCAAAATACTCCTGATAACTCTCCTTTCCTGTGAGGCCAACAAAAACTTGACAGTTGTTAGGCCACTGGTGTGCTGAGACCACACTGTACAATGCTGGCCAATGTTATCTCATTGTTGCCTTGTCCTCCCCCATATGTTTGTATCCATCCATTGTCTCTTGCTTTACACATAGATTGTAAGATCTTTAATGCAAATATTCTCTTTTTGTTGTGTGTGTACCTAGCACTGAGTACAATGGGGTCCTGGTTCATAGCTGGAGCTTCTAGGTGCTACAATAATATAAATAATAATAATAATAATAATAAGTAAATATGAAGTTTGTATTTCCACAGCCAGTCATTCCTCTATACTGTAACTATGACAGAGATAACGAATTCGCCATTTGAGTTTATCTCATATTGAAATCTGTAATATACATTAGGAAGTTTAGGCTAGTAATCCAACCCTAGCACCTAAACGCTTTCTACAATGGTCTCTGACCATAATAGGTGTTGTGTTAGTAAGGATTAGGAGGAAAATGGCTCCAGGACAAGAAAGTTTGATGTGCAGGAAATTCATTTAAATTTTCACTTTATAAATCCTGTCATTTTACATGCTGAATAAGAGAGCCTGTTGTATAGCCAGCATCAGAGAACCAAAAGGCAATACACATTTTAGGTCTGAAGCATTTAAATAGAAAATTTGAAGGCAGCCAAATATTTAGAGTGAAAATATCCATAGACCTGTTTATGATTCATAGATTTAGTGCAACATCTTGTTATGTCATGACCTCTCTAAGACAAATATATATCCTAGTGGAAGAAAAAATATCATCAGATCCTTCAAACTGAATTAACATACAAATCAGGGTTTACTTATTATAAAAACACAGAGTGAGAGCTGTTTAATATTTTAAAGGTAACTGAATGCACATACCATTATTATAACATTCATAACATTATATGAAATTAACTTAATGTAGCAAGTCAGAGGAACAATAATGCAATTTATGCAAAAACAGTCTTAAATTTCATATCACTTTGGATCAGATATTTGTATTCAGTTATAATTTACTGCAATGTATTTCAAGTGATAGGCAGAAATCTCTTTGGTAGTGTTTCACTCAATACAATACTTCCTACACATATGAAAGTACCTTCCCAGTACACTTTTATTAGTGTAAATTATTTACAAGATTAATCATGAAACCAAAGTTATACATATATTAAAAAGAGAGATCCCCCATCATTTGAAGTTTCCTATGTTAATTTCTAGATGTGTCATAGTGTATGTCTTCTGAGTCCCTCTTTTGGTATAAGGCAGTTACAATATACACCTTTATTAATAAGAAATTAATGGTATTTTTGAAAGATGCACTTAATTTCTAAATAAAGTAGAGTGTTCAGTTCATAATGGACTGAAAAGACTGTGTTTTATTTAGGAGCAGTAACATTATCCCATAATTTGAATGGATGTGTTACCATCTTATAATTCTGATTGAGATATTTTCATGCAAAGTATCCTGTGATTGTTATAGAAGGAACAAGTTCTTTGCAATTAGTCCATATAAACATTTTGCTAATTAATTACCAATTATACTCATTAGCACATGCCTGCATGACAATGCTCTTGTTAACAAAAGGCATATACCAATGTCATTGCCCCCTGCAAATGGGGACTGGATCCAACCTTGGGGTAGCAATCAGCTTTAGGAGGATTTTTACTATGATAAACCACAATCAATGACTTAGAAGTCAATAATAGCTTCCCCTCTCCTGTTCAGATGGATTAACTGCTAGGAAATGATCCCAGTAATCAGAATGAAAAACACAATAATCGATTAATAGATTCTTAGGCGGGCCGAGGATCTTACTGGCCGCCACTTCCAGCAACTCCCATTGGCCCAGAGCAGCGATCTGCGGCCAGTGGGAGCCGCGATCGGCCGGACCTGCGGACGGGGCAGGTAAACACACTGGCCTGGCCCACCAGGGGCTTTCCCTATAGAAGCGGCGACCCCTGTTTGAGAAACCCTGATGTAGACATTTATCACAGGAGTTATGGTATGTCTTTTTCATAATTTAATTTCCATGCTGAGAGCAAGTGCTGTAAATACTCGGCATAGAGCAGTGATCTGTACAGCTTACAAACTCAGACATTCTGGATGCTGCAGGGATCCAAGAAAGGCCCACATAAATTCCATGTTAGTTTTTCTACATTGACAGTGTTCTAAGCAGAGGGTGAGAATCTGCTTAGAAGCCACTGCACAGAAAAGTACAGAAAAATGCAACAAAAATTATTAGGGGTATGGAACAACTTCTATATGAGGAACAATTGAAAACACTGGGACTCTTCAGGTTGGACAAGTGAGGACTGAAGATCTATAAAATGAATGACGTGGAGAAAGTGAATTAAAAAACTATTATTTATCCCTTCACATAATGCACCAACCAAGTGTCACCCAATGAAATGAACAGGCAACAGGTTTAAAACAAACATAAGGAAGTACTTCTTCACACAACACACAGTCAACTTACAGAATTCACTATCAAGGGATGTTCTGAAGGCCAGAAGTCTAACTGGGTTCAAATAAGAATTAGATAAGTTCATGGAGGATAGGTCCATCAATGGCTATTAGCCAAGATGGTCAGGGATGCAATCCCATGTTCTGGGTGTCCCTAGCCTCTGACTGCCTGAAGCTGGACCTGGATGACAGGGGAATGATCACTCGACAATTGCCTTGTTCTGTTCATTCCCTCTGAAGCATCTCATACCAGCCACTGCCAGAAGACAGGCTACTGGGCTAGATGGACCTTTGGTTTTACCCAGAATGGCCATTCTTATATTCTTAAGAGACAAATATATAGCATTGTCTAAGTAATTACAGTAATTTTCTGAAGTGAAGAGAATTTTGTGGAGCACAAACGAGTATTCATTTATTATGTGAAATATTAATAAGCAACAACATTTGGGCCAGATTCAAAGGCTTTTAGAGAAAAACACGTTAACGAAAACAACATTCCAATTCAAGTAACAGAACAGATACAAATTTGTAATAATTAACAAATTTCTACACTGAAAAAACTGGTAGCTATGTTAGATCACACCCCTTCTTATATGTGCTTAATTTGGTAATTAAAACTAAAATGATTGACTGTTTTACAGGAATAGGCAAGTTTGTGATTCTTATTATGTTGTAACTTAGGAGAATGATATACTGCATTGTTGATTCTCGCCCCAGACATCCCAAGAACCTGAGAGAGGCTGAAATAAGACAACCAGAACCAAATTAATTTGGGGATGGAGGCAAAAGGGAATTTAAAACTGCCAAAAGCCTCAATTTACTATGAAAGGGACAACCTTTGCCCCTCACAACTTTGGGGGGCAAATTATACCACCAGTCACCATCCCTTCCCCCATAACAAACCTCTGAATATAGACTACAGCATTTTCAGTTCACATACAAGAACTGGTGCTTCATGTTTTGAAGTAACATACTGGGCAATTATTGAACTGCTAGAATGTAAGTAATATGCATTAGTCATAGTCCCACTTGTTGGTGCATTTTTAGAAATATCTCCATAGAAGTGAAATTTACTGTATGCTAATATCATCAGTTAACATTACTACACTGTGACACCCTGTACAACATTTGATACCCTGTACCCATGTTCACCACTTTTACATGGTTACGATATATTTTGTACAAAGTGGTGTCATTTGAAAACTCATAATCTGTTGAATATTATTATCCTGTTGAAATGTGTGTAACAACACTGCATGTGAAATTATGAGATTTTGATGTATAATTGTTACTGAAATATGTTGTAATTCTGAGTAACACCCATAAACCAATTCCTCAGAGACAAAGACACAATGGCACACCAGCAAAGTGCAACAGAGCCAGTACCTGCTTAATCGCAGATTCACTAGCAGGGGAGCTGTAAACAGGAAATTTACCATTCATCTGAAAGACTGTTTGAAGCTGACATATGCAGTAGAACTGCCTACTCATATGACCCGGAAATTATTTTTCCAGAACACAACAGTTGGGATATAAGAAGAGGGAAAAATACCTCTACCCGCCCCTCTCCTCTTTATCTTACATCTCTCTGTTCATAACATCACCTGAAGAACACTGAACTAAGGGGAGTTGTCCTAGACTGAAAGAAAATCCAGCTTGTGAACTGAGAATTGCCTGCAGCATTGTCTGTGGTGAGAATTATGTTTGCTTCACATCTTATTTAGCTTGGTAAAGTTTAGGAATTAGCTTGTGGTTTTATCATTTTATTTCTTTTGTAACCAATTCTGACTTTTATGCCTTACCACTTATAATCACTTAAAATCTATCTTCCAGTAGCAAATACACTTGTTTTATTGTTTATTGTGTGTTTTACTGAAGTGTTTGGAAACCTCCACTTGAGACAATAAGGCTGGTGTATAAATCATTCCCATTCTTATTTATGAACATGTATGGTCCGGTGGGCTACTGAATAGTAGAAGTCACACATTTCTGGGGAGCAAGGCTGGGACTGAGGGATATGTGTGTGTCATCCTGTATGTAATTTATGGATGGCTGGGCAGAGCATTCATGTACTAGCTTGGAGTGACATGGCATGCTGGCAGCTGTGCGTGATCAGAGCCTGGAGAAGTTTGCTGTTCACTAGCAGAGCAGTCTAAAAGTCATCCCAGGCTGAACAGCTAACAGGACACAGTAGTTCAGGTTGCACCCTGAGAAATGTCACATACATAATTCAGTGCAGCTGTTCCACATTATTTGTGGGGAATTATAACCTTTCAGCCAGGACTACCATGCTACATAAGTGCACTAGCATTTGACTATGTTCTTTTTTTATAGGATCTGCTTTCACATTTCCATGGCTGTGGAGCAAATGGTAGTGTTTAGTAACTTGCTGCACCTGGAGTTGACGTTCTTGGACATTAATATTGATATATGTATTTTTGGCATTTTCAGGAGAAGCTGCTTCTATTATCTGTTATTTTATGTGCTGGTGTTTTTACTGTATGGCAAGAGTTCCCAGGTTCAGACCATGTTCTATGACCAATCAATCAAGAGTGTGCATTGGCATCAGCACAAGTGGAGTTTGCTGCCGTAGCTTTTAGAATGACAGACATGGCAGCAGCAAGAGCATTAGCATGAACAGACTGTTATTGGTCAGTTCTCCTGCTCTATAAAGCCATGAAGCCAATCTTTTTTTGACATGGACAAACAATACATAGACAATTTGAAGATGACGATTTCCATAAAACCTTCTGAAGCTGGAATAAAATGAAAGAAATAGGTCTGGAGGTCAGCATATTTAGCCAAATGCTACCTTTGGTTCTTCATTATCTTGTCAGATGAAAAAAAAACCTGCTATCCATACCCCCATTTTAAATACTTTTGTAAGTATAGCACATGTTTTGCCAATCTTTGACCAGTTGCCACTGTCTAATCCCATATTTTGAAATATGTTTAAGATTACTTAATAGCAATCAGTCCATTCCTCTGGCCATCAAATGTGATTGCAGGAAAATTAATATTTTATTTTAACTTAATCCATTTTTTTAAATTTATTCAAGGGTTTAACTTAAACCAAAACCAAGGATTTTTCCAACTGAGCCTTGGTAATGAAGGTAACAGAGCTATGTATCTTCTAAATTGTGTAAAAAACCCAAGGGTAGTATCAATATGAATTATGAATTTTCCTTACATTTGTTTATTTCAATTAGACCTATATGTAATATTTGTATTCAACTAGTTACCTTTTACAACAAACCAATAGCAAATTAGAAAGATATATGTGAAAAAAAAATCTCTTGATGCTTTAATGGTACTTATCATCCTTTCTGGTTAGTCTAGTGACAAAAGCAACTGAAATGGCATCATCTCCTTTACCTGTGTCATATAAAGCTGTCTTCTTCTATCCCATTTCCTCCTATGGTTTCCCACATTGCAGATTTTGATGATCATTATATTGCCTGTTGTATACTAGAGGATCATTGTTTCCTCAGCATACTTAAAAACAATTTTTCTCCTTATACTACAGCACAACCTATAGGCATAGGAACGTATGCTTATTTGAAATGAAAAGAACATTTTAGTAGTTGTGTTTTAGAAATTTTGTTGTTGTTCTAAACTGACAAATCTAAATTAATTTCCTTCCCCACTCCTTTCTGGTTCTACTTTCATTCTCTGCATAGTATTTATTTTTTTAAAAAGCTCTGAAAAATTGACCGAGTAGTCCTGGATAGGCTGCAGACTTGTCTTTATACTGTTCATGATAAATGTGCTTCTGGAAAGATGTTCCAGAAGCTGCTAATGACATTTACTGAGACTCATGTTTTATAAACTGAAGACAATCTATTTTTTTTTAACTCAGGCATTCTAATGTCAGAGTTATTCTTAGGTTCTGTAAATGATTTATGACAATGGATAGCTGATAGGACTTTTGTTTGTAAAGATTACAGAGACCTTTGATATAGTAAATCATGCTATGGTGGGAAGATTACATTTGTGCTGCAGATTGCTTTGAAACTAAATAATTGAAGAAAGATTTTTTTTCTTGTTAAACTAACTTTGAGATTGGCTCTTCCAATCTCAGGTTCCATAGTTATTTATTCTTAAAATCCACCCTTTTAGTTAATGTTCAGATATGTCAAACAAGGATTTACTTAATACATAACAGAACTTAAATTACACAATTGTAAGATGGTTAATTCACAGGACTAGGGGTCAGAAGGCCTGGATTTATATTGTACTATGGAAGTCCTCTGTGTACTGAGATAAGTGACCCAACCTTGCTGTACCTCAGTTTCCACATCTACTAAATGGGAGTAACAATATTTGCCTATCTTACAGAGATGTGTATCTTAAAAGTGGCCTGTGAAGGAAAAAACAAAATGCAGCAACATTTGCTTGGGTATTTCAATGCCTTATATTCTTATGATATATAGAGATCCTGCCAACTATCTGTCTGCCTCTCTCTTATACAAGGAAGCACAGATCTTTGGAAGACCTGAAGAATGTCAGTGTGGGCTCCAAGCTAAACTGAAATTCTTCTTCCCCTTGCTTAGTGAAGTCAGATTCATATGAATGGGAAACAAGAACTGCCGTTCTCCTCACTCTTATGACATCACTATTTCCGAAGCCCCAAAGCAGTTGAGAAGGAAAATGGAGACCTGCTATATGTTAAGTTAAGGGAAGCAGGCGGACGCAGAAAAACGGGGAAAACCTGTGAGGTCAGAGCGATACATCATAAAAAAGCAGTCACCAGCAAACATTTTTTTACTTTGCATGTAACTTTTCATATTTATAAGGCACTATGGAGGTGCCATGTATCATTACCAAGTATCTATCTCCACACAACATCCTACTGTCAAGTATCAGAGGGGTAGCCATGTTAGTCTGGATCTGTAAAAGCAGCAAAGAGTCTTGTGGCACCTTATAGACTAACAGACATTTTGGAGCATGAGCTTTTGTGGGTGAATACCCACTTCGTCAGATGCATGTAGTGGAAATTTCCAGGGGCAGGTATATATAAGCAAGCAAGAAGCAGGCTAGAGATAACGAGGTTAGTTCAATCAGGCAGGATGAGGCCCTCTTCTAGCAGTTGAGGTGTGAAAACCAAGAGAGGAGAAACTGGTTTTGTAGTTGGTAAGCCTCTGTCTTGACAACTACAAAACCAGTTTCTCCTCTCTTGGTTTTCACACCTCAGCTGCTAGAAGAGGGCCTCATCCTCCCTGATTGAACTAACCTCATTATCTCTAGCCTGCTTCTTGCTTGCTTATATATACCTGCCCCTGGAAATTTCCACTACATGCATCTGACGAAGTGGGTATTCACCCACGAAAGCTCATGCTCCAAAATGTCTGTTAGTCTATAAGGTGCCACAAGACTCTTTGCTGCTACAACATTCTACTGTAAATAGTTGATTTATAGCACTATTGCACCTGCTGTGTCTTTCGAATATAAAGACACTGAGGCACTGAGCCTCATTATGTAGCACAGTTCAACTATTGCAAAAGCATTATGTAAAGGTAAAAATGAAATAATAACAATGTTTTAGTTTACTCCTAACTCTGTGCGTCCAGACTGACTAAAACAAAAACCTGATCTTAGCTCATATTCAAGTGAAAAGTACAATAATACAAACTGGACATACAGTATTATGTGATTACTTGAAATCTCACTTCAACCCTTTTATCAACTAAAATTCAGTTTTAAAAGAGATTTTGTAAAAGGTCCAATGAGAAGGCTTCTTCCAAACCATCTGGATGTATTCAATTTGTATTGTGAAAAGTCCAAAATTGTAAATCAGAACATTAGAGAGACAAAGAGGGTATATATTTTATTGGACCAACTTCTGTTGGTGAGAAAGACAAGCGCTCTTCTTCTGGTCTGGGAAAGGTACTCAGAGTGTCACAGCTAAATGCAAGACTGAACAGATAGGTTAGCATAAGTGGTTAGCACATATTTTAAGAGACCATTCAAGGTGAAGTGGCCTGTTAACACCCCTGTAGTGATAGGACAAAAAGGGGGTGGGGCTAGTAGGTCATAAATTGTTATAAGAAGCCATAAATCCGCTGTCTTTATTAGGACCATGATTTTTAGTGTCTAGACAAATTATGCATTTAAACTCCCAGGATCATCATTTCAAAGTGTTGTGCAGGTTTCTTTTGAGGAAGAAGACTGTTAGGTCATATGTAAAGTGATCTATTTGTGAAAAGTATTCACCCACAGCTGATAGGGTATTTTTGTCTTTTAACATTTTCCTGTGTGAGTTTATTTGAGAGCATAGTGATTGTCTGGTTTTACCCACATTGTTGTTATTGGGGCATTTAGTGCACTACACAAATCAGAACATGCCAGTGCCAGAAAAACATCTCTTTTCTAGATGAGGCAGGACCATAGGATGTGATTTTTTCATCACTTTCTGATGTCCCATGAAAAGAAACTATTCCATCTATAGTCTTGCTATGCTCTAGCTCAACCAAAATTTAAGGTCCTGATGCAAGCATTACTGGATGAAATTCTATGACCTGTGTTACACAGGAGATCAGGCTAGATGATAATAATTAGCTATTTTGGGCTTAAAATTTATTAATTCTCTCTCTCATTCTCTTATTTTTAATTAAAGTTGGAATTACACTAGTGTACATTAAAATGTCAGTATTTACCATATTTTTATCATACTGTATTATCAAAATAAGATCTGGTCATTATGAGATCATTAGCAGGAACATTGAATAACTTGTAATATTAAAAATGTGCCATTTCTATCTATTTGAAATAGATATTTGGGCTGGAGAAATTTGGGATGGAGATACTTAGATCAAACATCAAAACAGATTAAATGAGAAATTGTGGAATTTTTTCCAAAACATAGTTCAATCCGTGAACTAAACAAAGTTTTGAATTCACAAATATTTCTTTGAATCCACACTTGCTGAATTTCAGTTAAATCTGCTATCTAAAATTCAGCTTATGCCTAGAGATCACATTACACTTTTAGGGAAATATCACATTTTTCTATGATAAAGATATACTCACTGTGATAAGGTAAATGCTGATAAGGTAATTGTGTTGGGGTGCAACTCACCACCTCCTAACGCCTCATGCTGGTCATCTTGCCAATCAACTGCACAGGTTGGCATGCTAACTTTCGGTGATGTCTTGCCCACTGTCACTTCTGCTCCTGGAAGCACGCTGTTCCAAGGAACATAACATCCTCTTCAGGACACAGTGGGCTGTGTCCCACTCTGTTCTCCCCTGTTCTGGGGGAAGTGTACCACCGTCTGGTCCAGCCACTTCCCCACTGCTGAATGGGGATGAGGGAGGGACCCAGGCCCACCCACTACTCTGGGTCCCAGCCCAGGGACCCAGTAGATGGCAGCCACACACTGCATACCTCCAATCTCTCAATCTACTTCCCTGGGCCACTTCCCTGCAGCCCTAGCACCTTATCTCAGGGCCTCAGCATGCCAGTCTTAGCAGTCAGCCAGGAGCTCTCTCTCTCTTCCCTGAGCCTGCCCAACTCCATTCTGTCCAAGGTACTAGCTTTCTTCCTCCTGCAGGGCTGCCAGATCTCCCTCCTCAAGCTCCAGGGAACCACTGACTCTGCTCTGCCTTGCAGCTCTTCTTATATGGGCCTGCCCCACCCTGATTGGCTGCTTCTCGCAGCCCCTCTCCTATTGGCAGCTTTTCACACAGTCTCCCTAAGGCTACATTAACCATTTACAGGCCAGTGTGGGGTGGACGCCCCATCACACCATGTCAAGTATCAGGTGGTAGCCGTGTTAGTCTGTATCCACAAAACAAGGAATCCAGAGGCACCTTAAAGACTAACAGATTTATTTGGGCATAAGCTTTCATGGGTAAAAACCCCACTTCTTCAGATCACACCAAGGTATCTGCTCCTTTTAGGTAGACCAAGAGCAAAATAAGTAGTCCAAAAAGCAAAATAATACAAAATTAACAGCACTTTTCCACCTACAGCACCCACTGAGACTCTCTCTCTTCCCTTTCTAGAAATAACAATCTTTCAAGTGGGCAAGACAAAACTCAAAATAGGGCACAAAATAAGCTTTCAAGCAGGATGTCAAGTATTTACTGGGTCAGATATATGGCATTTCTTGCATCATATCCAGTCTTGACCAAAAGCTGGAAGTGCTATGATGCATAAAAGTGAAAATTATCTCCACATTTTCATGCATACAGAGAAGTGTTTGGTTTGAGTTGGGGAAAAATTTCAGGTTAGTTCTTATTACATGCAAACCAGTTTGCCCTTCTCTAATAAATAGTCAAATCCTCCTGGATCCATTACAGAAAAATATTAAAAGAAGAAACCAACCATTTTATATTATTCACAAAGAAATAGGGAGATATAATTTCTAAAGGGGGCCCTTTGACTGACACTCTGCAACTTGCAAGAGCATATGCAAATCTGTAATTTGCTGTCTTTTCATAAATTCCCCTTATGCACGTAAAAATTAAAATGGTTTTTGAGCAAATCTTGAAGTTTGAAACATCAGTATAAATAAAGCTCGTTAGGCACTAATATGCCAGAAGTATTATACTTGACATCTAGCAAAACATCTGTTATTTCATAATTCATACTGAGTAATATCTATAGGGACACTGTGGGTTAATATTTCCTAGGTGATTATTGGTACCATGATGAAAGTCCTTTGTTTCTTTCATCGTGAGCCATTGAAGAGAAATAACCACATTCCAAATATTAATTCCTCTCAGACTGTATTGACTTTGAAGTTCATTTATCCATGTCTTAATTCATCATGTATCACACTGCATCTGAGTCCGCTTAGGCAGCCCATGAATGCCTGCCCCTGAAAAAGGAGGATGATTCACGTGAGTAGACTTGTAAGAAATTCTAACTATGACAAGGGTAAAGCAAAATTTAAAATGATGCATGCCAGTGTTTTTGTAGTGCCATAATTTCTCATAGGAATTGGAGTTGTCAGCCAAATGACGTGGTAATGCTCCATGTCCTAAAGTCAGAGCACATCTTTGCCAGGCAGGAAAAATAACAAACACACAAAATTCCATTCCAGAGTCTGACATAAGGTGCTGGCAAGCATAGAATTTACCCTTGTAACAGTGGCAGCACTTCCCACTAGCAAAAACATCTGGGAAAAAATACAGAACTAGTCTTGTTATCTCCTGCATACACTATGATCTGGTTGGAACAATGCCCAAAATATTAGCACTGAAGCTGAGTGACTGCTTCAAGCCCCCATAACCCTGAAGAAGTTTAAGTCTGAATTTTTGTTTAGTTGTATATGCCTGTTTTGTTTATTCAATCAAAAGGTTTGCAAGCAAGGAAACAGGAAAATAATTCACTATTTGAAATAACGGTCTCCCAGTTATGTACTGAAAATGCACAAATATGCATTTCAAATGATCAGACTGCCTGATCCAAATTCACTGTGACCTAGGGAAGTTATATGGATGTATGCAGTTTTTAAGCTTTATTTCATAAAAGTAGTAGCTCCAATCCAACCTATATAAAGAGCATCAACCAATATAGCGCTGCAGAACACCAGGATACAGGCTACCAATTAAGGTCAAATTTTTCTATTTTTTTCTTAAATGAATATTCTCCCTGTGGAAGATGGCACTAAAAGCTGAAATTTTCAATCCATCCACAGAACAAGTACAGCACAGGTAGTAACAGTGCAAGCTTTCCTGGACTACATTGTGAGTGAGTCTAAACCTTGTTCTGTAGGGACCAGCGTTAAAGGTTTCCATATCAATCAATTCCTCCACTTTTCTGTTGGACTGAGATCATCAACTTGTTTCACATAAGCCCCTAATGGGCATCACAGAGTAACAACTTTCAATCACTACTGCATCTCATTTTAAAAAGTGAAATAGTGGTGAAAGGCTCAATAGCTATAAACTAATCTGATGTACCCATTGCCCCTAATTAAATCTCCACTCTGCCTTCTGCAACAGAGTTAGGCTTTTTGTAATCTCTCTCTCTCTTTCACTAGATAATTCAGAATGAAGCGGCTAATTGGCTAACAAAAATATGTTAAGTTTGAAGTGGCAGGGCTGATAACCAAAAATGGCAATCTTTCAATAAAATCAGCTACTGTATCAGATCTGCAGGGTGGTAAGTTTTGTACCTATCTGAAAACAAGAGTCAAAGGATATCCTCAATCACTGATAACTGCCTTACTTCCCAAACCAGATAAATTAATTAAAAAGAAAATTATAAAACACTCAGAGAAACTTAACATACTGGTGCTTAATCAGCATGGCTTCGACAAAGGAAAATCATGCCTCTAGGTTTGATGCACTGTGGCAGTTCCTACACCTCTATAATCATTCCATTCAATTTTCTTCAAACAAAAGTAACCTTTGAATATACTGAAGCCTTTTGTACTGACCCAACTCTGTCCCCCATTTAAGTGAACAGTAAAACTCCCATTGCCTTGACCAACACTGAGTGCTTTTAAAAATCCCACTCCTAGTACCCATATTAGAGGGTGAATCTTTCGAGTACAATTTAATGTTGGGAAATTTCATCCAATTTCATCCCCTTACTGTAGGTCTGTGAGGGAAATTACAGAACACAGGATAGGAGAGATGCATGTTTGATGAGTGAATTAGAATTATCCAGGTCCCTCTTCCCATCCTCACTCCACTCACATATATGAAAAAGTGTGACTAGAGCACTCAGACAGAATGTTCTACTAACTTTCAACTAGCAAAGTTCAAATGTAGTTAAACTTTACAAATGAGTGAACATTCAAGCAATGAAGCCCTCAATGAGGCACAGGTCCAGCATAGCACTCAAGAAAATTCTTAAATTTAGGCACATGATTTTATGTATACGTGCACTTCAGTCGGGATGTGTGATGGCATCCCAGATGGTAGTCAGGATGTGTGATAGCAGCTTGTAGACATAGCCGAGGTAGCTTTAATCTCACTAGCTTGGCTAACAATAGCAGTGAAGCCACAACAGCAGTGGCTGTTTGAGTATGGATGCAGGATCCTGGTGGGTGAGGCTAGCCAGTGCAACCACCCATGTTCCCACAGCTTCACTGCTATTGTTTCTCAAACTAGTCTTGATCTAGCTAAATCAATCAACTGAAGTGTAGACATATCACTTAGTGTTTTGTTGGATCAAAGCCTAGTTCTCAGCTGGCATGTCATGCTTCCTTTTTCTTACACATACAAATGAACAAACACATTAGGGGATGGAAGTTGTGGAATACAGAATTCAAATCTGAGCACAAGAGGAGCTGCTGGATGTTCATCACTTTTGAAGAAGCAGGTCACTTATTTAATATCTAAATATGGATTTAGGAGTGTAACTTTAAGCACCTATTATTGATAATCTTGGCCAGAATATTTCAAATTTTACTTTGGTGGGTAACAAGTGCTCTATATGTGAACATTGAAAGCATAAATATTTTGGCATGGCTTCTGTTATATTTGGATTCTTAAGTTAACTGTTGGGAATGAAATCCTAAAGATATTTGCTATTGCTTTGTTTGACTAACTCTTGCTCTTTTTTGTGTGTGCATGCATGTAATAAGATCAATAAAATCTACAAACAGCATGTAAATAAAAACTAATATGTAGAACTCACAACTTTTTGGCATTAAAATGACCACCTAGAATGCAAACTTACCTATCTAACAATAGATTGCTTCATTTTGATTGTTGTGTCTAAATCTTGCCAAGAGAATTGATACTGAACATGTTCTGTCATTGTTCATATTTGATACAAATTCTATGATGAATAGAAGAATGAAGTGTATAAATACTAATGATTAAAGCATTCAGCAAAAGATAGTAGCATGACATACTGCTTTGACTTTTCAGCATTCTTTACTGTGATTGACTGTGTGTTCCATCTCTTCCCATGGGACTGTGACTCTGAAAACAGAAGAAAACTTAAATAGTCAACCAGTCAAATGATGGAGCATTACAGAGATCAAAGCAGTCCAGCACTCAATAATGTAATATACAAAATACAAGAGTCATCAACATTCAAAACCTTATTTTTTGTGACAAAAAGCATATAAAGAACAGAAAATAGTCCATTATAAATCATCATTCAGGACAATAATCGTAACAAGAATGAGAAATCGAGCCAATGTGTCCAATGCTCATTATGATGCTTAAATTGTAACCTTATGGTCCTCTTTGGAAACCAGACAGAAAATAGACAAGATGTAAAAAATGTTTAATGAAGGTATTTTTAAAAAAAAACCTACAATCTCAAATGTAGCAATAAACACATCATGCCTATCATAGAAAATAATATGAGCCATATTTGGTGCTATCATGAGCAGAGTTGGGCAAACCAACAGAAAAAAATCATGAACATTTCATGAAATTTGTATATATGCATGATTTATTTGCAAATAGTTTGCACAGTTTTTATAAGGATCTGGTCATAAAATGCAAATTTTACTGGCTTAATAGAAGTGTTAATGAAGCACAAAAACTGTCCTCAACAAGGAAAATACATATCAGTGGGTATATTCTGATACAAATCAACAGGAGTACATGTATATTCTACCCCATATAGTAAGTCACTGCAGTCCATGTGTTTACTTCTGGAATAAAGAGCAACTCAACATAAGTAAGGCAACCAGAAACTGGGCCTGAAGAACCTATAGAAAGTTATATCCTTAAGAACAGATTACACAAAAAGAAAACCAGTTCATTTTTAAATCAGTACAGTACTTGGAAAAAGAGTATGAAAGAATCTAATGTACAAGGTTAATGAAAACATTTTCAAATAAATATGTTAACTGAGGTCTTATATAGAAAACCATAGTAATACAGAAAAAAATAGCTAGCCATAAATAAGAAGCTGATACCCGGTACTGTAGTTTACCACATTCTGTACTCTGGAATTCTCTAAACCAAAAGGTTTTCTATGATCAAGTTCAGAACATCGCTTGAACAAACACTGTTGTGCTGTCACATCTTCCTCTGAAATTAAACAAAAGACAGAAGTAGTAGCTGGGGGAAAGGAACAAACCCTCAAAGGTCAAAATAGATCGTGATGCATCATTTTGACTTCTGTTATTGCTAGTGCACAGAACATTTGTGAGGGAGGAAAAGCACAACAGGGCTGTGATGGTACAGAACATTGCAGGCACCTCTGGATCTCTGAAATGTTGATAGTCATCGAGGCACCAAGATCAGTGAAGGACAGAGGTTAGAGAAAACAAACAGACAGCTCAAATTAATAGCCAATATAATTCTTACAAAACTCCAGCTGAAGTTAACTCCCATATAACCCAATCTTCAAAGTGTGCTGGATATGTATTTGAGAAACAAAGACATTTGTCAACCTTTAAAAACTCCCATGAGCCCCTTTCTATTTAATTCCACAGTGCTCATCCTGTTTACTGCATTGAAAATCATTCCAAATTAAAGGTCATAAAATGGGAAAAGTTAACAAGGGCTTTGACACAATAAGGAATATGAACCCTGTGAAAATATTTATTTGGCCCTCTGCCCTGGTTGCAATCAACTGAAATTAGGGGAAGGAACAAACATTGCAATTTTAAAAAGAGGTAGAACAAAATAAAGCTATCTGGTGCTGTAGCTTAGTGCACTCTAGTTTTTTTATACCTTCTAAACCCTGCTTTGAGCATAAGTCAAATCTGAGCTCAAGTTGTACAAAACTCAGGTGCTTTTATGTCATACAGGTTCATGTGAATTTTTTGTTCAGTGTCCCTCCACGGGGATCTTTCATGTACCAAATTTCATTCTGAGTTTCATGGTACAATAAATCCCGAAAATTCAAAGTGAAACAGCCAAGACTACAAAACCATGTATCTTTTTGACCCCATGTTTTCCTTCTCCTTCACTTTTAATGTCATCAGAGGTCATTAGGTGACACTCTTGCATACCTTGTATACTTTAGGACAGGACAGAACATGTTGTTTACAGAATTAATCAAACTGGTGCGAGTGTATTCATGAAATCTCAACAAAAAGATCTCTTAAATTATTGTTCACATTTTTGAATCCTTGAATTTTAGTTTTCCAGATCCCCTAAATTTCCCAAATTTATTCACAGGGCAGAATGCAAAATTCATTTTCTCCTCCACATTTTGTGTATCTGAAATTTCACCTAAAATATTGGCCTGGTGGCTATGTTTGGCAATTTTTATTTGCAGAAAATGGGAAAGATTACAGGAGTTTACCATATGTCATCTACAGTTTAATAGAGACTTTGTCTCATTTGCCCACTTCCCTTCCCATCTGCAATTGCATAACTTGCATGTGAAAGCACCAGTGATTAGCTCACATGGAAAAACAACATTATAGGTGCATATAACATTGTTAGCTGTCTTTGCATATAATGTAGCATCTGGAAATGAGGAAATTCAGTATCATGTAACCATCAACCATCTATGGGCCATCAACAAGTGCTCCACAAACTACTGGTGATCGATACCCTACAGTCTGAAAACCAGTAGGATGCAGCAACACACAGGAAGTTGCATGCATATTTATATTACGTTAGACACACACAAAGTCCAGGGACCCCATCCTCCCATTGCACATGTTACTCCCAATAACTTCAAGAGTTATGCACAATCAGCAGCACTTCTTTGCCATTATTAGGATCCAAATATTAAAATTTGTTTCTTGGAAGCAAGTATAGATATAGTCCTGCACTTGCCTCCACTCCAGTTATTCCTAATCCAAGGGGAAATGAGCTATTTTTATTTTATTTTAAATTATAATAGAATGATAATGCAACTTGCCAGAATGAAGGCCCTGGAGCCTGAAGCCCTAAAGAACCCAATAAATATCCAGCACGTATAAGTTTCCTCATCCTGCCCTGCCTGAATGCATCCGGTCTCACCTGAATGGACTGCTTTGAATGACAGCAAAGAAATTCATTTTCCAGGCTTCAACTGTCTTTGGCCTCTCTGTTGAGAACATTGATTAGCAAAAAGTGTGAGAGTGTTTATGTGTTTGAGAGGCCTATTCTCCTAGATACTGGATTGAGACCACCAGCTGATTTTATCCAGTCCACTAACCCACTGTCAACTGGTAATGATTTTCTGTTATTATTGACCTAGGCTACATTCAGATGTGAAAGATCTTAGGATCCTTTTGCCAGTTGGTGGATCAATGTTGTGGCTGTAATGCAATCTATTACTGAAACGTAAAGATGGACATTGTTATGGACATAAAACGTAGGCTAACATTCTCCTCTGAGAAGTTGGGAAAGTGTCATATTATCACAATTGAAAGAAATTGGCACATCTCTACTCAAGAGCAAGATTCCAGTACAAAGGGAAGGATTTTCCTGGGAAATGGAGGACTTTTCTTGTATAGTTTAAAACAGGTTTGTTAGGACACCGGCAAAATTTATTACACCATTAGGTTATACAAAATAACTACTTACTCTACAAAAACAGCATTCATAAAGAATCATCACCCTGAACTAGCAATCACTGGCAAATAAATGTGTCCAGACAGTGTGCACACTAAAATTACCTGGAAATTCCATTAATAATATCTAGCAGTCCACCCAGGGTATTATTTTTCATTCAGGCTCATCCATTAATTTGAAATCTGCAGTAAAACAAGAGAAATGTGCTTTGTTATATTAAAACAATTCTAAATTGTGACATCTCCTTGGAAGTCTTGCTGAGAAAAAAAGTATCTAGTGAGTTTTAATGTTGGCTCACAAATTTATTTGCACTTTGCTGCATTTAACAGCTCGTCAGAATAAATATAAGAAAAGCCGCTTATGCCCATCTCTGTCCTGGCAATTTGGTTAAAAGCATGGCACTATAGCTATGTTGCTAGAGCACTTCCTTTGAGCTGATTTGTTCAATTTTTTACATTTATTTGATTAATATGCCACGTAAGCCCACTAACAATCTCTTCCCAGTATGTTTCAGGTAAGTGCTACAACAGTGATTCAGGATGTAAGTCACTAATAAAAGTCATTATGCTAAGAGGATCCAGCACAACTGACCAAGAATATATTACTTTATCATCTCACGCAGAGAGGGCATAAGTGGCTTCATATACTCTAAGCACTTTATCTTAAACTATTCAGATAAAATGCAGATGCTCAGTGGGGGTAAAGATTTTTAGCTAGAGGTGAATTTCAACATGGTCAGTATTAGCAAAATAAGTAGCAGTTTCCTGTTCTAAAGCTCTCAAAGCATTTATGAACATGAACTTCTCTGCTTTATGTAAAATCTCTCCCAATGAATGGCAACATGAGAGTTGCACCGTGCCAGAATTCACGACAAAGCTGGAACACAGTGACACTACATTCAAAAAGAACTGGAGTAAAATATTTAAGGTTCTCCCACTGAATCATGCATTTTACCTTTTCAGTGGTGGTGAGATGCACATGTGCATCAACAGGACAAAAAAAATTTTTACTCTATATATATTTGTACAATGCCTAGCTCAATGGGACCCTTTGTCCTGATTGGAGTTTCTGGACACTGCTGTAATTAAACAAACATATGATTCCCATCAACCTATAACAACAAACAATTAAATAATAAAATAATAAATACCACATATTGTGAAAAAAATAAGTAATAGCAATAAATAATACATAGTAGACTCCCTCAACATCAAATGTGATACGAATTATGTGATAATTACCTTGGCATATACCCAAAGTCTACTATTTAAGCACAAGCTTGCAATGAGGATGAGGCAGAGCTTCATCATCCTAGGAAGAAAAAATGTGCCAAAAAAGTTAGGGCTAATCTACACTAGAAGCGCTAACTTGGCACAGCTGCACTGATACAGCTGGGCTGCTGTAGCGCATCTGGTGAAGACGCTTTATGTCGATGGGAAAGAGCTCTCCCATCAGCATAATAAATCCACCTAAATGAGAGGTGGTACCTAGGATGGTGGCAGAAGCCGTCCCACCGACATAGCGCTGTCTACGCCGGTGCTTAGGTCACTGTAATTTATGTCGTTTAGGGTGGTGGCTTATTCACACCCCTGAGTAACAGAAGTTATACCAAAGTAAGTGGTTGTGTAGACCTGGCCTCAGAATCTTTCTTCAAGCCTCCCCATGTACACGTGTGTGTTTGTTCACCAGTCCACCCCTCTCCAGCCACTTTGCTAATTTCCCATCTTTTTTTAAAGAACAGCCCAAATACTTCTCTGCATCCTGCAATCAATCAGCTGTCCGCACACCTGCACCTTCTGTTACTTGCTACCCATTCTTCTCTCTCCTGTGTATTGTCCCCACCTGCAGGGATCTCACACTTTCTTATAACAACATTCCCAAATTTCTAATAGTTCCATATTATGATCAATATACTCTCAAATTAAACTGCATTGGAAAGTATACATGAAGCAATATTGGCTGCAAATACAATTGGTTAATATGAGTTCTTTGTTGTAAGGTACAAACCCAATACTACAGCACTTCTTCTCAGCCTCTTAAACTAGGATTTTAGCTGCCAGTGATCATAAACTACAATGATATTTTATACTTATTATAATATATGCTGTTTTGTGGAAATAAGCGCTTAGGACCAGAGATGAATTGGAAGCTGGCACCTCATCTACTTAGATGCTTTTGACAATCCCATTAGATGCCTATCTATATCTTCAGATGCCTTTGAAAATCTATCCCCCAACTCCCATTTAATATCAGCTGGATTTGGGCACCGACCTTTGAACATCTTAGTCAAAGCTTGTAAGTGCACAGGAACAGTTTCCACCACTGGTCAATTACTTTTAATTGTTTACCCATTGGGAGGAGGAAAGGAAAAGCAGGCAAACCAGGGGAGGATGGAGGGATCCTTGTATTTCTTCGTCCTATGTATCCAAGTGGGGCGCCGCTGTCTGGCAGCTTTATAGAACGTAAAAGAAATCATTTGTTTTTAGTGGGTTAATGTTTTAGTGGGTGTTTTTATTGGGCTCTTTACAGCCAGAACTTGGTCCAACCAATTCCATCATGCAAAGTGTTTTCATCACTGAATTCCCATCCCCTGAAAAACAGGGTTTAAATGCTGACACCATCTTAACCACAACATCATGAATAGTGCCACTAGAATTACCATTAAAGGAAGAGATCCTAGAATATGAGACAGAGTGATGCTCTCATTAATTTCCCTGCCTGCTGCAACCAGCGTTCAGACACAGCTCAGAGTCTAAAGGCCAAAAGTCTTATCAATCTGAGCAATAAACATTTAGCATAGCGAGATGGAATGTCATGAGGGGATGGAAGAGAAAAGCTTGTGTGCTAGCATGATGACCTTGAAGTAACAAATTGAAAATGTTAATAACAATTTAGATTAAGTTTTTGTAATGATTCCTTGATTATCATGATGACAAAAATTCAAATAAAATTAAATATAGTAAACGGGTGATACTTAGTAGATTTCATTATCCAGATTGGTTATTATAACCGCTCCAGGTTTACCTATGAGAGGATGCTTTACATATCAATACTGAGTTTACTTCTATTACATTTGCCAAGGATGAGCATATGCAAATAATTGTGAAACATTGTTTTTAAGCACTTGCAGAATCTGTCTTTTTTTTTTTAATAGCAATGTGTAGCTCACACCATTCAATATCAATCAGCAAGGACCCAGAGAACTATTTTTTCTGTTTACTTTATCTTATCACTAACTTATTGCTTGAGGATTATATATTGTTGTGGAATTTTGGCCATTCACTCCAGATGTGACTACTGAAACTTCCATAGTAAAACTGAAGCTCTGGACAATCGTTAAGCCACCTTGTGGTATGTCTTACAGTGTACATGTGTTGATATACCCTAGTTTATGCAAAGGCTATGAATGAGGGAACAGCCTAACAGATTAGACATTCAAGTCTCATGCATTTAGAAAATGGTTTGAATAAAACATATACTTTGATAAGATAATGAGCATTCCAGTACTTGGGCTATCTATCACTGGTACTATATAGGTCTATGTATATAGTCAGACTAGTGTGTCATGCAATATTACAGAGATTGGCAACCTTTGGCCCGCGGCCCACCAGGGTAAGCACCCTGGTGGGCTGGGCCAGTTTGTTTACCTGCCATGTCCGCAGGTTTGGCCGATTGTGGCTCCCACTGGCCACGGTTTGCTGCTCCAGGCCAATGGGGCTGGCGTGAAGTGGCGGCCAGCACATCCCTCGCCCTGCGCCGCTTCCCGCAGGCCCCATTGGCCGGGGGTGGCGAACCGCGGCCAGTGGGAGCCACAATCGACCGGACCTGCGGCTGCAGCAGGTAAACAAACCATCTCGGCCCACCAGGTTGCTTACCCTGGCAGGTCTCGTGCCAAAGGTTGCCAATCCCTGCAATATTACATGTGATTTACTTCAAAACTTCCTTATATTGGATTTTTTTTCTTTCCCACTGAGGCATAGAGGACTTTAAATTAATTCCTTGGATATTTTAATTGTAAGAACACCACTAAATACCTCGATTTCCAAGATGGTTTGACCCTGATCCATTATGAATCAGATAAACCTTCAATCATTCTTCTTTTCCAAGGGGCTTGACAATATCTTGAATTAATTCCTCATGATTTACCTATTCTGTTGTGCCTGGATCTTGCAATACGTATACTTGGCAGTTGTAATGAAGATCTGTTATGGATGGTGTTTCAGCCTTCTCCACTTCATTATCTATAATGCCAACACTCAAATTATTATTAAAACAAAATTTAAAAGAAGTAAATTGGTTGACATTGAACAGTTTCTAATGGGTTGTCCTGGCAAATTCTGCAGCATAAAAATTAGTCATGCAACAGAGTAAGCTATATATGAAACCCCATGAGAAGCATAGCCAAGACAAATAATGAACAGGTGTTCTATCTAGACAAATAGGGAGCTGAAGCAAAGCAAAGCTGATAGGTTACTCCTAAGATCTTTGCTGCATTACTGGGCGCTTTCTCCCTCCTAACTCAGTAGCTGAATCGACATTCACCAGCCTCTACCGAGCACTGACAGAAACTTCCATCCCTGCTGTGTTTAGTGGAGAATGGTTGTGGGGAAGGGATACATATCTTCTACATAGGAAAGAGCTAAACTCCTCCGGGGGCCTCCTGCAGAGCAGCATGCAAGGGAAAGAAGGGATGAATGAAGCATTGGTGGACTGGGGAGGAGCAGGGCCAAGATATCCATTATTGCCCTCTGACCCAGAGAGGGCAGGATTAGAAATGGTGAAGCCTACTTCAGCCATTAGCGTGGAGTTGTTTTGCATCTAATCCCAATACCCCTGCTTGGGTCTCCTGCAAATAAATGGGAGATCATTGAGTCATGAAGAAATAATAAATATAGATTAATATGTGATCAAATTAATAAGGGAAAGACAGGTTTCAGCTGGATGCAGGGCCGGCTTTGGGCTGATTCCCCCAATTCCCCTGAATCAGGCCCCGCGTCCTAAAGAAGAACGCCTAATTTAGGCACCTTTTAAATTCTTTTTACTCATCCGGCGGCACGTGAGCGGCGGGTCCTTCACTCGCTCCGGGTTTTCAGCGGCATTTCAGCGACGGGTCCTTCAGTGCCACGGAAGACCCAGAGTGAGTCTTGTGCTGACGAAGACCCGGACCGCCTATGTGCTGACGAAGACCCGGAACGCCGGGTGAGTAAAAATTTTTAAAAGGCGCCAAAGTTAGGGGCTCTTCTTTAGGGCCCTGCACTTATTAAAACCATCCCTGGCTGGATGTCCCTAGGCATTTCTTATGGAAAGGCCGATAACGTAATCACATGATTAAAGGGGTTTGAGGGTATTGTTGTTTTTTTTTAATGGTTTGTTTTTAAATTATTCCAACAGATATTTGCAGTGCTGTTGCCGTGTTTGTCCCAGGATTTGGGACTGACAAGGTGGGTGAGGTAATATCTTTGATTGGACCAGCTTCTTTAGATCTCTTCTTCAGGTTCTTTCTGCTCTGTGTAGCTCAAAAGCTTGTCTCTCTCATCAACAGAAGTTGGTCCAATTAAAGATATTACCTCACCCAGCTTGTCACTTGAAAGAAGAGAACTGCCCACTAGAGAAGACATCAACTCTGACAACTGATCACTGCTGTGAGGAATCAATCAATAGCAGCTCCATCTGATCAGCATTGGGTTTAAGAAATTTCTTGTAGTTGGAAAACATTTAGAAATTACCCTATTTATACATCATATTTGTAATATTTATTGTATTAAACTACACCACCTTACAATACACACAATGGGCCAAATTTTCTGCATGGTTCAGAGAGAAACAAAAACCAGAAAGATATGAAAGGCTTTAAAATCACAGAAGGGGGAACAGCAGCTAAATGGCATGGACTCACTGTCCCCATAAACATAGACATATGAATAGTGCTAGCCTGGAAGCAAGGCCCTGTTCTAGCCAAGCACTTGGATGTGGGCTTAATATTTTGAGTCAAAAATTACTTTTTGACAAAAACTAAAATTTTCCACAGAAATTTTTCATGTTTCAGGACCAATTCAGAAATGATTTTTTTATATCTTTTCCTTCTGTTTTCCAAAACTTTTTTCTCTTTTTTTGCCTAAAACAAAGTGTATATTGGAGAATTTTTTAAAGGTTGAAAAGCCAAAGCAAAAATAGAAAACATTCAAACAGAAATCAGTTGGGGGGGGGAGGAGGACTGAAATAATAAAAACCTGAAATTTTTAAAAAATACCTTGATGTTTTGCAAAATTTAAAAAAGCCATATTTAAAGTAAAATATGCCAATTCTTTTAAAAAGATCACCAGCATTTTTTAACATGGGCAAAATAACATTTTCAACTACCCTTGTTCTTGGAAACAGCTACACCATTTTGACTGAAATTTTCCAAAAATCTTCAGCCTAAGGCAGACACCTGGCATGGAAAATTTCAGCCCAAACAGTTAAAGACTGGCAAAGTTGTAGTCAACTGAAAACAAGGTTTTACAATGGGAACTGTTAAGCAACCTTAATCATTGACAGTGAAAGAAGAAAAGAGATAGAAGAAAACCAGCTGAAAGTTTATTTTAAAGATGAGGCACAAGTGGTTACATCTTTAAATGAGATCGCAATGGGCCCTGTATAATGATGGTCTACGCCACCAACGCAGAAAAGAGCTAGTGCCACACCCACGTCCCTTTCAGGCCCCATTTATTGTTCAAGCACAAAAACTCTTGAGTAACACAAAACCAAAGCAATTTTCAAGCTGCAGGCCCCAGAAGCTTCTCCATTGTCTCACTCAGCCCCAAGAAAGAGGATGCACTCCTCCCCTAAATCATCTGCTGGGTCACGTGACAGACAGGTAGACCTTAACCCTGTACTGGATATTTTACCCTGTCACAGGCCCTATATGAGTGACATATTCACTGTGTCATTATGGTTAGGACCCAAGATGTCTACTACACTTTAATAGCGATGTGGGTCTATGATCAAATGGGAAACTAAATCCTCATCCCCCTGTCACCAAGAGTCAGTAATGAAACTCCGAAAATCATGTTATAGAGACGAAAAAGGAATTAAAGAATTGCCAGGGCCAAAGTTATTAGGAGGATGGTCAAGGCCGGTGAAGGGTACAATGATCATCCTAATAATAGATTCTTTTTTCTAACGAAGCACCAAAATAGATCCTCTAATTCAGTAAATGACTGATGAACAGAGAAAAAAAAGTGCACTGGATTAGGTGAAAAAAATATATGATTCAGGAGGATTTAGAGGGACAATTTGTTCCTGAAGCAATAATACTATAAAAATCCTGAAATTGGGTACCAAAGGTCAGCATGGTAGTGCTAGTTAATACACAGAACAAAATAGAAAACTGATTTCTGCACATTTAACATCATCACAGAATGGAAAACGATGACTTACTGTCTAAGACAGTAATTGTTCTTCTGTGTTTTGATTAAATTAAATGGGTTGCACCAATTCTTTTCCTAACTTTAATAGTTCATCAATGAAAAGATGTGGGAATTAAAATAGCACAATCTCCATCATGACCAAAAGAACAAGAAATATAAAAGAATGATTAAATTACACCCAGACATGCTATTTCTGAAGAACCAGAATGCAAAATAATGATCATTGACATTTCAACCATAACCAGAATGTCTGAGCCAGAGTCAGAAATGGGATTATAGACTAACTACTTCCAAGCAAAAAGTCCTACCAGGTAGCTTCCCACATCAATAAAGAGATTAATGGTGAACTATAGTTATGCAGTGATATAACTTGATTTAAAATATATTTAACAGCATTCCTGAATTTAAATTGTAGTAAAGACAGGTCTTGAGATGGAAAGAGTAAATAATATAATAGTAGCCTCTTTATTTATATTAAATGCCTCCAAATTTCAGGGAACATGGAAAACAGCAAATAAGAATTATTATAAAAATATCATATATTAAAGAATGTGAATTGAGATGACTGTTAGAGAGTTAGCATTTCCTAATCTAAACGTTTAGGTTTCAGACAGAAGTTGTGGGTTTTCCATTTTTTGGCCAAAAGTCAAAATTTTCCACAGGAAAAAAAATTGCAACAAGGTCTAGTAATTATGCAATTTCATAAGATATAATCTGATGTACCTAACTCTGTAGCTATATTGGTAACTATTTATTGTTCACAGCAACAATTATAATAATTCACAAATAAACACAGAAGCTCGTTTAGAAAAAGCCCACTAATGCTATTGTCTATATAAGACCAAACATGTTGTGAAATCTGAGGTGTTGTCCCAACAATATCAAGCATTTAAATTTTTGCTTTTTCTTTTGTTTTCTTGCCTATACTGTCTGTAATTGCTGTAAAATCATACATTTAAAGACATTAATACGTATCTTAGGCCTGGTCTACACTACAGGGTTACATCGAATTTAGCTGCATTAGGTCAATTTAAAAACGATTGCATCCACACAACCAACCCTGTTCCGTCAACCTAAAGGGCTCTTAAAATCGACTTCTGTACTCCTCCCCGGTGAGGGGAGTAGTGCTAAAATCAACCTTGCTGGGTTGAATTTGGGGTAGTGTGGACGTAAATTGACGGTATTGGCTCCGGGAGCTATCCCAGAGTGCTCCATTGTGGCTGCTCCAGACAGGACTTTGAATTCCAAAGCACTAGGTACAGAGGAAAAGCCCCGGGAATTTTTGAATTTCATTGCCTGTTTGGTCAGCGTAGCGAACTCAGCAGCACTGGCGACCATGCAGTCCCTCCAGAATCACAAATGAGCTCCAGGATGGACCGAAAGGGAGACACTGGCTCTGATTGCTGTATGGGGAGAAGCATCTGTGCAGGCCGAACTCTGATCAAAAAGAAGAAATGAAAATATATTTGCCAAAATCTCACAGGGCATGTTAGACAGAGGCTACAACGGGACACACAGCAGTGCCATGTGAAAGTTAAGGAGCTTAGGCAAGCCTACCAAAAGACAAAGGAGGCAAACAGTCACTCCGGGTCAGAGCCCCATGCCGCTTCTATGATCAGCTGTATGGCATTCTCGGTGAGGACTCTACCACTATCGCACCACTGTCCGTGGTCACCTGCAAGGGGGGAGTCTCATGCAACAGGCAGGAGGATTTTGCAGATGAGGAGGAGGAGGAGAATGTGCAGCAGGGAAGCAGGGAAGCAGTGAATCCGTTCTCCCCGGCAGCCAAGATCTTTTCATCACCCATCACCCATCAACCCTGAAGCCGGAGAAGGCGCCTCTGGTGAATGCACATTTGTAACTACAGTACAGGGTTTAAAAGCAATAGTGTTTAATGTTTGATTTGCCCTGAAGAACTGGGATGCATTCGCGGCCAGTACAGCTACTGGAAAGGTCTGTTCACATGCCTGGGGATGGAGGGGGAATCCTCCAGGGACATCTCCGTGAAGCTCTCCTGGAGGTACTCTGAAAGCCTTTTCGGAAGGTTTCTGGGGAGGTCTGCCTTATTTCATCCTCCACAGTAGGACACTTTACCATGCCAAGCCAATAGCAAGTATTCTGGAATCATTGCAGCATAAAGCATGGCAGCGAATGGTTCTGGGTTTTGGTCACATTCAAGCAACATTTGGTCTATATCTTTCTGCGTTAATCTCAGTACAGTGATATCATTCATGGTCACCTGGTTGAAATAGGGGAATTTTTGTAAGGAAACAGTAAAAAGATCCTGTTCATGCTGGGCTGTTTGCACTTGGTGAAAAGCGATCATCCCAGAGAATAGCCACGTGGCGGGGGGGAGGGATCACCCATGCTGCACATCCACCCAAAAACTGCAACCCCTCCTTTTAAATGTGAAACCCAACCCATTGCTTGCTCTGGGAAAGGAGGGCGCTGCAGTTTGAAAACATTCCCACATGTTATGAAGCTGTAAGAAGCCAATTCTGCATACCAAAAGGCTTACCATAGCTGCCTGAAAACTGAATTCTGTTGCCCAGCCGTGTGTGATGTGTCACCATACCGGCAGGCGCTCAATATAAAAGGCAAAATGCAACCTTGTACCTAAAGCACATGTGCTATCTGATGTGTTTCTACCCTCCCCCTATCATCTCGGTCCCTGAGGTTATCGCAGATTAGAAAGCAAAAAAAACCGCATGTGCAATGACATGTTTTCCGAGCTCATGCAGTCCTCCCACACTGATAGGGCACAGCTTAATGCATGGAGGCATTCAGTGGCAGGGGCCAGGAAAGAATTAAGTGAGTGCGAATGTAACCCTTCTGCCCCCCTGAATTGGCAGCAACAAGGGCCGGATTCAGTATCCAGGGGTTCCGTTTCAATAACACAATGCAAAACCGGCTCGAGCCCCCACCCAGTGACCTGGGACAATTACATACCACCCCCCCGGGCGCCTCTAGGAGGCAATACTTCCCCACTTGCAAGCACAGAGTCCGAGTGTAGCAAAATCCTTTTAATAAAGGAGGGAAACAATGCGGCATCACGTTGGAGAGACACCACAAACAGGATTATAACACAAACCATAAGCAAAAAACCCACCTCCAAGTACGTTTGGCAATGTCCTTTCCCCCTTAAGGTCTTAAGTCCAATCACCCCAAAGTCCAACAACCCAAAAGTCTCTGTCTCTGGTCAGTGCCACCCCAGAGTTCAAAAGTTTATCTGCAGAGTTTTACCCCCCCAGCCTGGGTGTTAAGGGGCACCTTACGTGGGCCAGGGCCAACTGCTCCGCCTCTCCGTGGAGTTCTGGTGCAGCCTTCACCACGACCAGCTCCACTACACCAGCTGTGCCGCTCCTCCAGCCGACCCGTGAGCTGCTCCAGCCATGCCCGCAAACTGCTCCACACTGCTCACTGTTCCATGGGCTGCTCCATCATGCTGCAAACTGCTCCGCTCTGCCAGCCACTTAGCGATAGATCTTCAGGCTCCCCCACTAGTTAACACAGCACTCAGTGATCTCAGCTCAGTAAGCTTAGCTCTTTTAGTGATTTCAGCTCTTAGGGCTAGTCTACACTTACCTGCCGGGTCGACGCGGTGAGTTCGACTTTTCGGAGTTCGAACTATCGCGTCTAATCTAGAGTCGACTCCGGTACTCCACCACTGCAAAAGGTGGTGGCGGAGTCGACCTTGGAGCCGCGGACTTCGATCCCGCGGCGTCTGGACGGGTAAGTAGTTCGAACTAGGGTACTTCGAGTTCAGCTACACTATTCACGTAGCTGAACTTGCGTACCCTAGTTCGACCCCCGCCCTTAGTGTAGACCTGCCCTTAGTGATCTCAGCTCTTTTAGTGAGTTCAGCTCTTAGTGATTTCAGCTTGTAGTAGGGGAGCCCCAGTGCTGGTGCACCATTGGCCCAACGTGAATTCAGGTCAGCAGCCTCTAGATGGACTCCTAAAGGATTCAAAATTAGCTCTGCTCTTCAACAGTGGAGAGAGGAGGATGTGCAATTGGTGTTCCAGGCCCTCAAAAGGGGCCCATACCATCAGGTGTACACATACCAATCCCCAACCTCTTTCAATTCACTGGGTTTTGGCACCCATATCTCTTGTCTAGCAAGTGCTACTTAATGGATAGTGATCCGTCTCTGTCATAACGCAGTCTCACAGTTCCTCATTTACTTAATCAGGGTAACAACACTTTATTCCTCCTGCCCCAATAACAAAGAAATTGGGGATCCCACAGCTGTAAAAATAACCATCCCAGGCTGCTGTGGGCTGGGGTGGGTGTGCCAATGCAAAATACCTGAAATTCCTTTCCACACTCCCCATAATTCACCATCAGATGTCAGGGTAGAGCTCATCCTGACTCTGCTTACACGAAGAACGGAGGCAGGATGCGATGCTGAGGCTAATGGGGGAGCAAACAGACATGATGAAGCATCTGTTGGAGCTGCAGGAAAGTCAACAAGAGCACAGACCCCCACTGCATCCATTGTATAACCGCCTATCCTCCTCCTCATGTTCCATATCCACTTCACTCAGATGCCCAAGAACATTGTGGGGGAGGCTCAGGACACCCAGCCACTCCACTCCAGAGGGCTGTCATTCAAACAGTTTGATTTTTAGTGTGGCTACAATAAACAATGTGTCCTTGTCCTTCCCTCCTCCCCCACCCAACCCAGGCTACCTTGTCCATTATCTCTTTTTTTATAATTAATAAAGAAAAAAAGCATGGTTTCAAAACAATAGTTACTTTATTTCAAACGGGGAAGGGTGGTTGGCTTACAGGGAATTAAAACCAACAAAGGCGGCGGGTTTGCATCAAGTAGAAACACACACAACTGACACACCGAAGTCTGGCCAATCATGAAACTGGTTTTCAAAGCCCCTCGGATGTGCAGCATACCTTGCTGTGCTCTTCTAATCACCCTGGTGTCTGGCTGCTCAAACTCGGATGCCAGGAGATTTGCCTCAACCTCTTACCCCGCCATAAATGTCTCCCTCTTACTCTCACAGATATTATGGAGCACACAGCAAGAATCAATAACAATGGGAATGTTGGTTGTGCTGAGGTCTTACCTACTCAGCAAACAGCGCCAGCAAGCTTTTAAACATCCAAAGGCACATTCTACCACCATTCTGTACTTGCTCAGCCTGTAGTTGAACTGCTCCTTACTACTGTCCAGTCTGCGGGTGTATGGCTTCATGAGCCATGGGAGCAAGCAGTAGGCTGGGTCCCCCAGGATAACTATTGGCATTTCAACATCCCCAACAGTAATTTGCTGGTCTGGGAAGTAAGTCCCTTCTTGCAGCTGCTGAAATAGCCCGGAGTTCCTAAATATGCGAGCGTCATGCACCTTTCCCGGCCATTCCCCATTGATGTCAGTGAAACATCCCTTGTGATCCACCAGTGCTTGCAGCACCATTGAAAAGTATCCCTTGCAGTTTATGTACTGATTGGCAAGGTGGTCCGGTCCCAAGATGGGGACATGCGTTCTGTCTATCGCCCCACCACAGTTAGGGAACCCCATTGCAGCAATGCTATCCAATATGACCTGCACATTTCCCAGAGTCACTACCCTTGATAACAGAGCATCATCGATTGATGCTGGCTACTTGGATCACAGCAACCCTCACAGTAGACTTGCCCACTCCAAATTGATTCCCGACTGGTAGTAGTCAGACATTGCAAGCTTCCACAGGGCTATCACCACTCACTTCTCAACTGTCAGGGCAGCTCTCATCTTGGTATTCCTGTGCATCAGAGTAGGGGAAAGCAACTCACAGAGTTCCAGGGAAGTGGCCTTATGCATGTGAAAGTTTCGCAGCCACTGTGAATCATCCCATACCTGCAACACTATGCAGTCCCACCAGTCTGTGCTTGTTTGCCTGGCCCAGAATCAGCATTCCAGCCCCAGTGCCGCCATGATGTCCCAATTGCCACAGCCTGTGCTTTCAGGAATGTCTGTGTTCATGTCCTCATCAAAATCCTCCTCGTGATGGCGTCTCTTATCCCAGTTCTGCATATACTCCAGGATAATGTGCGAGGTGTTTACAATGCTCACAACAGCAGTGGTGACAGTGAGCTGAGCGGGCTCCATGCTTGCCGTGGAATGGCGTCTGCATGGGTAACCCAGGAAAAAAGGCACGAAAGCCATTGCTTTCACGGAGGGAGGGGCGAATGACGACATGTACTGAAACCACCCACGACAATGTTTTTGCCCCATCAGGCATTGGGAGCTTAACCCAGAATTCCAAGGAGCAGCAGAGACTGTGGGAACTGTGGGAAAGCTACCCACAGTGCACCGGTCTGTAAGTCAATGCTAGCCATGGTAGTGAGGATGCACCCCGCCAACTTAATGCACTTAGTGTGGACATACACAATCGACTGTATAAAATCAATTTCTAAAAATCGACTTCTATAAAATTGACCTAATTTTGTAGTGTAGACATACCCTTACTGATGGATAAATATACCACTAAAATGCAGGGGAAAAACATGGGGGTTGGACAAGATGACCTCCTGAGGTCCCTTCCAACCCTGAGATTCTATGATTCTATGTGGGGTTTTTGGTCTTAGTTGTTAGGCCACTGATATGCTCTGACCATTGACTATCATGCCTAGTCTTAGGTAAGCTGATAAAGTTCAATTTCCACTAAATCAATGGGACCACTCACATTATAAACTACTACCCAACGAAAGCAAAGATGGGAGAATTAGGCCATATGTTTTCTGACAGTGAATAGGCCTTCGGCTTCATTCACCCTCACTGCTGGGAAGGGTGAATGCAAATTGTCATATCCTGCCCCACCAGGAGCAGCTACATCCCACAGAAGATTCACCCATACGGGAAGGCAGGCAACTCTGTGCACCACTATCCTCCCCTGGGCTTTACTTAGCAGGCATTTCAAAAGTTAATGCATCCTGCTGCTAAATTGGGCCTGATATATTCTTTTATTAATTATTTTTCTTTGAAATGCTCATTATGCTGCCATTGCTTCCAAAGAACAATATCAGGGTCCCCTTCTCCCTTCCCTCCCTGCCCCACGTGGGTAATTTCATACCCATATAATGGGCCTGATTATCACAAAACACTATGTAGTCTAGTGGATAAACTGCCTCCTTCATTTTTCAATAGCATTAAGTCCAAATCCTACTAAGGTTTTATTTTTCCTTATAAGTTTTATAAACTCTTTTCTGTCAGTTACATTATAGATTAATTAATTCCACTCTTCAAAAGCAAAACAAGAAGAAATTATATCTTATCCAAAAGATTTGAAGGAGCTAATGGTACTCAGCAGCTGGTGTCTTCAGCCATAATCCACAGGAAATACCCTGTGCTGATGTCACTGTTATTTAAAGATGAATATGATTTAGTTTCTCCTTTTCCTGTCAATTGGGGGGTGAAATATCCATCTGACATCATTGACACCAGAGGTGTGACAGCTGCACATTGTGAGACTAAGTCGACTTCATAGAGTCATTTCAATATACTTTCCATCTGTTTCTTAAAGGCTAGTGTGTGTTTGGGGATATAGGAAATAGTGGGTAGAGGCCTAGTGAGGACACAGAAAGAGAGAAATTGTCTGTAGTGGTGGGATCAGAGCTTCTTACCTCACTTACCAAGTGAAATCAAGATTTTCATCAGGTTGATGAAAATGGGAAGTGGGAAGGATGCAGTGGAACAAAGGATCGGAAAGGGAGTTGGGGGCTTTTGGCTACTTAAGCAACAAAGAATCCTGTGGCACCTTATAGACTAACAGACGTTTTGCAGCATGAGCTTTCGTGGGTGAATACCCACTTCTTCGGATGCAAGTCTTGAAGAAGTGGGTATTCACCCACGAAAGCTCATGCTGCAAAACGTCTGTTAGTCTATAAGGTGCCACAGGATTCTTTGTTGCTTTTACAGATCCAGACTAACATGGCTACCCCTCTGATATTTGGCTACTTAGTGGTAGATTCTACTGAATTACATTCCTACACCTTATTTATTTCTGGATATTAATTTAGTTGTCTTTTGGAAGTGCCCTTTTTAAAATCTAAATAAATAAAATATGTTTCTGTTTTTATGAATGATGTAGTGTCAGTAAGTATAAGACATATCAAGAGAGTGAATTCCTGTTATACCAGTGGTTCTCAAACTTTCGTACTGGTGACCCTTTTCACATAACAAGCCTCTGAGGATGACCTCCCCCTTATAAATTAAAATAACTTTTTTACATATTTAACACCATTATAAATGCTGGAGGCAAAGCAGGGTTTGGATTGGAGGCTGACAGCTCACAACCCCAGTGTATCACGACCCCCGTGTGATAACCTCATGACCCCCTGAGAGGTCCCGACCCCCAGTTTGAGAACCCCTGTGTTATACTAAGCAATTAAGTGTCTTTATTAACCTTTACGCATTTAATCATGTTATAAGAACCAATTTGATTAATGTGGGGTTCAAATTCTGCTCCCTCTGAAGTCAAGTGGATTTCAATGGGAATAGGATGTGGCCCTATATGAACTATATTAACAAAGGTATTTAAACTTTAGTACAGTCCCACAGCAGCCAGTTCTTCAATCTGGGCTCAAACAAAAATAAAGGAGGGGAAAAAAGGACATAAAATCTTTAGACAGACAAACTCCTGAAGGTGCAACAAAGTCCCATTCAAAAGGAATTTTGGGTGGCAGGATTTGACCTTTTATGAATTAAGTAACTGCAAAATATTTTTAAACTATTTTTTTCACAAAAGAGCGCACACAAAAAAAACTAGACAATCCTTTTAGTCCCTCAAAACAAACAATAAAACTGAAGTTTAAAAAGATATTTTAAAAATGTGTATTGCTGGATTTTAAAAAGATATGGTCAAGCTCAAATCACATTTTATAGACATATTACAGTGAGAAAACAAAATGCTGACACCACTTCAATTTTCGTGTTGCAAATGCACTTCTATAATAATCCTGTTTAATCGCTGTTTATTGTGATAATAATCTCTTGACATTCCACAGCTGCAATTTTATTTTCTCTATCAGCAAAATTTCCTTTTATAGAACCATTTGCCCCCAACAGCCAATGATATTATACAAGACTACATTAATCAACTGACCTTACAAAGCTATACCTGGTATCCTTGAGGCAAAGTTTTTGGTGAAACACAGACCACAAGTAAATAAAAGCTGAGGGTGGGAGAAAATCTTTGTCAAACTTAAAAGCAGATATTTGATAATGTATTTTTTAAGTATTCATTATATGAAGGTATATTCATGAACCAGCATTATTCACCTAATGACCAAAATACCTCTCATTGAGGAGACTGACAGCTAATTATAATTAACAAGACCAATAATGTTCCCATATCCAGTTCCCAGATGTTAATATAAACTAAATTGACAACACAGATAGACATAACAAAGGGGTCTAAGAGAATTTATTCACACCTGCTCAATACCAGTACATCTTAGAGGTCAGCAGAAAATTCAGAGATAATTTTCAGCCTTTCACATAGTAAGATGACATCTGGCTTCAGTGGAACTTCAAGGGCAAACTCAACAAGAATTTATACCACGAAAGAAATCTGGATAAAAAAAATGATAGATAATTAATATCATTTTTACATAGTGCATCAGTAATGCTGAAGCTTAATGTGAAATAAACAGTTGAGTCGAGTTAATCTGATGATACGATGATTGGGCAATTTATTAGAGCCCAAAAAGGATGTTGCCACCAGAACAGGAAATAAAGGTTTTAAAACTTGTGGTAATTATTTTCAATCAGGGCTGCTTTCAAGGTCAAATGTTTAATACTAGCCATTATTTTCTCTCTGCTACCTTTGGCAGGCATTTCACATGACTCACCCATAAATATATAAAAGAGAAGTAACTGCTGCATCAGCTTAACCTTCAGAGAGAAACTTAGGTGTCCAAGATAAAGACTGTACTCAATTCTCTGTTCCCAAAAAGACAAGCAAAATGCATTTTACACATGTTAACAAATGGCTGCTGCTTCCTAGTACAACAATATAAACATTCCCTAATAAGCTGTCACTGTCCTATTTTTTCCATCTGGACCATTCTCAACCACTTGAGCAAATTGAGACAAATTACAAAAAGCAAATGCTCTCTATACACATATACTGCCAGCATAAAATAAATTAAATATGGGTTAACCTGTTGGCAGACTAGCATGAGTGAACAGGATGATGGAATGTTTGGTGAGATTTGGCCATTTGTGATGAAATAACTATTTGACACTTAGCAGCACTGTTTGATTTAAAAAAAAAAAAGGGAGGTCTATCTCTAATGGTTCTTTTTCATTAGCGTGGAGCAGCATGCTGTAAACCAAGGATTGGCACAGAGAGAGTAAGAAAGAGCAGAACTGTAGGCATGAGTGAATACACCATAATTAATATGCCATGCAGTTAATTTGTTGATGGTAATAGTTTTTGCTGATCATCAGACATTTGATTAACACAATGCTGATTTTCTCTATATAACTGGACTTGCTCTTTCAAGCGCTTACTCAGAAAAAGGACTTAAGCAAATCACTTAAATCCTACTGAAGCACATGCTTAAGTGCTGTGCTGGAAAAGAGATGCACTTCCTTGCTTTAAGCTCAGGCTTAAATGCCTTGCTGACTAAGGCCTTCATGATTTTACTTTGATTCACAATAGATCTGCTTTGTGGGATTATAGGCATATTGTGGAAAATGAAGAGATAAGTCAATCAGTGTGTGCGCACAAAATTCAGACTATCAGCCTCACCCATAACTGCGGGACAGCATCATAGTATTTGGAACCTGGTTAATGCTTTTAGATTTTGACACAGCATATTGATTCTTCAGTGCAAGGAAGAATTCAAAGTCCTAGGCCAACGCTGACACTCAGAATAGAACTCACACTAAGTTAGAAGGGGAAACCAAAAGGAATAAATATACAAGTGAAAAGGGAATCTACAGCATCAGTGAAGGGCAGTGGCACACACGGTCAGAAAACCTGTGAAAACAAATGACTGATTTCATTTAAAACTTTTCATCAGCACAATACACAATACCACTGTAACTAGGGCCCTGATTCAGTAAAGTATCTATGCAAGTGTCTAACTCTAAGCATGGAAGCAGTTTTACTGAAATGCCTACAAATCTTGATGGATCAGGGCCTAAGGAAGAAAAATCCTAATAGAAAAATATTCTCTAGGAGCCCATACCCTTAAAAGTGTATTTATAATAGAGTTCAGTTTTGATCATTTAAAAATTACAGTAGTCAGTTGTGGCATTAAACTCATGAAAATGCATTTTCAGTCAACGTCTCTCCATTTTAACCTGGAACCTTCTGAGGTTATTATTCAATCTTAACAGTTTTCATTAAATCACATTCAATATATTTATGATAGAGTCCACTACTCACGGAATCAGCTTATCATCATGCAAGGCAATGAAATACAAACAAAAGAAAGGAAAAAAAAGTTGTATCTAACAGAAACATGTAAAGTGCAGGAGCTGATTCATCTGCCCTCAGCATAAACACATTCAAATCTTTCCCCTGACGTTGGTTACAAATGAGCAATGTCAATATTGACAGACATTCTATATGAAGTTAATAGCTTCTTGACCACATTTCTGAAGTGGTCTGTTACTATTAGCCATTAAACCAATTATTCAGGAATGATTTTAAAAAACAAACTAATTCCTGTATGTAATTATCCTACTGATAAATGCTTTATTGCATTCACATTCACATTAATGCAGCAAAGGATGAATATAAGAAGAATCCAAAACTAAAAGTACTATCCATTGAATATTTTTGTAAAATGTTATTCTATAATATTCAAGATTGGACAAATGCACAAACTTCCCTTTTCACATATTTCTCACTGGGACATGATAATTTATAAAGTAGTTTACCTTGCACCAGGAAAAAATAATAATAATTCTGCATAGGCCACTTTTTAAAAATACCTCCTAGAACCAGTTTCCTCAAACTATATTGAAAAGGATATTATTCCAATAATTATTCAAAGATCTGTGGAGTTCTCTATGCAACTATTCACTGATATGAAACAACTGAAGAACGAAATTCCTGCACTTTTTCTCCAAAACTCGTTGGACTTCCATTACTATATGCAAAGGTTTTGGCTTTGAAAAACAGCATTATGCCAAAGCAGAACACTGTAAAACACACAATAAAACATTACTTTAATTTGTTATTAGAGGACATGATAATGAACACTAAATTCGGCTGTGATTATCTCTTTTTGGTGGAGGTAATCAATTATACAATAGAAAACATTAATTGGCTATTAGTTCAAAAAAACTTTTCATTTTCTAAGATTTCTGATTTCTTAAAATTAACAGCCCAGATAACTACACTGTCTTTTTCATGCAATTTGCAAGGTTTTATACATAAAGGCAGGTATCCTAGCATTAGAAACTCAACACATTTCTTATACTATATGCCTAAACGGTGCCTGGCACAATGGGGTCCCAACTTGTGTGAAGCCTCTAGACCAATGGTGGGCAGCCTGCGGCGCGCGGGCTGCATGTGGCCCTTTAGGGTAATCCGCTGACGGGCCGCCAGACAGTTTGTTTACATTTGCACGGCCGCTCGCAACTCCCAGTGGCTGTGGTTTGCGGTTCCCTGCCAATGGGATCTGTGGGCAGCGGCAGCCAGAATGTCCCCATGCTGCTTCCCGCAACTCCCATTGGCCAGGAATGATGAACCGCAGCCACTGGGAACTGCGGGCAGCCATGCAAATGTAAACAAATTGTCTGGCAGCCCACCAGCGGATTACCTTGACGGGCCGCAGATTGCCACAATGGACCATCATACTGGGGTGACTGAAATGACCCACTGTTGTTTGCAGAGCTGTGAAAACCTTCTTCATTCGCTGTGCCCAGCATTCTCTGAAGTTTCCTATTGATCCAGTTCTGATTTGAATCACAAGTTGTACATTTGTAAATGGCTAGCATTCATGAAAATGCAAACTCCCATGTTCACACAAGCACAAACTCATGTTCACATGCATGGCTTGCTACAAAACTCTTGACACTGCTAGCATGTTTGCATGGATTAACAAGAGCTCACAGATCCAGAAAGTAGAGCTAGGGACCATGTTGCAGAGTCACACTTGTGATTCAATAGAAAGAAAAAAACAAAGTAAGTTTTAAAAATACACATTCCCATGACATATACAGGCGCAGTTACTAAGGGTTTTTGTAAGTTTCATTTTGTTTGTTTTACAAAATATAAGGTAGAGAAAACATGGGTGGCTAATGCTGGGGACCGATAATAATGCTACTCCTTGTTTCATATGACAGAATCTGTTGCTGATCTTGAATACATCATCTTCATGTTGCAGAGTCTGCTTGATGATCCAACATGATACAATGTAAAATACCATATAATAATGATTCCAAAACACAGCTTTAAAAAAATAGGGATGCATGTCTTCAGCTGAGGATCACTATAGGGACCTCTCTTTTTGTAAAAGTATGTGTCAAGCCAGATAATACATGATATGACTCTTCCCAATAATTGGAGAAAAGGAGTATACATTGTAACTCTGTCCAGCTATAATATACTTTAGACATTGATGACATCTTCATCATCTGGACCCATGGGAAGGAGACTCTGGAAAAATTCCACCACGATTTCAACAGCTTCCACCCCTCCATCAACCTCAGCCTGGACCAATCTACACGGGAGGTCCACTTCCTAGACACCACGGTGCAAATAAGTGATGGTCACATTAACACCACCCTATACCGAAAACCTACCGACCGCTATGCCTACCTTCATGCCTCCAGCTTCCATCCCGGACATACCACAAGATCCATTGTCTACAGCCAAGCACTGAGGTACAACCGTATCTGCTCTAACCCCGCAGACAGAGACCAACACCTAGAAAATCTCCACCAAGCATTCTCAAGACTACAGTACCCACACGAGGAAATAAGGAAACAGATCAGCAGAGCCAGACGTGTACCCAGAAGCCTCCTACTGCAAGACAAACCTAAGAAAGAAACCAACAGGATTCCACTGGCCATCACATACAGTCCCCAGCTAAAACCCCTCCAACGCATCATCAGGGATCTACAACCCATCCTGGACAATGATCCCACACTTTCACAGGCCTTGGGTGGCAGGCCAGTCCTCACCCACAGACAACCTGCCAACCTAAAGCATATTCTCACCAGCAACTGCACACCGCACCATAGTAACTCTAGCTCAGGAACCAATCCATGCAACAGACCTCAATGCCAACTCTGCCCACATATCTATACCAGCAACACCATCACAGGACCTAACCAGATCAGCCACACCATCACCGGTTCATTCACCTGCCCGTCCACCAATGTAATATATGTCATCATATGCCAGCAATGCCCCTCTGCTATGTACATCGGCCAAACTGGACAGTCTCTAAGGAAAAGGATAAATGGACACAAATCAGACATTAGGAATGGCAATATACAAAAACCTGTAGGAGAACACTTCAGCCTCCCTGGCCACACAATAGCAGATCTTAAGATGGCCATCCTGCAGCAAAAAAACTTTAGGACCAGACTTCAAAGAGAAACTGCTGAGCTCCAGTTCATCTGCAAATTTGATACCATCAGCTCAGGATTAAACAAAGACTGTGAATGGCTTGCCAATTACAGAACCAGTTTCTCCTCCCTTGGTTTTCACACCTCAACTGCTAGAACAGGGCCTCATCCTCCCTGATTGATCTAACCTCGTTATCTCTAGCTTGCTTCTTGCTTGCTTATATATACCTGCCCCTGGAAATTTCCACTACTTGCATCCGAAGAAGTGGGTATTCACCCACGAAAGCTCATGCTGCAAAACGTCTGTTAGTCTATAAGGTGCCACAGGATTCTTTGCTGCTTCTACAGAACCAGACTAACATGGCTACCCCTCTGATACTTGATACTTTAGACATCAATCTAATGACAAGAGAAATCAGATCTCAGTGGGGGGAAATATACTTTCCTTTGTAAAGTTAGTAAAATCTTGTGTCCCACCAAATACAAAACAATATAATCCCCAAAGAAATTACAAGAGATAACAGCCTATAACAATCAGCCAGACACATGGCCTTAGAATTTCTTCCCCTCCCCACTCCAAGGACTACTGCATCTTGATCAAGAACTCCAACTGAAGAGACAGTTTGTCTTCTCTCTGGGAATCCAGATGGAAATGACTGCACATTTAAATGTGGGGGGGGCATATTTGTCTGGCTGGCCGAATGAAGGGAACAGTGCTTTATGGCTGGTGGTTGAGGGGAGATGAAAACTTCTGCAAAAGGGTCACTGACTCATTCCCTGGGAATGCAGCATTTTGAAGGCGCCTGAAGCCTCCCTTTTACATGGAGGAACCTAGATGGAAAAAGAGGGGGAGCTGGTGGAAGCACCCCAGGTATGGTAAGGTCCCAACAATGGATTTGCTGGCAGAACCTAGATGGAAAAAGAGGGGGAGCTGTTAAAAGACCCCTGAGTAATTACTGAATAAACACGGGGTTACCTGCACTGTACACTTTTATCTGCCAGGTAGTCCCAGACATCTAATAATAAAGTTGCGGCCTGATTAAACCCATGTCAAAAGTCTCCTGTCCTTCTTTTGGCATAGCCCAGACAATGACCGCACCACGCCTTTAAGTGGGGGGTGGGTATTTGGCTGGCTGGCCGAATGAAGGGAACAGTGCTTTATGGTGGGCAGGGGGAGATGAAAACTGCTGAAAAAGGGTCAGCGTGGTCATTGACTCATCCCCTGGAAATGCAGGGTTTAAAAGGGGCAGCCCTGTGCCTGAAGCCTTCCTTTTACATGCAGCAGGCTGAGGACGGGAGATCTGCCACCTGCTGGGCTCAGGACCCTTAGGGCCTTTGAGCCACTGCACAATCTGTGAAGGTGGTGGAAACAAACTTTGTAAAGAAATCACTGTGTGTTTTACCTGAAGAAGGTCTCCAAATAGCTTGTTTGTCTGGAAAGGGAGAGGAGCAGAACATGCCCCTGCCACATCGTGTAATATGCTTGGATTGTGACGTGCATTGAAAAACTCAGAACTATTAATTTCACGGGAGGAGATGGTGGGGGCAATAAGGAGGGGGAAACACAAGTCAGTTTTTTAATAAAACAAGGAGTTAAAAGTAATTCTGTGTTTGCATTCAGTGTTTGTCTATTTGAATAGACCCAGTTTTGAACCAGTTGTTCCCGTTTAGATTCCAGGATATGGCTGTCTTTGAATATAAACCTGCATAATTGCTTATATGGGTGACTGGGGGGAGGAACTGAAATCTACATGATAATATGCTGTTGAACACATTACCTGCAGACTGGTGTTAGTGCTTACTGAAGTACTGCCTCAGGAACACTCCGAGCCATCAGACTGTCTTTAGCCTCATCCTCCAAAGGCACTTCTCCTGTTCTGCAGACAGAAAATCATTCTGTCAATTTCCACTTTCGGACTCCTATATTGGGTGTATCCCAGATGTCAAAGCTTTCCAATGTCATGCAAGAGCAGAATATTTTTATATCCTTTTTTAGCAGATGGAATCAATGGCAGCCAGGCCCATTAGTAAACAATTGGGGGAATGCATCTGATGTACAAGTTGGTCAAATTTCTAAAATCTTTTCCTTCAGTTTCTGAAGCATCTATGCCTGGCCAGAGTTACTTAAAATAAATATCAAATGAGATTCTGAAAGTGGCAAATTGGTTTCATTTACTATTTTTACGTAATAGCAAAGAAATTTAAGTCTACTTGCCTATGACTAACACTGTCTCAAAAGTCTTGCCCAACAGCTTACTACTATTTCTTTTGGATTCTGTTTTCCATCTCACCTCATTTGCTTTTTGGCCCGGTCTACATTAGGACATTTGACCATAGTTATCAGCAGTCATGTTTACTGACAGGATGATGAAGATGGTTTAGCAGTCAGTGAAGACCAGATCAAACTGTGTCTGGTGTCATATCATCTAACTGTGATTAAGATATAACATGCATTCTCCTCGTCTTCACAAACTGCTAAATCATACGTAGCAACATATTGGTGAACACTATTTGTCCTTCGTATATTTCTCTTTGGCTGACTTTTTGTGTAGAGTATGGTTTGCTCATGATATTCAAAATGATTTTCAATTAAAAACATAATCAGTGAGGGCAGATCAGTCAATCAATGCCAATATAACTCACTCCTTTGTGCACGGGTGTATCATGGGTCATAATTTGGCCTTGTGTGATTGTGAAGAGCAGAGAATACCATGTGGGAATTGTAAGTGAAGAACTGTGGTCTTCTCTTTAAAGGCTGGTGTCCATACTCTGCAACTCTTTTTCAATGGGTATTTTAGCTGTATAAAGAACACAGGATTTGACCCAGAGACAATTGATGTAGAGCAGGCTTGATCTTGGACACATACCCTTGATTTATTTTTATGGCAAAATTTCTCTCCAAATCGCATATCACTCAAATTACTCATGTCCTCCTTTCCCTTTCTCGCTAAGCAGACACACTTTTAGTTTATTCTTTTACAGATTTGGTGAAACCAATACAAATTTGAAAAACATTTAGATGTCACTGAATCTGCATTTTTTGACACACACAAAAAAGTTTAGGCCAAACAATTTCACCCTGTTCTAGTGAGCGCATCCAGTTACACGACCCGTTGTGGAAAAGAACATACAATTATATCCTTTCTATAATTTTATTGGGCCTATAGAATTTAAATGAAAATTGTAGCCCTGCTATAGAATACTACAGGATGGTTCAACAAAGGGTATAGTAATGTTATAATTCTCTATCAAAGTTTATATATTTTTACAGTCATTACTATAGATATTTATTACATTTCTATACAAGCCTATAGCTTTATTTCCTATTACTGAAATCCCACTGTGGTCTCTGAGGTTGAGGAAATAAAGCATGGTGTGAAGCATGTGTATACCTTGTGTTTACTGGCTTAAAAGAAGTAGAACTGGTAGTCATGTTTGCCCTAAGTGGCTGACTTTGCTCCTACTTTTCCCATGGTGCTGCTCCGTTTCAGTGCGCTAGGCCCTGTACTCTGAGACATGCACATTCTTTCCAGCTATCTACCGTACTCTGTTTCTCTGATGTCTCTTTTCAGCCTTCCCTTCTGCTAGATACTGTTGCCAACTCATTGCTGAAGTGTGGACATCTCTATCATGGGCTCCTCCTTGCGGCTGCTGTTCTGCTCTGAGTTTTGTGTCATCCTTGCCAGTTGTGGTGTTGTGTTTTATATCACTGCCTACACTAATTATTTACCATTATTTCCTCTGCACACAGGGGAATGAGCAAACCTGGTGTGCATGAGAGACTTTGTGGAACCTGTAATGCATGACTGTGGGAACGCTGTATACTCCACCCTTTTAAAGAGACAGAATAGTAACATATTGTTACAATTTGTGATATCACAATGTAAGATAAATACTTATATTCATTAAAGAAGCATTTTCCTGGGGCCTAGACAAAGAGGGCAAACTACATCACTGTTTCTTTTTATGAAACTGACCAACATAAAGCCAGATCTTCCAAGATGACAGTACCACAAAACTGCCTTTCAATAGTTTTCCTGTATAATTTCTCTTAAAAATGATATAAACCGTGGAAATAAGAAGATTATCGATCAAAAGCATAAATAATTATTCACATTTTCAAAAAGCAACATGTGGTACAGCAAAACATATAAATCTCATCTGTTCTCCTCCTCCTACACCATCTACATTAGCAGCAACAACAGTTATTTGTTTTTTCTTGTAGCAGCCCAAGTGAAACAGGACTGTAAAAAGAAATCTCAGCACATTTTAGATCATGTTCTTGATAAAGCTGTTTTCTTAGACAGACAAAGTGTGAAATTCTTTTCATGGTTCTTAGTCTAAGTAATTTGAGTAGGTCACCATTCAGCATGTTGCCCAGAGCGGAACACTTACTGTAGCGCTACACAGAAAATGTTTCCTCCTGTCCAACATTTTTCCCCTGATGAAGAAAGAAGATTAATAGGATTAAGTGTCTCTCCATTTGGATCAGTTTCTTTGGCTGCATTATTCTGATTTTTTGTAGCTTGTCAAAATTGTGCTGTTTTTAAATGGTTCTTCTATTATTTCACCTTTGATCAGCTTTTGACTTTCTCATCCTGCAGTGTATGGCCTTGTTTTGAAAGTACCTAAAGGAATTATACAAATGTTTAAATTTCAGGCTGCCTACTACCTTAGGGCAAAGGATTAAATACATACCCAACCTTTTTCTGCAATACAAGTCTGTTTCTTAACACAGTTTCTCAACAAAGGCACCATTTTGTTATGTACTATATTTTCTGCCAAATGTTTACTTCCTTTTTAGTCTTTTTTTTTTGAAGATGTCTTTATTCTTCTGGGGAGATAAAATATAGTGGTTAAAGCATAAAACTAGTGTGGCGTTCACTTGCAGTACAGAAGAGACAAGGCTGTTTTATTGAATGCAAAGATGATTCTTCATTCGGGCTGACAAACCTTGTAGTTTTGGATGGCTCTCTAGCTCACAACCTGTAGTGCCTACTGTCACCCCAGGGGGCTCTCCCTAAACCCTAGCCTGGATTAAGCAGTTACAGACTTCTGATTACAACAGGATCAGGAGACCTGGGTTCCATTCTTGACCCTATCACAGACTGACTGTGTAACCTTGGGCAAATTGTTTGACCAGACTCTCTACCTCCATTTCCTCATCTTCTTTTCCTTATTCCCTCCTGCCAACACCACCGTCAAATTGTGACTTCTGTGTTCAGTTGTATAAATTAAAGCAGTATGCTTCTTTGTGTTGATTCTGTGCTATTCCATCTGTATGGCAACACTCTTGCTAATATGAGTCTTGTCTCCATTGTACCTATGGCTTGAGCTTTTCTGGAAATCCACCGCCTCCTGCCACACTAGTTGAAGTACGATGACCAGGAGGATTTGAGAGCCCCACAGCTTTGCTAGGCAGAGAAATTTTCACAGCAAATTTCACTATTTTGAAATTTGACTTTGTTCCATTTTGGAACAAAACCAAAAATTCTGAGAAAATGAGAGAGAGAACAAATCAGCTCAGTCTACCTGACAGGTTGTCCTGGAGCCATGAACCATAGAACCTTCCTGAGGTCCCTGCCTCACAGGCAGTCCACCTAGTAAGCTCTACCAAAGCTACAAGCCCTAGTACCCTGTTGTCGTCAGCCCTGAGGTAGTTGGCTTCTGTGTACCCAGGAAGCCTGGGCTTCACAGCAGTCCATTAGGGAGGCTGCCAAGCAGCTGGGTGGAGGAACAGCAAGAAACCAGGCAGGTTTCCACCCATCTACCTGCCTGGTTTCTGGAGGTACTTCATCAAAATCAAAGCATCTCCACAAAATATTTTGATTTTGACAAATTGGCAACTTCTGACAAAAAATCCCTGTTGAATTGGAATTTTTCCAATCATCTCCACCCAGCAGTACTGAGCTGTCTCTACAATATATGCATATGCAGTGTATACTTTCAGTACAACAGTAATTAAAGCTGGTCAAAACTGGTCTTTTTTTACCCAAAAGACTTTGATTTTCTTTAAAATTTTCATATTTTGTTTTGAAATTTTTCATTTGTGAGAAATATTCCACTTTCTTTTCTTTTTAAAAATGTCTCTTTTTCCCACAAGGAAGCAGGAAAGGGCATACAAAAGTGAACAATGGGCAAAAATCCACACTCCTTCTTACTTTAAATTTTTTCCACTAGTTGGAAAGTCAAACTGTGACATCCTCACCTAAAACGAGAGAATGAAACCAAAAACAAGAAAAGTTTTCATTTTAAAAGTAAAATCGTTACTTCCTCTCATGTCGGGTTTGTTTCCTTTTTTTTGGTTTGATTTTTTAACTCCTTTTATACTACACACACTCACACACATTTCTAATGGAAAAGATAGGAAGGGAAGTAAAACACTAACAGAAGATGGGCAGTTTTCCTCAGTTTCAAAAATATTTCAACAATGCAGAAAAAATTCAGGGAGCAGTGTTCTCAATTTTTTTCCAAAAAAAACCCCACAAAAACTATTTTCCATGATAAATTTCATTTTCAACAAAACTTTATTTTTCATTTTAAAAAAAGGCAACTCTCTCTCATAATGCTCTTAAGGGTTCCATGGGGGGAGGGGAGGCTTTGGGATTCTTTTAAAAGCTCATTAGCAGTGAAACCTTTATATTTAGGGCTTTGGAGTGTGGGGTAGTGGGTGGCTACTGGATTTGATTAAGTTCCAGTTTACAAACATGGTGTACTCAATCTTTCAGATATTCTGTCACACTGCCCTGGAACTTTCAGCAGCTAAATAGCTTTCAGGTGTTCTCAGGTATGCTGCTCTGATTATAACTGGTGAGGGGGGGAGGGGGGGAGAAGGGGGAGCTGCTTCTGGAGAAGTCCATGCACTGTTTGGCTTCTTCCAGAGATGTAGCTTTGAAGCTTTTCCTATCATGAACACTTAAAGCCACATGGCAAAATTCATTTAATTCTCTTAAGATTCTGGCAAGATCTCCAGAGACAGCATGGTCCCAAAAAAGAGGAGAATGTGAAAGTTCAATAATAAAGGTGTTGAGTTATACAATAATGTACATTGTAGTGAGAAGGTGATACCATGAATTCTATTGCACTATAAAGGTAATCAAAGGTTGGGAAGCAGGAGCAGATTGGATGTGGGGGTACAGCTCTCAGCTCTCCACACAGCACCAGACCCTACAGCATAAATCAAGGAGAAATAAGCTTCACTCCTGGTGTGAGCAATATATATACTATACTCTTGGGGAAAATCTGTGCCACTGCGCAGGCGCAGAATTTATATACCTGCAGATTTCCCCTTTGCTTCCCCACAGAAAAATGACTTTCTGATGGGGACGCCACAACACCAATCATGCAACCCTGCCCAGAGCAGCTGGCAGAGAGGTAAATCACTGTGGGGTGAGGGGTGGGACTGGGGAAGACCCGACTGGTGGCTCCTACCCTCTCCTGGGCTCAGCTGCTAGTCCCAGCTGAGCTTGGGAGGATGGGACTTCCTCTTCCCCTGCATGGCATCCAGGGCTATGTCAGACCTACCCCCAGATTTTTCCCCCAGCTGCAGGAAGCTCTACAAACTCCCCCCTCCCCCTCAACACACACATTCCCTGCACCTATCGCGCCTCAGCTGCAGAGGGAGGGATTCCTGTACATGGAGCTGCTCCCCCATCCCCTAACCCCCATGTATCCAGACCCCCTCATACCCAGACCCTACTGCTGAGCCTCACCACCTGCACTCAGAACCCCCATGATGAGCCCCACTCCCCCAGCACCTGGACCACCCTGATGAGCCACCCACACCCGGATCCCTACCCCACCAAGCCCCAGCCAGCTGTACCTGAATCCCCACCCCAATGAGCCCCCCACACCCAGACCCCTATGCCAAGCTCTATCCTTCCACACCCAGATGCCCCTCCCACTTAGCCCCAACCACCTTCACCTGGACCCCCCTGCACAGTCCCATTACCATTACACCCAGAACCACCACCCCCAACAAGCCCCAGTGCATTCAACCCCCCCACCACCTCTGCACCCACAGGCCTGGTCCTTGTGTTGCATCAGGGTTGTTTGCAGCCTCACTGCTAAGTCCGTGTCCCGAGGGGGGAGCTTCACAGCGATCTCCCACCTCTGGGCAGCTTGTGGCCTGTGCTCCCCAATGCCATGCTGGAGCCTCCACATTTATTTGACAAATAAAATTTGCAGAATGTTGCAGAATTTTAAAATATTGTGCACAGCATTTTTAATTTTTTGGTGCAGAATGCCCTCAGGAGTAACACTACACTTAATAAACTGATAATGAATGGAACGTTACCAGCATTCACACCCAACAGAATTAATCTTCCCACATCACCACAGTGCTCATCCGCTATTCCACAGGCAGAACAGATTTTTTTTTTAAATTGCCAAGAACATGATAGGCTCTTTGGGAATAAAAACATAAAATGTCTAGAGGTACCATTTTACAAGGTCACTCTGGCAGTAGGAATGTGAAAAGAAGCAAATCATACAAAACCATGGCGGCTCCATCCTGTCACTTTCTGTAACCAGCTGGTTGCTAAAATAGCTCAGTTGAAGGGCCAACGTGCAAGATAGCTGATATCTTTGCAGTGACTTCTGTAACAAACAGAGGAAGCTTGATCACCACCTACTGATCACTGATACTCCAACAGTAACAGCAGGATCAAATGGGGCCCCAAAAAGATCTCTGTGTGTAAATTCCCTCACAACAAACAGTACCATCTTAAATCCATCCACAGGACTGGATTGTTCAATCTCTGCACATACTGGTGACCTCCAACTGACACAAGTAGTCCCATGTGTGCAATGTTTACACAACTGGGCCCTTGCATTCAAGCTTGAGCTAGAATTTTTAAGACACAGAAATAAGCTCCTGCATCAGCCTCAAATCTTGATCTCTTCCTTGGTTGTGTCTCACACAGCACTACAGTCTAAGCTAGTAATCTAATCAACTGTGCTTTTGCTGTGAATGGACCCTTGCTGACAATGGATGTTGATGAAAACTCCAGCATATTGCCGGATATAACTTCCTGAATTACCAGTTACCCTACTTCCCTCGCTGCCCTACAAGATCTCATCTCTTTGCGTTTCTGTTAGCACAGAACAACCTAGCAACAACCGTTTATTTACCTTAATATTATTGTTATTATGGGCCACTTTGAGCCACCTTTATAGCACACCGGCGTCCCAATTAATTAAATTGTTACACCAAACATTTACTACTCTACTGGAATAAGGATGGCAGAATATTATTGTATATACAGAGTAGCAAACCATTGTACGTATCTCTCTTACCAGTGAGGCAGTGCAAAAAGCCATGACCCATCCCACCTCTTCAAAGAGATAAAGAAAGGTACTTAGTTATTCAGAGGACACCTTTGGCCCTGCATGAGGAACTGTTTCTGCTACATGGCAACGTGTGCTGCTCAGGAATGATCAGATCTTTGCCAAGTACCTGCTTGTTTGAAAAATTTCTTAATCTTGCACAGTTATTCAGCCCGAAGGATAACGTACAGTGTTCACGTTCACATTTGATTCTCCTAAACACTTTTTTTTGCCAGTAAATTTAGTGTTCATAAAAGAGAATAAAATCACTGGCTTGTGGAAAACCAGAAAAAACAGGTGCAGGCTGCAGTGCAACTCTGTGCAGCTCTGTCAATACAGTTTAATCTTGACCTGCAAGAGCTAGGCCTCCTTGGAGCAGAGGCTTCCAGTAATGCACTGCTTTGTATGTTGTTTACAAATCAGGCATTGGACAATACCACCAGTCTTATTTAAGACCTCAGCCTCTTTAGAATAATTCACTCAGTTTAGGAGTGGTCTGACTGTGTGATGGCATGATTTTTTTTTTCTTAGCAACACCACATTGGCAAAAAGCTTTCCTGGCAGACTATTTGGAAATTCTACCCTAGCAATGCATTTCAAAGAAGATATGCAAAATGCATGGCTCCTACCTCCACTTTAATGTTGCAACATTCTTTAGTATTCAGATTTATGGGAACTGTCAGAACTTCCATAAGATTAATTAACCAAAAGTCTTAGGGGTTCTCCATCTGCTTTCCCTTCAATGAATGTAGAAGTCAAATAATCCCCATGTTGGGTTAACTGCCCTATGAGATTAGATTTCTGAGACTGTTTAAATTTAACAGGATACCAAATTTCCCCCCACCCCATCTTCACTTGGTCAAAGGTTAAAAATTAACAGAAGACTAATGAAAAATACAATGTTAACTTAAGCAGCTTTACATTATAAAAGTAATATGACAGTAATGGAAGATTTCAATCATTTCTTCTGGTCCAGAAAAACAGGCAAATTCAGTTGAATTGATTAGAATTTAATCTCTTGTTGGGATTTTAAATAAACTAAAATAGCCTATAAAACAAAAAAATAAATTCTGTATTTATAGTCATGAAAAGGGAATCTACTAAAAAAAGTATTAATCAAGTGAACACATACTTCTAGGGGAGAGAGAAAAGAAAAGAAAAATTAGTTGGGTCCAAAATAAGCATTCCCTGTAATAAAAAATAAAATAGCATCTTTTACAGATGAAAATATGGATCTGATACATTGCTGGCAAAATACTGATATCCATAAAATATGGGAGGTAGTGTACATTTTGGTTTAAATAAGGATTAATAAAGCCTGCAAAGTCAGTATTTTTATAGTGCAATTTGATATTTCAGCAATCAAAGTACGTTGCTTACAGTAGGCTCAAATTAGGAAAAAGTTTCCCATTTCATAGAGGGAGAAAGCAGGGGTGTTTTCCTTTTTTTGTCATTATTATCAAGAGTGACATAAAAAATAAAGAAGTACAGTAAGAACCGACATGGTGCACACATCATGTACTGGTGGGAGAAACAGACGGTGCAAAAAAGTTTTAAACACAAAAAATAATAAATCAAAGCAATGTAATTTTATGCACGTCAGGAATTTATCACATGTAACCACCAAGAATACACACAAGAAGCTAATGTATATTTTAAGTTTCCAGGTTAGCAGCATTTTTGAAGGCTAATTAATCACTCTGTCCCTGGGGATGAATTAGGTGTTTAATAATCTCAGCAATCTCTAACTATACAGTGTATATGGGGCACAAAGATACTGATAATGTCAAACGAGCCAGGACTCTCTCCAGGTTTCAAGTTTAAATAAACGATTCTAGGCAATCATCTGTAGAAAAAAAGGGCTGAATTAATACCGAGCATTACATTATAGTATCTGGCCAATGTTTTAGCAATATCAAATGTCTTTCAAGAAGTATTTGTCTGGAATAGTTTTTCCTCTCTAAGGAGAAATGTTTAAAAAAAATGACAGTAGAGCAAAAATGCTTCTCCAGTAGCTTACCAACTTCTGCAATATTCCATTTCCCTTATATACTGAAAAACAAGCTTCCAGAAATTACTTGTTTCTAGTTTTTAAACAAATTCAGCTAGCTGGAGTTTGTACCCTTTTAATTCACTTTTCCAGCATAAGGCTGTGGCCACATGTCACAGTCCAACGATTCACATTTGCAACAGAAATCTTCCCAACTACATACATAGTAGTAGTCCTAGATTTCTTGCAATCATACCAGTGACAGTACCATCCACAATGGAGGTTATTCCCAAAATTCTCATCTATTGCTTTTGGAATGACACTTTTTAAAATGAAAACTTGAAGTTTTTAAATTTAAGATGTCAATTTATAGACAATATCACAAAGTCAATGTTGTAAACCAAGGATAAGGGTTAATACAAAGCTGACGTGGACTTATTAACCTTGAAGATCCAGAAATTTTACTCCGAATGAGCACAATAAAATTGGCAGGACATTCTCTGAGTCCTCTAAATACCAATGTCTTCATTTTAAAATGCTTGTTCTGAAACTCTTGGTATTTTGAAAAAATAACAGCAAAATCTATCATATTTAGGTGGGCAGCTGGTTTTGCTCATAAGTAATCCTGCATCTGGTTTCTTTCCTACCTAAAAGTTCGTACTTAGGGCCTCATTTATAAAAAATATTATGCAATCAGTTTTGCATGAAATGTATGCACATAACTATTCACTTAGAATGTGATTCAAAAAAAGCACTAAAACAGGTGCTTAACTTTTCACAGATTCATAAATTCCAGGTCCAGAAAGGACCATTGTGATCATCTAGTATGATTTCCTCCATAACACAGGCCATAGAACTTCCCCAAAATAATCCCTAGACCATATATCTTTTAGAAAAACATTCAACCTTGATTTAAAAGTAGTCAGAAATGGAGAATCCACCACAGTCCTTGTAAAAGTTGTTCCAGTGGTTAATTACCCTAACCGTTAAAAATTTATGCCTTTTTTCCAATCTGAATTTGTCTAACTTCAACTTTCAGCCATTGGATCATGTTATACCTTTCTCTGCTACATTGAAGAGCCCATTATTAAATATTTTCTCCCTGTGTAGGTAGTTACAGACTGTCATCAAGTCACCTCTTAACCTTCTCTTTGTTAAGCTAAATATGTTGACCTCCTTGAGTCTATCGCTATAAAGCATGTTTTCTATTCCTTTAACCTTTCTCATGGAACTTCTCTGAACCTTCTATAATTTATCAACATCCTTCTTGAATTGTGGTCACCAGAAGTGGACACCATATTCTATCAGTCGTTGCACCATTGTCAAATACAGAGGTAAAATAACCTCTCTACTCCTATACTAGATTCTCCTGTTAGCCACGGGATTGCACTGGGAGCTCACAGTCAGCGGATTATCCAGAATGACTGCCAAATCTGTTTTACAGTCACTGCTTCCCAGGATAGAATCCCCATTGTGTAAGTATGGCCTACATTCTTTGTTCCTAGATGTATACAGTTACGTTTAGCCACATTAAAACGCATATTGTTTGCTTGCACCCAGCTTACCAAGAGATCCATATCTCTCTATCAGTGACCTGAAAGATTTATTATGTAGCACGCCTTCATTTTTGTTTCATCTGCAAACTTTAGCAGTGATGATTTAATGTTTTCTTCCAGATCATTAATAAAACTGTTAAATAGATAGGGCCAAGAATCAATCTCTGTTGGACCCCATCAGAAATACAGTTGTTTTAAATAAGCATTTAAACATGCAATTAAGCATGCTTAAATTCCACAAGCTTAAATGCTTGTTTAAGTAATTTCCTGAATTGGGATTATACTTTGTGAATTAATTTACTGCAGTTTTGTACATAAATTTGATAACTATGTATGCCAGTCACCAGTCAAATTTTAACTAGTCAGTTGAGCGCAAAATTTTCATCATTGCCAACCTAAGTATTCAAAAATCATAAATTAAACCCCCAAAACTCATGAGATAGGTGCAATAATCATGAGATTTTAGAAAATAATATGAATTCAGGGCCATTTAATTTATCTTCTAGGTTTTGAGCGTTTAGAAATCATATTGTCAAGCTTTCCTCCACAACTATGAAAGCTAGTAATCACAAGACTCCAGATACTGGGACTTTAAGGACACTACCAAATATCATCAATCTCACGATAAAACCGCAACAGAGCTACTGTTTAAAGCATGCTGTGTTGCCTGGTCTATTCGTTGTATGTCAGTTATTGATAATTAGATAACCAATTAACACTCTGTAGTTTGGCAAGGTTCTGTCCCAGGACCAGACCTAGAAGTATTAGTTATTTTAAGGACTCTGGTGTGCACGAGAAAGCCACTCTCACTTAGGGGAAGGTGGTTTGTCCTTGTAATATCTTTATTAGCACAATTAGCAAAGTCACAAATACTCCAACACAGCAAAAAAGGTAGAGATAGTATTAAAATGAGCATCCATATACTCCCCCCACCCATCCCTTGTAGAAAAACCTGAAGTGTTACTTATCATCCTTACCATCACCACCACCAGTGGTCATCATCCTAGCATCTCTCAAGGTATGCAGGATGGGATACAGCTTTTACAATGTGTTACAATGATGCCCACTGTGCCTAATGCATATTTAGTAAGGGTGTCCCTTTTCCTTATCTGTATTTCCAGACCCTACTAATGTTGGGGTGCCCTTATCCTATAGGTTACTAGGCCTTTTACCTCAAATTTATTGGTATGTATGTCAATTAGTTACCATGGCATTCTTGTGGTCGGACATCTGCTGATATTCCTAATTTATAGTAACTAAAACTGATATCAACTGGCATCTTGAGGTTACCTGTCAACAGTTTAGTTTATTATAGCATTCTAGTTTGTGATATCTTATAACCTAGGGTTACTTAGATGCTTATGCTAAGCCTTTTTGGGCCTTATGCCTTGATTGGTTTAACTAAGCTATTGTCTTACAGGCCTTGAGGCTTGTAGGCTCATTGCATTACTGCTCTAACTTATACCTATGCCTTACCTTCCTATCACTGTAGGCTATGTCTGAGCCATATCTCGTTATCCTTATTCAAACAAACCACTCTGTACTTATTCAGGAAAATCTTGTATTCACACCAGTGGGAGTTTTGCCACAGTAGTAACAGCGGGATATTTTGTCCTGACTGAAATGATAATATATTGTCACTCTTGTATCAGAGTTAAATATAATGGTACTGCTGCTGGCACAGTCAGCTGCTCAACATTTGTGCAGTAAATGGCCTGTTGCATTTTAACTGTAATTAAATTTCCTGCCTGCTGAAAGCCAGACATTTTTATCTCTAAACAGTATGTGCAGTGTAATAGAAAAGGGCAACATGTTCTCGTTATCAAATTGAAAGTCAGTTGGCCATCAACAAGCTAAATATTAGGAAGCTACCGATCTTCTTATTTGTCAAGAAATTCACAATTCTGAATGTTTTAACAAAAAAATGAAAATGTCTGTAATGGCAACTTAAAGGCTAAAATTACTCTTATTGTGGTAGGAGTCATAATTTTGCATTCTTAAACAATTTCCTTTGTGAGAATCCATGTCTGAATATCTTTTAAGCAAGACCTTAAGAAATGAATGATAAAGGAAAAAGTAAATGAATTTCCAGAGAAGCACAATAATATTCTCATTTTAGTCATTTATTCTATTTATTCAGATATGTCATAGAACAATGTTACAGGGTCTAGACCTCAAGTTCAGAAAATATACCACTAAAACTCAAGAATAAAATAGTGCAAGGTGCCTATCAAGGCACTTAAGTTAACAATAGCTTAAAATGAGAGTAGAAGTATTCAGATGGGTAAGGCATGTGCCTGGCAATTATTTGAAAATCTTTTTAATTCTGGTAACTCTTACCCTAGCTTAGTGTCCAAGGTTCTGATCCTAAAAACACTTAAGAACATGAGCAGTGCCTTGAATCACTGGGTCTACTCACATATTTAAAATGTAGTGGGTGAATGTTTACTTGGTAAGAGACTTAAAAAGTATGTAAATCACTTTTCCCTGACACTTTATAGTTGAAAAAAAGCTGATGCCTATTTTATAAGGATTTCTCATCTCTTTTATGCTTCTGAGAAGATATGTTACAATACTATTGAATACAAAACTGTACTGTCAATGGACCTCAGGATTTGCCATCATTTGTATGGTTGTATCTACCCAAAATAAAAGCCTAATAAGTATTTATGAAGTAAACTTTCCTCTCCCCAAGGAGCACAAGTAAAATTAAACAATCCTCACAAGAAAAGCAATGCCATCACAGGTATCTTAGTAGTACTGTTTAGGCTTTGTGAGTCTTTTCAAGTGTGCAATGAACAGATGGAGATTGTTACAGGCTTTTCAAACTAGTGTTTGTTGCAAACTTCCAGGCAATCTGTCATGATTTTTGTATTCCCAGTGACTTTTTAAGTACTTGAAAGGGGACCAAAAATCATAAATGGTGCTTACCAACCCATGTCTACCTAATTCACAAACAAACTTTCATTTTCAGTATCAAAAAGATGTTTAAAAAGGTGGAAAAAATTTAATCCTCTCAAAAGCATTAATTCCTCTTTGAAGACTGAGTTCTATGGATTGTGTTGTTGTGAGAAGGCACTGTTATTGATATAAAAAATGGCATTACTTGTAGGCGCAAGCCATATTGTTCTTCTAATTAATGATGAAACTTGTTGAATGGAGCTATAGAATAATATGCAAAACTACAAATCCAGTTCCCTGCTGTTTAGTCAATGAGAATATTTTTTGCACCAGCTGAGACCCACATTAATTCCAAATTGTCCAAGCCAGGGAGCAAAAATGGTTGTGACCTTATTGCCTATATATGCATTTTGCCTCAACTAATCTTTCATACAGGGTTAGATTGTAGTTTCCAATCTACATTTCAATGCAGTTTTTTTGTTCTTCTCTTTGGTCATAGCAACAAGCAAACAAGAAATTAAGTATCTTCTTCCTGGACATTTCAAAATTAGCATATCGTGTGAAATACTTCCAGCCCTAAAAAAAATTTTAAAAAAATCTTCCATAAATGTCTGCTGGATATTTTGTAATTTGGAAAGTTGACACAAATAAAGAATCCCTGCAGAAATGACATATTTGCAGATCTCTACTATTGTGGGCCACATCCTGCTTGCCTAACTCACAGGAGTGAAAGAATTCAGGTGAGTAAAGTCAGTAGGATGCAGCTAATATGAGGTTTGCCTTCAGATTTTCGTATGGAACAAAAATCCATTGATGTTAAATGTTCGGGAGCCTTTCTCAAAGTTCTCAAATGTTTATGGAAACATTTTCCTTAAGAAAACCATTACTCTTGCCTGCATCCTTTCCATAGATCTACATAGCTGAAATAAAAGGAAACAAACACATTTTAGGTGGGATTTTGCTTTATGGTTTCATATTCCCAGTGCCTTTATTATTATGATTATTGTTCATAAACGTGACTTTTTCCTTTAGTGGTAGAATGGCAATAGGATGGATATTTTTGTTTACTTGAACAAATAAAGAGAGAAAAAGATACCTGCCTAGATAATTAAGATACCTAAAAAGAGTTATTTTACTCTTCATTACACAAGAACTAGGGGTCACCAAATGCAATTAATAGGCAGCAGGTTTAAAACAAACAAAGGAAGTATTTTTTCACACAACGTACAGTCAGTCTGTGGAACTCTTTGCCAGAGGATGTTGTAAAGGTCAAGACTATAATAAGGTTAAAAAAAGAACTAGATAAATTCATGGAGGATAGGTCCATCAATGGCTATTAGCCAGGATGCTCAGGAATGGTGTCCCTAGCCTCTGTTTGCCAGAAGCTGGGAATGGGCGACAGGGAATGGATCACTTGATGATTACTTGTTCTGCTCATTTTCTCTGGGGCACCTGGCATTGGTCACTGTCAGAAGACAGGATACTGGGCTAGATGGACCTTTGGTCTGACCAGTGTGGCCGTTCTTATGTTCTTAATCAACAAATCATCATTACAAAACCAACAGAAACCTGCAACAGCACAGCAAAAAACAATCTCCCTGTAACAACAGAACAGCCTGTCAGCTAAAACATGCCCATTTTAAATCCCACAAAAGCACTCACTGGCTGCTGTGTATCATGTACAAGAACATTTATGTACTTAAGTATATAGAATCCTTTGCTATAAATTATGTGACAAGTCACAACACAAGGAAAACATGTTATTTTCCAATCCATTCATTACCGCACAGAATTAATTGGTCACTACATGCAAAGTGATGTTTAACTCTGTTATTTCCTCCAATTTAATCTTGTATCCAGAAAGAATTCAATTAGAATGCAGAATATATTGTGAAACCACGAAAGAAAGGAAGCTATAGTTCACATTCTGAACAGGTGACGAAAGTCTAACTTTCTCATCAATTATTTCTAACGCCCAAGGGGCCCAAAGGGGCTTTGTTGCTATTGAGAGAATGTCATCTGGGCAAATCTTTCCCTCTGCCCCGGGGTAAATTCCCTATAATAGCCAAATAACTAAAAACATAAGGAAACATTGTGTGTGGTCTCGACAGCCTTTCAATTCACCAGTCCCAAAGGGCTAAGTGATTGACTACCTAAAGTCTTTGAAATTTCCCAGGTAGTTCAATGTGACTGATGCAGCACAGCCTTGGAAACCTCATTGATTCATTCTGGAAGTCACTAATAGATATTCAAAGCGCCTTTGCACTAAGACAGCAAGATTCTGGTTGAACAGCAATGAAAACTGCTCAGCAAGGCAGGCAGACTGAACTTGCTTTTCCACAGGATCTATAAAATAACTAATAAAGCCTTAAGTTATATGAAAACTTGTTAGCATTTATATTTTAATACACAGCTTGTAAAGATCTAGCTGTGATACTCTACCTAGGATATAAAGGACAGGCAAAACCTTGGCAGTCTACTAGTATTTTAGTTAGCATTAAACTTCAGTGAAGCTACATTGTTACAAGAAGCATCTGGACCTATTCAGAAATCATTTTTAAAAATCAACCCTCTGATGATTTTGCAGCTATGTTACCCCACAGGGGGCTTGGGATTCCTTTTGCTTCACAGTGTGCATCATGATACATTTGAAATGGACACTTGCTTTCTGAATGGTAAACAGATAAGTAAACTAAAGGCTGTGGAGTGACTAAAATTCTTTAGGGATAATATGAACTCTCAGTTACCCAAAATTTTCTCCTGCATCCTAGAAATTATGGTCCAGGACACTACTCCTTAGTTGGTCAAACCAAATTTCTTCCTACAATCTTCAGCTGACAAGATGAGACTATTTTATCATAGTAATGGCTAAAATGGTACCTTTTGAACAATGTCACCTGATTGCTAACACTGAAAAAGACTGTCAAGGCTGACCAGTGCCTGCTCACAGAAACAGAAGCAGAAGAGGCACAGAATACAGAGCCCACAGGCACTTGGCAGAGCAGGACACTATGATGTGTATTCAGACATTCAATAAGGCAGTATTTGTAGGATGTGTAAGTATAGTGTGCACACATCATCACATTCACCCCCATGAACCATCTCAGAGAAGGTAGCTCTAATTTCACTTCAGATGTCCCTTAAACATACATTTTTCTTTCAGTTCATCCACGTGACTAGTTTATCATCAGGCTCCCAGTAATTATGAACTGTTCTGTCAGTCATGAGAGAATTGTGTTCCATTATGCAACCCAACTAACCAGGTTGCATGCCGGAGAGTCCTGAGGGACTGGATAAGAGAGACCCAGCTCTCAAGTCCCTGGAGAAGCAACAGAGGGAAATACTCTAAGCCTGAATCCTATTGGTAAAAGATACTTAAGAAAGATGCTTCTTGAAGTGGCCCATGAACTAGCTTGTCTATAATGTTATCCAAGAAAGGGACATTAGATACAGAGTAATATCACTGCTATTAAGTGATTGTTTTTTGGACAAAAGTTAAATAATGGCATATTATCATGTTGATGTAAGTCTACCCCAACACACACACATACACAGGCTTCCATTAGCCAAGAGTATTGGACTAATTTGCAAATGGTGGAATAAATTTCCTGATGCTTTCAGAATCCTTACCAGCAAAACATGTCTGCAGCTTTATTAGGGACACTACTAATTTGTCCCTGCTTTCACAAAGTCATGGTGACTGGCTTAGAATAAATACATGTTGCCTGCACAGAAGTGGAAGATACTTGAGTCTGAAACCAAGGGAAGGCTATGTTAGCTGGTTAGACAGCTCGCTTTCCAGGACACTTCACCTGAGGGAGAGACTCTAAGGAACAGGATTTCTTAGTCTCCTTTGTGGCCATATCATAGGATTGTATATCTCCTTGTGCTACAGTTAATTGGATATGGGTCTGATTTTCTGCCACTTATGATTCAGCTTCCTACTTTTCCACTTCATCAATGAAACTTGGTGAACTGTGAGGACAGATCAAGATCAAAGGGTGTTTAGGGGCCAGATCATGGTTGGTGATGGCTATCAGATGTTTATAATGACCTATTAGGACTGTCAATATACTGGTCTGGTTGCTGAACACCATTTTCCACCAAAAACTTCTGGAAACCCTTTGGATCAATGAGACTTCAAAGTTGGACCAGCACAAATGGACCATCTATTGGGTTGGAAGGACCTAACCTCTGCCTGGAGGAGATACGTGACAGATACATTATATTACTATACACACCTATTACCGAAGTTTCCCAGGAAAATGAATCATGAGAAATGACAAGATATGGGGCCACAGCAAATGTATACGTTGATAATTCTTTGCCTGATCTATTACCAAATAACAATAGCGTAATATTGAATCCTTTTGTCTGAAGCAGATTTCTGCACTTTGCCGCAGCCTCTTTTTACACTTCAGGTATACATTCTCTTGCTTAGTCATATCTGTGATGCAATATGCTTCTTGTCTATATTCATTCAATGCATGGCAGGTTAAAACTGCTGAACCCTAGGCTGTTTTTAAGAGTATACTAATGCCCCATGTCTTTGACTCAGCTTTTAATTCACTGTATTGTTTTACTTGGAACAGTGTTTTAGTTTTCTCTACTACTATAAAGTGCTCTGAGGCATTTTAGTTAAGGCCAGTATTTAAAATAAAGTAATTGATTGAATGTTAATTCATCTAGATTAGCAGAGTCACAAATTATTCTTACGAGCTTTATTGACATGATGTTTTAGAGGCTAAAAAATAAAAGCAATTTATTGGAGCGGGAGGAGAAATTCTTGTGTATTGGGTTCAGACTCAGGTTCTCATCTGACTAACAGGAAGAACAAAAGAAAAGTCTAAAAAACATAAGGAGCATTGGGAGAAACTTAGAGAAAGAAAAAATTCTCTGAAAACTGGTAAAGATGAGAAATTCAGTTTGGATTTGTTATTAATTATTATTATTATTATTATTACTTATGCTAAAGAATTCTGAGACAAGAAAGGGGCATTCTAGAGCATGTCAGATTCTTATTCAGGTGAACACAAATTGTTATAGTAGTAGGTTAGATAGTTCAGATGGAACATGAGGATCAAGGCTCAGTCTGAATCAGGCTTTGGGAGTGTGTAGCACTGGATTTTAAGGATACTTTATGCTATGGAATCACTTGTTCATATTAGGTGTCTGTTGATCTCCAAGCTGAAAGAATGGGTCAGTTCTCAGCTCCTGCTACCTGAGAACTGGCACAGGAAAATTAGTACTGATTAGCAAACTCAATGCAAAGACCTTGCAATATTAGGAAATGACAGATTAACATGCGTAAGGGTATGTCTACATTGCAACATTACCCCGGGCTCAGACTCAGGCTCAAGCCAAACCCCTGCCCCTTCCAGCCACAAACAAATTGCACTAACCCAGGTCTCAGACCCAGGGTCCCAGGACCCTGCAGGACTGCAGGGTCTGAGCCCAGGCCAAGCCTTGACCCAAGGTTTGAGCCCTATTGCTTTGCAGTGTAGACGCAGCCCCACTTGACTCAGGTCCTGGGAGTCTTCCAAAAATCTCACAATCCCATCCCACAATCCCATGGTCCAATTTCTTTTGTCCTTTCTATTTCAGGAATCTTCAATCTACTCTATTGAAAACTGAAGCAACTGCCCTTGGTATATTGCTTCATGGTCATGGGAGCACAGCCAGATTTTGGTGAATCTCTGGTGCAGGGCCAGCAAAACTGTGGGCTTAAGTAAGAGTACCAGGAATGACCACACACACAAGCAAGTGGCAAAGAAGCTGGCAGCTTTGCAAATTTATCAGATTGGTGACCAGTGCAGGGAGCAGATTAAGTGTCTTAAGAGTGAGTACCGGAAAACCAGGAACCAGAACCACACCTTGGTCAACTTGTTAAAATCATGTTCATTTTATGAGGAGTTTGACCGGGTGCTGGGTATTTTACCCAGCATGGAGCCAACTATGGTGTGTGATGACCTGCTCAGCTGGGATGGTGCCCTGCTGACCTCAGAATCCAGCAAAGGGACTGATGGGAGCCAGCAGCAGGGACAGAGTGGGGACAATGAAGTCTCTCTGTTGCTGAAACTGGTTCCAGAGCAGGCTTTGGAGCAGAAGCAGCAGCCAGCACATTCTGGGGACATATTCAGAGGAGCTGATCCTGCTGCAGACACACACAGGACAGAAGCCACTCTGAACCCAGTAGTAAGTATCTGCTTCCATCTTAATGTTTATTAATACAGTAATGGAAGGGATTTCCGCTCTATGAACCAATGCTAACAGTATTTATCCTCTGCTGGCAGATTGTATGACAGCAGCATGGATCTCCCCACTACCACCACATGGAGTTCAAAAAGGCAACTGGGACATGCAAATAGTAAAGAATACCTTTAAAGTGTATTTTCACTGGAAACGTGCAGATTTTTGCTAGGACCATTCCTATTTCTTAAAAATAATTGTTACCCAGGGTTCTTTCAACCCAAACCTCTTGGTAACTTTTACTCTGTCCGAGGTGGTGTCAGGAAATAAATCAGGGGAGACATGGCCGTCCAACCGATAGATGGCTGGCACAAACAGGACAACACAAGAGTGCTTTCACTTCAAGCTAAACTTTACTTAGTCTCAAGCACTTACACATGTCTACAACAGGTTAGTAAAACACCCCCAACACTCGATAATTACCGAAGCTGAGTGTGGCTCTCGAATGTCACAGCAAAGGGGAACACAAGATGCATCCAGAGGGAGAGACCAGTCCTCAAACTTTTCCCCCTTATTTATACATTATTAATACAATGACATGTCACTTAAAGAAACCTTGTTAAGCAAGCAGTTTCAACAGCCAAGCCAGAGGTTTCCTTCTGATTATTGATTAACCAGGTGTGGTTTTTTTCCAGAGAGTTTGCAGCCTATAATATGACAGAAATATTTATAACATAACTTCGTTTGTTTGCCAATACCTCTATGTTAGTAGCATCCAGTACTCCAACTTCTAATCCAGTTCCACCTAAAGCAGTTCAATACATTTCTTGGGAGCCTTTTCTTTAGGCTACCCACCCCTTCTGACTGCCAGGCAAATCCAATAACTTTCAGTAGTTCACACTGAGATAGTATTAGGGCAGCTATACCTTCACTGGGCCTTTACTTTACTGCACCTTATAGTAATTAAGGAAATTGTTGCAATGGCTTTTCCTTCCTTACATCCAATGTCATACAACACCCAGGTGACTTCAGCTGGGCTTGCATGCTGGAAGTTGACTAAGAAGTAATAATTGGCAAGTTTTATTCTTTTAGTAACCAATGTTTTTACATACCCTTTTTTCCTTGGTAATTTCATTTTGTGCTTTAATATTTTTTTTTATGTCCACCCTTTTATTCCCACCAACAGATAAACCTTGTGTCTCATGCATATTTTGCCTTTAAATGTGTCTACCACCTAAGGATGTTTCCCTGTTAACAGACTGGCATATCTTGACCTCCGCCCTTCTGCAACATTGGTTTCTGTAAATACAGTTAAAATGCTTGTTCATCCTTTTCTGCCTAACTGCCTAATGCACTATTTCCTTTTTTTGTAACACAATACACAATAATGCTAGCAACGAGACAAACAACACAAAACATAGAACACAAAACAGAATCTTTGTTGCGGCAGTAGATCCAGGTTCCACAAGTACTCTTCGTTCTTTTTTATGGTATTCTGGGTTGCTCTTCAGCTGGTACCAGCTTTTCCTGATTTTGTGGAAGACAAAAAGAACATGTTTCTACCCCTTTTGGGGCTTAAAATATCCCTTCTTTTTACAAATATCCTTGCTGATTGCAGGCAAAACAGAGGAATTACCCCCATACTTCCCTGTGTTTTTGTTCTATAGGCAGGCCAGGTATCAATGGCTCCTACCTTTTAAGAGTTTAGGGGAAATTATCCCACTGTTCAGTTATTAAATTTATGAGGTGGTGTACCTCAGTTTTTCTTCTTATACAGCAGACCACGTTTGTAATGTTTTTTTCTGCTGTGCAAAGCTTTAAGTTTATTCACAGGTAATAGCTGAGAAGCATCATTACCATACCACCTTAAAGGTTTTTTTTCAAAAATCATACACACTATATATTGTTACAGGGGTACTTATTAACATTAAATTTATCCCAGTGTTTAATATTAACATCATATCTATTAAAAGTATCTTGTTATACTACGCCTTTTATTTAGACAATTTGTTTTTCAGGCCAGTGTGTTTAATGTTCTCTAGAAATTTTTGCATAGGCTTTTTAATTTAATTATATCCTTGGAGGTTGGTGAATTAAAAGGTAGGGGTGTCATGCATATAAGCAGACCCCTTTTGTGCCTGTCTTCAGATTTCAGCATTGCATACACACCCACAAAAGTATATTTTTTCCTACTTAGGGTTAACCTGTCCTTCTCTTATTTTTAGGTTTGACTTTTTCCACCTTCCTGTGGAGGGTCATAATTTGAGCCTTTTGGTTTCAGGTAGTTTGTTTGCTGACCAGGTATGTCCTTTATCTGCAGCTCCTTTGTGCTGCCATTTATGGGCAGTTCTCTTCTTCCTCTATTAGTTCGGTGATTTGCATTAACACAGAGGCTTCCTGGCTTGCTTTTGGATCCAAAGCCATCAGCAGCTCAGAGACCCTGTCTTAAAAGGGACACAATCAACTTCCACCCAGAGTTTTGATTTCTTTCACTTTCAACTCCTGAAAACACAACCTATTGTGGCTCTAACAGGATTTTAATTAAGTAGCATGTTCTGTTTGCATTTCTTTTACCCCTTCTACAATACACACTGCACATGTCCTGGAAAAATGCACATTCCTTTCATAGTTTAACTTCTATAACATTATATTAGCCATATCCATTTTGTTTCTTTTGTGCTCACAGAGTTTTCATGTATCTTTATCAAAGTGACAGTCTGATTACTCAGAGCCACCTTAAGGCTCTGTGTTTCTAATGTTGCTGCTACTTTTTTTTTTTTGTTTTTTTTTTTGCGCCTCACCCCTGCTGTTACTCCAGAGGGGCACTGTCTTTTTTACTTTCTTATTTTTTTACTACAGCTCTTATCTGCTACTTTATTACAAAAAAAAACCAAAACAAAAAGAAACAGAATTTCTCCCCATTCTCTTGGGTTTGACTGCCCTGCTGCAGCCACTGGTCTTTAAAAAGATATTGAACTTTAAAAAGCACTGAGGTCCCTTAAGGGTTAAATGCTAAATCCCAAAGCCAAATACTAGTTACCTATGTCTGGCAAAAAAAAAAAAGTGTCTGACAGTTTTGCAACTTTGAATGAAAGATTCAGATGGATTTTTAGTGGTATTATTTAAAACCAAAACAAAACAAAAACCAATTTATCTTAAACCTACAAAACAGAGTTTTACAATCCAGGAGTGTTGGTTTAGGTCCTAAACACTCCACATATGTACACAACATATTTATACACACACAAAGAGATACATACATACTCTTTTGCTTAACATCCCTTACACTGCTTTAATTTTTACACAGCTGTATATAGATGACATTGGTATACATTTCGAATCAGTTTGTTCAGTCAAATGATTTAAACCAGATTGTCTTTTTGCCTGGCTTATTACAACATTCCTTTGGGAAAAGGCCCATTTTTCCTTCAGAATGGCTGTAAAGAAACCAAGATTTTTTTTTTCTATAACACTTTTCTTGTTAACATTTTTACAAGGTTCAACTGCTTAATTCCCTCCATCCTCTGCAGAGTTAACTTCTCATTCTCTTTCCGTAAATCAGTTGCTAATCTCCCAAAATGACACCTTCATCAACTCAGGGTACCTACAGGATCGGCGAGTAGTGTACGATGTATCGTGGATGTCTGGACGTGATAAATCAATCCGCTAATCGATACTCCACCTCGGCAGAAGGAGTAAGCGGCGTCAACGGGGGAGCCACACCAGTCAACTCGCCGCTGTGAGGACGGCCAGGTAAGTCGAACTAAGATACTTCGACTTCGTAGCTGAAGTTGCATATCTTAGTTCGAACCCCCCCGCTAGTGTAGCCTAGGCCTTAGAATTTACCATTCTAAGTACTGTCCCAGGGATTTGAATTCCCCATGCCTGTACTTACTCCTTTCCTTACTCCTGCCACCTTGCCCCTCAGGGCTCCCAACCTGTTTTCCAGTCTCTTTATCTGGTGCCTGCCTGCTTGTCTGGTCCTGATCCTGCTTTCCTCGCTGAACTGCCCCTTCCCATCGGCACAGGCTTTGTCCCACTAACCTTCTAGCAAGGAGAGTGGGCTCCTCAACTACCCCCACCCTCACCCCCGGTCCCTTTTCTTTGTTCCCTTTCTCGCTTGTTGCTCCGGGGTGGTCATTCTGCCAGATAGGTAGTGACCCTTTCTGACCGAAGGCACAGGTAATTTGCTATTGTTTACTATCTTAGACTCCATCAGTTCAGTCCAAAAGACCTTAGGCTGCCCGCATTCTCTCCACCAGATTTGTTACCTGCACAAAATTCTCTGTTACTCACACACTCAAGGGCACCCACCTTTACCCCAGTTCCTAGGGCTCAAGGCATAACCCTTTTAATTTAGGCACCCCCACCCTTTCCCAGTTCCTAGGGCTCCATGCGAAAAGCACTTAACTTTACCCCTCCGTGGGCTCTGGGCTCTACTCCGCCATGGGCTCCGAGCAAACACCCTTTCCCTGTGGACTCTGGGCTTAATATTTTGCAGGTTTACGGGGTCTTTTACCAGTGAAAGAGCCTTACACAGTAATGTACTACATAACCTCTATTTATTAACAATCACCAAAAACAGAATGCACAAGCTACACACAGTGCTCACCACTCCCAATAAGACGAATTAACTTTTCTTGATGTCCAGTCAGAGTCAGGTCTGTCTGGGGGACTCCAATTTCTGAAAGATGTCATTGGCAGAGTGTTAAGGTCTGGCAGCTCTGATCTTTCGGGCTGTGTCCTGGAGTTGGTTCCCTGTCTCTGGACATAATTTCTCCACTCGAGCAGGCAATCAGCCTGAGTTCTGAGTCTCAGGAATAGAATGTATCCGTAAATTAACTTGCGAACTGCGACATGGGAACTTGTAGGGAGCGACCTCACCCTGCCGTTTTTAACCTCCTATTGCAATGGACAAACTACAAACTGTTTGTACCATCCGTCTCCTTCCTCTCTACCAATCCTCGCTGGAGCCTCCAAATTCTGTTACCCAGGGTTCTTTCAACCCAAAGCTCTTGGTAACTTTTACTCTGTGCGAGGTGGTGTCAGGAAATAAATCAGAGGAGACACGGCTGTCTGATTGATAGATGGCTGGCACAAACAGGACAACACAAGAGTGCTTTCACTTCAAGCTAAACATTACTTAGTCTCAAGCACTTACACATGTCTGCAACAGGTTAGTAAAACAGCCCCAACCCTCAATAATTACCGAAGCTGAGTGTGGCTGTGGGGAACACAAGATGCATCCAGAGGGAGAGACCAGTCCTCAAACTTTCCCCCTTTATTTATATATTAGTAATACAATGCCATGTCACTTAAAGAAACATTGTTAAGCAAGCAGTTTCAATGGTCAAGCAAGAGGTTTCCTTCTGATTATTGATTAACCAGGTGTGGGGTTTTTTTTCCAGAGTTTGCAGCCTTGCAGCCTAAAATGCATGTATCAACAACTTCAACACAATTCTTATCATGAAGGACACGGTGTCAGTCTGCCTTTCTGTGGCACCCAAAACCCCCTCCCCTCCTGCCTTGGTTAAGCTAAGCCTGCTGCATGGCCACTTTACGGCCTGCTGACTTGGCTGCTTTTAGCAATAAGCAATAGTGGTTTCAGGCACTTTACTGTAAGAATGCCACTCTAAAACCATTCTACAGTCTATCAAGCCAGCTGGAAACAGTGAACTATGTATGTGTGTTTGGGGAAATGTGTTCCATTCACAAAGCTAGTCCATTTCAGTTAGAGGTAGTCCGTGAGGTCCATAGGTGACAAAATCATTTGTCCCAAATATGCCAGCAGTTTTAAATTTTGTCCAGAAATGTGCCAGCGGTGAGGAGGGAAAAGGCTGTGGATTTCTGTGTTTTTGCATGCAGTCATAACAGGCGAAGTCATATGGAAGCTAATGTAGCATCCTGTTGATTCCCTGATGAATTCTAACTCAGTTGTGTGTGTTGATAGATACAGACTTTTCCTGAAGCAGGAGCTCTACATAGTCACATTTCAGGGAAAGACATATTTTACAGGGCCACCTCACTAGCTGATTGGCCCACTCCACTCATAGATGTGCTGCTCAGCCAATATACATTTTAATACTTCTGTGCATAAGCACCGAATTCCCCTCTTTCCTGTGAGTGCTCGACACCCCCTCTGCCCCTGGTCCCACCCCCACTCCACCCCTTCCATGAGGCCCCGCCCTTGCCCTGCCTCTTCCCACCCCTGCTCCACCCCCATTCCAACCCGTTCCACAAAGTTGCCACCCCAACTCGGCCCCCTCCCTGCCCCTATTCCAACCCCTTCCCCAAATCCCGCCCCGGCCCCGCCTCTTCTCCTGTGCACGCCACGTTCCCGCTTCTACCCCTGCCTCCCAGAGCGTGCTAACACTCCCAAACAGTTGTTTGGCAGCAGCTGGGCGGGAAGCGCTGGGAGAAGCAGGGACACGGTGCACTCAGGGGAGGAGGAGGTGGGACGGGGGGTGAGGGGAGCTTGGCTGCTGGTGGGTGCAGAGCACCCACTAATTTTTCCCCATGGGTGCTCCAGCCCCAGAGTACCCATGGAGTCGGTGCCTATGCTTCTGTGGTATAAACTGCAGATTTCCCACCAGCGGCTTAGAAAAACATCTCCCTTTGTCAGTCAATTACCACAAGAACTGTTATGTCCTCCAAAATGCGGAAGGCCTGAAATCACAGAAAAAGCTTTTGTAGCATGGCCACTCATAGCATACTCCTCCTCCCTCAGCCTTCCTCCTCCCCTCCCCCCCCAAAAAAAACCCCAAGTAGTTTTGTAATTTTCTAAAATAAAAAAAGCAGTTTGGATTTTTAACTTATCATTGTGCCTGCAATTCTTCCACTGTGATTAACCAAGCTGTATCCAGGAGGCTTCTATGGTCTGAAGCATCCTTCTCACAATATATTGAAGTTCAGTTGGTAAATGTATCATTTTATGTCCTTAAAATTCCATGAGGCATTTTTCTGTGCTCCTGCAGTGAGTTCTTTGAGACAATAACCCCATGTCTTATCCTGATCCAGGCCCCTGGATGTCTACTGGCTGAAGAACCTCCTAAGCTCACCCACATCGCAGCAGCAGCCTGAGCCAACGCCCCTTCACAGACTGTTCCAAGAGGAAGTTTTTCCATGATGAACTTATGGTTGAAGTTCTGGATGGGGCCAACAAGTAACTCCAGTGCCAAAGAGAGAGGGACTTGTGATGGCAGGAAAGGCATGCTGAGAGGCAAAAGGCAAGGCTCAGGCTGGCAGCACAGCTTGAGGACAGGGTTTCAGCCTGGGAGCAGGCACTTGCTTTGCAGTTCCTGGAAGAGGAACAGTGGCTAAGGGAGGAGGACAGAGCTCAGCAGAAAGAGCTGTTTGAGTGATTCATGTCACTAATGATCTCAAGAGTAGCATCCTCTGCTGCATCATCTAAACCACAGCCTGAGTCCCCTGCATGATCCTTGCAGCAGTCCAGAAGCAGCTTGAAAGACTCCATGGCTGGGTGACCCATGCAATTGGGCCCCATGAGTGGCTGGGCAGAGCAATCTTGCCCTACGCAGCCCTCCATATTAACCCTCTCCTCTTTGGATCCCTCCACCTCCTTCCCCTAGAGCCACATGCCCAGCAAATGGGAAAAGAACAATGGAATAGTAATTACATTTCAACAGAGAGTTGTTGCCATCCTGAAGAAAAAAAACAGTGCCATGCAAATTGTTGGTTGTTTTGCATGTGGATGGGGCAGATTAAAGACTCCTTCAGCCTCAGGTAGATACAAAGCCTCCTGCGGTGCAGAGGGAGTGTGATGCTAGAGATTCAAACATGAACAGACTATGGGTAATTGCTATTTTCTATTGCACGGTATGAAAATATTGCCACATTTTATTCTCGGGCTTTTATTGATTTATTTCTTGTTTGTTCATACTTTCAGGGGCGGCTCTAGAAAATAGGCTGCCCCAGGCAGCGCGGTGTGCTGCGCCGCCTCTCCTCGTCCCGCGGGGTCCTTCCCGCCGCTCCGGTTGCTCTGAGCTCCCGCACGGACGGGCCGGGGACGACGGCGCGCCGCAGCGCGCCAGCCGCACGGCGACCTCCTCCCGCCGGCCTGCGGGGGACGGTGCGGTCGGGCGCGGGCGCGGCGCGCTCGGCAGCTGCTGCCGCGCAGCCCGCGGAGCGGCGAGCGAGCCGAGCGCGCCAGCGCCCCCCGCGATGCCTCCCTCAGTCCCCGTCCGTTCGGGCCCCCGACTCCCCGCAGGCACCGCCCAGGCACGAGGCCCGCTGCCCAGCCACCCACCCCTAGGCCCGGCTAGGGCTTGCCCCCTTTGCTGGTGCCTCATACTTTACATACACAAGCCAAGTGCAACTTTAAAGAAATCAGTGAGGATTTCTGTTGAAGAGGGCTGTGTGCTGATTATTTATCTTATGCCCTGTTATCTCCCGCTTTGTATTTCCCTTCTTTTTTCCCATGCCAGAGTGCTGAGTGATAACAGCTTTCTGCTGATGCCATCGCTTTTTGCTAAGAGTAATTGGATTGTGATTGGCCATGCTGCGGCTGTGGGGTGAGGAAGAAGCTTCCCCCTGCTCATGTGTTGTGCAGAGTCCACTCATAATAGCTGTCCCTGAGTTCCATGTGCTCTGGGAATATTGGGTCTACTCCCTCCTGCTCCTCTCCCACCAAAGAATACAACAGGAATGGGTAGGTTCATGCTCCTAGCCCCCAGACCCAGCAGAGCTCACATGTAATGAGTAAAGCTGGGAGAGACTGTGACACAAACTCTGAACTGTTCCTTGTGAGATGGTTTAGCTGTCACCCACTACATAGGACTGCTATGGTTTTGGCCCGAAGACTTACACTAATGTTAGAAAGCGAGGGGCTTATTGGGTATATGTGGTTCCTGGAGTTTTATTGGTAGATTACTGATCTACCCTACATGAAACTACAAGTGTTACAAATTTTCCTATCCTAACATGTAGTCCATTTTTTACTTTGGGTAATATTATCAAAGCACTTATGTGGCCTTGGAACCCATTGATTTTCTACAGGCTCTTAAGTGACCAAGGTGTTTTAGAAAATTTCACCCTATCAGATCCTACAAAAAGAGTAGGACTGAACTAGATCAGTCCTTGAACTGGAGAGACCTAAAGAAAGCCAAGGGTGATTCAGTAAGTGGCACTCTTCCCTCTGAGTTAGTAATGAACCGATGCCCAAACTAAGAGGGTACAAGAGGACACTGTGAGCAGATGACAGTGCTATTCTTTTGGATGAGACATATAATTGAGGTTCTGACTACTAGCAGACTTTAAAGATCCCATGGCACATGTTTTGCAACAGGAGAAGTATTCTCCCCAGTGTTCTAGCCAAATTTCAATGGGGGTAATTAATTGTGGTAGATTCTGACTCAGAAAATCCCCCCTGTGACTTTCTAATTGGATAAGTCTTCACTTCCTGCCCCAAACTGTTGTATAATGTTGCTGCAGTCTGTTAAAAAAGCTGCCATATTTCACCACTGAAGTGGCTGCATTTCAGTGAGGAAGTGACCCTTGTGTGTGTAGGTTTTTTGGAAAATATTTTGAAAATTTAAAGTATAATTATTTATTATTTTTTTCCTTTATTAAATTTGTAAAACACTTTGGAAGAACTGAGGATGGAAGGTGTTATATAAATATAATATCTTATTTTGCACTAGTTCTTATGTAAAATATTATATGGATTCATATCTTTCACAGCCTATACATTTACTACATATTTTCCAGGAATCTGTCTCTACTTCAGTTGTTCCAAAGTCACGATCAGGAGCTCAAAGAAACATTTTTAGTACCTCTATCACTTTTGTTCTATCTCGTGAACTAAAAATACATATTCCTGGAGTGGTGCTAAAAGACCAGTACTACCAATCTTTTCTAAAAGAGAGATTTCAAACTATCCAGTATCTGCAAACATGCAGTGACTCAAATGTCACCCTGAGAGTCTTTTACAAAATGCCTGCTACTGAATGCCCCCAAAGCTTTGAAATCGATAGCAGCAATTATACACATGTCTAAAAGAGCCTCCCCTCTTTGGTAACTGATATCCTCTACACCACAAGTGGGTACTACACAGCAAAGCAAAATCTGCCTTCATCACTAACAGTAGTTAGTTTCTTTCTGTTAACATATAACTGAATGTCATGTCATTATCAGCACTGTGTTTTGGGAGGACTTTATGTTTGTGGGCATTTATCTGTTTTCTTTCAGTTGGCTAATTACAGCTACACACTGTCCAGCTGGAAATGTTTAACCCAATCCATGCCCCATTTTCTGCGGCTGCCCCAACAAGGCTTTTAGGGATTTTAGCTGCATGTGGGGGCAGGGGAGGGAAGAATAACTCCAAAATGGATAGTGAACTGTTTTGAGTCCCACTTATTCTTGTTATTGCAAAGCAAACTGTGTCAGAAACAAAATTACAGATCTCTCTTTTTGTTTAGACAACATGAGGCCCAGTGCTACTCACATGGAAGGCAGGAGCAGTTTTGCAATAGACTTTGGTGGGAGCAGGTTGAGACCTTACTTTGTAACTGACAACTTTTCTACAAATAAATTGTAATTGTAAACTTTCCTCTTCTGCTCTCTTTTGCCACTGACATGGGGAAAGACTAAAGTCCAAATCTCGCAAATACTTATGTACAGGCTTAGTTTTACACATGTGAGTAGACCTATACATTTCAATGGGGATTTTCATAAAGTTCAACGCACATGTAATAATTTGCAGGATCCTTGCTTAATCTTTCTAAGTAAAAATATCAACAAAAATATATTATGATACTGAATTTTATTGAGGCTCTGATCTAAACTCTAGCTAGGGCCATATATACAATTTATGCTCCAGTCTTCAAAAATGCACGTGGTTAGTTTTACTCATGTAAGTACTGTACCTCAAAATAATAGCCTGTACCCCAATATTTACCAGTTGTATATAGTTATGATATTTTGTACAAAGTGCCCTTATGAGCTCATGTTAGCCATGTAATCTCATTGACTTCAGCTGGAACTGCTCCTGGGAGTAAAGTGCAATTGCTATGTAATAAGCTAGGAATACTGAGATGTACTATTTTCATGAATATTCAGGGCCGCCGAGAGCAGGTTCGGGCCCCGGTGAAAACAATTTTTCAGGCCCCCTAGCAAGGGCGGACTGGCTAAACAGGGCCAATGAATCCAGGGAAGTCAGGCCCCCTACCAGACCACCGGGCCCCGGTAATTTGTACTTGCTCCCCCCCCAACCTCGTTGGCCCTGTGAATATTGTATGTGACCTGCTCAGTGAGAGATTATTGGATAATGGGTGTGACACACTGTACCTCAAAATAATAGCCTGTACCCCAATATTTACCAGTTGTATATAGTTATGATATTTTGTACAAAGTGTGCCTTATGAGCTGAAAAGCCATGATTTGCTGAAACATTGTCCTGTTTAAATGTGTGTATCATCAATTATCAGAGGAGTAGCCATGTTAGTCTGGATCTTTGCTGCTGTATCATCAATGTATATGAAGTTAGGACATTTTATTAAATGTTTGTTACTGAAACTTGTTGTGAGTCTGGGAAATGCCTACAGACTAGCTCCTTAGAAATAACAAAGGGACTATAAACAAAGGACTTGCATGTCATCCCTGGAGACTGCTCAAGCCTCACATAGACAAAAGGTGGGAGAAAGGAATTTGCATTCACCTGAGACACACTTAAATCTCACACTTACACCACAGACTTTGTGGGAAGCAGAGGCCAGCACATCCCTCGGCCCGCGCTGCTTCCTGCAGCCCCCTTAGCTTGGAGCGGCGAACTGCAGCCAGTGGGAGCCGCGATTGGCCAAACCTGCAGACGCAGCAGGTAAACAAACCAGCCCGGCCCGCCAGGGGGCTTACCCTGGTGGGCCACGTGCCAAAGGTTGCCGATCCCTGACCTAGCTGCATAGGGGGTTGTGGGAAGAACAAAGAGGAAGGCAATAGCCCCAGAACACACTTGAAAGCCAAAGAGGAAAGCTATCATTTCAAGGACCTTACATGCCATCTCCAACACATTGCAAGCCTTGTTCTGCCAAGTCTGGAAATTAGATAAAAGGGCTATAAGCAGTTAAAAAGTAACAGTCTCTGGGAAGTGGGGTGACCAAAAAGATTAAGCAGTTTTAAAGGAGACTCTCCCAGACAAAGGAGAAATTGTGATTGTGAGTTAAGGGAACGGCCTATGGGAGACAAGCTTTGAGATCTCAGGGGGTTATAGGAAGCTTAGACCTACCAGAGTCTAAGGGTGCTGGACAAAAGTCAGGACTGTGGTGGTAATCATGGCTGATACACAGAGGCCTGATCTGAGAGTTGGAGAGTTGGAGAGTTGGAGAATCATGTGATTCCCTCCTGAGAGAGGTGAGGGCTTGAGGCCTGAGACCTTAATAGGCATACACTCAAAGAAACCAGGAGGGCTCAGAGGCACAGTTAGGCCAGTAAACATGGCATATGCATAAGAATTTGTAGGATCAGAGTTTACATACTAACTTTCACAGGCAAATCATTGCAAATTAGCCTCTCTATCCAGAAATAAACCCAGCAAAGTTACTGTGTTAAAAAAAAAATCTCAGTTTTTTATCAAACCAGCATGTTGACATCTGTGAGAAAATAGCATACATCAAGACGCAGTAGATGAATAAGTCGGCTCTGATAATTTCACCATATATAGAAATCTTTTCTTTTTTAAAAGATACAATAAGTAGACAAAATTACCATCCTGCTGACTGAAAGCAATCCGAGATGTACTATATTAGTCACTGTGTGGAGAGGAATAACTGTTCATGTTATGCACAAGACAGAAGCAAAATTATTTGAGGCTAATCTGAAATTCAGAGCTGCACCTTCTTGATGACACCCTCCATATAACGAACAACAAAAGGAGAGCAGTCCTGCTAATTAGAAATGGCTTCTCCTTTTTAAATGGTTGGTGACATCCTTGCTCTCTTTCATCTTCAGACTTTGATCCTAGCAAATATAACAATCAGTGTCCTATCCTGAGAGGCAATGTACTAAGCTCTATATTTACTTTTTCTCCCTCCTGTTAGGCCAATTATGCTGCCTGTACCAACATCAAACACAACATACACCATCTTTCTACATGTAGGTGATTGTAAATACCCAACTATATTTTAGAATAAGCACGGTGCTGGGCAGTTGTGTTTTCACTTTACACAAACTGTTTTTGAGTAGAAATACATTGTAACTTGCAATGCACTCAGGTTCTCATGAGTATTATACTTAGTTACAGGAAGATAGCTGGGCTGTGCTTCCTTCTTATAATTATAAGGGTCAAATAATTCATCATAGATTATTTCAGTTCTTGTTTTCAGTTATTGTCATTTTTGGACATAATAATTAAATCTGATCTATGACTCATTCATTAAAGCCATTGTGCAAATAATAAATATAACATGTTGTCAGTGTTTGATAATGTTGCTAAAAAAATTCCTATTCAGAAAAATTACAAACTGAACATGCTTCTCTATGAAATGGATATTAACCTTGCATCTGCAACTGAATTCTTTGTAATAAATTATTGTACAACTGAAATTCAGACAAAGTATATACTTCATAGTTAAAAAGATGCAGTGTTTGCCTAGAGTGACCAGGTGTCCAGTTTTTGACTGGAACACCCAGTCGAAAAGGGATCCTGGCAGCTCGCTGACCGGACTGTTGACTGTCTGGTTGATGGTGCTGCACAGGGGGGGCTGGCAGCCTCCCTGCTAGCCTCCACGGCGTGTGGCTCCCAGGAAACAATGGCATGTCCCCGCTCTGGCTCCTATGTGTAGGGGCAGCCAGAGGGCTCTGCACACTGGCCTTGCCCCAAGCACCGCCCCTGCAGCTCCCATTGGCTGGGAACTGCAGCTCATGGGAGCTGCGGGAGCGGTGCCTGTGGATGGGGCAGAACGCAGAGCCACCTGACTGCATCTCCATGTAGGAGCCAGAGGGGGCACATGCTGCTGCTTCTGGGAGCTGATTCAGGTAAGTGCTGCCCGGAGCCAGCACCCAGACCCCTTCCCAGACCCCAGCTCCCTGCCTCAGTCCTGATCCCTGTCCTGCCCTCCAAACCCCTCGGCCCCAGCCCACAGCACCCTTCCATACCCCAACCCCCTCATCCCCACCACAGAGTCTGCCCCCCCCCAGCCAGAGCACTCACGGCCCCTGCAACCCAACCCCCTACCCCAGCCTGGAGCCCCATCCTGTACCACAAACCCCTTATCCCTTGCCCCACTCCAGAGCATCCACCCCCAGCCAGAGCCCTCATCTCCTCCCACACCCCAGCCCCCTGAGCCAACCTGGTGAAAATGGGTGAGTGAGTGAGTGAGTGAGGGTGGGGAGAGCAAGTGACAGAGGGAGGGGATGGAATGAGCAGGGGGTGGGCCTCAGAGAAGGGGTGGGGGAATGCATGGGGCTTTTGAGGATGGGCGGGGCAGGGGGCGGGGCAAGGGTGTTTGGCTTTGTGTGAGTAGAAAGTTATCAACCCTAGCCCCAGTCCAGTGAAAGTCAGCAAGGGTGCAGGAGAGCAAGCGTCAGAAGGAGAGGAGAATGGACTGAGCAGGGCGGGGCCTTGGGGAAGGGGTGTTTGATTTTTTGTGATTAGAAAGTTGGCAACCCTATGTTTGCCAGAAAATATAGAAACAATCAAAGAGCAGAGAACAGGAAAGTGAATGTTTCACTAAAGAATAATTAAGGACAGAGTAACATCCCCAATACCATATTAGTTATAATTCAAGAATGCTTTTAAGTTAACATCCTTATAGCTTTTACATACATCATTCTCTTGCATAATAAAATAGTTTCAAAAATTAAAGCATAGACCTGTGCTTTGGGATCTCAGAGGTTGGAGAAAGCTATGAGACACATCTGCACTATGTTTCCCAACTATGAGAAAAACTTCTGGATGCTTATCGCTTGGCTATGGCTGCTGCCCACAAGAACTCAGATACTAACAAGCACCAGTATGATGCAGGATCTCCAGCCAGGGGACAGAGTTCTGCTATGAAATGTGGGTGTTGCCAGAGAACATAAGATTGCTGACAGATGGAAGGCAATACTTCATCTGGTAGTGAAAAAGCTGGGAGATCTGCCGGTCTACAAGATTAAACCTGAGACAGGGCCAGGGCAAATAAAGACGGTACATAGAAACCTCCTACTATCTGTGGGGGAACTGGTAGGCGCCCCTTATGGGATGTACCATGACATGGGATATGGGCAGAAAAGGAGTGCTAGACCAAATCCACCACCCAACACGTGCAGTGGGCCCTGTGGGGCTAATCCACCCTTATCTAGCACATCTGAGAGAGAGTCTGAGGAGGAGGACACTACCATGGAGTATCCTAGAATGGAGACCAGATTCCGGCCTCCATCAGCTGAACCCAGTGAGAGCTCCATTTCTTCAGCTCTAAACCTCAGGGCAGAAGCATTTAGGCTTGTTGCTGACAACCCCCCATCAATGATGAGACCAGCCGAAGACAATGAGCTTGCCTCACTAACATTCCCAGACCTCCTGGAAGAAAGACAGGCTTGTGATGACACACCTAGGTTGCTGAACAGAGAGGACATACAAGTGGTAGGTATCTCTGGTGCCCTGGACATTCCAGTACCTGAGCAAGAGATGCAGGGGCCTGTGCCAGTAGAGGGAACCCTCCTCATCCATCTTCCCAGAAGAAGTCCCCACTGCCCCTGCCATGCACACTCTCAATAGGTGTGACAGGGTTATAAGGCCAGTAAACAGGCTAACTTCCGATGCCCCTGAAGTGGTTAGTGAGGAAGTGATACACTTAGCTCACGGGGTTGTGGCAGCCATAGCGGGTTTCCTCAGACCCTTTGAGGAGAACTCACGCAGTTGGTATAATCTGGAGCATGATTTGCCAGGATGACAAATTCTCAGCACGGGGGGAGGATGTAAGCAGCGTCTGAATGAATGCTTCCCTGACAGCTAGCTCAGAGGGGGTTATGTGGTTATGTAAATACAGTTTGCTCCTGCTTTGCTTAGATTTGCTTAGATATTCAGTAGATGGAGCAGCATTTTGCTCCTTGTAATCAACTTGGCTGGTGTTGGGTCACAGATCACATTAGTAGTGAATGCAGGGGTAGTGAAATGCTCTTATCAGTGTTGTGATTATTCTGGGAATGCAGGGAAGCAGGACTGTGCTTAACCTGTTCCAAATGGGAGAGAGGGGTCACCCTTAGCAGAGACGACCTCATTGAGCCAGGAGCTCAACTGCCAAAGCCCTGGGAAAGTAAGAGGGTTTGGAACAGGAGTCTTGGTCAGAAGGCTGCACACACTCTTCCCCTGCCCTCTCTAGACTGGCTTAACCTGTTCTTCCCCACTGTCCAAAGAATAGAGCTAAATAGGTTTCATGAAGAGCCTCTTTTGTTATTTTAATTGCTTAATCAGAGCTGAAACTAGTTGTGGTAGGACTGTATTTCTGCCCTGCCTGCTATATCTCTAGCTTGCTTCTTGCTTGCATATACATATATACCTGCCCCTGGAAATTTCCACCACTTGCATCTGAAGAAGTGGGTATTCACCCACGAAAGCTCATGCTGCAAAACGTCTGTTAGTCTATAAGGTGCCACAGGATTCTTTGCTGCTGAGAGATTGATGTGCAGAGGTCTCAGCAGAGAGGCAGAAAGTGACTGACCGTCAGCTGGTGAATGAGTGACCAGCTGGGCAGCAGTGAAGAAGCATAATGAGCAGCCAGGAGGGTGGTGGCAGAGAGGCACGACAAGTGGCCAGCAGGGTGGCGGTGATAAGGTGCAACGAGCAGCCAGCTGGGTGGCTGGTGGAGGAGCGCAATGAGAACGGTGAGCAGGTGGCCGGTGAGCGGCCAGTGGAGCAAGTAAGATACTTCTTTACCCCACAACCAGGGTGGGAGGTGAAATCTGCATATGCACCTCTGAACTCTGGGACTGCACTGACCATGGACAGCAACTGTGAGTTGGGTGCAGAGAAGGGTTGGGCATGTGAAAGGGACTTCTGGGTTGCTGGATTTAAGGACCTGAGGGGAAAAGGGCACTGCCAACCTACTTGGGGGTGGGTCTTTATGGTCATGGTTTATGTTTATGAACTCTGTTCACAGTGTTTTCCCAAATTAACTCCAAGTTACTTCCCTCCTTTTATTAAAAGCTTCTTTTCTACACCAGATTCTGTGCTTGCAAGAGGGGAGGTATTGCCTCTCAGAGGTGCCCAGCAGTGGTGTGTAATTTTCCCAGGTTACTGAGTGGGGGCTCGAGCCGGTTCTGTGTTGTATTATGGAAAGGAACCACTAGATATTGAACCCAGCCCTGGTTGCTGTTGGCTCCACCTGGAAGAAGGGTTACAAATACAACCAAAGCTTCCTTACATATATAGTACTGTTTATTGTTGGCTTTTTACACAGTACACAAGTGATTTTTTTTAAAACGGAGAAAAGAGTAAAGCAACTTATTCCTTCAGTAATGAACCAGGATCAGTTGGGAGTAATCAGGAAACTACAGAAGGGCTTGGGAAGGCTGCCACCTAGATCCCTGGGACCCAGACATATCCATGGAGGACTGATAGGACCTCTGGCATAGGTCACTGTTTGATTGAAAGGATAAAATGTAAAGTTGTGCTTAACACTGGATCCCAAGTGACTATTATATTCAACTTCTTCTAACAGAAGATTTTAGGCACTTGTCAATACATCTTCTGAATGGAGTAGGCCCATGTGGCCTTAGAGAGGATGAATACCCGAAGATATGTCCTAGTGTACCTGGGATTTCCTGAGGAAGTGAAGTGGATACTGCAGTACTGATATGCCCTGACCCTGATGTGTCCATGCTGTTAAGGACCAACTCTAGACTTTTCAGGGTACTCTCCAATTACTGAGGGGGAGCAATACCTGAACACTCTTAGAAACCATGCATTTTGTGCTGCAGCCAAGAGAGCACAGAGAACTGCAAGGAAGATAGACGAGTTACCAATGGGAATACTAATGTATGCAGACAAGGCACCCTAAGTGGTACTGGCAAGGAGTGAGAAAAAAATTGCTTGATGTAAGTATCTGCCTGAAAGACAGTAAGAAGACACTTGAAATTATATAGCAGTCATTTGAAGGAAATCTCCTGGAGGAGTGCTGATCCCAAGCAGAGTCATAAACTTACCTGCAAAAGCCAAGGGAAAAGTGGCTATGATAATTGCTAATGAAACTAACCTTGATATTGTTGTGAAACAAGGACAGAAGATAGCAGATCTATTTGAGCCAGAAACCATCATGAAATACAGTGCAAAGACCAAGCTTCACCAATAAACCCTGCAAGGTTTGACATCAGGATTCAGACACTGATGACATTTTCTGTTGAATTAGGCACTTGGCCTTTAGTGTTCAAGTAAATATTCAAGTAAATTCTTCAAGCAAAAGAAAAGAGCCCTGAACTTTCCAAGCTTCATCAGCGAGTGCTGCCCTAGTGAGACCAATGCTTGTTAAAAAAGGTCATTCTATAAACAATGTAATATTTTAAGATTTTAAATATTTTTCTAGCTCTATATGTTCATCATGTAGGCTAATGGATTTCTATCTGCTTGCCAGTTCTGATTAAAAAACCTGCCAACAACAATGAAACTGTGACAAATCCACAAGCTCCGAGGTTCTTCCTGCTTTTCTCCACACCTATGTATCTCCCTCTCTTCTTTTCAGCCTCTGCCCTGTGAAAAGCTCACTGTTAAGTGATGAGACTGAAATCAGAGGTGCTCTCACTTCTCTCTGCCCCATTGATTTTAGTGGCGTTGCTCTGGATTTTCACCAGTGTGGCTGCAATTAAAATCTGACCCAGCCTCTCCCTCTTCCACAAAATTATTACTCAGGTTGTGATAAATGGGAGGCAATTGTAAAACATCAGGACCAATGTGTGATATTACAGTGTGTAAACAAAACGTTCTAATAACAATGATTTACTATAAATAGCGAGATTACCTCTGCTTCATTTAAACCTTGTATTAATTGAGGTATAAAATGAAAAAAACCTTAGTCAGCTACAGTGGAGAAGGATTATCAAATCACAGACCCCATTATAGACTTGCTGCATGTGTGTACTGAAAACATAGAGTACAGTCCACATGCATATTCCAGGAAACCTGCAGAACTGCTGCATAATTTATTTTGTGGAGGAGGTTTCAGACTAGGCTGCAGCTTAATCTACTACAGCATGTTTCAATCAAGTAGTAGCTTTTCTGTATCCTATTTATTGTATGCCTGTCAATTATGTTTATTACAGACAGGTGGAGTTAAAGCAGTCACACAGTAAATTAAAATGAGAACCATCCAAATTAGCAAATACAGGGCAAAATCCTGAAGCCATGGAAATCAAAGGGAGCTTTGCTATAGATGTCACGGGTTCAGGATCACGTACATAGATGATTTTAAATTAACTGTATAAGAGTAATAATAATAGCCAGCACCTGTAACAAGTAAATCTCAAAGCACTTTACAAAGGAGGTCAGTATAAAAATCACCAATAAAATTGGCTAAAATTCCATTGTAGTTAAGAGGAGTTTTGCCTTTGACTTCAATGAGGCCAGGATTTCACCTATTGTCTTTACTTGGTCCACAAATAATTTTCCAATACCCTCTGAAACACAACATACACTGATAACACCTGGAATATAAGATGTACTGCTTATTATGAGTCTGTGTAGATGCACTTGACCAGGGGTGGCCAAACCACAGCTCACAAGCAGCATGCGGCTCCTTTACAGTTAAAGTGTGGCTCGTGAACCCTTCCCCCATGTTCTGCCTACCAGACTCGGGGGGAGGGGAGGGGCGAGGGGAGCTCAAGGCTTCTGCCTTGTGGAAGGGTGCTGGGGCTTCTGCCAGAGATGATTGGTGCTTGCTGAGAGTGGGGGTGGGGCACAATTTAAAGGTCCCCCCCCCAAGAGCTTGAGTTACACCGTCCTTGGCATGCCCCCCCCCTTACCTTCAGCAGCCCTCGCTGAAGCACCCAGGTGTTAGCTCCACAGAGAGAGGCAGCAGCAAGAGAGAGGCTCCCTCTGCAGTGCCCAGCTGTTTGCCACTGCCTCTCCACACAGCCGCAGCTCCCAATTTACCGGCTCCAGCAACTGCCATGCAGTGGGGGGGCCCAGCCACACCATGTGACATAGCAGGGTCAGCAAACACTGGCAAAAATCTGGGGGGGGCATGAGACCCCACATCCTCCCTCCCCACCCCCCGCATCACCTCTGACTTCTGCTCAACAGGGAGGTGGGGCTCAGGGCTTCAGCCCCATGGGACACGCCTGCCAAAGCTCAAGACTTCAGCAGGAGCAGGGCTAAAACCCCGCACCCTGGCTCTCAAACTTCTGAAGATTGTCGTATGTGGCTCAGAGGGTCAGTAAGTTTGGCCACCTCTGCTCTAGATGATTTTCCACAGCCCTACCAATTTGTGCTATGGCACTCTCAGATCTAACCACTAAGCCAGCTCACCCTAGGCAAGTGCTTGAATGGGGGCCCTCTAAAGACTGCTCATTATAGATGCAGTAGGAAGTCGTGCTTGTGATACACTATATAGAACTCTTCTCCTTTACTAAATATGGAATCAGTTCCCTTCAAGGGTGGTGGTGGGAATATTTTGCTGCTACTGCTGTCTTCCATGTGGAATATAAAACTAAGATGGCACCTGACACTTATTAAAATTTCTATGGCACTTTTCATAAGACTAAGGTTGTTAACTCCAGTGTTAACTCTCGTGTCATGGCAAAATTCCAAATCAAATATATATAATTTATGCTTATCTAAATTTCCCCTTCAATTTCAGTTGGCTATCATAGAATCATAGAATCTCAGGGTTGGAAGGGACCTCAGGAGGTCATCTAGTCCAACCCCCTGCTCAAAGCAGGACCAAACCCAACTAAATCATCCCAGCCAGGGCTTTGTCAAGCCTGACCTTAAAAACCTCTAAGGAAGGAGATTCCACCACCTCCCTAGGTAACCCATTCCAGTTCTTCACCACCCTACTAGTGAAAAAGTTTTTCCTAATATCCAACCTAAACCTCCCCCTCTGCAACTTGAGACCATTACTCCTTGTTCTGTCATCTTCTACCACTGAGAACAGTCTAGATCCATCCTCTTTGGAACCCCCTTTCAGGTAGTTGAAAGCAGCTATCAAATTCTTCAACCCCTCATTCTTCTCTTCTGCAGGCTAAACAATCCCAGTTCCCTCAGCCTCTCCTCATAAGTTATGTGTTCCAGCCCCCTAATCATTTTTGTTGCCCTCCGCTGGACTCGCTCCAATTTATCCACATCCTTCTTGTAGTGTGGGGCCCAAAACTGGACACAGTACTCCAGATGAGGCCTCACCAGTGCTGAATAGAGGGGAATGATCACTTCCCTCAATCTGCTGGAAATGCCCCTACTTATACAACCCAAAATGCCATTAGCCTTCTTGGCAACAAGGGCACACTGTTGACTCATATTCAGCTTTTCGTCCACCGTAACCCCTAGGTCCTTTTCTGCAGAACTGCTGCCCAGCCATTCGGTCCCTAGTCTGTAGCAGTGCATGGGATTCTTCCATCCTAAATGCAGGACTCTGCACTTGTCCTTGTTGAACCTCATCAGATTTCTTTTGGCCCAATCCTCTAATTTGTCTAGGTCCCTCTGTATCCTATCCCTACCCTCCAGCGTATCAACCACTCCTCCCAGTTTAGTGTCATCTGCAAACTTGCTAAGGGTGCAGTCCACACCATCCTCCAGATCGTTAATGAAGATATTGAATAAAACCGGCCCCAGCACCGACCCTTGGGGCACCCCACTTGATACCGGCTGCCAACTAGACATGGAACCATTGATCACTACCCGTTGATCCCAACCATCTAGCCAGTTTTCTATCCACCTTACCGTCCATTCATCCAGCCCATACTTCTTTAACTTGCTGGCAAGAATACTGTGGGAGACTGTATCAAAAGCTTTGCTAAAGTCCAGAAATAGCACATCCACTGCTTTCCCCTCATCCACAGAGCCGGTTATCTCATCATAGAAGGCAATTAGGTTAGTCAGGCATGACTTGCCCTTCGTGAATCGATGCTGACTGTTCCTGATCACTTTCCCCTCCTTTAAGTGGTTCAGAATTGATTCCTTGAGGACCTGTTCCATGATTTTTCCAGGGACTGAGGTGAGACTGACTGGCCTGTAGTTCCCTGGATCTTCCTTCTTCCCTTTTTTAAAGATGGGCACTACATTAGCCTTTTTCCAGTCATCTGGGACCTTCCCCGATCACCATGATTTTTCAGAGATAATGGCCAATGGCTCTGCAATCTCATCGGCCAACTCCTTTAGCACCCTCGGATGCAGCGCATCCGGCCCCATGGACTTGTGCTCGTCCAGCTTTTCTAAATAGTCCCGAACTACTTCTTTCCCCACAGAGAGCTGGTCACCTCCTCCCCATACCGTGCTGCAGAGTGCAGCTGTCTGGGAGCTGACCTTGTCTGTGAAGACAGAGGCAAAAACAAGCATTGAGTACACTAGCTTTCTCCACATCCTCTGTCACTAGGTTCCCTCCCTCATTCAGCAAGGGGCCCACACTTTCCTTGACTTTCTTCTTGTTGCTAACATATCTGAAGGAACCCTTCTTGTTACTCCTAACATCTCCGGCTAGCTGCAACTCCAAGCATGATTTGGCCTTCCTAATTTTACTCCTGCATGCCTGAGCAATACTTTTATACTTCTCCCTGGTTATTTGTCCAATCTTCCACTTCTTGTAAGCTGTTTTTTTGTGTTTAAGATGAGCAAGGATTTCACTGTTGAGCCAAGCTGGTCGCCTGCCATATTTACTTTTCTTCCTACACATCGGGATGGTTTGTTCCTGCAACCTCAATAAGGTTTCTTTAAAATACAACCAGCTTCCCTCGACTCCTTTCCCCGTCATGTTATTCTCCCAGGGAACCTTGCCCATCAGTTCCCTGAGGGAGTCGAAGTCTGCTTTTCTGAAGTCCAGGGTCTCTGTTCTACTGCTCTCCTTTCTTCCTTGTATCAGGATCCTGAACTCGACCATCTCATGATCACTGCCTCCCAGGTTCCCATCCCTATTGCTTCCTCTACTATTTCTTCCCTGTTTGTGAGCAACAGGTCAAGAAGAGCTTTTCCCCTAGTTGGTTCCTCCAGCACTTGCACCAGGAAATTGTCCCCTACACTTTCCAGAAACTTCCTGGATTGCCTGTGCACTGCTGTATTGCTCTCCCAGCAGATATCGGGGTGATTAAAGTCACCCATGAGAACCAGGGCCTGTGATCTAGCAACTTCTGTTAGTTGCTGGAAGAAAGCCTCGTCCTCCTCATCCCCCTGGTCCGGTGGTCTGTAGCAGACTCCCACCACGACATCACCCTTGTTGTTCATACTTCTAAATTTAATCCAGAGACTCTCAGGTTTTTCTGCAGTTTCATACTGGAGCTCTGAGCAGTCATACTGCTCTCTTACATACAACGCAACTCCCCCACCTTTTCCGCCCTGCCTGTCCTTCCTGAACAGTTTATATCCATCCATGACAGTACTCCAATCATGTGAGTTATCCCACCAAGTCTCAGTTATTCCAATTACATCATAATTCCTTGACTGTGCCAGGACTTCTAGTTCTCCCTGCTTGTTCCCCAGGCTTCTTGCATTTGTGTATAGGCACTTAAGATAACTCGCTGATTGTCCCGCTTTCTAGGTCTGAGACAGGAGTCCTCCCCTCTTGCAGTTTCCTGCTTGTGCTTCCTCCCGGAATCCCACTTCCCCACTTACCTCAGGGCTTTGGTCTCCTTCCCCCAGTGAACCTAGTTTAAAGCCCTCCTCACTAGGTTAGCCAGCCTGCTTGCAAAGATGCTCTTCCCTCACTTCGTGAGGTGGAGCCCGTCTCTGCCTAGCAATCCTTCTTCTTGGAAGACCATCCCATGGTCAAAGAATCCAAACCCTTCTCTCCGACACCATCTGCGTAGCCATTCGTTGATTTCCACGATTCGATGGTCTCTACCCTGGCCTTTTCCTGCCACAGGGAGGATAGACGAGAACACCACTTGCGCCTCAAACTCCTTTATCCTTCTTCCCAAAACCTCCTTCACTTTTTGTTTTAAATTGTTGAATATGGTTGTTTTGCACTGATACGCAGCTGCTGAGCTCCACTTCAGAGGTGACTGCACATTAAAGTTGATGAAATTATCTTTATATATTGCTTGCCTACCTCACAAGGCCTATTGTGAGGCTTAATTAATGTTTGTAAAGAGGTTGAAGAAGGAAAATATAGAAGTGTGGGGGAAAATATTCAAATGCACCTAAGTCGCATTGAAAATTAATGGCATAAAGACTGTTAAATCACTTAAATGCTTTTGATATTTTATCTGCAATTTATTTATTATTATTATTATTATCATCATCATCATCAAGCTACATATCAATAAGGGTTGTGTGTTGAAAAGACAGAATCAAGTTGTACATCATTTTTACATGTTAAACTATAAATCCTTGTTTCTCTTCAATCTTTGTGGTGGTGCTTTGGCAAACCCTTGTGTAAAATTCCTAAACTCATTGATAATCTGTTTTAAACTAGTGTAATTTCATTGACTTCAGTGGTGTTATTTTTAATAGACTATGGTATGAACAAGATCAGAATCAGGCTCCAAAAATAATCCTATGTTATTTTTCTATAATGCTGCAAACCTTAACAAAGTTTAGCTAAGTGTATACGAAAATTACTAAAAGTAATTATGGAAGCTATTTGATCTCATTGCACACAGACACATCAAAGGATGACAGGTCAGACTCCAGAGTATGATGATTTCTGGTAACAATTATTTCAGTTAAAGAAAATAAAACTTAAAATACAACTATTTTTTATTCTCTTTCAATTTATTTCTCTCTTAATTGGCAGTAAATTGTCCAAAGAAAATCGAACTAAAAATAGTAGTTATACAACTTCCTTTTTAAAAGAAAAGTTGCTTCATTAAAGAATCATATTGATGCCTTTCTGTTTTCATCTTTGAACTTAATGGACCAGATTCTCATCTCTGTTCCATTGGTGTAAGTCCTAAGTAATTCTATTAAAATAAATTCCATTACATTAACACTGGATTCGTATAATTGAGATACACAATTGGCCCAATAACTAGTGCGGATGACAATGAATGCAGAAGATGAATGTAGAAGCTACCTGACTGTTAGCATAATTGGTATTGGCACTATCTTTCCTCTTGATGTCCATTCTCCTATCCTCTCCTACCCTTCCTTTCTCCATTGCTGTATCCTCTCTTTTTTGAGTTTCCTCCTGCTCAATATTAGAATCAGGTGTGGAGATTACATGAGCATCTCCCAACCCTTTCCCCCCAATTTCTAATTTAAAGCTCTTTTATTCAGCTGTACCAACCCCCATCCCAATAATCTATTTTCTCCCTACTCAGGTGGAATCCATCCCATGAGAACAGTCATCTGTCTGTGAATACCTCCCAGTGGTCAAACATCCCAAAGCCCTTCTTATAGCACCACTGCCTGAGCCATCTGTTCATCATCATAATCTTGTCTCCCCTTCATTCTCCTCTTCTAGGGACAAGTAGAATACCACTGAAGACCATCAGAGCCTCCATTTCTTTAAGTGTCTTCCCCAGTCTGCAATAGTCTCCCTTGATGTGTTCCAGCAAGAATCTAGCAGTATCATATGATCCCACTTGAAGGAGAATCAGTGGATTCTTTCCTGCTCCCATTAGGATCCTCTTCAGCCTCAGGCCCTGCATCTTAGCTCCCAGCAGATAGCACACCCTTCTGTTCTCCAGATCAGCTCTGGTGACAGGTCTGCCTGTTCCTCTTAGTAGGGAGTCACCAGTCACATAGACCTGCCTCCTCATGATGTTGGTGTGATTCTCCAGTCTTCCTCCTGTTGTTTCTGGCTGGAAGTCCTCTTGTCTTTTGTTCTACCTTGCAATCTTCTACAAGTCATCCTCTATCCTCCTGGGGCTCCGAACCACTGACTCTTCCCCTCTTCTTCTAGGACTAGCTACTCTAAGAATCATAGAAGATTAGGGTTGGAAGAGACCTCAGGAGGTCATCTAGTCCAATCCCCTGCTCAAAGCAGGACCAACCCCAACTAAATCATCCCAGCCAAGGCTTTGTCAAGCCGGGCCTTAAAAAACTCTAAGGATGGAGATTCCATCACCTCCCTACGTAACCCATTTCAGTGCTTCACCACCCTCCTAGTGAAATAGTTTTTCCTAATATCCAACCTAGACCTCCTCCACTGCAACTTGAGACCATTGCTCCTTGTTCTGTCATCTGCCACCACTGAGAACAGCCTAGCTCCATCCTCTTTGGAACCCCCCCTTAAGGTAGTTAAAGGTTGCTATCAAATTCCCACTCACTCTTCTCTTCTGCAAACTAAATAAGCCCAGATCCCTCAGACTCTCCTCATAAGTCACGTGCCCCAGCCCCTTAATAGTTTTCGTTGCCCTCCACTTGACTCTCTACAATTTGTTCACATCCTTTCTGTAGTGGGGGGCCCAAAACTGGACACAATACTCCAGATGTGGCCTCAGCAGTGCCAAATAGAAGGGGGAAATCACTTCCCTCGATCTGCTGGCAATGCCCCTACTTATGCAGCCCAATAAGCTATTAGCCTTTTTGGCAATGAGAGCACACTGTTGACACAAATCCAGCTTCTTGTCCACTGTAATCCCCAGGTCCTTTTCTGCAGAAATGCCACTTATCCAGTCGGTCTCCAGCCTGTAGCAGTGCATGGGGTTCTTCCGTCCTGAGTGCAGGACTCTGCACTTGTCCTTGTTGAACTTCATCAGATTTCTTTTGTCCCAATCCTCCAATTTGTCTAGGTCACTCTGGACCTTATACCTACCCTCCAGCATTTCTACCTCTCCACACAGCTTAGTGTCATCCACAAACTTGCTGAGGGTGCAAACCATCCCACCATCCAGATAATAAATGAAGATGTTGAACAAAACTGACCCCAGGACAGACCCCTTGGGCACTTTGCTTGAAACTGGCAGCCAACTAGACATCAAGCAGTTGATCGCTATCCGTTGAGCCTGACAATCTATCCAGCTTTCTATCCATTCATCCAATCCATACTTTTGTAACTTGCTGGCAAGAATACTGTGGGAGACCATATCAAAAGCTTTGCTAAAGTCAAGATATATCATGTCCACTGCTTTCCCCATATCCACAGAGCCAGTTATCTCATCATAGAAGGCGATCTTCTCTTCTTCCATGTCCTCCCACCTTCTGTTACTGCCTGCTGAATCCCTTCTTCATTTTCCAACTCACCAGAACTGTTTCTGAACATTATCTCTCTATCATTAGCTGGTCTTTTCCTTTGCCCGGTTCTTTTAGCCACATGCTTCCATTACCTCACAGTTCTCCAGCCCAGCTTACATCTGAGTCTTGAGTTTTCCTTTCAGCCTACTCTTGCTTTCCCTCTATCATCTGCTTGAATCCCCTTCCAAACTCAACCATAGTTTCTATCTGAATCTCCAAACCTCAGAGCTGATGGAAGAGAAGATCCATCAAGCAGCACTTCATACAAACAAAGCTCTTTTCAGGTACCCACTCCAGGATAGTGTACATCCTGCTGCCTCCTCATCCAGTCATCTTCATTTTCTCTTCCATTCTTTGGGTCACTACCGTTGCTGCCTCTGTATCTGTCATAGCCTTCCTAAGTTCCTGTCGGGGGAGGGAGGAACTACACACATACACAAACACAAAACAAAAACAGACCACCACATACCTCCTGCCCCAAATTCCCCTTACAAACTCTCACTCAAACTCCCTTGTTTTCAGCTCTGTTTGCTGGCCTCTGTGCCACTGGCTGGCTGCTTAGCTGCCTTTATAGGTCTCCTAATTAGGGAAGCCTCATGCCCAATTAGGGCTCTTTTGTGATCACAGGTTCTGCTTCTCTCACAGAACCGTGACCCTCCACCAGCCTCTGCAAACTGGGGGTGGGGGAAACCAGAAAGCAATCATAACCAACAAAAAACTCAAGAATTCACTCACTGCCCTAGGGAATAGAGAGGCTTGCCTCCTTTCTCCTCTAACACTCAACATCTCCACTCAAACTCTCCTGTTTTCATCTCTGTTTGCTGGCTTCTATGTTGCTGCTCCTGGATAAGGACAACCGGGGAGGCTGGGAATTGTCATTGACCTGCCAGTCAGAAAAGGAGGGCTTGAGTGGGACAGGAGGAAAGAGAATGGAAGTACCTCAGGAGGAGGAGAAGGAGCTGAGCAGAGCAATAGAACTGTCAATCAAAGGGGAAGATACAGAAAGAGGAGGAAACAGACCTGTAGAGCTGACTAGTCACCTGAAAGGGAAGGAATGGGACCTTTGTTTCTCTCAGCCACACAAGTAATCCCTTGGGAGAAGTATATTGCTGAATATGCCTGAGTCTGTGGTTATTGTCTGTTAGCGCTCTGATCAGAGGTCTGTGGTGACTGGGGAGAGGGAAGATTGCATCTGGTCTAATCAGTTACAGTCAAACAATTCAAAAATAAACAATTTAATTTTCCAACCAAACCAGAATAAGTAGTAAAGCACCTTTTAAAGCTTTGTAATCTTAACAGCACCTAACATGTTTTGACTAGGCACAGTTTAAGAGGCGGAATAAATTTGCAAGCTATGGGTCACAGTCAGGTAGAAATGCATATAATAATATTATCACATAATTTATGAAGACCATAGTGTTAACTTCTAAATAAGTGAAAATTAATTTGTCAGTATTCACATAGTTGGATTAGTGAGACTACAGTCTTTATCTCTAGCCCAGTATTTAGTTTTGATTTCAGTTCATATAATGCTGTAAGTTGCCATTAGTTTCATATTAGTCACAAAGTGCTAGTGTAAGACAGAGATGCCAAATTAGGTCAATGAACTGACTACCAGTTAGCATAAAAAAGATAGTCATTAAATATACATGGAATATAATACCATTGAAAACAGACAGAGGGGTTTGTTTGCTTTGTTTCCCCCCTCCCCATTTTAAATGGGTTCTTTTAATATGGCCAAAACAGATTCTTTCTTTTTACTTTTAACAACATTTGGTTATTAAGAATGTATCTATAAAAAATTAAAAGAGTTTCTTTTACAGGAATTCTGTCTGGTCTAATCCTGTTCATTACCTCAATTACCATACAAGTATCCAGTACCTATAATTTCAAGGGCAGAATTAAAATGTCCATTACTGTGTTGTGTCCCTAATTTTACAAACACTTATGCATGTGAGTAACTACTACATAGTGAGGAGATAATCTATATCATTTTGGCTCTGGGGTTCAATACCAATTTTTGAGAAGCTCTATGTAAAAATCATATAGCATTTAAGAATGAATATGTTTCTACAGAATTACATAAGAACATAAGAATGGCTATACTGATCAGACCAATGGTCTACCTAGCCCAGGATTCTGTCTTCCAACAGTGGCTGATGCCACTCAGAGGGAATGAACAAAACAGGATAGTTACTGAGTGATCCATCCCCTCTTGTCCAGACCCAGCATCTAGCTGTCAGAAGCTTAAGAACACACAGACGATGGGGTTGCATCCCTTATCTCTTGGCTAATAGTTATTGATGGACCTATAAGAACACAAGAACATAAGAACGGCCGTACCAGGTCAGACCAAAGGTCCATCTAGCCCAGTATCTGTCTACCGACAGTGGCCAATGCCAGGTGACCCAGAGGGAGTGAACCTAACAGGCAATGATCAAGTGATCTCTCTCCTGCCATCCATCTCCATCCTCTGACGAACAGAGGCTAGGGACACCATTCTTACCCATCCTAACTAATAGCCATTTATGGACTTAGCCACCATGAATTTATCCAGTTCCCTTTTAAATATTGTTATAGTCCTAGCCTTCACAACCTCCTCAGGTAAGGAGTTCCACAAGTTGACTGTGCGCTGTGTGAAGAAGAACTTCCTTTTATTTGTTTTAAACCTGCTGCCTATTAATTTCATTTGGTGACCCCTAGTTCTTGTATTATGGGAATAAGTAAATAACTTTTCCTTATCCACTTTCTAGCCTCCATGAATTTATCTAATTCCTTTTTGAACTCTATTATAGTTTTGGCCTTCACAACATACTCTGGCAACAAGCTCCACGGGTTGACTCTGCATTGTATTAAGAAGCACCTTTTGTTTGTTTTAAACTTGCTGCCTATTAATTTAATCAGGTAGCCCCTGGTTCTTGTGTTATGTGAAGGGGTAAATAACACTTGCTTATTCATTTTCTCCACACCAGTGATGATTTTATAGACCTCTATCATATCATCCACACTTAGTAGTCTCTTTTCCAAGTTGAACAGTCCTAGGCCTTTTAATCACTCCTCATTTGGAAGCTGTTCCATACCCCTAATCATTTTTGTTGCCCTTCTCTGTACCTTTTCCAATTCTAATATATATTTTTTTCAGATAGGATGACCAGAACTGCATGCAGATGTGGGCATATCATGGATTTACATAGTGGCATTATGATATTTACTATCTTATTAACTACCTCTTTCATAATGGTTCCTGACATTCTGTTAGCTTTTTTGATTTCTGCTCAACATTGAGTAGATGTTTTCAGAGAACTATCCATATGACTCCAACATCTTTTCCTTGAGTGCCAATTTTAAAACCAACCTATCAGAATTCTATAAGCAGGCCTATCATTCTCTATTAAAATATATAGCATAGCTTAAACATTCTATAAAAATAAGATTGTCTATTACAGACCATAGGTTTTAATGGACTAATGTCTAAAGAACCCCATTTCATTTTTATGAACCCTGTCAGTTTAAGTCCTGTTAAACTCTATTGGGCTTTTACATACAGGGAAGAAAAATTGAAGCTCTGAAAATGTCTAGTCCATTAAAGACCTGCCCATATCTCCCACTAAAGTCAGTGGGAACTACAAGTGCTGAACACCTCAGAAAATCAGGCTCTTATGTATATAGTGTAACCTTCTGCCAGGTGCTGACAGCAGCAAAAAGAGATGGGTTCAATTTTCTTGGGGATTCCTTGAAGTCAACACCCACTCGAGTCCCCATGCAGAAATCTTTTTGTGGAATATCACTAAAAATGCCATACATATGTAGAATTAAATGCACTTGCCATTAAGTAAGTAAATAGCACCTACCAAACAAAAGAAACTGGCCATAAACTGACTTGACTCATTAGTGAGCAACTTTCTTCTAGGGAGACTTCCTCTAAGTGTTTTGTGTCCAATCTGTAGACAATGAGATTTCCAGTTGCTGGGCAGTGGGCACTTTTAGCATGGAACCCTCACTGTGTTTGAGCACTTGGCATAAAGTTGTGCAACTGGGCATTTGACATAAAGTCATTCAGGTAGTAGGCTAAGTGTCCTTGTCTCATGTGTTTACCTAAGACCCAGCAAGTTACAAATAGTTCTGATTAGGATGGCAAAAATTAAATATAAAAATCCAGAACAGTTCTAGCTGTTGGGCATTAGCTGTGTAGGTGTCACAGGTAACTGCATATATAAAGGAATTGGCAACAAACAGACATTTATCTCTAAGTCACAAGATAGTAATGAATAAGAATTTTCTCTTTCATGATTTCCCAGCATACTTCTCCTTCCTTCCCTCTCCCACTATATATATATATATATATATATATATATATATATATATATATATATATATATATATGATGTATTTGGTTGCCTTAGTCCAGCTCTTAGTGGACAAATGTCCACAGTCTCACTAGAAATGCTGAAGAATGAAGGGGTATGGAGACTGAATTAGTCTGGTCAAAGTCAAGGCATATTGATGAGGCAGCTAGGGGAAGCTTGCACTGCTGTAGCCTGTATTGCTCCAGCTTTTTAGCTAAAAAGAGTCTTAAATCAGGAGTAAAACCACTGAAGTCAATGGAGATGCTTTCATGTAAACCTGGTGTGAGGTCAGAATCAGGTCCTCAATATCCAGAGTGTACATCTGTCACCATTCACAAGCATTTCAGGGCCTAATTGTACCACCTTAACTCATGATGTGTATTTCTTATTACATAACTAGTCCAATTGACTCTAATGGAGCTACCTGAGGAGTACAGAACTACTGACAGCACTTGATACCATTACTCACATAGTAAAGCTCCTTACTACACAAGTAGCCCCATACACGCCAACATTCGTTGTGAGTAGGAATATAAGAACAGCCATACTGAGTCAGACCAATGGTCCAGCTAGCCAAGTATCCGGTCTGCAAAGAGTGGCAAAGCCATGGGGCTTCAGAGGGAATGAACAAAACAGGAAATCAAACAATCCATCACCTGTCATCCATTCCCAGTTACTGGCAGTCAGAGGCAGTGCATGAGGTGTCATCCCTGACCATCTTGGGCAATAGCCATTGATGGTCCTATCCTTCATGAACTTATCTAATTCTTTTCTGAACCCCATTATAATTTTGGCCTTCACAACATCCCCAGCAATAAGGTTGACTGTGTGTTATGTGAAGAAGTGCTTCCTTTGGATTTTTTAAACCTGTTGCCTATTAATTTCATTGGGTGATCCCTAGTTCTTGTATTATGTGAAGGAATAAGCAACACCTCCTTATTCATTTTCTACACAACTTTCATGATTTTATAGACCTCTATCATATCCCTCCTGTAGCGGTCTCTCACTCTTGAGGGCAGAGGGAGGCCACTCTGCCTTACTACAGGCAGATGGGAAAAAATAGTCTATTGGGGGAAGCTCTGGCCCTCTGGGCGGGGCAGAGTCCAAACAGTCTGTTAGTCCACAGCCTCCTGGCGAGTACAGGTGGCAAGTACCCATCTATAGGGGTGTTCTAGCCCTCTGGGCAGGGCAGAGCACAAACTGCCTGTACCTTCTGGCTGGGGCAGACAGTAAGTAACAATCTACAAGGTGCAGGCTTCTTGGCCTAGACCAAGTTTCTAGGTGGAGGTTGGGGGACCTATCGGGGCCCTATCAGTGCTGGGCAGTCCTGCCACTGGGTCAGGAGGAAAAGCCACTGAACCAAGCTGCCTCACTTTCCAGCAGCACAGCCAGCTCAAGGTCTGGCTCCCCTGGGCTACTTCCTACCCCACTTAGTTGCTGGGACTCCGTCAAGTAGAGCTCAGTCTCGTCGCCTTGCAGTCAGGCAGTAGCCACTGCAGTCCCTCCTCAGGATCTTCTTTCTCCTCCAACCACAAGGCATTGGTCCACTGGAAGGTTGATCCAGGATCCTGCAGAGAACTCCGCTATCTGGAAGAGATGTCCACTCCCTCCCAAGGCCCAACACCAACTGAGCTCCAGAGCTCTCCTTTCAAACTTCCTGTCCTAGTGGTGTGCCCTAAGGGTCAGTCCTAGGACCAATCCTATTCAACTTATTCATAAATGATCTGGAGAAAGGGGTAAAAAGTGAGGTGGCAAAGTTTGCAGATCATACTAAACTGCTCAAGATAGTTAAGACCAAAGCAGACTGTGAAGAACTTCAAAAAGATCTCACAAAACTAAGTGATTGGGGAACAAAATGGCAAATGAAATTTAATGTGGATAAATGTAAAGTAATGCATATTGGAAAAAATAACCCCAACTATACATACAATATGATGGGGGTTAATTTAGCTACAACTAATCAGGAAAAAGATATTTGAGTCATCGTGGATAGTTCTCTGAAGACATCCACTCAGTGTGCAGCGGCAGTCAAAAAAGCAAACAGGATGTTAGGAATCATTAAAAAGGGGAGAGAGAATAAGATGGAGAGTACCTTATTGCCCTTATATAAATCCATGGTGCGCCCACATCTTGAATACTGCATACAGATGTGGTCTCCTCATCTAAAAAAAGATATACTGGCGTTAGAAAAGGTTCAGAGAAGGACAACTAAAATGATTAGGGGATTGGAATGGGTCCCATATGAGGAGAGATTAAAGTGGCTAGGACTTTTCAGTTTGGAAAAGAGGAGACTAAGGGGGAGATATGACAGAGGTATATAAAATCATGAGTGAGGTGGAGAAAGTAAATAAGAAAAAGTTATTTATTTGTTCCCATAATACAAGAACTATGGGCCACCAAATGAAATTAATGGGCAGCAGGTTTAAAACAAATAAAAGGAAGTTCTTCACACAGCACACAGTCAACTTGTGGAACTCCTTGCCTGAGGAGGTTGTGAAGACTAGGACTATAACAGCGTTTAAAAGATAACTGGATAAATTCATGGTGGTTAAATCCGTTAATGGCTGTTAGCCAGGATGGGTAAGGAATGGTGTCCCTAGCCTCTGTTTGTCAGAGGATGAGATGGATGGCAGGAGAGAGATCACTTGATCATTGCCTCTTAGGTTCACTCCCTCTGGGGCACCTGGCATTGGCCACTGTCAGTAGACAGGATACTGGGCTAGATGGACCTTTGGTCTGACCCAGTACGGCTGCCCTGGGACTTCGGGCGATGGGGGTGAGATGGACCTGGCTCCATCCAGTAGAGAGAATGTAGTGGTCCCTCACTCTCCAGTTTGGAGGGAGGCTACTCCACCTCACTACAATCCCTCTGTTATTTCTTTCCCATGCTGAAAGGTCCCAGTTTTTTAAATCTCTCCTCATATGGAGGCTGTTCCATATCCTTAATTATTTTTGTTGCTCTTCTCTGTACCTTTTCCAATTCTATTTTTTTTTCCTTTTTGAGATGGAGTGTGACATTATGCCCCATATTCTTCATAGAAATATGCTTATGATATGAATATGACATATAGGGTGACCAGACAGCAAATGTGAAAAATTGGGACGGGGTTGGGGAGGGGTAATAGGAGCCTATATAAGAAAAAGATCCAAAAATCGGGACTGTCCCTATAAACTTGGGACATCTGGTCACCCTAATGGCATAACCAAGATGTATTTCTTGCAAGATCGGTCATGTGAGGTATCATTGGAAAGGTTATGGTTTACTGAATATGATTATTCAATTTATACGCATGTATCATTTCTGAATCTGAAGTTAGGAATTTTGACTCTGTAACAATTACAACTGTGTTTTCACCTGGGGAATGCCCACCAGACAGTATACAAAGAGCCTGGTTGGGCCATTAGGGGGGACAAGAGGTCTTTGAAGATGCTAATCTCCCTCCTTCCTGAGACGTTTCCTGGGATGTTGCTTTGACACTACAGGGTCAGGTGATCATGTCACCTGCTAAACATCACCATCTTGGATTTCTAGTGTTTTTCCATTAAGAGGGGGTGGGGTCAAACCGGGAAACAAAGAATTCCCATCATATGCAAAACCTATTTAAGGCTGGGGAGTGAGTTAATCTTGGATCATTCTTCACTGAATCCCCATCCGAGATGACTGCTTGAGACACTGAATAAAAAAGACAAAAGGAAAGGGGGGAAGGGAAGTACTGAATCCACGCTGGGAATGGTGTCTGGCCCATGAAGAATATACCTGGAGTTTTAAGATGCAAGCAAGAGCTGTCTATCCACCAAGAAATTCTGCAATTTGCTTAAAACAACATTTAGGGTGAGAAATTACTATTTGTAGCCAGTTTCTTTAGTGTATTGAACATAGTTTGCATTTGTTTTATTTGCTCAATAATCTGCTTTATTCTGTTTACTATCCCTTATAATCATTTAAAATTTACCTTTTGTAGTTATTAAATTTGTTTTTTGTTTATTCCAAAACCAGTTCGTGTAATTCATAACTCGGGGGCGGGGGCAAAAGCTGTACATAACTTCCTCCACATTGAGGAAGGGGGTGGATTTCATGACCTTACGCTGTATAGATTTCTGTACAGCATAACATAATATAATTTTGGGTTTACACTCCAGAGGGTGTATGTTCTGAGTGCTGGGAAATTCCCTAGCTGAAAGCCTTGCCATGCTGTACTGATTTCAGTATTAATATCATCCTGAAGCGCTGTGCGTGTGTGTGCGCGCGCGCACGCGCGTGCAGCAGAACAGGGTGAGGGATCCCAGGCTGGTGGAACGGGTGGGCTCAGTGGAACCTCAGTACATCAGGTGGCACCCTGGAAGGGGGGACAACCCATCTCAGAGTGATCAGAACAGCATGCAGTATTCAAGGTGTGGGAGTACCAGGGATTTATATAGAGGCATTATGATATTTACGGTCTTATTATCTGTCCCTTCCCTAATGATTTCTAACATTCTGTTAGCTGTTTTGACTGCTAGTGCACATCAATCCACAATGACTCCAATATCTCCTTCTTGAGTGGTAATAGATAATTTATATCCCATCATTTTGTATGTATAGTTGGGATTATGTTTCCCAATGTGCATTACTTTGCATTTATCAACATTGAATTTCATCTGCCATTTTCTTGCCCAGTCATCTAGTTGTATGAGATCCCTTTGTAACACTTCATAGTCTGCTTTGAACATAACTATCCTGAGTAATTTTGTATCATCTGCATACTTTGCCACTTCACTGTTCACCCCTTTTTCCAGATCATTTATGAATATGTTGAACAGCACAGATCCCAACACAGACCCTTGAGGGACTCCATTATTTCCCTCTCTCTATGAGAGGACCTTCCCTCTTATCCCATGATTCTTTGCTTTGCTTAAGAGTCTTTTGTGAGGAATCTTGTAAACAGCTTTCTGAAGGTCCAAGTACACTATATCCACTGGATCACCCTTGTCCACATGTTTGTTGACCCCTTCAAAGAATTCTAGTCAATTTTCCTTTACAAAAACCATGTTGACTCTTCCACAACAAATTGTGTTCATCTGTGTGTCTGAAAATTCCATTCTTTACTATGGTTTCAACCAATTTGCCTGGTACTGAAGTTAGATTTACCAGCCTGTAAGTGCCAAGATCACTTCTGGAGCCTTTTTAAAAAATTGGTATCACATTTGCTATCCTCCAGTCATCTGGTAGAGAAGCGGATTTAAATGATACCATACTTAGTAGTTCTGCAATTTCATATTTGAGTTCCTTCAGAACTCTTGGGTGAATACCATCAGGGCCTGGTGACTTATAAATGTTTAATTTACCAGTTTATTCCAAAGCCTCCTCTATCGATACCTCAATCTGGGACAGTTCCTCAGATTTGTCACCTAAAAAGAATGGCTCAGGTATGGGAACTTCCCTCACATCCTCTACAGTGAAGATGCAAAGAATTCATTTAGCTTCTCTGCAATGGCCTTGTTTTCCTTGAGTACTCCTTTAGCACCTCCATTGTCCACTGGCCCCACTGATCGTTTGTCAGACTTCCTGCTTTTGATGCACTTAAAAAAATTTGCTTATAGTTTTTGAATCTTTGGCTCGTTGCTCTTCAAATTCTTTTTTGCCCTGCCTAATTATTACACTTGACTTGCCAGAGTTTATGCTGCTTTCTATTTTCCTCAGTAGCATTTAACTCCCAATTTTAAAGATACTTTTGCCTCTAACCACTTCTTAGATTGTTGTTTAGCCATGGTGGCACTGTTTTTGGTACTTTTACTATCATATTTTTTAATTTGAGGTATACATTTAATTTGAGCCTCTATTATGGTATTTTTAAAAAGTTTCCAGGAAGCTTGAAGGTATTTAGCTTTTGTGATTGTACTTTTTAATGTCTGTTTAACTAGCTTCCTCATTTTTGTGTAGTTCCCCTTTCTGAAATTAAATGCTATGGTGGTGGGCTTCTTTGGTGTTTCCCTTCTCACCCCTCCCCCCAACTAGGATGTTAAGTTTAAGTTTAATTATTGCCAAGCTGTTCAACTCTAGTCACCTCTTGGACCAGATCCTGTGCTCCACTTTGGACTGAATCAAGAATTGCTTCTCCCCTTGTGGGTTCCAGGATGAGCTGCTCTAAGAAGCAGTAATTTATGGTGTTTCTGCATCCTTTCCTGAGGTGACATGTACCCAGTCAATATGGAGATAATAATAATGGGGAATTTCAACTAAGTTTTCTATTTGTATAGCCTCTCTGATCTCCCTGAGCATTTCACAATCACCATTCTGGTCAGGTGGTTGGTAGTATATTCCTACTGCTATATTCTGATCATTCGAGCATGGAATTTATATCCATAGAGATTCTATGGTACAGTTTAATGTTTGACTCTCTGCTTTCTTCCACATATAGTGCCACTCCCCAACCAGCCCAACCTACTTTGTCATTCCTATATATTTTGTACCCAGGTGTTACCATGTCCCATTGATTATCATTGTTCCCACCAAGTTTTCCTATTATATCAAGTATCAGATGCATCCGACGAAGTGGGTATTCACCCACAAAAGCTCATGCTCCAATACATCTGTTAGTCTATAAGGTGCTACAGGATTCTTTGGTGCTATTATATCAAGATACTCATTTAATACCAGGCACTCGAGTTCACCCAACTTAGTATTTAGACTTGTAACATTTGTATTATAAAATTATATCACCTTTTAGCTATCTGCCATTATGTGATGTAATGAAATGGGACTTTTTTTCATTTGACTGTTTCATTTGAGGAAGCAAATATCATGAATTACTTAATTCTGTCCACCTTTACCACCCTTCCAGTGTCAAAAAGCACATCTCCTTGGATGCACCAGATACTTTTGATATATCCTCTCAGCAAATGGACAAGCAACATCAGAAAATCTCTGAGACTTGTTTACAGCAAAAATTGTTCATTAATACATTTAGTGCAAGAGACAATGCAACAAAAACAGAAGTGATAAGAAACAGAAATTGCAACTTGTGAGTACTTACATAAAAAACAGGGAGACTGAAATGGTATTTCAGTGAAGCATTGTACAAATATGAGTGGATTGGCGAGCGAGAGGAAACAAAAACTATACAGCTGGTCCTACCTACTGTTTGACACCAAAAGAATTTGTGGAATAAGGCAGGATACAGTGAACTAAGCAGCCTACACAATGCCTGCAGGCATAATGAAACTAGCCAGTAAAACTGAGCAGCCTGATTACAGTTACAAACATTTGGACAAGCTCACATTTAGCTTCAGTTAGATGAGCAATGGAAAATGGCTGAGACACAATACAATGAAAAAGTTAATCAGAATCAGGCTATTTTGCAAAGACTAATTCATTTTGTATGTCATCTGTGAGAACAAGGGCTAGCATTTTGTGGGACTCTCTGAATTGGGGCAATTATATAGCAACCTTAGAATTAGTCAGTGAGTTTGATCATTTGCTCAAGCAGAATTTGGAAACCCCTACAGTTTTTTCTGGAACATCAAACAGAATTCAGAATGACCTCATCGAAGTGCTATTTTGCTTGACAAAACCTCAGATTTTGCCATTAAGTCTAAGCTTTGGATTGTACTGAGTTATATGACTAAGAAAGCTGCAAAATGCTTTTTTGGTTTTACTCATGTTAATAACAATCAACCTACAAAAAGCAACAATGAGTCCTGTGGCGTCTTAAAGACTAACAGATGTATTGGAGCATAAGCTTTCGTGGGTGAATACCCACTTCGTCAGACGCATGTAATGGAAATTTCCAGCCTATAGTTGGCCATTGCCATCCTGTTAAAATGGTGTGCCGGAAGTTTAAATTTGGTGGCAAGTTGTCATCCCAGACATATAAGTAGTGGCTGGTGATGTAAGCGAGCTTCAGCAACAAGTTCATGAAAAGTTCCCCTGAGCACTTTTTGTTCATTGCTGCGTTCATGTTTTAAATCTTGTTCTCAGTTTTGCCACAAAAATAGTATCAGAGAAAGTCAGAATTTCAACAAAAATGTTGAAGGAATATCTGTGTTTCTCTCTTGATCGCCAAAGTGGGCTGAAATTCTTTGAAACCTAGGTAAATGGAGACTGCCTTCTCTTTGTACCATATGACTGAATTTTCATTCAAGGATTCTACATGTTCAATGAGAGCGCAGAGAAGCTCTGATTGAACTCTCCAAAAGTGTGATATAAAATCCAGCAGATTGAGACTTTCTGATGAGGTTCAACAAGGACAAGTGCAGAGTCCTGCACTTAGGATGGAAGAATCCCATGCACTGCTACAGACCTGGGACCGAATGGCTAGGCAGCAGTTCTGCAGAAAAGGAGCTAGGGGTTACAGTGGATGGGAAGCTGGATATGAGTCAATAGTGTGCCCTTGTTGCCAAGAAGGCTAATGGCATTTTGGGCTGTATAAGTAGGGGCATTGCCAGCAGATTGAGGGACGTGATCATTCCCCTCTATTTGACATTGGTGAGGCCTCATCTGGAGTACTGTGTCCAGTTTTTAGCCCCACACTACAAGAAGGATGTGGAAAAATTGGAAAGAGTCCAGCGGAGGGCAACAAAAATGATTACGGAACTGGAGCACATGACTTATGAGGAGAGGCTGCGGGAACTGGGATTGTTTAGTCTGCAGAAGAGAAGAATGAAGTGGGATTTGATAGCTGCTTTCAACTACGTGAAAGGGGGTTCCAAAGAGGATGGATCTAGACTGTTCTCAGTGGTTGCAGATGACAGAACAAGGAGCAATGGTCTCAAGTTGGAGTGGGGGAGGTTTAGGTTGGATATTAGGAAAAACTTTTTCACTAGGAGGGTGGTGAAGCACTGGAATGGGTTACCTGGGGAGGTGGTGGAATTGCCTTCCTTAGAGGTTTTTAAGGTCAGGTTTGACAAAGCCCTGGCTGGGATGATTTAGTTGGGGATTGGTCCTGCTCTGGGCAGGGGGTTGGACTAGATGACCTCCTGAGGTCCCTTCCAACCATGATATTCTATGATTCTATGACATTCAAATTACACAGAAAATAAACAAAGACACAACCTCAGGCTTTGCAATTCTATATGAACGAAAGTCCCTTTTCTAATACAAGTTCCCTATTGCCTTTGAACAATTTCCCAGCATGCCCTCTGTCATACAGGGGATCCAGTGTGCTGCACACAGCACCCTACTTAGATGCTGGCCTTTGGTTGCTGGATAGCCTTTACTTCAAACCTCTTCCCTTTTACCATGGTTTGCAGGATTTTTGTCTTTGTCAGACTATAGTAATTCATGGTCACACAGGCCTTGTCTACAATACTGGGATAAGTCGACCTAAGTTACACAACTCAGTCTACATGAATAACATAACTGGGGTCGACGTAGCTTAGGTCGACTTATTGCAGTGTCTATATCATGCTGCATCAACGGGAGAGCGTTTCTCATTGACTTACATTAATCCTCTCATTCCGATGGAGTACTGAAGTCGACCCGAGAGCACTCTGCGGTCTTCACTAGATCTGCTAAATCGACACCCACTGCATCAATCACAGCAGCCTCAATCCCCGGTAAATGTAGACATGGCCACAGAGTGGGGAAAAGTCCCTCCCTCCTTAGTTTTCCAAGACTGGGGTTTTCTTTTCAGTTTCAATGCCTTTCCATTAACTTTAATGGTCCACCAGTGTCTTTCCCTGTACAAAGCAGGTGATGCTGCGATTGCACCCTGATGGCAATTACAATGTTCTACACAGCTGTACATGCATCCATTCATAACCATAACTTGTATACATATCTCCTAATGACCATCAACTTCAGAACATTACACACTTCCATAAAAGATCTTAATTGGCATATATTTAAACACAATAACATTGTATACAACCAGTTGATTCAATTGCTTATTCTTTTGGAGGGAAGCCTGAACCCCATTTTCCCCTTGGGGTGTCTGGACCCTGATTGTCACACCCCATTTAGTTTTATTATCTCCTCACTGACTAAACATGATTTTTCAAAACCACTTAAAATATAAGGTGCTAAATTATGGCTCACAACCCACACAAGTACATGAAGAAAGAGCTATGAAAAATCTTTATGAGAAAAGACTTCTGGCCCAGTCCTGGTTGCAGAATTACCTAGCACAGAAAATGTTCTGCAGGCTTTGCCTGAATGATAAGGAATAGTGTCAGAAAGGAGCATGCTCAAAATCAAAGGTAGGTGGAGGGGCCCAGCTCCAGATTCCATCTTGGCCGGAGGGCAGGGCCTCGGGGAAGAGGCGGGGCAAGGGTAGGGCCACAGAGGGAGCAGGTCCTCATGTGTGTCCCCCCCCCACACACACACACACTTTCAGGAAGAATCCGTTGCCCCTGATTCAGGCACAAGAAGGAGGGCTGCAGGACTCCTAAACAAAGGAGAAGAGTGGGGCCTGCGGAGTAAAAGAGCCTGTTTTGAAAAAAGACTAAATAAATGAGACTCCACAAATGAGGAATCTTGTTTTAAGTATTCCAGCCTGAGAGTAAGTCATTACAAGGAATTAGGAGGGAACTGAGGGCAGGGTGCCTGCAGGTCTATCTTAGGCCATGAGAGGGCACTCTGGGATGGCACCTATCCACAATACCTATTTACAGAGATTATGTACCCCCTTCTCCCCCCGTCACCGCTGCCCCTTTCCTGATGTAAGTCAGAATTGTCTTATAATGTCAATAGCAAAATTTATTACGATATTGTCAGATGAGGCTGCGCTCTGTTCAAGGAGCCTGGGATTTCACATTATAAAAACACTGCATCTGTCAGACAAATGTAAACATCTGAGCTATTTCATTACTGAAAAATATACCTAGGTTAAAATTACTTTCCCATTCACATGTACAAAAAAAGATTATATTTTTTAAAACTATTTCTAAAAAAAAATCTAAATGTGATCAAATAAATAAAATGTCACACCAGCTGACAGCAATTCTGAAACAGCCAAGATTTAAAAACCCTGAGCACTGTGGCATTTATAATGAAAATACCCAATCAACAGCTGCCTTGCAGGTAATGTGTGCCTCTTCCTACAGTGTTGATACATGTTATCTCTGCAGCTGCTGTGAAATAATAATGCAGCCAAGATTTGAAAGAAACATGACAAAATTCTGTAATAATAGTATTTTGCTTTTATTGCCTACCAGTAAAAATAATCACCTGCTTGGCTTGGTATCCAGAGCAGTAAAGCCTCTGCAAAATCTAATTGACTGTTGTCCAAACAGTGGATATAAAGTGACATCCTACAAACTTGTCTTTTGTCTATTCACTACAGTTAGCAGGAAGAGCTGTGGTGCTTTACTGTTCTTGCTTATTGTTTGTGATTTACTCAGCAGCCATTCAGAAAATGGCAGGACTGAAAGTGTTTGGGAAGAGTTTGACAGCCCTGACCCTGTGGGTTAGTCAGCAGAATATTCTGGCTGGTCATAAGATATCCTCAGTGGAACAATATTTTGGTTTTACTCAAGTTTTTATTGGCTTATCCTCCCGGTGCTCTGGAAAATAGGTTCATCTTAATGTTTATGGATTCTTATCTTCTGTAATTCACGCTCTGCATAAAAGAGCTGAATGCTAACTAGAAGCATGAGTTCAGAATTTTAAAAAGCTATTTTTAAAATAATCAATTGAGTCATCTTAGGAACACAGCAACAGCATAAATAACCCCTCTCTCTCCGCCAAAAAAAGGGAATAGTGGATATATGGAGCTGTATAAAAACATCATGCTTTAGTACTGCTCCTAACAAACTTGATTGCTTTTTGCATAGATTTACAAAATTAGCTGCTGAAAGGAACGCAGTAAATACCTATTTGAATTTTAGCAAATATTTGATACCTTTAGCCAGATTGTTGCAAGCTCTGTCTGTACATGCAATAAACCTTACACCCACCCCACCACCACCATTTTTGTATACCTCCATGTATGGGTCAGCCACAATCACAACCTTTGCTCTCCCTGAATGCAAGGACTGCTCTGGACTAGTGCTACCCGAAGCACCGGTCTCCTGGACAGTACAGAGAAGAACTTGCAAAGATTGGCAGAGATATCAACTCTTCATGGCACTTTCACAACAACATGCCCTGTATCCTGCACAATACAGACAGTGCCTTGAAGCCACAGTCTGGTCCTGTGTTTTATTAGTAGCAGTAGTAACTACTGGTATTCCAAAAGTGCCTAGAGACCCACCCAGTATCAGGAACCCATAGTGCTATGCACTCTCCTGCAAGAGTTAGTCCCTGACCTGTAGAATTCACAATCTAAATAGACAAGTCACACATAGGGTGGGAGGAAGGGATAGAACATATAAGCAGAATGACTGGAATGATGGTTTCCAAATGGCCTGCTAGTTGCCACAAATTTTTAAAATATTTTTGCATGTTTGAATTTTTAATTTTTTTAAATATAAAATGTATTATAAAATGCAGCGTGAGTGAAGCGGAAAGGCAGGAATGCTTTAGCTGAAAGGAAAAAAAGGAGACAGTGAGGCGAGGTCTACACTAATAAACTTACATTGGTATAACTATGTCACTCAGGGGTATGAAAAATCCACACCTCTGAGCTACACAATTATACTTACCTAAACCCCAATGTAGACAGCACTATGTCGGAGTGGCCTGTGCCACTTCCCGCAGCAACCATTGGCAGGGAACAGCGAACCACAGCCACTGGGAGCTGTAGGTGGCCATGCAAATGTAAACAGTCTGGCAGCCAGCCAGCAGATTACCCTGACAGGCTGCATGCGGCCTGTGGGCTGCAGGTTGCCCACCACTGGTATACTAGCATCTTGACTGAAATGCTACAGCAGCACCGATTCAGTGTAGACCTGCCCTCAGAAACAGGAGGTGAGAGAAGAAAATAGATATGAAAGTTGGAGAGAGCACAAAAGGAAGTTAAAATGAGGCTACTGTGAAGAGATTGAGGGAGAGGGCAGAAAGGAACTGGAGCCAGCAGTCAATCAGCAAAGAGGAAATTGTGTTCAGAGAAATAACTGTAGAAAGGATAATCTCATTACATCATCAGTGTCCAACAGTGCTTGCTGCAATAGCTTGTATAGCTGCTCCTGCCAGCTGAAGTCTTTTCCCAAGCTAGATGTTTCCTGGAATTCCTTCCTTATGCAGTCCTACTGGCTGGTGCAGGATGGGCTGCCTGGGGACTACTGGGGATGATTGGGACATACCAGAAGGGGCAGGGAGGTGGCAGCCCTGGCTGAGTATTATTCCACACGACTCGTATCCCCGGCACTGTTCTGCCTGTTGAATCTGAAATTGTCTCAAGAAATATTAATTTAAAAATTAATTCAAATTAGTTTGGACAGGCATGTGTATTCAAAGCTGGCTAATAGACCATAAAAAAAAAAAGGTTAATGGTGAAGGGAAATATATCCACAACTGGGGAGAGGTGGAATGCTGCCTGGAGAGATTAGTAATATGGACAGTCTAATATGTCGGTAGAAATCATTTGCAATACAAATACTCAATGGGAGGGAGAACATTAGTATTCAGGAAGAAGTAACATTGAAAGAGAACGACAGGTAACAGAGAGCAAACTAGGCATGAGGCTACCGTGTGACGTTGCCGCATATAAGGCCAAAGCATTTGATTTGCATACTAGTACTGGGTGGGAAATAAATTTATGAGACCTAAAAAAAAAATTCCATCTCAAAGTAGGACAAAAAGTCAAAATCTCAAATTTTCATGAACAAAAAAAAAAATGGTTTGGGTCAGGTGAAGCAAAATATTGGTTTAGATAATTTTTCATTTTAATTTTATTACAATTAGCTTACATTTTGAAACAAGAAGTTTTTTAGAACTGGAAAAACAGATTTTTTTCTTTTAGAAAGTGTCAAAACCACAACATTTTGACAATTTCAAAGCATTTTTCCCCAGAAGTTTTCCAAGTAAAAAAATTTATCAAAACCAACTCTTTACTATGAAAAGTTTTGGTTTTGACAAATACACATTCTCCAATGAAAAACATTTCATCAACAAAATTCCCAACCAGCTAAGTTGCATGTGCACGGCCTCATGAAATAGGGAGATTACAACCCACTATTCATGTGATTTGACTGTATGTGGACAATTGTATTTAGTTTTAGGCACCTAGTACTAACAAGTATTAACAAGAGAAAGAGTTCTGGGAAGAGGGACAGAAATTATCAGGACCCCGACAAGAAGGATTTGTGAAAAAAGATGAAAAAAGATAAATATACATAGCTTCATTAAGCTACAACTAGGGAAGGAAGGAAACATTACAGTCTCCATCAAAAGTTTAAATATCATAGAATATCATGGTTGGAAGGGACATCAGGAGGTCATCTAGTCCAACCTCCTGCTCAAAGCAGGACCAATCCCCAACTAAATCATCCCAGCCAGGGCTTTGTCAAGCCTGACCTTAAAAACCTCTAAGAAAGGAGATTCCACCACCTCCCTAAGTAACCCATTCCAGTGCCTCACCACCCTCCTAACGAAAAAGTTTTTCCTAATATCCAACCTAAACCTCCCCCACTGTAACTTGAGACCATTACTCCTTGTTTTGTTATCCGCTACCACTGATAATAGTCTAAATCCATCCTCTTTGGAACCCCCTTTCACGTAGTTGAAAGCAGCTATCAAATCCCACTTTATTCTTCTCTTCTGCAGACTACACAATCCCAGTTCCCACAGCCTCTCCTCATAAGTCATGTGCTCCAGTTCCGTAATCATTTTTGTTGCCCTCTGCTGGACTCTTTCCAATTTTTCCACATCCTTCTTGTAGTGTAGGGCTCAAAACTGGACACAGCACTCCAGATGAGGCCTCACCAATGCTGAATAGAGAGGAATGATCACGTCCCTCGATCTGCTGGCAATATCCCATTTTATACAGCCCAAAATGCCATTAGCCTTCTTGGCAACAAGGGCATACTGTTGACCCATATCTAGCTTCTCGTCCACTGCAATCCCTAGGTCCTTTTCTGCAGAACTGCTGCCTAGCTATTCGGTCCTGAGTCTGTAGCAGTGCATGGGATTCTTCTATCCTAAGTGCAGGACTCTGCACTTGTCCTTGTTGAACCTCATCAGATTTCTTTTGGCCCAATCCTCTAATTTGTCTAGGTCCCTCTGTATGCTATCCCAATCCCTCCAGCGTATCTACCACTCCTCCCAGTTTAGTGTCATCTGCAAACATGCTCAGAGTGCAGTCCACGCCATCCTGCAGATCATTAATGACGATATTGAACCAAACCAGCCCCAGGATCAACCCTTGGGGCACTCCACTTGATACCAGCTGCCAACTAGACATGGAGCCATTTATCATTACCCCTTGAGCCCGACGATCTAGCCAGCTTTCTATCCACCTTATAGTCCATTCATCCAGCCCATACTTCTTTAACTTGCTGGCAAGTTACCAAGGTGGAGAGTAATTGCTTAATATAGAACATGAGTGCATAACTAAGAGTAATGGAATTAATTTTAAGGGAAATTAAGATACTAATCACTCTGAGTATCTTGGCAAAATCAGGCCCATCAGGAATAGAAGAAGTGAGCTTCTGTTTGTGTTATAGCAAACAATACAAACTGAAAAAAAGTTAAAAAGTTATGAATTATTTTGAACACCATATAAATCTAAGGCAATGGTGATCTGACAGCAGAAAAAGGGGCTATGTGCATCAAATCAATCATTTCTTGCCAATTATTCTCTCCACTCTAATTATAAGCTACTTACAGTTATATCTGCAGTTAGATGCTATTCTACTTGGTTCATTGCTAGATATTAGGGGGCAAAAAAATTTAAATGTGTTATATGTATGTTGAAATTAGATCATATTCACTCACATAACATTATGTGATAACTTAAAATGGAAGGAATGGATCCCAAGTTGCAACAAGTTCAGATACCTCTGAACTTTCATCCTGTGGGTATTTTACTGCTTCCTACTAATGTGTCAAGTAATTTAAACTATTTTCCTTTTATATACCTCCTACTGTATTTTTATCACAGGTGAACATACTTCATTACCCTTTATTGTGCTATTTAATGGTCACTTGTTAACTTTTCCCTTTTTTATGTTCTTTTAGGTATAGGTGCTCACCTATGGAAAGCTAATAGTCCTAAATGAACAGAGATTCATGAATAAAACACAGCACATGGATTTCTGGAAAAGCCAAGTACCAAGTTACTGCCAAGCACTGTTAGCTCCAGTAACTATCACTCATCTGACAGGAAAACTAAAGTCAGCTAAAAACTAAACCGGCTGCCTAAACTGAAATAAGTAGAGCCTTTACTCCCTTGCACCTAGGATTATTAGCAATCTGGCTGATCATTGAAATTGATAATGAATAAGATAGTTATAAACCTGATAAAATAAGTATATGACTGTGATGGGGCAGCTGCCCCTCACTGACTGGCAAAGGGTTAATAGCATCCCGCGGAGCAGCTGCGCAGAACCCAGCCAATCAGAGGAAGGCTTAGAAGCAGCCAGTCAGGGCCAGGCTGGGTCCTATAAGACGGGCTGCAGGGCAGACAGGAGGTCACTCTCCCTAGAGCTTGAGGGAGAAGGACCTGGGACAGAACAATGCTGGGCGAGGTCCGGGGAGTAAGCGGCACTCCAGCCTGGCTGGCTCCCAGACTGAGGTCTTGATACAGGGGCCAAGTAGGTGCTGGGGCTACGGGGAAGTGGCCTAGGGAAAGCAGATAGCGGCAGAGGGGAATGAGAGGCAGTGAGCAGCTGCCAGCTATTGGGTCCCTGGGTCGGGGACCAGAGTAGCGAGTGGGCCTGGGCCCCCTCCGTTTGCCCCACTGGCTGCCGAAGGAAGTGGCCAGCCAAAGGACTGCAGTTTGCCCTTGAGCAAGGGGCTGGACTAGGGGCTGCAATTCACCACTTCGCCAGGCGAAGGACTGCCGGTTCCCCCAGAACGGGGGAGACAACGAAGTTGGGGCACAGCTGGAGGGCCGTGCCCTGAAGAGGACTCCGTGCTCTGGGAGTGACACGGGTCCCCACAGACAGCAGAGAAGCAGCGACGGAGAATGAGACACCCCAAGAGGAGGATGCCCTGCTGATGGACAGAGCTAATTCCTGGAGCAACCAGCAGGAGGTGCCACGGTGGTGAGCACAACCTGTTACAATGACAAACAGCTATACACAAAAGGTCAGATTGTGGTCTGAGCTGCGTGGTCATGAAGAGTATGGGAACAGTAATCTGCCCCTGGCCTTTACCAATACGTTTTGTGTCGACTGGAATATGATGAGGGAGAGAGGATGGAGGAAAGCCAAGAGTTCCCCATCCTTGCCCATATGCTTAGAGGATGGTGAAGTAGAAGGTGCACCACACCCCTTTACTCACTAGGACCCACATTCTTATTCTTCCTTATGTCCCTTCATGGACAGGCAACTCAGGCCAAAATCTGGCCTTCAGTGTATAATTGTTTGTTACAAATGTGTAAAAAGAAATATACAAAGTTCTTGCTCATTAGCAATTTCAATTAACAGCCAGATTGCTAATAACTCTAGGCGCAAGGGAGTAAGGGGGAATAAGGCACCTCCCTACTCTCCTGTGTGAGCTACCTGTACCACAGATTGCATGATGGGAACAGAAATGAAGCTTATCCCTCCTCACACTGTGAAGGTGGGAGGACAGGGACTGTGTGAAGCTGTCTCCCAACCAACACATCAGCCAATACATCTCGGCCAGTACACTGAGTGACATCTGCTGCACCAGATATGCACCCAGAACCATTTACTTCCTCCCCAGACCATTAAGGAAGCCAGGAGGCAAAAATATGGCTCTTTGAATCCCAGTCTGCTTCCCTGGGCTGGTCCTAGGGCAGTGCAACTAAGCACAGCTCCTTGCCAGGGTAGAATGTAAAGTGACAATGTCCCACTATGTTTGTAATTAATGTTTTCTACAGAAATTATATATAGGATAGTCATCTAAAAATGAGTGGCCAGATGTACCTATTGACAGGTATTTCTACTCTTCAGTTTAAAATTTAAATTGGCTTTTTATATTAGAATTAAATTTCCATAACTAAAATGGCTTCAGATTGTTTTCACAATTGTTATTACTAATGCTCAGCAAAAAAAAGTAAATGACAGACTGTTACACAGACAAAGGGTTAGATGAAGGTCCCACTTTACATGAGAAATCCCTTTCAGAGTTAGCCCCAGTGCTCAGAAGCAGAAACAATGGTTGAAATCCTGGCCCCCATAGCAAAGCTCCCATAGACGTCATTAGAGCAAGCATTTCACCTAATATTTATGAAGAGCTAGCTTTTGCCACCCTGGCTCAAAAGGTAATACCTTACACCACTAGTAATCCTTTAAGTATTAATGAGACTGCTTGTGGCTGAAGTCAGTGTGAGTAAGGGTTTCACAATCTGGCCCAATAGGACAGCAGCATCGGGCAAGAATCCCAACACAATTCTTTTGTCATGCATTCTATGAATGAAGTACAGGTTGGTGTATTTTTCAGTGCTATTTCTCTCTCTCTCTTTTTCTCTTTTTTTTTTTTTTCATAAAATCATTCCCTGTTGAGTCACTCAAAAATGGTTTAAGCGGCAGATTGATCTCAATCTACTCAATTCAATTCAAAATGAAAGCTTGTATTCATTTTTTTCTTTTTACTTACCAAACAAAATACAGTTTACCTTAGATAAGGCCACCACCACAAAGTCATTGTACTGTATAACAAAGGATATAGCAGCATCTGTAGACTATAGATTTTCTACAAGAGCTGAAGTCATGATGATCTATGTTCTTTTCACATAAGTTAGTTACTTTCTATTTTAGAATAAAAATAATCATTTAAACTTTATTATCATTTTAAAACTGTTATAAAATAAGGTCATAGCCTTCCATGAAATCATCTCCTAGTCACTTCGGTACAGGGATGATAATGATCCTAGTAGGCAAATTATTCAAAGCAGGCTAGCAAAGATAGGATGTTCAATAATCAACCCAACAGGACGCATAACATTAATCTAACATTGCAGAGTTTGACCTCTCCCAGGTATAAATTTAAGGATCAAATTCGACCCTCAAACAGTGTCACCTACCTACATGGTGGCCTATTCTGTTCCTAATTTCAGAGTTTAAATAGCCAGATACTAAACACAGAATGACTATCAAGATGACCCAGTCACTACAAGGGATGGTTAAACAAGAATAAAATAAGATCCACAGAAGCAATTTGCCCTAAATTCAAACTAACCTCAGCGTACATTTTCTGAGGTTCAAAAACTTTAGTTAATTCTTTTGTTTTTAATTATTTTCACATGCTTCCACACTTCTGTTCCTGGAGTCGGAAGTGCCAAAATGTCATTCCCTTTTCTGTAACACCTACAAAATACTTGTGCAGAGACCACAGCCTATCATGCTGACCAGTATTATCTCATTGTTTACTTGTACTCCTCAGTCTATACCCATCTGTTGACTCTTGTCCGGTACCTGGCTTAGGGCAAGGACTGTCCTTTTGTTTTGTGTTTGTACAACCAGTAGCACAATGGGGTGCTGGTCTACAACTGGGACTCCTAGACACCATGCTAAATAAATAAGAAAAACGAGAGACTTCAGATAGTTTAGTAAACTTCAATTAAGTATGCACGTTTTTGGGTGCTTATCGATGCTGAATGTCCAAAGTTTTTGAGTTTGCCTATTACTGCTCACACAATTCCTTGGCATTTGATGGCATCAGGTATCTGAAAAATAAAATTTTCTTGTGGGATAAAGGATCACTCACCTTTAATATTGTTTATTCATGTTTTGTATTTAAAATATCAGAGTTTGATTAAAATATGTTTTCTTCATGAGACATCTCACACAAACACATTTCCCTTACATTGCCTAGAGCAGAGGTGTGCAAACTGGAGGGCATGCTCCCCGTCCCTCTCTGCGGTGGGTGCAAAGAAACTGGGATCCCGTGGGTCCTGCAGAACCTGCAGCCATAATAGCGGTAGCGGGATAAAAACTGAGTGGGTATTGCAGGGTGGAGCAGAAATGGAATTGAAAAAATACTCCTCCTGCACCGCAAACAACATGAACGCCTTGGCCAGTAGTTGCCACTCTCCAGCTGCCCAGCTCTGAAGGCAGCAGCACCAGCAGCAGCAGTGCAGAGTAAGATTGGCAATGCCCTGGCCAGCAGCTGCTGCTCTCTGGCTGCCCAGCTCAGAAGTAAGAGATTACTTCAGATTACAAGGAACAGGGTGAGGGGGAAGCTTGACAAATTCTGTAAATGGCAAGAGGGGCACAACTGGAGAAAAGTTTGTGCATCACTGGCCTAGAGAATGAAAACCTCTGAAATAGCTCATTATTTTATAGTTCATTTGTATCAAGTTTGCTTCAGCTGAAAACAGCCTTTATTTATTGGCGGTAGAAATCAGCTGCAGCTGCATGTTTAACTCAACAGCCTAGCTCTTCTTCAGCTCTGTGTAACCTCAAAAGCTTGTATCTGTAACCAACAGAAGCTGGTCCAATAAAAGATATTACCTCAACCACCTTCTCTCTCTAATATCCTAGGACCAACACAGCTAAATCACCACTGCATATTTGATCTTCAGCAAGTCATTAACTCTCTGTGTACCTCAGCTCCTCATAAATAAAATAGTTATAACATTTCCCTAACTCGCAGGGGTATTGCTAGTATAATTTATTTTGTTTGTGAGATGCTCAGGTACTATGGTGACTGAGGGCTCTATGAAAACCTAGATAGAAAATGCTACCTTTCACTGAAGTTCCTTCATGTTAAACTGCAAGAAGAGGGAAAACATGGAGTAAGGACACTAAGATTTAGGTCCCAATCCTGTGTGTTACTCAGTGCCTCCTGTAAGGTCTTTAGGGTCCAATTAATTTAGGGAGCTCCACAGGAGGGATACAGTGTCTTCCAAGATCAGATACCCAGTTTAACTGTCACCTACGTAAAATATTTTTAGTGTCCATCAAAATATGAAATTAAGAAACAGGAAAATAAGAAATGAAACTGAGGGACTGCATCATTATTTTCAAAGTGTACCTACTCCTTTAAGATTTTTAAAAATCTTAAGTGTTATGCAAGAGAGAGTTTTCTCTACAGTATTCCTAAGTACTTTATGATCATAGGAGACCAAGCAAATGGAATTGAGCAAAACAAGATTTTAAAAGAGATCTAGTTAAGGGATATTCAGAGTTATAGTTATCTTCAGAGATATTCCAAATTGTTTTAGAATGTAGGATTCTTGAACAGCTTGGCGCTGCAGTACAGAACTTATTTGCAGTTGTCTGTGGTTCCATTAAATATAAAGTGTTGCCTGCATATCAGGATAATTTAAAATGATGATTCCCAAACTGATATTTGCTTTAGGGTTTCTGCCAGCAACAGTGATCACAAAACATTCATAAAGTCATTGTTCAAAAGAACATAAGGTTTATTGTAAAACAGCAGCAATGAGACAGACACATTGAGGAAGCTATTTTTAGCTGGGTTGTAGTCTGACAGTTGTTTGCAGGCTCAATTTGCACCTCAGTTTTTGTTCCTATAAAATTAATTGCAGATGTAAATCTGAATAATTACATACCCATCTCTCCAACCTGCACCTGCAGTCAAGAAGACAGAAAGAAGCACAGCTACTTGTAGTGGAATGATGGTAACAATCCATGGTTGCAACATGCACTTGCAAACAGAGCTGCTTTCCTTCTGAAAATTTATCACTACATATCAGACCAAGGATCATTTCACTTAGTTTATATTTTATTTCACACACATCCACACTGGTACACCAATGCTAGAACTCTGAGGACATACCTTGAGATGTCAGTTTTATGGGTGGCATAATGTAAATAGACATGATATATTCCAAGAATGCCTTGGCAATGGTGAAATGATGTACTTGGTGTTAATGATACATTTCAATTAGTTCCAAGCAAAATATAACCAAAGTTTAATTTGGTAGTATAATGCACAATCCTTTGATTCATAAGTTAATTCCAGAAGGAAGCACTAAAATAATTATCTGACTTCCCGCATAACACAAGCCATAGAATTTCACACAGTAATTACTACAGTACAAAGAATGATTGATTGTTCCCTGTTGTATTAGGTGGGCACTAGTGAGCCAATAATTTATGGCTGAGCCAAAGCATATCTTTCAGAGTATTGCCAATTGCAAATGTTCAAAAAGCATGAGTCAAACAACTAAACATCATAGGTCACATTTTCAAGTTTTTCTCCACTGCCAGGAGGCTTAGAAATTATTGTTGTTGTTAAATAAATGTTAAAAGAAACTCACATAATCACAGGAATCCGGGAGCTAGGGCTCTAAGAAAACCACCAAATATCATCACACACAATTATATCACAAGCATTGGCAATCCTGCTTTAAAAAAAAAAAAAGACATCCAATCTTTAATCAAACAACTTCACATGAGGATGACTTAATTCCTTCCCCTGGTAATCTGGTCTAATGGTTAATTACCCTCACTGTTAAAAAGTTGTGTTTATTTCCAGTGTGAATTTTTTTTAACTTAACTGCCAGCCAGAGAGGAGCGAAGGGTGGCGGGTGAACGCCCTCTTTGGAGAAGCTAACCTGCTGGCCCTGCTCCTTTTGCCTGAGAGTGCTCTGTGTCAGATTTCAAGCCTTTCCCATCCCTAGATTTGCAGTCTGAAACTCTGCCCCACCAAAAAGTACAGAGAATTCATTCCTCTGAGGCAAGAAATATCAGTCAAACCCCGATATGCCTTCCCTATGATTCTAACTGAGGTACATTGACAGAACCATGGAAGAAGCTTCTACAGCTTCTGCCTGCACCATTCTTTGGTCTTGCCAGTGTTATAAATACATCATTGTTGTGCCAACAAAAATTTACTGTTTACAAAAATAAATTAAACAGTTGAAATTTAAAAAAAAAACACAAAAAGGTATCAGTGGGTGTCCAAAACGCAGCTCAGTATATTACACCAGAGTTCTACAATTTGTTTGGAGGCTGCCCTCATCAGCATCCTGTGGAAAATGTAGGCCCCAGCATGTCTGGTCCCCCTTATATTAAGCTAGATCTGTTCATAGAATATCAGGGTTAGAAGAGATCATGTAGTCCAATCCCCTGACAGATTTTGGCCTCAGATCCCTCAAGATTGAACTCACAACTGCTGGTTTAGGAGGCCAATGCTCAAACCACTGAGCTATTCCTCTCCCCCCATCCTTCACTTAAGGATGGAAGCTGGGACTTTCACAGCTCATATCTCTGTATAAAGCTGAAGGCAGCTGCAATATGCTCAATTTTATGCAAATAAAGGGCAACCCTTGGTCTTCTGGAAAGCCGCCGATACATCCTCCAGTTGGGCAAAGTGTGGATGCTCCAGTTTCAGTGGATGTGTCTAGTTATGTCTAAAATTAAAACTTGCCAATCATTTTGTAAGTCTCCATCATTCTAATGCAATTTATATTAAGAATATAGTGCAGTTACTTCGAGGTATTTGGGGGTGGGGATGGGGGAGATGTCGGCAGCAACCAAAAAGTTTCCCTGCTCCAACAGATAATTGAGTTATTGGCTGTAAGGCTGCATATAAAATAGCTCTTTCCAGTTCTGGTTTGTTTCAGAATATAGTAACAGGGTCAGAGGATTGTCTGTCTGTAAGAGTGCTTCCCTATTACCTCAGGCACCTGCTTTAAGATTTAGAAGATATCCTGGGGCATTATGTGCAACTTTTTGTTCCATGGTGATTCCTTTCTCAGGACTTCAAAACATGTCCGTTTTTCACTCTGAGCTAGTTGAAAAGAAAATGGATAAGGGAACAGCATGGAACAGCACCCAACAAAAGTTTTTCACTAAGGCCTCTTGCTTACCTTTGAATAAAGGCAAAATATTAAAGAAAAATACTACAGTTTATTTGAAGAATAACCGTTGTGCAGCTCTGAAGCCTGAAAGGCTGATGTTCCCTATAGTCTAAAATGTTCACAGCGTTTAAAGGATAGAACATGTACTATACATTTTAAAACATTGTTTTGCTAATTAACTCTTTACAGAATGAGATTTTAAAAGTTCAAAGAATTGTGAGGCTTTCATCTCAGGAATATGTCTGTGATCCAATATAGGACAAAAGAAGGATTTTGCAGTTGAACGTACATAAAATGCATTGTATAAGCATTACTTTATCCTTGCTATTTGCTATTTTTGAAACAATAATCATCTACCAAGAATTAAAAAGAACCTAGAAAACTGGCAAACAGTTCCTACTGCAACCATGCCAAGAATATTGAAAGTGAAATTCAGCAAATACTTTCAGCTAAGTACTAATATTTTCAAGGGTATATACATGCAACTAATGCTGCTGGTGGGTTGTTTTTTTTGTTTGGTTTTTTTTGTTGTTCTTTGTTTTCTTCTCCTCCATCTCGCACATTTGTTATTTGGAACACTCATATTAAAGAACACAGTTTCCAATCCAATTTGTGGATAATAAACTCACTGCTTCTGGTTTTATTTTAATTAGGTGGGAGATGTACCTGAGCAATGACATCTCTTCTGAAACTCACAACTACAAGGAAACAAAGCCATAACAAAAACAGCAGAAGGGAATCGTTTGAGCCAGTAAAATCCACAAAGCTAATTTTTTGTTATCTTGAATGTTATGTAACAAATGCTTATGTCTCATGAAACAAACCAATCTTTTTCTCTTCTTCTAGATCTAGCATTGTCTGTCTATTCATATGCCTACTTGTGTATGCTTTAATGCTTCTGGAGCCAAAGTTCCATGCTTAACAGTGGGCCCTATTGGCGCCAGGTCTAAATACAGCTAATTGAATGAAGCAGCAAATACTGGATACAGAAGATACTATTAAAGCAAAAATAATTTCAAGTGGTAACTTAACAGTTATGTATAGACAAGCCATTCAATGTGTCCAATTTCAGTTTTCTTTACCACAGGCCACCCCACATTCCTCTGTAATTATAAAAACATTATTATGGCAGGTTTAAATCCCATCTGATTTGGCAGCAGTGCTGTGTATTTACTGTGATGGCAGTTCAGAACACTCATTAAATGTACAAACAGCTGACAATACAAGAAGGAATTCCAAAATATGTTTTTCCCTCATTGCAGTGACCCTTTCTAGCCTTTCAAAAAAAAATGTTGACTGAATTCTACGAGTAAGTGTACAAGAGACACTTCACAAAAACACAAACCATATTTTCCTTCAGTTACTACTTCACTAGCTACCCTTCCCCACAAAACACTTGCTAAGAAAATGCACAGATTAAGAATGAAATTCACATGAAAGCCTGACATTTTCAGATTTCAACAGGGATAAGTACTGGGGTTTTGTCATGCATTTTAACCTTCCGCATGATTTAAGGAAAAATGTTTCCAAATCAAAGGCATATTGAACTATTATTTAACATTTTTCTCCCAAAATATAACAGCTGAAAGGACATTATGGCCTATGTAATATGGCTTGCGTGTTTACCTGTCTTTCTTAGCTTCATCTTTTATAGACTTTGATCAAACACTCTACTGAGTTTGCACTGGTGGGATTTACACTAGCGGCTTACAATATTAATAGTGTCAGCATTCGTGCATTGGTGAGGGTTTGTTTGGTTTTCTTCATGTAGATTTTTGAAGAACCTCAATTAATGCAATTTCAAAAGGGTTGTTCTCCCTCAATAGTAAAGATTTGCAAGAAGGACACAAATAGCTTAACTTCAACATAGCAAAGACTGGGTACTTGCATGTGCACATGGACTTTGATCCAGCAAAGCATTTACACACCTAAACTAAAAATGAGCTTCAATAGTCCTACTGATGACAGTGGGAGTATTTAAGCTTAAAATTAAGCACATGCTTAAGTGCTGCACTGGATTCAGGCCTAGATACCTCATTTATTATGTGCATGTACAAATATACAATTCTATTTTGTGCATGCTGTCATGCACAGAGATTTGATCCTGAAATGTCCTGGCACATGTAATCATAACCCAGCAGAAAAACAAAAGTGAAATTCATGTCCTACGTTACTGGAAACATTTAATTAATACACTTAGACTCACTCTAAATGCAATTATGTATAAATTAGAATGAAGTTTATTTGTTTTCAGTGTATCTGGATGTCTTTTCTACACAGTATTACTGAATACTCCCATAACATCCTATCCCAACATGCATTGCTTCTTGTGTAAAACCTGGGATGGATTCCTCAGAGAATGTTTCTACTGCAGTTGTTTCAAAGTTCTGATGTGTTTTCATGGATAACATGAAAAATTATTTTTCTCTAGTTCGATTGCCACCAAGAAATGGAGCCTTGGACCCACATTCTCACTCACCTCCACCAGTTCAGTGTACAAAAACAGGGGGAGAAAAAAAGAGAGAGAAAATGGCCACATTGTCTTTGTAGGAAAAAAAAAATCTCTGTCCTACAGTCTTTCTTCACATTCAAAATCTAGCCGCCTGTAGGCCAGATTGGTGAACCCCTTTCTATGAGTGGTGAGTAGTTACTTACGGCAGTGGGACTCCTTGGGCAAGTAACTATTTCATTGCTGAGCTGAGAGTTCAAGAGCCTGAATTAGACTGGATGGAGTGTGCACCACAGCTAGAGTTATCTCCCTCCCACTCCTAGCAAGGAAGGGGCAGCAGAGGCCCTGCAAGTTCTCAGACTGAAACCCACCTACTAACTTGTATAGGGACAGGCTCACAGTGGGGTCCTAAGCCTGGACCCTAAGACTTCTCCAGTCCCACCTGCTCTGTGGAGGCTGTCAGTATCTGTGAAGAAGGCAAGGAGTTTATCTGTATGACCTTAGGGGTTCAGTAAATCCTGACCATGCAGCAAGCTAAGGAACCATTTCATACCCCTCCTGCTGTAGCCTGACTATCCTCAGCATTAAGCAGTGCAGGCCTCCCTAGTTTCCACTTTTTTAGACAGCTGTGGAAATTCTTCAGGAAAATCCTCCATTGCAACTGAGCTTCTGCCCTTCACCTCCTCTAGCCCTAATCTCTGTAGAGTTTTCTCTTTAGTTATCACATATTTTATTTGCATTCAGTGCATCTGCTGCACATCCAGAAGAATGAATGTATTCAAAATTACCTCTGCATCAGTGGAACAGAGTAGAAAGTGTTATTGAAGCTGATTAAGAAAATCACTTCTGTTTGCTATACCGTTTTAGTGCATATAGCTCCTCTTCATCCAGAGTGATACAACAGCGTAAAACAGATGACAAAAAAAATCTTTGGAAGGGAGAATAAACTGCATCATCTGGTTTCGGTCCAAGGATTGATTTAATTTGGTAGCTTTGTTTATTTGTTAAAACTGCATTTAAAAAGCACAAAGCACTATTAAAGAAATTTCTTTATTTTAGAAATTCATCTTCCCCTTAGATGTGACTAAAAGATCCCCAAATCCAAGAGACACATGAGCTAAACATAAATTTCAAATAAAAAGCCAGTAGTCCTAGTTTTCATCTCCTCTTTGCAGGATTCTAGCTGCCATGAAAACAACAAGCAGTCTGGTGGTAGATTGGCACCTTAAACAGATGTAGACTAACAGATGTATTTGGGCATAAGCTTTCGTGGGTAAAAAAATCCACTGCATCTGAAAAAGTGGGTTTTTTACCCATGATAGCTTATGCCCAAATAAATCTGTTAGTTTTTAAGGTGTCACCGGACTCCTCATTGTTTTTGTGGATACAGACTAAAGCCTGGTCTACACTAGGCGTTTAAATCGGTTTTAGGAGCGTAAAACCGATTTTAACGCAACCCGCACACTAGGGAGGGCCTTATTATATCTTTTTTTTAATGGCTTAATCGGTTTCTGTCTCCTCGAGCCCGAGAGAGAGTAGCGCTCGGTATTAACATTACGGAATAATATAGGTTAGTGTGGCATGGTAATGGCCCGTATTTGGCCTCGGGAGCTATCACACACCACTGGCCTGGACAGCATTCTCTCTCAACTCAGCTCAACTGGTAGATGGTAGAAGGAAAGCCCCCACTTTTGAAAACTTTTTTTTTTCATTTCAGTGTGTGTGGCATCACAGTCATCACCACGCACAGACAGCGCTCATCTCATCAGCAAGCTCAGTTAATGTGTCTGAAAGAAAGCAAAAATGGCCCCAGAGCATATCCGAGAATGGAGGTATGGGATCTGATCATGATATGTGGGAGGATCACAGCGCTAACAGAACGCGAAAAAAAAAAAAAAAAAAAAAAAAGTTTTTGAAAGAAAATAAAGAATGATAGAGGCAGCAGCGACAGCAGGAGTGAGAGTTAGTGAGCTCAAGACCAGAAACCAGAAAAACCAAAGAAAGCAAAAAAAGGAAAGCAAAAAGAGAAGTCGAAAAACATGAAACAGGCGCTGCACTGCCTGAGCTGCTTAAAGTGCTGCGCCACCGGATTCTGGGGTGGGGTGGATTCTGAGGTGGGTGGATTCTGGGGTGGGCGGGGTGGGATGAGAGGAAGAGGAAGAGGAAGAGGAAGAAGAGAGAGAAGACAAGAGAGAGCACAGCCAGCGCAGAGAAGCCCTTTTATCACGAGCCCCTTTAGCCCCTGGCTTTTTTCCCTCTCCCAGCCCTTACCCAGAGAAGCACTCACAAGCAACTATTCCAGAGAGAAGGCTTGCAAATAGAGCTAACAGTGTTTTTAAGCTTTTTTTTTTTTTGAAACAATGTTTTTATTTTTGGATTTTTAATATGGGATTTGGTCGCAGACTTAGAAGTTAAAAAGTTTGTGTAATAGTTAATTGAGAGGAAATCCTCCAGACACATCTCGATGAAGACATCTACTCCAGGGACTCAGAAGCCCTTGCCAGAGGGGTCTGGCAGAAAGCCCACCAAGGCAGGTTTACTATTGCATGCATGTATGCATGGCACCATGTAAATGCAGCAAGCAATGCATCGCGCAGCATGTATGGTGATATCATTGCGGCACAAGCATTCGCACAGCAAGCATCACAGCTCTCTATCCTCTATCTCTCCATTATCATCCATAGCAATTTTAGGATAACCTGGGATCAGGAATTTAAGTATAATTTTTTTTTTGGGGGGGAATTTTTTTTCGGGGTTTAAAGACACTTTCCAGCTTAAAAGCAGAGAAGGAGGCACGAGAGCGCGGGAGGGGAGGGAGGAAAGAAATGCGATGGTGAAGGTTGTTGAGGGGGGGGGGGGGGGAGGTGGAGGAGCTGTTTGGGGGTAGAGCATGCTGGTATTAGCCATGGGTGGGTTGTGGGGGAAATCACTGAGATGGCCGGCACTGGCTGGCCGCATGGAATGCTGATTGCTGTGCCTGGACCTGATGCAGATGAGCCAGTGCCAAGCTGCCATGAAAGCCTACCAAATGCAGAATAGAATGTATTTGAAAAAAAATGAAATGTGCTGTGAAAATGAATGTGTGTTCAAAAATATTGTTGTATTGTTCTGTTCTGTAAAATGTATCTTTCTAAATATTTATTTCTATGCAGCTAAATTTTTCAAGCTCACCTCCTCCATCCAGGCTAGCAGAGGCAGCCTCCGGAGATGGAAGAAAGAAGAAGAGAGAAAGCCGGATCGGATGGAATGGAATGAGATGAAAGAAAGAGAGCATCTGAGAGGAAGGACGTGGTGGACGGAGGAACAAAAAAGAAAGTGGAAGTGGGAGGGAGGACGGGAGGGACAAGAGGAGAGGGAAGAGGTGGACAGGAAAGCAGGGCGGGCAATCAGCGTGGCGGCAGGAAGGCCGGCAGCGGCGTGATGCAGACGGTCAGGGCGTGCAGCTGGTGCGCATGCCCGGCGCAGGATGCGCGGTGGCGACAGCAGCCTTCACCACAGCCGCAGCACTCCTCACCACCCTCCACCCTCCCCTCACCAGCACCCTCACCTCCCTCTCAGTGAGGCTCCACACCTGTGGGCCGCGCCCCAGACCCCCCACTCCACCCCCCCCGTGCACGGCCCCAACCAGAAGGATTTTCCTCCTCCCCCTTTGGACTCTTCTCACTCCTCCCTCCTTCCTTCCCTCTTTTTTACAATTTTCTTTCCTTCTTTCTTTTATAAAATAAATATAAAGAATTCATGTTTTTTAAATATAAGTGACTGCACTTTTAAGTAAGCTCAAGGGGGGGGGGGGGAGTTGCTTACAGGGTCTGAGTCAATCAAGGGGTTGGGTGTTCATCCGCAGGGACACAACAGTCATCTGACCCTGGCCATTGATGAAGCTCTTTTTCAAATCTGCTCTGGCTGCGCCGTGCTTCCTGCCTGTGCTCTTAATCTCCCTCCCTTGTCTGGCTCTGCGCCATCAGCATCAGCCTCTTTTTGGCCCACTCTCACCCCACCATAAAGGTCTCCTGACTCACAGAGATTATGGTACATACAGCAAGCAGCAGCAATAACATAGGGAGCATTGGTTTGGCTGAGTGAAGTTACTCACAGCAGGCCAGCCAGCAGGCCTGCAAATTCCACAACCAGGCACACTGTGCAGCCTGTTGTGTGCTTGATAATGTGTAGAATCCTGACCACCTGGCAGGCTGCCTGTGGCATTCTGCAGCCATGATCCATGGCATCAGGCTGGGTCCTGGTCTGCCCAGGATAACATTTCAGCATTTCAACAGGCCGTTTCTTTATTTTCTGGTCAGTGAGTGCTGCCCCTGCCCCCCAGAGTTTACAAGCTTCGTGCTTCTGAATCCACCAGCCCTTTGGCTCCAGCCATGGAATCCCCCCTGTTGGTGACGCCTTGAGTGTGCTGCACCAGCGCTGCCAGCACCATACCCCCTCCTCCTCATGGTTCTGGTGCCTGGTGCCATGTATGCATGCAGCATATAGGATAGGACCACGCCCCCATCCCCACACCCCATGGGCATTGCATTGCTTAGTGCATGCACTATGGCCTGCACGCAAGCCCTCCCCACAACCTTTTAGTAGCAGCAGCAGCATGATTGCCAGCAACCCGCAGATCAGCAGCCCCCACGTAGATTTTCCAACTCCAAATTGATTCTTCTCTCTGGTGAGCTGGCTGGCCTGCTGCTGGCATTAGGCTAGGCTGCTCTCATTCAGATTCTTGAGCGCTTGGGCATGCTGGGCAGGTATTATGGTCAAAGAGGCAAGCAAGTTCCAAACATCCAACCATGAAAAGTGTGTCACCAGTCAAGGTTTTCCCGAACCGGGCCCAAAATCCGGTCCCAAATATCCACCAGTCAGTGCTTCCCCACCAGGGCGTTCAATGGAGCCCCGGCTGTCAATCCCATCCAATAGAATCTGCCCCCCACAGGGCAGGATTTTTTTCCGAATCAGCCTTCCACGCGAAGACTGTGTCATCGGTTCGCGCCCAGGAGATCTATCCGCGCCTCGCCGTCGTTTTGTGCTTATTCATATACTGCACGTCCACTGAGGTGTGTGCCCACGATAGCGGTGCGGCTATAAAAAGGCTTCGGTAAAGCGTTCAGCAAAGGGCATGGCGTCTGCCAGGGAGGAAGCTGGAGCTGTGCAAAAAAAAAAGCAAGTGTGCCAATGAGGGAGTCTGGGGCTGTTTAGTTTGGAGGCTATGGAGGAGAGGGTTGCGGGAACTAAGCAAGATTTTGGCGCTAAGCACAGTGAGGGCAAGGGGCGGAGATGGCTGGGCGGAGGCAGGGAGGCCACAGAAGCTATTATGGAGAGGAGGCCAGCCGCTGGACTCTTGGAAAACACCACCGATTTAATGTGTACTATGTGGGTAATAGTGGACAGTTTTGCGGCTTTTCCTAACACAGCTACCCCTCTGATACTAGCTGCCATGAGAAAGCAAGACAATTGCAGTATGCTTCTAAACAACATATTTATTCTGACAAGCACAATGTTATCCCACTATATTACTTAGTTCACTATTGTTCTGCAAATGTTCAACAGTGAGCAGCAATGCTGAAAACATCTCAAGAGAGCAAGTGAAGAATAACTTATTCAGTTGAAAACTACAGTGGGAATTTTAGGTGGACAGCATGTATTTATGCAGCCTGGAAATAGTGTAAAAGTGAGAGCAATTTTTAAATATGCCTTATAGTGAGAAACTAAAAAAGCTGAGTCTACCTAAGTGACTTAATCACAGTCTACAAGTACCTGTATGGGAACAGATTTCTGATAATAAATGGCCCTTTTTTTAACCAGGAAAATGAACAAGAAAAGCAATTTCATTTATAGAGAAAGAGAGACATTTATAGAGAAAGTGTGGACAATTTCAGCACCATTCACAACCATTCCATTAAATACTTCCTTGTTATCATCTGGGATTAGAGACTAAAGGCTTTGTAAGGCACTGTACAAATTGGCACTGACATATTATAAACCGTAGCAGGAGAGAGGAGGTTCATTATGTTCTAGAGTTCTCACATGTATGATCTGTCAACTATGTGAAATGTTAGTATTTTCCTACAGATATGCTAATCTCCTCTCAAGCTGTGATGATGCGCCCCATGCATTTTGACTACCACGTTAACGACTTACTGGTAGAATATATTTAGCTTCACTAATTTAAATGCGGGAAGAGAAAATATGAGACCACTTGTGATATAATATTCAACATCTATTTATGGCCAAGTTCTGTTCCCCAACCATTTTGAGGAATGGTCAAAGCTAAAATGTGTAAGTAAAAGTGACTAAATGACTTAGGGAGTTAGGTGTCATTTTTAAGTCATTTATGCATTCAGGACACTAAGTCCCATAGAAAGTCAATTGACTTTCACTCAAGTGACTTTTGAAAATGGAACTTAACCATTTAAAAAAATTAAAAACATTGTGTGTGGTTGGCCAGGTTGTCAGAGAGTTCTTGAGAACAGGCCCAGGCCCATTTCATGCAATGAGGCTGCTTGTGTGAGTAAAGTGCTCAGTGAAGTTTTTAAGAAACCCCCTAGAAAATTGAACTTTTTTGCTGCTGTCAATATCTGGCAGAAGTGTTACCTGTTGGGACCAAAAGTATCCCTAATGTAGCCACACTGAAATCAACAGTTATATCAAGGGTGTGCCTCAGGGGTTCTATGATAGGAAACCTCATATCTTAGTGAGTTTCTTTGGTTTGTGATATTTTGGGGATGGGAAGAGGAATTGTAAGATGACCAAAACTATTCAGAGGTTTGGGCTTGTTTATTTGTTTATTTAAATGCATTTACTATAAAGTACTATAGGTACTTTAAACACTGAGCCACCCAGACTCTATTCTCAAGTACATGTAGAGGGGTCATTGAAGGTGGATTTAAAGGAAGGTAGGGAAACACCAAATATATCCTCGGTGAACACTGGTTCTAGGAGAATGAAAATTATTATTCACCATTCATATAGCACAGAGCATGCTAGTCACTTTACAAGCAATTAAACAGATCTCTGCCCTGAAGTGTTTGAAATCCATGTTAGGGACAGTCATACAAAAAGACAGCTAAATGGAATCAATGAGATGTGACAGAGAAGGGAAACAAAGGAGAGAGAATGACATATTCAATTTAAATTAATTTTCTGGCATCTCTAACATCCACTTTTTATGGTACCTCTCTGCAACAACTCCAATATCTGCAGAGAATACGAGTGATCTTCATGTACTCTTATGTCTAACCACATCTGTAATCAGACTTAGAGATACTGTCTTTACTTAGAGCCACAACCTTCAATAGCCTTTTCAGATTCCTCTGAGTAAGTTCACTGAGTGTGCTCTGCTTTCAGCAACTAATATATAAATGAAAAGAGATAAGTTCTGAACTTTTGACCAAATCTCTGACCATGCATCTGGCACCAGACCATGGACTCAAATAAATCCAGTGTTTGAAAAGGTCTGTATATTTACTTAGTTTGATGTCCCATATTGAAATTCTTATGCTCAGCTTCCCACACATGTATTTCTTTGTGAAAAGGAATCATCGTTTCTTCCCAGTGATCCAGATTGTCTTCTTTACTGACATTGAGTAGTACATCTTACCACTGATTGGGACTACTTGTGAACTACTCTGAGTGAGTAAGGGTGGCAGAATTTCATACCATACAACTCCCTCAGGAACAAAGTACCATCACAAACCTCGTCAGCTTCCAAGGTTCATTTTTTTGAGCTTACCTTCTCTAACACATAAGAACAGGTATATTTAAAAAAAAAATACACCCCATCAAAAAAAAACAACCAACCAAAAAAAAAAACCAACCACCCTACTAAACCAAGACACTCCACTGCACACACTTCTCCCTCTAGGGAGAGAATGAGAGAACAAACATGTGAGAGATGTATAATCACATTTCTTAATGAGCTACTGGATGGTGCTCAGGTCATATGATAAACACAGTAAAAGAACATATAGCATAGGTATAGAATACTATGCTATTTTCATAAGTCACAGAAAGCAACATTTCCTGTTACCATCACTTGAGAGAAAGTCCTGGGATTACAAAGAGCAAGATAGGGAGCTCAAGGTGAGGGAATAAAGAGGAAAGTTGGAAGGCCCTAAAATGAAAGGGCATCAAACCTTGGTCTATACTCAGAGGAATGACATGCCTCCAAACAGCAAAGGAAGCAGAGTACCTTCAGTGGATTGATTCTGAAACTCTTACTATACAGTGTTACCACTAAATGGTGCCATTGCTTGCCTCATTTTTTTATTTTCTAACTGTAGTGAGGCAGAGTGACCTCCCTCTGGACTTGAACGTGACAGACCACTACCCATCCTGCCCCCGTTGGCCTAAGTACTGAGGCAGGGCAGGGAGTATAAAGAGGGGACTCTGCAGCTTAGTTGCCAGTGCACCAGAGAAGAAGGCAGATGTCACTTCTAGGGACCCAAGCCTTTTCTGATACACTGGACAAGCAGCCAAGCAAACCAGCACCCTACTGCCTAAAGAGAAAGAGGACCCAAGGAGTCACTGAAGTGGCTGCCACCTGGCTGCTAGGCAGTAAAACAAAGCCCCAGCTCAATGGAGAAACATCGACTAAGTGGGGTAGGAAATAGCTCAGGTGAACCAGACATTGATCTGGTTGTGCTACTGGGAAGCAAGGCAATGTATTTCAGTGTCCCTGTTGACCCAGTAGAGGGACCATCTGCCATTAATAGGACCATGGGTTGGGACTCAGTGGAGTAGAGCGGTCCCAAGTCCCTCTATCCCCTTTGCCGCTACCTCACACCTGAGGATTAGCAGCACACTCAGCCTAGGCCTGAAAGCCTGTGCCTTGATTAATGGTTGCCCCAGACAGGAGGCTGTGGGCTCTAGACCAGACATTCTCAAACTGAGGGGTGGTCTCCCTTGGTGGGGGGAGACAGATTGTATTCTCGGGGGTCACAAGAAGCTTTAGGAGAAGAAAAAAAATTACTGCGCACATTTTATCCACAACGATGAATAACTAGCAAAGCTTATTCCTCCAAACATATCAGATCCTCAGATGGCGCTGTGCATTTTGACAGATTTCTGTTAAGTTTGCAGAGCATTATACAATGTCATTGCCATCTGTACGTTAATCCATTTGCTACAATGTGGTGGTGCTCGCTTAATTGTAAGCATTGACCACAATCACAGTTTTGCTTTTATTCTCATTACAATGGATCATTGGCTCTGCTTGAATCAATGCCTTACTGTATTTAAAATTTAGTGAAAGTTGCATGTTGATTTTTTAAAATCAGTATATGTACTTGTGTGGTGGGAAGGTAGGCGTATAACTACTACAGACACAAAGGGAGGTGCGATCAAGTAAGTTTGAGAACCACTGCTCTAGACTGTTGACTGCCTCAGCCAGGAACCTCTAGGCTAGTGGTTCTCAATCTATTTACCATTGTGGGCTGCATATGCAGCTCTTTGTGTGTTATGTGGGCCACATCCACGCAATATATATACTATCTGTATGGCCCTGAGGATATCACATGGGCAGCAGCGGTGTGCTGATTGGGCCACAAGCAGCCCACGGGCCACAGGCTGAGAACCACTGCTCTAGGCTAAAGACTGCCCACCCAAACAGCTAGAGCCCTAGATTGTTTATTGCTGTCTGTTTTAGCCAGGAGGCTCTAGGCTAAAAACTGCTAATTACTCTGCCCCGACCAGGGGACCAGAGCCCTAGACTTTGATTGCTGTCAGCACTAACCAGGAGGCTGCAAGCTATAGACTGCTTGTTGTTCAGCCCCAGCCAGCGGGTCCCAAGCCCAACTACCATTGCCTGAGGCAGTGAGGCGGAGTGGCTTCCCTCCCCACTTGAGAGTGATGTACCACTACACTCACACATACAATCTTTACCTGAAACAACAACATCAAAAGCCTCATGTTTCGATACGTTGCCTTGCAATCAAAATTTAATATTTTATTTTTTTAAAAGTTGTAGTTAATAAAAAGAGATATCTTCCTGCTTTTAGCACTTCGTTTTCATTTCCTTCCAGCTAATGCCAGCAATAACTGGTGCTTCAACAACTTATTACTCATTAAATACTCATTTAAAACACCTTTTCTACTGTATATTTTGGATTATAGAAAGTGTTTTTGATACTTCATGCCATTTTACAGTACATGCTTTTTTGTCCAAATACAATCAAAGCTTCATTTGAAACCAGATTTTTTTTACATGTTTTATTTTATTTGTCAAATTTCCAGGCTTAGATTTAGTTAAAATGTTTAATGGAAAACATAACAGTATTGCCCTGAAATCCAACAAAAGTTGGGGGAAAATATTCTAATAAATCAAGGATAATAAATATAATATTCAAGTTCACTTTTATTAGACACTCCAGGTCTGCCAGAAAAAAAATGTTGATTTTAAGTTGTAATCTATATCCTCTTTAAAGTTCTAAAGATGCATTTGGTGTAAGCTCAAACTACTTATTTTTATTCAATATTAATATTTTCCCACTTTGCTAGTCTTTTGCACTCAGAAGAATTTCTGATACACACAATTATTTAAAACATAGATTTGGAGTTTTTGATTTGTAATTTCTTTAAGGAAAGTTTATTTTGTTTATATTATTCCTTCAGTGTTATCAGCCCTGGAGATGGATGGGAAATGTCTGTTTATGCACAGAACTGTTACAGAAAGGACCACAGTAGTACATGTTCCTCTTCCTCACTGATGTGTATTCAGAATAAACTCCCTGTAGGTGGGGAAAAGATAGTTTAGTCTTGATGCTGCTTCAGTGCTGAGCTCTCTCCTAAAATGACCACCAAGAATGTAAATTAGCACCATTTTTCATCATATTTCCAAGGGTTTACTAGGAACTGGAGTGAAATCACTAGACGATCATCAGATGCTACTAATATTTGGTGACTACTGACATTGTCAAAATTCAAACCTTTGACATAGAGATGAAAGGATTATGGCGCTTGAACTGTTGATTCCCTGTATATTGATATATAGTTTCCCATTTCATATAAAATTATACATATTGTCACAGTTCAGGGCAACTGCACATGCATTCCCCCCGCATCCCCTCCCTTAGGCTTTCAGCTCTCGCTGTTGCCTCTCTTGGGTGGAGATCCGTGTTTCACTACCTTCTGACCAGGGTATGTCCAGGCTGCACAGTTCCCCCTACCTTCACTGTGTATTTTTGAGCAAAGACAGTCTGCTTGAACAAGCCTGCTTGCTTTCTCTTCAGAGACTGCTAACAGTGCAATTGTTCCAGTTATAAGTTACCACATAGTGTTCTTTCTAAGTAAGCCTACTTTATTCTTAAGGTAAAAAGCATTACCGAGAAAACATATCAAAAGTAATAAAAGAACCTACACACATGCTAATCAGTTTACCAGGCATCCCCCCATCCGAGGGGTTTCTTTGTGGTTACAAGTTCATCATAGCTTCATCTCAGAACAAGTATATATATATATATATATATATATATATATATATATATATATATATTCTTAGGAGGGCCTCATTAGACCAACTCCTGCCAATCCTCCCCAAAGGACTGGGGCTCTCCACGGACCAGTGGTCATATCCCGATAAGGAAGAAGGCCTTGAGTCAGTTTAAAACCCAGATTTTTATCCAAAAATCTTTGGGGGTTTTTTTGGTCTGGTGGTCTTCAGAGAATCCAGTCTGAACTAGTTATGCTTATCTCCCTATTTGGTTAGCTTCAAAGGCTGATAACATAGGAAGCTCATTAGCACCCCCATCCTTACTAGAGAAGGTAAATACAATGCTACAATACAACATACACAGTTGCATTTTGAATACAATGTACCCCAAAGGTGTTAACCCTAATTCAATAAGGTTTAACTTAACTCAGTAAGAGCTGAATAAGGTTAAACTTAATTCAATAAGGTTTAAACAATAAGGTTTGTTCAAGATATTGTCAGTCTGTCATAAAATCAAAACATTTGCAAACATAAGCAATAAAACATGGTAAGAAATGCAGGATGCTAGTGATGGGAGAACTTCAGAATGCCAAAGCAGTGCAATGAGGCATTAGCGTACCTGAGAATCAGGCCTGGTCTACACTATGATTTTAGGTCAAATTTAGCAGCGTTACCTCAATTTAAGCCCGGACCTGTCCACATGATGAAGCCCTTTTTTTCGACTTAAAGGGCTCTTTAAATTGATTTCTTTACTTCACCACCTTTACTCCACCTCCTTTCTTTAATCCACCAGTGGGGATTATCGCTGAAATTGGCCTTGCCGGGTCGAATTTGGGGTAGTGTGGGCGCAATTCAACGGTATTGGCCTCCGGGAGCTATCCCAGAGTGCTCCATTTTGACCGCTCTGGACAGCGCTCTCAACTCAGATGCACTGGCCAGGTAGACGTGAAAAGGCCCGTGAACTTTTGAATCTCATTTCCTGTTTGGCCAGAGTGGCAAGGTGCAGGTGAGTGCAGATCTCATCAGCAGAGGTGACCATGATGGAGTCCCAGGATTGCAAAAGAGCTCCAGCATGGACCAAACGGGCGGTACGGTATCTGCTCCCCATATGGGGAGACAAATCCGTGCTAGCTGAACTCCATTCCAGTTAACGAAATGCCAAAACATTAGAAAAAGTCTCAAAGGGCATGAAGGACAGAGGCCATAACAGGGACGCACAGCAGTGCTGCGTGGAAATTAAGGAGCTAAGGCAAGCCTACCAAAAAACCAGAGAGGCAAACGGCTGCTCTGGATCAGAGCCCCGAACATGCCGTTTCTATGATGAGCTTAATGCCATGCTAGGGGGTGCAACCACCGCTACCCCAACCCTGTGCTTTGACTCCGTCAATGGAGAATCATGCAACACAGAAGCGGGTTTGGGGGAGAAGGAAGATGATGATGATGAAGAGATTGAAGATAGCTCACAGCAAGGAAGCAGAGAAACTGGTTTCCCCAACAGCCAAGATATGTTTCTCACCCTAGACCTGGAGCCAGTAACCCTTGAACCCACCCAAGGTGTGCTCCCGGACCCTGAAGGTGGAGAAGGGACCTCTGGTGAGTGTACCTTTGTAAATATTACAGATGGTTTAAAAGCAAGCATGTTTAATGATTAATTTGCCCTGGCATTCGTGGCCAGTACAGCTACTGGAAAAGTCTGTTAACGTGTATGTGGAATGGAGCGGAAATCCTCCAGGGACATCTCCATAAAGCTCTCCTGGGTGTACTCCCAAAGCCTTTGCAAAAGGTTTCTGGAGAGGGCGGCCTTATTCTGTCTGCCATGGTAGGACACTTTACCACGCCAGGCCAATAGCACGTAACCGGGAATCGTTGCATAACAAAGCATGGCAGCGTATGGTCCCGGTGTTTGCCGGCATTCAAACAACATCCGTTCTTTATCTCGCTGTGTTATCCTCAGGAGAGTGATATCATTCATGGTCACCTGGTTGAAATAGGGTACTTTTATTAAGGGGACATTCAGAGGTGCCCATTCCTGCTCGGCTGTTTGGCTGTGACTGAACAGAAATGTTCCCCGCTGTTAGCCACGTGGTGGGGGGAGGGGTGAAGCATGAGTGATCTCTCACACCAAACCGGCAGGCCCTCAATACAAGAGGGAAAACGCAACCTTGTAATGAAAGCACATGTGCTGTGTAATGTGAACAGCAAGGTTTAACATGAAAGAGTGTACTCATTGTTCTCTAAAATGTGTCTTTTTAACTACCACTCTCCCTTTTCCTCCACCAACTACAAATGTTTCTCCTTCGCAGAGGCTAGCGAAGATTAGAAGGTGAAAAAAATGCACTCAAGATAAAATGTTCTCTGAGCTCCTGCTGTCCTCCCACACTGACAGAGCACAGCAGAATGCATGGAGGCAGACAATGTCAGAGTGCAGGAAAGCACAATATGAACGCGAGGAGAGGTGGTGGGCTGAAGAGAGTAAGTGGCGGGCTGAAGAGAATAAGTGGTGGGCTGAAGATGATAGGTGGTGTCAGCTTGCTGACAGAAGGCAAGAGTCGATGCTCAGGATGCTGAAAGATCAAACTCATATGCTCCAGCGTATGGTTGAGCTGCAGGAAAAGCAGCAGGAGCACAGACCACCACTACAGCCCCTGTGTAACCAAAAGCCCTCCTCCCCAAGTTCCATAGCCTCCTCACCCAGATGCCCAAGAACACGGGGGCAGGGAGGGCCTCCAGCCACCCAGCCACTCCACCCCAGAGGATTGCCCAAGCAACAGAAGGCTGGTCTTCAATAAGCTTTAAAGTTTTAAAGTGCAGTATGGCCTTGTCCTTCCCTCCTCCCCCATCCCTCCCGGGCTACCTTGTCAGTTATCCCCCTATTTGTGTGATGAATTAATTAAGAATGCATGAATGTGAAGCAACAATGACTTTATTGCCTTTGCAAGCGGTGATGGAAGGGGGGAGGTGAGGGTGCCTAGCTTACAGCAAAGTAGAGTGAACCAGGGCGTGAGGGTGGTTCATTAAGCAGAAACAAACAGAACTTTCACACCGTAGCCTGGCCAGTCATGAAACTGGTTTTCAAAGCTTCTCTGATGCGCACTGTGCCCTCCTGTACTCTAACCGCCCTGGTGATTGGCTGCACGTAATCAGCGGCCAGGCGATTTGCCTCAACCTCCCACCCTGCCATAAACGTCTCCCCCTTACTCTCACAGAGATTGTGGAGCACACAGCAGGTAGTAATAACAATGGGAATATTGCTGGGGCCCGTACTTTGTGAAAAGTCTATGTCCATGTCTATGTCCTCATCACTCTTGTCACCGTGCTGCCATCGCCTCTTCATCTGGTTTTGCTTTGGCAGGTTCTGGTTCTGCATATACTCCAGGATAATGGGCATGGTGTTTACAGTGCTCATAATTGCCACGGTGATCTGAGCGGGCTCCATGATCCCAGTGCTATCGCTTCTGGGCTGAAAAAAAAGGCTTGAAACGATTGTCTGCTCTGACAGAGGGAGGGGCGACTGATGACATGGCTTACAGGGAATTAAAGTCCACAAAGGGGGTGGCTTTGCATCAAAGAGAAACACAAACAACTGTCACACAGAATGGCCCCGTCAAGGATTGAACTCAAAACTCTGGGTTTAGCAGGCCATTGATTTCACAGAGGGAGGGAGGGAGCAAATGAATACAAAACAAATTGGGTCTATTTCTTGTTTTGATCCAGTCCATCTATCTTTTACATCTTTAGGCTGGCAGCAGACGGTGCAGTTCAACTGCTAGCCATCACATCTTCTGGGTGCTCACCAAAAGACAGTGCCATAGGATTGCTAGCCATCATCATCTCCTGGGTGCTCAGCAGAAGATGGGAATGACCTGGCTGAGTCACTCCCATGTCTGCCCAGGTGCCCCTGACTGACCTCACTGAGGTCAGCTAAAAGAGCACCCAGGAGTATGACAACAATGGCTACCAGTCGTAACGCACCATCTGCTGCCAAAAGACAATGAGCTGCTGCTGTGTAGCAATGCAGTCCCACGTCTGCCAGCACCCAGGAGACTTACAGTGATGGTCAGCTGTGGGGGCTCCATTCTTGCCGTGGTATGGCATCTGCACAGGTAACCCAGAAAAAAAGGCATGAAACAAGGATGGGGGGGGCTGACAACTTATACCCAGAATCACTCGCAACACTGTTTTTGCCCCATCAGGCATTGGGATCTCAACCCAGAATTCCAATGGGTGGCGGAGACTGCAGGAACTGTGGGATAGCTACCCACAGCTACCCACAGTGAAACACTACAGAAGTCGACGCTAGCCTCAGTACTGTGGACGCAGTCCATTTTTTGTGGGGACACACACAAATCAACTGTATAAAAACGATTTCTGAAAAACTGACTTCTATAAATTCGACCTAATTTCGTAGTGTAGCCATACCCTTAAGCTCTATAACTTTTCAGATGCTTATCTGAACAATGTGAACCTCCTGGGTCTGTTCAGCTTCTGATCAAGCCAGAAATACTACTGAAATGTCTTCCAACACTTTAGCATTTCTGTTCTTAGCCCCAGATGCACAACAACAAAATCTAATGGGCAGAAAGATTAACAAGGTTTTTGTGGACCACAAAAAAGATTTTGTCTGAGTTTTGAGTCAAGCTTCAATATACATGGTTTGAGTGTTTCTTAATCCACTTGTGAAAGATGGATCTCACAAAACTTCATATCTATTGTTTTAATCAAAATTATTATACTGAGTCCCACTTCATGCAATTAAACTAGATTATTACACAGGCCAGAACTCCCGGACAGATTCCTCCTTTCCTAATGGTCTCTTGATTAAAAAAAAAATCATAACAACACTGTTCTGCTTATCAGTTTACAGTGTAGCAAGGGCCATAGGAGTTTCATCTCAGATTCAAATAGGCAAAAACATTTAGAAACCAGCTCCTATATGGCTGTGTTTTTAATTCCAGATATATGGTGTCATAAACAGATAGTTAAGGGTTAATGTCTCTTTTACCTGTAAGGGTTAAGAAACTCAGTAAACCTGGCTGACACCTGACCAGAGGACCAATAGGGGGACAAGATATTTTCAAATCTTGGTGGAGGGAAGTCTTTGTTTTGTGCTCTTTGTTTTTGTTTTTTTGTTATTCGCTCTCGGGACTGAGAGGGATGGGACATCAATCCAGGCTCTCCAAATCTTTCTGAATCAGTCTCTCATGTTTAAAACTTGTAAGTAACTAGCCAGACAAGGCGTGTTAGTCTTATGTTTGTTTTCTCAACCTGTAAATGTTTCTTTTGCTGGAAAGATTTTTACCTCTGTTTGCTGTAACTTTGAATCTAAGGCTGGGAGGGGGGTCCCTCTGGTCTCTATGAATCTGAGTACCCTGTAAAGCATTTTCCTTCCTGATTTTACAGAGATAATTTTTACCTTTTCTTTCTTTAATTAAAAGCTTTCTTTTTAAGAACCTGATTGATTTTTCCTTGTTTTAAGACCCAAGGGGATTGGGTCTGAACTCACCAGGGATTGGTGGGGGGAAAAAGGAGGGGGATGGTTAATTCCTCTTTGTTTTAAGATCCAATGAGTTTGGATCTGTGTGAAGCCTTTCAAGGCAACCCAGGGAGGGGAAAGTCTGGGGGGAAAGGAGCGGGGATGGTTAATTTCTCCTTGTTTTAAGATCCAAGGAGTTTGGATCTGTGTTCCCCAGGGAAGGTTTTGGAGAAACAGAAAGTGTGCCAGACACTGATCTCTGGCTGGTGGCAGTGTTACCAGATCTAAGCTAGGAATTAAGCTTATAAGGGTCCATGCAGGTCCCCACATCTGTACCCTAAAGTTCAAAGTGGGGGAGGAAACCTTGATATATGGTCAAACCAAAGTAAGGAGATTTTATATAAGCCCATTGTCAGTGATTTCATACCTCTTCAGTCTACTTTATATTTTGCAGGATAGGTAGATAGTAGGGATATCAATTAATCACAGTTCAATCATGCGATTATCTCAAAAAATTAATCATGATTAATCGTACTTATAACAATAGAATACCAATTAAAATTTATTAAATATTTTTGGATGTTTTTCTACATTTTCAATATTGATTTCAGTTACAACACAGAATACAAAGTACACGGTGCTCACTTAATATTATTAGATTTGATTACAAATATTTGCACTGTAAAAATGATGAACAAAAGAAATAGTATTCTTCAATTCACCTCATACAAGTACTGAAGTGCAATCTCTTTATTGTGAAAGTGTAACTTACAAAATACAGATTTTTTGGGATTACATAACTTCACTCAAAAACAAAACAGTGTAAAACTTTAGATCCTACAAGTCCACTTAGTCCTACTTCTTATTCTGCCAATCGCTAAGACAAACAAGTTTGTTTGGGAGATAATGCTGCCCACTTCTTATCTACAATGTCACCTGAAAGTGAGAACAGGCATTGGCATGGCACCTTTGTAGCTGGCGTTGCAAGGTATTTATGTGCCAAATATGCTAAGTCTTAAAAGAGCAATATTCTGATGCAGAAACTACAGAACCAAACCATCAAAAAAGAAAACCAACCTTCTGCTGGTGGCATCTGACTCAGATGATGAAAACGAACATGCGTCAGTCCACACTGCTTTGGATCGTTATCAAGCAGAACCCATCATCAGCATGGAAGCATGTCCTCTGGAATGGTGGTTGAAGCATGATGCGACATATGAATGTTTAGTGCATCTGGCACGTAAATACATTGAGATGCCAGCTACAACAGTGCCATGCGAATGCCCGTTCTCACTTTCAGGTGATATTATAAACAAGAAGCAGGCAGCATTATCTCCTGCACATTGTAATCAACCTTATTTGTCTGAGTGATTGGCTGACCAAGAAGTAGGACTGAGTGAACTTGTAGGCTCTAAAGTTGTACATTGTTTTGTTTTAATGCAGTTTTTTGTACATAATTCTACATTTGTAAGTTCAACTTTCATGATAAAGAGATTGCACTACAGTACTTGTATGACGTGAATTGAAATACATTTTTTTGTTTTTGACAGTGCAAATATTTGTAATAAAAAATAAATATAAAGTGAACACTGTAGACTTTGTATTCTGTATTGTAATTGAAATTAATATACTTGAAAATGTAGAAAACATCCAAAATGTTTAAAATAAATGGTTTTCTATTGTTGTTAACAGCGTGATTAATTTTTTTAATTGCTTGACAGCCCTAATGGATAAATATTAGCCAAATGTGAAGTAGACTGAAGAGGTCTGAAATCACTGCCAATGGGGTTATGTTTGTATCTAGGGGAAGCATCTAAGGGTGCAGTATAGAATCAATTAAAATCAGATTTCCTGGTTTCTAACTGGTGTCACTTTAACTCATTAAAAAACATTTAGTAAACCACTGCAATATGATAGGCGTGAGAAATGCAAATTTGTACCCTGTAAAACATGTTGCTGATGATTAAAAAACTCAGTACAGTGACTAATGTTAATGAATTGTGCACACCATAAACATTGAATTACCTTTGCAAGTACAAACACCACAAAAGCAAACTGTGATAGAAAAGAGCATAAAATGCCAACAATTAGAATTTCCTTCACAAAGAGGTTTTACAATAGGCTATTCAGGTAGACCTATTAGTCACTGTTCTCAACTAGCACTTGTAAATGTACTGAACGGTACAGTCCTGTCTTTCAGACACACAGTACAGTGAATTTCTATACTCTGAAATTCACTGTACTCACTGAAGTATTTTCAGCATTATATGACATGGTGCAGAATGCCTGTTTACATGTACTTGTTAAGATAATGGGATTCGGTCATAAACCAGATGACCTGAGATGAAAATCTCTGATTCGAGTTTTCTAAACAACATGCAACAACTTGATAAGGTAAAATCACTCTAGTGTATGGAACAGATCAACATCTAAGCACTCAAAGACATCCAAAATATTCTTAGCTTTTTCAAGTCCACATATACCAAGTAACAAAATTACTGGACCGAACAGAGTCTCTCTGTTCAGTGCACATGGTTATCTACCAGCTAATTTTGAAGTGTGATCTTACTAATTTCACAATCATGCTTCTTTTGGGGATTGAGGGGATCTTTCTGGATTTGTCTAGAATATTCAATTTAAAACAGTTTAGGTTTAGGTCTGTAGTTGACTACCAACACATACTTGATATGCCCAGGTCAACATTTTTCAAATATGTACAAATTCATTCCATTTAAAAACAAGGGATTTTCAAAGGAGTGTAAGGCTGTTAAATGCCCAACATTCATTGAAAGAAATTGTAATGAGAGTCATGTGCCTAACTCCCTTAGGCTCCTTTGAAAATTCCAAACGAGTAACAATGTCTTAAAATAAGAGTCTCTAGAAGTCAGATGTGAAATTATAAGCTCAGAGAAAAAAAGTGTTCAGACACTGAGTGCCAATTCAGCCCACTATACAGGTAGCCTTTACTCACAATATTGAGATCCAACTTCAACTTTGATTTCAAACTCCCACATCTTGGAATTCAGAGTTCAGGCCATCTCTACCAGAAACCATGTGATGCGTTCTCTCTCTGATCTGTAAGCAGCCATGCCAGGTACAAACTTCTACTGAACACTGTTTAATACACAAGTGGCCCAGAGACCCAGGGAGGGAAGCTACTGAGAATCAGTGGAAAATAATATCGGAAAATCCAAAAAAAAAAAAAAATCCCAAAACATTCAGATAATTTTAATTGGATGCAAAGGGCATTTGTACTGCCACCATCTTACCATCCTCTCAGACAAGTGCTGGCATTGTAACAAACAGCTGGGGAATAACATGCTTATGTTCTCATGGTGTGAGTATTTACAAAAAAATTTGGGAGAACATATGGTACACACTATTGGGAATGCTACAGAAAAAATATACTATGTACCCCATTCTGTGCATCTGTTGGAACTTAAATAAAAAACAAAAAATGGGCTGCTCGGGTAAAGCAGCCTCCAAAATGGTGAGCCAGAAATTGCATTCAGGGAGACAACATATAATAATGGCCTGGAAAATGGCAGGACAACTATTGCTCAACAGATGGTTTTCAGAGATTTTTTTATGCTGTGGTTATGGAACACAAAGTGGATAATATAAGAGCAAACTACTGTATGTATCCACAAAAAACCCAAGATCTGATCAATACCTTATGCAAGAACTATAACTTGTCTGAGTCACAAAAATATCTCACCCACTTCAGCATTGTACTGAAGACTATGTTTAACCATTACTTATTTGTCTTACTTATTTTGGCAAGTCTATCAGTTCCACTGAAGTAAATCAGCATTCAATCAGTGCAACTTCTCTGGATTTACATGATCCATGTTCAGTAAGAGCAGAATTTGGGTTATAGCTTGTAGGTCTGACTAACTTCTGCAAGAGTACAGATGTTTATAAGACAGTGTAACAAACTCCATTAGAGGGTGTCTCTGTAAGTGTTGTACACTAATCCCTTGGATGTTTAGTAGTGTGCTGGGTATACCACAAGCTCAGAGACAAGTTGCAACCGTGCATCCACAACTGAGGATGCCAAATTCAGGACGAACTGCTGAGAAATAGGGCAGTGACCTCAAGGCTAGTGACTAACCCCCGTAGGATATACCAAACCAGCAACAAAAGTACATTTCTGTTTCACCACACTGGCTAAGAAGACATAAAGGCAGTTTCTGCAGGCATTATATCACCACCAAAAACACTGGATTCAGAGATGAGTGGTTCTTTACAACCAGTCTCATCAAATAATAGGTTCTTCTGATCCCAAAGGACTAGCCACACACCCAGGTCAATATAGAACTTAGATCTTACCCAAAAATCACATCGATGCCAATCCTTTAGTATCTAAAATCTAAAGGTTTATTCATAAAAAGAAAGAAAGGTGAGAGTTAAAATTGGTTAAAGGAATCAAATATATACAATAATTGCAAAGTTCTTGGTTCAGGCTTGTAGCAGTGATGGAATAAACTGCTGGCTTGATAAGTCTCTGGCTGCTTCCAAATAATTGGAAGGTCCTCAAGTCCTTGGTTAGAATGCTCCCATTAGTATAAATCCATAGTCCAGATGCTTGGGCAAGAAAGAGGGTGGAGCAGGATAGAGGCAAAATGGAGGAGTTTCCAGGGCCATTTATACCCTTTGCTATGTGGAGGGAAACTCGTTGTTTCAAACAAAAACCTCAGCACAAGTAGTGGAGAATCACAGGTGATCAGATAATGTTTGGAGTCACATGAGCAAGTCACATGTTCATGCCCAATTTCGCTCAGTCATTGCAGGAAGCCATTACCTATATTCCAGACAGCAGGTAGGACAGTCCATTCAGTGTAGATGGGAGTCTCCCATGGTCCATTGTCAGTTAAGTGTCCTTTTGATGGGCCACTCAATTTGAATAGTCCCGCCAAGATATGCTGGCTAACTACTTCGTGGGCGTGACCCCAGGAGCAAACATTTAAAATCCAGGTATAGAGCCAATATTAATAACTTCAAATACAGAAGCATGCATTCAGATAGCACAACCATAACCAGCAAATCATAACCTTTTCATAGACACCTCACTTGATAACCTTTGTACAACATTTGCTGCAAATATATACCAGTGGTTGCAACAATGATCTATATAGTCATATTTTAATCAGATAATGTCAAACAAGTATTGTAGGAAGAGAGCTGGTTTAAGTTTTTCTTTCAAAACCTCTGTCATTGAAAAATGGCTTTGTCATGAATATCAAAATGCCCATTTTCAAATATATTTTTTTTGAGTTTTTGATGAAGAATGAGAACTCGAAAGCCAAAGTTTCCAACCAAAACCTTATGGTTTTCAGACAAAATAGTTTGCTTTTGGGGTCAAACTTTCTTACTAGTTTGACAAAATTTTGGAAATCTTTTTATAATGAGAACATTTTGATTTGCCACAATTTTTCATGGGAATAAAATATATTTCCCAACTATCTCCAGTTGTAGGTACTCCAAGCACAAGCCTTTTCAAGACCGACCTTTTGGTGGGTTCCTAGGAATACTCACACACTTTGGCTAGCTAGGATTTCTGTGACAGGATGTATCTCCCCCACATTGGCCCCACAAGTGTTAACTGTGCATTGCAGGCTAAGGAAGCCATGCCCCTCCGTCCTTGCTGGGCATGTTCAACCTGGAGATAGGGAATAAAGGGAAGCAGCCCACCTCAGTTGGGTGGGACCACTGATGAGGATAGACATGTACTGAGAGTCACCTCCATGGAAAGGACTGAGTCACCGCAGACCTCACCAGCAGACAACTCCAGAGACCCAGAGAATCCATGGACTGCTGTACTGGGAGACTGGGTAGGAAGTGACACTAGTCCGGTCATCGGATTGGGAGACCCATCAGCGTGTTTCAGTGGGATTCCCCACTGACCCAGTGGTGGGACACCCCCCCCCGGTCATTCTTAGGGCCCTGGGCTGAGACCTGGTGGAACGGGTGGGCCTGGGTCCGCCTACCCCCCTGCTGCCAACCCCACACCCAGGTGCAACTGCCTCTGCCTAGATCTCAGCCTTAGGCCTAGAGGCTTGGAGTTGCCTACTGTTCACCAGAGTTAGAACACTAGACTATTGAGACAGTTTGCTGCTCCACCCTCCCCAAGGACTGGAGCAATCCAGACTGTGTGGGCCTCAGACCCAAAGACCCGCAGTCTCCCGTTTTGTGGGCTAGACCACCAGAGAGACTCAAACAGCTGGGCCGTAAACTCCCTGCTGACCACATGTGACCAGACACCCTTTGATTCTCCAGCCAGAGTTCAGCTTTATTATCTGTCTCCCAGAATCTCCTTTGGAACCATGTGTACAATCTTCCTGCCAGTCCTGTGTTCACTTGCCAAAGCTACTGCTGGCCTCCTGACAACAGAGTCTGCCTCTGCCTAGATCTCAGCCTTTGCAGCCCAGCTCCCAGGCAGCGGCCTCCAACCTACTGCCCTGTTCTCATGCAGAACCACCACTCTCTAGCCCCTGATCCCCACCAACCTCAATTTGTACTTCCTTTCCTGTATTGGAGGGATTATGGAGCTTTCTACTGGCTGGATGTTGAACTGGAGGGAGAGTTGTAACACTGTCTTGCAGTGCGCCAACATATTCCTTACAATAGGAGAAACAGTGATTTTCATACCAGACAGTTCATGATTCTGTACATAATAGCTGCCAAGGGATAAATAAATAGTTATTAAAAATAATTTACTGCAGTGATTCCACAACATTATAAATCATGGGCTGGTTTCCCCATCTAAGGTCTGGTCTACACTATGAGGGGGGGTCGAACTAAGGTACGTGACCTTCAGCTACGCGAATAGCATAGATGAAGTCGAATTACCTTAGTTCAACTGACTTACCCGTCCAGACGCGGCGGGGTCGAACTCCGCGGCTCCAAGGTCGACTCCGTGGTGGTGGAGTTCCAGAGTCGACCGGAGCGCGTGGAGAGTTCGAACTATCGCGTCTTGATTAGATGCAATAGTTCGAACTCCAAGAAGTCGAACTCACCGCGTCGACCCGCACGGTAAGTATGGACCTACCCTAACATCGCACTAAACCAGCCAGAGATTTGTGTAGAAGAATTCACATACATGATTTGAAACCCCTGAATACGATTTACTGACCATATATGACTGCCAGACAATTCCGTCTGGGCCCCAAATGCACATGGAGGATGCCATTTTGTTCTACATGGTGGTGTCCTCCACATAGTGATGTCTCGCAAGCACTGATCACGTGAGGTCACTCCTTGTATGCAAGTGTAGAATTGCACACTTTACTACAAATATCATGGCATGCCATTTCTCCTGTCAGGAATCTCTGTCAGCATGCTGCCTTATATGTCAGTTTCCCCCACACCACACAATAAGGAGAAAGAAGGATACATCAGGGACAGGAGGGAGCATGGCAGAAACTTCTGCCAGTGGCAGAAGTTAGAGTAGGCCCTCCTCCTGCTCCAACTAACAGATCTGCATGACAGAGGGTAAAGGAGCCCAAATGGCTCCCTGCATTCGTTGTCCATTATGGAGAATCATGGCCCTAATATTATGACTGTTGTGAAAAATCTGATGTACTGAAAGTCAGCAGAGTACTGTGGTTCAGATGGATTCCTATACAAAAAAATCTGTCTTGGAAGAGAAACTATAAAAGCGTGGTTAAAAGTGTAGTATGACATAAGGAAAAACTTAACAATCTGAACTAAGTAATGGAGTACCATTTTTAAAAGGATATTTTTCCTGACCAAAACCACACTTTAAAAAATGTTGGAAAAACTGAGCAGAGCTCAAACCTAACACGTCTTTATCCAAATATTGATCTATATTTCTAGTGTAAACAAACCAAAAAGGGATGAGACAATATATGAAGCAGAAAAAACACATTGATCTTGAGATAACAGTTTGCGCTTGTAAATTGGACATATTTGATATGAACATTGTGGAAAGAGAATAAATACGGAAAATCAAGATGTCAGCTTTACATAAGCTATTCTCTGGATCATAACTACAAAGTTAACAGTATTTTTAATGTCAGTTTTACTTTAAAAGTTAAATAGATTTGTTTCCATCTATATAACCAGTCTCTGTTTTTAGAGGCTGAAACCAAAACTAAACAGTACATGTGGAAGCTATTGACTTGTGCAGCATAATCATAAATAACCTCACTGAGGAACAATGCTGAGTTTATGACAGATGACATACTGCTTCCTCCTAAATATATATTGTATTGCTTCAGTGTGATTGGCAATACTTTAAACAAAATACAGCTAACTATTTTCCAGAATGGTGTATTTTCTACTAATACAAACATTAACCCTCTGTTATACCAATATAATTCTATGAAACGTGACTTATTAAATATAAAAGTTTCAGTATGGTTAGAATCTATTCAGGTTCTTAGGCTACACCCATCACTGTAATACCTGAGAATAATATTGTTTTCATTAGTTCTCCAGGATTTTGCTTCTGCTGGAATCAGTAAAAAAATTCTCAATAATTTCAGTGAGAACAAGATAGGTCCTCGGATCTCTCATGCATAAAAATCCATTCCAGCTAGCAAAATTAGGAAACCATGGGGAAAAAAAATTAATTCTTCCACTCACCTATTCAGATGAGTTTTATTCAAGTCAAACTATTAACAGCAAGCAAATGTACCACAAATAGATAAAGGAACCTGCGGTTGAATTTTAATATTGGGTTTGCATATCAGAATTCCTGAGGCATATGCAAAATATATAGGCCACAAGTTCTGATCCTGCAGGCCAGAATCCTGCTAAGGGCTAGCACTAGTTGTGATTATTATTATTTTTTTGGACAAAATGTTTTTTTCAATCAGAAAATGCCAATTCAAAGGCTTCTCACATTGACGTGGGAAAAGAGGAGAGATAGGGAGAGTAACCCTCAGAATACCAATCGTCCTGGGGTCTTCTTGAATCAGAGCAGGGAGTTAAGTCTAAGTCTCCTACATCCCAGCTAAGTGTCTTGACCCCTGTGCCACTGGCTTTTCTGGCATGTGTCTGTCTCGGTCTCTCTCTCTCTCTCTCATTTATTGGGAAAAAGGTCACATTTTTGTCCTCATGTGGAACGAAGACAAATTTTGAAACTTCAAAAACAATTTGTAAAACAGAATAATTATTTTCTAGCCAGCCCAACTAAGGGCTCGTAAACAAGTTCAGAGGAGATCACAACCACCCTCTCTCTTTCTGGCTAGATGGGATGAGGGTCCCATAAATTTGGGGCGTACCATGATATGGAAAAGGTTAAAAACCAATGACATATTCTAAAAGCACACGGCTGCTTGAGGGACGAGTTCTGTAATCCTGAATGGAGCAAGTCTCCCACTGATTTTATGGGAATTTTGCTCCATTAAGGAGTGCAGAACTTAAGCCTCAGTGACTAAACAACAGTTGAATCCTGTATCAATTGATGTCAATGGGAGTTTAGCTTCAACTGGAAGCTTAACAACCAAAACTCATGTGGGAGAATTCAAAATCCATAGGATGAACTAAGGGTATTTCTACACTGCAATTAGACTCCCATGGCTGTCCCATGCCAGCTGACTCAGGCTCATTGGGCTTGAGCTAAGGGGCTGTTTAACTGCAGTGTAGACATTCTGGCTGGGTCTGAAGTCCAGGCTCCAGGAGCCTCCCACTTTGCAGGGTCCTAGAGCTTGGGCTTCAGTCCGAACCAGAATGTCTGCACTGGCTAAACAGTTAAACTTAGCCTGAGTCAGCTGGCACATGGGTTTTTAATTGCAATCTAGATATACCCTAAAGGTACAATCCTTGCATCAAATATGCAGGTGTATGTAGCACTCTGGTGTAGCTTGTCTAGTATATATCTGTGTGCCAGTTGGTTTGAAAAGATACTGTATACAGCTTTCACATCCACGTCTCTAAGATCAAACTTGAGCTGTAAGAATATATTTTTCATAGTGCTGATAAGGCACACTGGGCCAGGTGGCAGCCTTGGTGGTTTCTCATCCGAAGAAGTGGGTATTCACCCACGAAAGCTCATGCTGCAAAACTTCTGTTAGTCTATAAGGTGCCACAGGATTCTTTGCTGCTTCTACAGAACCAGACTAACACGGCTACCCCTCTGATACTCATCCTCCTTTATTACTTTGTCTTTTCTATGGAAATCCTTGAATAGTTAAAGACTGCATTTAAAAGCCATTATGATCTAAAGGAGGGATGGCTTTTAGCTTTCATGTTCCTTTCTCAGGCTATCCTGTTTAAAGGTTTAGATGTGGCTGCTAAGGAAAGAGCTAAGAGAAAACAGAACCATTTTTATCAGTTATACTTTCTTGCCCCCTGCTGGAAAAATCTATCAACTGAATGTGCAGAACTGAACTTTAAAAAAAAAAAAAATTCCACAGAGAACATCAAAATAATTCGTTCTAAAAAATAAAAAAACAACCCTCAAACATGCTAGTGAATTTCATTTCTAACCAAGACAAGAGGAGAAATTATTTAGCAAAATTAAATGAAAACAGATGGGACTTCAGTGGCAAAAGCTATTTTTTCCCTTGTAGCTTAGATTTAAAGGGCCTAGTTTTTCCCTTGCTCTAACTCTAAAAACAGTGCAATGCCACTGAGTTCAAAGCAGTTAATCTTGATTTACACCAGTATAAAAGACTTCAGAATCAGGCTCACTCACTGCAAGTAGTCTCATGCCTACAAAAAAAACCCCTATAACTTTCTAAAAAAACGAAATGAGAACAAAATCATTAGGGCAAATGGACACAAGTAATATTATGCCTAATATTTTTCTGCAGTGCATCTATATTCAGTTTGCTTGGAAGCATTTGGTTTGGAAGGGATGCACGGGGCAGTGTTATTTTCCTCCTTATGATACATCATGTTTGGTATTATGATATTACCAGTGAATAAGTGGGTGGTAAGTATTCCATTGTCAGTAAAGAGTATATATATACTTTTCTAGTTATCCACATAGTAACTTTCTTGATAACAGAGGCTCTATCACTTGTGCATCATGTATCATTATGGGAACATATTTTGTAGCTTTTGAAGATCTTTGAGAAAGTATTTTCTCTGCATGTCGAGTTATCTTCACAGTCCCATGCCTCCAACATTCTTTAAACAAATACAGCTCCCTGTGAATAGCAGTCACCCTTTAGAAATGCAGTGAGGTCTATTAGCCCTATCATCAGCATTCTCTTTTCCATCAAAGTCCAGTTATGGTGGATTAAATAAGTATAACTGTGTCACAAAGAAGGAAGGGTAGTTCTTTGTTAAGTATGCTGCTGGGAAGAGTCTCTCTGACTTTTTATGCCTCTTTAGGCTTTTCAGACAAGCAGCAGTTCCCTCCTGTGAGTCATGAACCTTTGTAGAAAGCTTTTCTGTCATAAGTAACCTTCTGATTTCTGTTTAGTGACCTTAATCTTCAAAATGACAGGATACCTCTGTGGCGTGGAAAATTTTTCCTTTTACACTCCATCCAGTGTGGAATGATTCACATGAATAAGCGTATCATATTTAGAAAAATGGATATTTTCATTCAACCATTCTTTTTCAATGAATACTTTCAAAGACCGGGTCTTAGCTTGATACGGAGAAAAGTGGTCATCTCCGATGTGATAAAACAGATGGAATGTAGATGTGAGCAGAACAAAATAATGTGCCCTTTTGCATTTTTCAGTTGCAGAGGGATTCATGTCTAGATTGTTCACCTGAAAGGCCTCAGTGATCCCTGACATTTATCTTACTGTTATTAGTCAACAATCCAGATCAGGCATTCTCAGCCTTTTTCATAGTGTGGACCAGATACTAGAGAGCTTGGGCTGTGTATTATCTCTCCTTCCTTTTGCAAGGATTCAGGGCTTCAACTCTCACTAGTGGCTGCTTATCACCCCTGCTTATCACAGCAATTGCTTATGCATAGCTAAGTCCTGTCCTTTTAGCTCTTTAATGCAATGTAACCCCTGCAAACACAAAAGACAACCAGCATAATTCAGCCAGCAAACTCTCTGCAGACCACCTGCGGTTCACAGTGTTCAGAGTGAGAGCAATTGATCTAAATTGAGTGTGTATATATATATATATATATATATATATATATATATATATATATATATATATATATATATAAATCTACGTAGTGACAATCATCTGTAAATGTCAGGCTCTGAAACACAATTGTAAATACCTGTTCAAACATATCAACATTTCTCTCTGCCTTAAGTTCTTTCCCAAGAGGAAAAGAAATCAAAGATGAACTATTGGCAGGACTGTATAGTTCAGGGAGTGGGTAATGTCATGCAAAGTCTTTCATCTCTAGGATATGAGTTCAGATCCACTCCAAACCAGTAACGATCCAAGTGCCTCTTGTTAGATCAGTTAGATCTAAGTGACCTGTTTGAAATGAGTTTGTGTTCCAAGCCCAATTCCTATGGGAAATGTGTTCACATCACAAAAACTAACAGCACAGCTGCCAACCTTGTTAGTGGCTTCAGCAGAAATGCCAAGGATTAATTGGGAATAAGATTGGTCTACTCATAAGCATCGACTCTGTGCATGCTTTAGGGCTGGAGCGCCCATGGAAAAAAATTAGCACTCACCGGCAGCCAAGCTCCCCTCCCTCCCACCTTTGGCCCTGGATGATAAACTCCTCCTCCAGTTGTGACTTTTAGGTCTGTAATCGAGTGACCAGGGAAATTAAATTCAATTACACAAAGACCTGAAAGTCGCAATATTACAACAAAAAAACTTCAAAAAGAGATTCCAACGAGAGACTGCTGAATTGGAATTAATTTGAAAAATGGACACCATTAAATTAGGCTTGAATAAAGACTGGGAGTGGATGGGTCATTACACAAAGGAAAATTATTTCCCCACGTTTATTTCCCCCCCGCCCCCAATGCTCCTCACAACTTCTTGTCAACTGCCGCAAATGGACCATTTTGATTACCACTACAAAAAGTTTTTTTCTCTCCTGCTGGTAATAGCTCACCTTAACTGATCATTCTCTTTAGAGTGTGTATGGTAACACCCATTGTTTCATGTTCTCTGTATATATATCTATATCTATATCTATATAGATAGATAGATAGATATCTTCCTACTGTATTTTCCACTGCATGCATCCGATGAAGTGGGCTGTAGCCCACAAAGCTTATGCTCAAATAAATTTGTTAGTCTCTAAGGTGCCACAAGTACTCCTCGTTCTTTTTACACATTTTTCATTAATTCTGTGAGTTGATTTCATTATTAATTATTATTATTATTAACTAGGTTACAGGTTTTTTTCAGTGTGGAAAATTGTGTGCTATTTTACAGGTTGAATGACTGAATGACATAATACCCCCTACCTCCCCCAATGTCCATCACTAAGTCCGATAACTTTGTCAAGTGTCTGTCACGCAACATGGTGGTGCCTAACCCTGTCCCATTCTTCAGAGGGACAAGAAGTCCAGGGCAGCCTGGGGGACTAGTGGGGGGCCTGGTGCTAGCAGCAGCAAGTGACCTGGCCCCAGCCCACTCTGCTCCACCCCACCGGCTCCCAGCATTGCACAGGGGTTTGGGGGAAGGGGTGGAGTGGGACATGCTGGGTTGTTCGCTGGTTCCAGGCCCCCCGCTAATGCCCTGGTCCTTGTGTCCCCTCCAAAGCATGGGGTCCAGGGCGGTTGGATCCATCCTATGGATGGGACACCTCTGCTTGGGCACCACCAAAAACTATACAAACCTGCCACCCCTGGTTGGATAGGGGGTGGGGTTCCAGGGTGGTGGTTAGGGACGGGGGTCTCTGGAGGGGGAGGTGAGAGAGCAGGGGTGATGGATAGGCGTGGGAGTCCCGGAGGTCTGTCAGGGGGCAGTAGATAGGGGGTGGGGCCTTCCCTACACAGCCCTCCATATAATTTTACAACCCTGATGTGGCCCTCGGGCCAAAAAGTTTGCCCATCCCTGCCCTAATGTCTCAAAAAAAAAGGGGGGGGGAGCTTTGTGTTTTAATTTAATCGCATGATACACTCTATAGAGAAAGCCCACATTTGCTCACAGCATGCGTCCCCACTACTGCGGCGCTGCATTATCATTGGTCCACCCCTCCCCTTCCAATTACTATTCTAGAAAATTCTCTGACCTATATAAACGGCCACGTCAGGCGTGCCCAGCGCAGTGTCTACAGTGTTTGTCATCTTTGTCGCATGTACTCTACTGAAATAGCATAACAAGCCACTCATGGCTTTACGTTTTAATTCAATCATCTTATACCCCCTTTTAAATTTTAGAATATCGGTTTGTTGTTAAGATAAGAAAAGGAGCAGACAAACTGAACTATAATTAATGTGCTGATAGTAGTGCAAACACCTCTGACTCCTTGGTTAAGAACTTACATGAAGATAATGCTGCCACCAGTTCCAGTGTGTGCAATAAACTGAGTAATGACCAACAGAAACAGACTTTGTCTCTTAGGGTACCTCTACAGTGATCGATCTATCGGGGATCAATTTATCGTGTCTAGTGTAAACACGATAAAAATCGATCCCCGATCTCTCTGCTGTCTACTCCAGAACTCCACAGTGGCGAGAGGTGGAAGCAGAGTCAACAGGGGAGTGGCAGCGGTCAACTCGCCGCTGTCCTCATAGCCAGGTAAATCGACCTAAGATATGCCAACTTCAGCTACACTATTCACGTAGCTGAAGTTGTGTATCTTAGGTCGATCCCCCGCAGTGTAGACCTAGCCTAGTTCAGGTCAGTGTAGTTCCTATTCAAAGCCATCAAACATTCCATCTGATGACCCAGTCTGTGATATTCCAAAAAATAGATTAGAATGCCGATCTCTATTATCTAGAGGTCCTTATCAGCCTAGATTGAGCATGTTTCCTAGAAGTAAAATAGGGAATAAACAAAGACGTTTTCAGTCCAATTGGTATGAGAAGTATAGGTGGTTAGAATATAGCCCATCAAAGGATGCAGAATTCTGCTTTTAATGCCATTTTTTCTCCTCTAATGATGCAGCAAACAAAGGTCACACTGATCCAGCATTTATTGATAAGGGATTCAGAAACTGGCATAGGGCTAACGAATGTTTTTAAAACCACCAACTGTCAAAATCTCGTGTGTTGAGCTGTTCTTCATGGTCAAGTTTTAATGAAGGGAAACCTATTGATGTATTGTTGTATGAGAGCAAGCAGGCTTCTCTATCTAAACAAGAAGAAGAACGGTGCCATAACCGAAGTGTAATGGAGCGACTGATTGACATTGTTCTGTGTTTGGTGAAAGGTGGGAGACCATTCAGGGGTCACAATGAAAAAGCTGACAGTTTTGAGAAAGGTTTATTTCTAAATCTTGTCAATATGCTCCAAAAATATGATCCCGTAATAGCAAAGCATGTGCAACAATCTCCTCGAAACGCTACCTAGCTGAGTAATCGCATCCAAAATGATTTAATTGTGGCCTTGCACAATGTTGTGTAACAAAAGATTGTGTCTTCACTAAATGGACAAATGGTCTCAATAATTGCCGACGACTCTACTGACTGTGGACACCATGGACAGATGTCCATTGTGGTGTGGTATTTTGACAATGAAAAACATAGTCCAGTTGAACATTTTGTGTCTGTTCAGAGACTATTAACAGTTGATGCTCAGTCTATTTTTGACCAGTTAAATGACGTCCTTGGCATTCTTAAAATTGACTGCTCATCAGTGATGTCTGTCTGTTTTGATGGTGCATCTACTATGTCTGGATGTACTGCGGGAGTTCACATGAAATGAAAAGAAAGAAACAGTGAAATACTCTATGTACACTGCTATGTGCATTGTTTGAACCTCATCCTAGTAGATGCATGCACTTCAAGTAAACAAAACAGAACTGTCTGCTTGTGTGTATGTGTGTGTGTGTGTGTTATTCAGACTCTTTATGCCTTCATGGAAAGGAGTCCTGTGTAACATGCAGTAATGGAGAAGAAGTAGGATCCCAGCTGAAGACTTTGAAGTCACTATCAAACACAAGATGGGCACGCAGAGCAGAAGCAGAGGCTGCTGTAAAACAAAACTACTCTTATCATTTTACAAGCTTTACAAGAGATTATCAAAACAACTCGCCTTGCTGACGTTAAAATAAAAGCCAGGGGCCTTATCCATGAACTAAATTCATTCAAGTTCATCTTTGCCCTTCACATGATGCACCCTATTCTCCAGCTGATGGTAAAAGTGAGTAAGGCTCTTCAAGCTCCAGATCTCAACTTACTTACTGCAATGACAGGGGTGAAAAGATTGCGTAACTCTTTGGCTGCGATAAGAAGTGGCCCAGAATATTTTCAATCTATTTTCAATGACAGTGTGAAAATGTGTGTAGAGAATGATGTATCGATTCCCCCAGTTAAGAAGAGAAAAAAGTCGGAGAGAACAACTTCATTTTACCCACTCCTAGACTCAATGATTACCAGCATTGACCAGTGATTTGAACAGGAGACTTGTAAAATTGTGACTGCAATGGGAAAACTGCTGAGCTTAGACATTGGCAGGGACAATATGAGAATCATTGCCAACAAATTTAAAGTGTCCTTGGATGACTTGAAAGCTGAAGTCAGATTGCTTCGGGGTTATGATGGCTCTGTTCCTAAAGGTAGCACTACCACCAGAAAGTGGCTTGATTGGCTAAAGGAATTGGATCGGTCTTCCATGTTGCAGGCCTTTTACAAATCTATTAAATGCTTTGCAGTATTATCTGTTACAAGCTGTTCATGTGAAAGAGCCTTTTCAAAACTAGCACATGTAAAAAACAAACTAAGAAGTACAATGTCCCAACAGCGCCACGACTCACTCATGATTTTGTACATTGAACAAGAATTGGCTTTGTCAGTTAATTACAATGATGTGATTGAGGAATTTAAGTCCATAACACCTGGTGAGCGACGTCTCATTCTCTAGAACAGGAAGATGAAGAAACCTTAATCTGTTTTGGTCAATTTGGGTTAGCTCATTATCTGGTTAAAGATAAAGATCATGAAAATTTACTATCTTTGTATATGCCTGGTTATCACTACAGCAAAAATTTGGTATTTTGTGTCTCATTTTTTAAGTTTGTATTTTTTAAGTAAAGTTTAGTTGTTAATTTTTAAAAAATTGTTTAGTTAAGTTTTAGTTTCTTTAGTTTGTTTGATGAATAAAAATAATGTCCTTTATGGTTGAGTATTCAATAAATGTTCGCCTTTAAAAAAAAAATTCCCTGGGTGCACATCCTAATGAAATGTGCTGCACACACCTATGAGTACAATTAGTCAGTTTACATGCAAAAAGATGGGATTCGTTCCTTTCATACTCTCAAACCTCCAGACTCAGCCTGGTATCTGAAAGTCAAGCTATATTTTTCTGGCTCTGGCACATTTTCAGCACTCTTCCTATGTTTTGACTGCTGTTTAGAATAGAGTGAGGATACGCTTCCTGTGCCCTTCTCCATCTCTTTGCATACTTATGCATCACAATCTAGTCTTAAAAGTGTATGAATTTGTTTTTTAACCCAAGCTGCTCCTTTGCTGAGTTTTTGGGGCCCTTCAGGTTAGTTTTCCATCTGGAGCAGAAATCAGTGATTACAGAGTCAGGTATTTTCTTCATTAAAATACACATGACACTTGTTCTTTCAGACAGAAGCAGAAAAAAACACCCTCATCTTCCTCTCCCTGGAGAAACCTTGACTCAGGTACCTCTATCCCCAGAAGCAGCTGCCATGTGCCTGTCTCTCTCCAAACCTCACATATTCTGCTTAACACACATTCACCCTTCTTCCTGTCTCTGAGGATTGAGGTTTACACTGGGAAAACCAATAATCCATGGATTCTTACCAAAAACTAGCATGACCTGGAAATGCACCTACCTTTCTTTCCAGCAGCCATTCTGCAACACAAAAGGAACCTCAGAGCTTCCGCTGCCACACCAAGGAGAGTTCTTTAACCCACATAGTACCTTTAACAACACTCTGAGTATAGTGACTACATGGCATCTATAGTTCTGTGGGGAGTATCACGCTTAGTGCTTATACATCAATTACACCTAATGAGCAAGCCATTAGCATCTTTTGCCATAACAGCCCCTAAGCAAAGGCCTCGTCTACACCACAAAGTTTTAGCAAGAAAACTTTTGCTCTGTCAACATAGCTTTGCATGAGTCCACAGTCAATTCTGAGTCCTGCAGACAAATCTTCAGTTTTAGCTGGCAAAGTTATACCGGCTGCCTGAGTGACAGAAGCCTCTATCATATAGTTCTACCAGCACAGTGCCTGTATGCACATAGAAGTACCTGTACCAGTATATGCAGTCCTCCTGCAGCAATCTCATGATGTAACTGTCGCTGCAGCAGTGACCACTCTGGTTGAATTTTTGAATCTACTGACTATGATGTGACCAGAAGCGCCCATTTAAAATCCCCAGCATGTTTTGCAAATGCATCTTTCCCTTCCACCTATTCAAGCACACCAATGTAAAAATGGCTCCAGCTTACCCTTGTGCTGCTGCATGGTCCAGGAGGGAAGTCCTAAATTTCCTCAACCTGTGGGAGAGAGGGGCAGTAATGTGTACAGGCCCAACTGCAGCATTGCTGCAGGAATAAAGATGTGTACACTAACATTGCAAAGACCTAGAGAAAATGGGGGTCAGCAGGGAGGTAGGCCAATGCCAAGTAAAGCAGAAGGAGCTGCAAAAACTTTATCAGAAGACAATGGAGCACAGTCTGAAGTCTGGTGTTGCCCCCAAAACCTGCCCCTGTTGTGACTAGCTCTACGACATACTGAGCCAGGATTACCACACCACTCCCCTTCCCAAGAGTGACAATGGACACCTCATGAACTGCAGTGAAGGGCACCTGGAACTGGTGATGGAGGAGATCATGGAGGATGGGGACACAGAGTATGCTGAGCTAACCGATAGCAAGTTGTAGAAGATATAGAGAATATTTGGATCTTATTCTAGTTTCTTTGTCCACTAAGAAGCATGTTGTCATTTTTAGTTGTTAATCAGTTTTGAATTTGGTGCTGCTCAAATATGCCAGACTGCACTGCCCCGGAGAATGAAGTGGTGTCTTAGAACGGATGCAGCATGAGCAGTGCCAGTTCAAACTTCCACCACTTCCCAGCCAATCTGTCTGAACCTTAATGTGGAGAAAGTAGGCCAATTCTGGTGTGATTTATGTTAGGGTAATTGTACGGAATTTTGACTGAGCGGAACACTGGTTAACCAGGAACCAAATTTCTCCCATGTTCCGAAATGAAAGGGTATTTTAGTCTCCACTCTCATTCCACAAATGGCCTTTCTGCAACACTACCTTCAAGAATTCCAATTACTGTCATCTTTAGTGGTGACTTTCATTAGGTGGACACCCTTTCATTAACAATGGAATGGAGGCTGTAGAGATAACGTTTGTGGGAGATTGTAATTTAGAGACGCTCCCTCATAAGGGACAGTTTTATGAATATAGGAATTAAGAGATGTGTCTTGGAAGTTGAGGATGAGAACACAGTGTAGCTGTGTGCAGCAGTTCACCACAGAAGCTTTCTCTAGTTTGTGTTATTAAACATTTTATTCCTGTGTCATTCCCTGGTTTGTTGTTTAATGAACCCCAAGATCATTACATGGTCTCAGAAGTGCTGAATGAGAAGGAGAATACAGTCTTTTTGAAGTTACCTCCTGTGTTTAAAACTGAAAGCTGGGGCAAGGGAAGCACATGGAGCAGCAGAGAAGAAAAATGCTAAGGAGGTGGGTGGAGGAGTCAAAAATGGATGTGTTGCACTCATCATCCACTCTGCAATTGTCAAGCAATGTTGCAGAGAACTGGAAAAAATCCAGACAGAGATTTGAATTGTGTTTAGCAGTCACAGGGACAGAGGAGAAAAATAATCAAGTGAAATCATCATTTTTTTTGCATATTATTGGGGAGGAAGCATTGGATATTTGTTACAACTTTACGTTTGAAAAAGGTGAAAGCATGAAGTAAAATGCTGACGAAATTTGAGGAAGATTGCATGCCAAAAAGGAATGAAACCATGAGAGAGAATTTTTTTACATCCATGCAAAATACTGATGACACCATTGAGCAATATGTCACAGAATTAAGGAAACTCAGTAAAACCTGTGACTTTGGTGAGCTGACAGAGTCTCTGGTCAAAGATAGAATCATTTGTGGCATTAAAGATAATGTGTTAAGAGAGAGACTGCTCCGCGAATGAGACTTAACTTTCGAAAAAGCTCTCCAGATATGCAGGGCAGCAGAAACTGCAAAAGCACAAGCCAAAGAGCTAAATTCACCAGAAGGGGTTATCCATGTACTAAGTATAAAAGAATATAGTCATAATAGATCAAAACAAAGAGTGGAACCACTCGCTATGAAAACCATTGCTAGGAAGGAGACTGGGTACAGACAGTAATGTGGAAGGTGTGGATCACAGCACGGCCCCAAATAGTGTGTTGCTTTTGGGAAATTCTGTCATACATGTGGGGAAAATAATCATTTTGCAAAATGCTGCAGTTCCAAAATGTAGAAGAGTCAAGTGCATTCAGCTGAAGTCAACCTTTTTGAGGAGTTTTTCATAGATGCACTGGGATCAGCGAGCCTGATGAGAGGGACTGGATACTGCCTATGACAGTGAATGGAACAATTATTCCACTGAAATTGGACACAGAAGCTCAGGTTAATATTCTGTCTGAACAAGATTATGAGACCCTGAAAATAAGACCAAAACTGGAACCAACAAAAATAAAAGTAACTGATTATTCTGGAACAAATATACCAGTGACGAGGAGGTCCATTGCTAGCAACAATCGTAAAAATACCATTTACAGACTCCTCATCATTGCAGTGCCAAAGGAGGTGACACCAATTTAGGCCTGGCAGCATGTGAAAAATGGGTGAGCTCACTACGAGATCATACTGAACCTGGCTATGAGGCACTTTTGGGGGGAATATCTTGATCTGTTTCAAGGGTTAGGTTGCTTGCAGAGTGAATACAATCCAGATAAACAAGCAGGTCCCTCCAGCTGTCCATCCATGTAGAAAGGTGCTATTTGCATATCGTGATCACCCATTTCTTAACCCAAGTGATAGAGTGTGCCTGAGCACTCACACTTCTAATACTTGGTGTCAAAGGGGTACCATTAAAGAACAGCTGTATCCAAGGTCTTATGTAGTCCAGACAGACCAGGGGGACACATTTCACTGTAATGAAAGGGATCTAAGAGTAATCCCAGAAAGTTCCAAAACATTGACAGTAGAGGTGGACTCTGGCATTTCCAAACTGATCATTTATCATCAACAGAGAAAGGAGAAACTCTCAAGGAACAAGAGAACAACTTAGGCCTGGTCCACACTGGGGGGCAGTGTCGAGGTAAGATACGCAACTTCAGCTACGGGAATACCGTAGCTGAAGTCGAAGTATCTTATCCCGACTTACCTCCCGTCCTCACCGCTCAGGATCGACGTCCGCGGCTCCCCCGTCGACTCCGCTACCGCCACTCGCTCCGGTGGAGTTCCGGAGTCGACGGGAGCGCGTTCGGGGATCGATATATCGCGTCTAGATGAGACGCGATATATCGATCCCCGCAAAATCGATCGCTACCCGCCGATTCGGCGGGTAGTCTGGACGTACCCTTAGACTCTAATGAAAGGCTGATACTGAGAAGATCAGAGAGGGGGGATTAAACATCCTGAAAGACTCAAGACTTGGTAAGGGGTATTTGAAGGAAGTGAGTGGTAGAGTCTCACCTCACAGTGATGTGGTGGTAACCTCTCCTCTCTAGGTAGTTGACATTTGGGGTTTATGGAAATCTACTAGATGGGTTGAGAATGTAATGCATGTGTTATCAGATAGCTAACTGTTTTTATATATGTATATTAGAGCCATTTTTTTAAAGACGGAAGATGTAAAGATATGTTTCTAGAAGATTATAATTTAGAGATGCTCCCTCAAAAGGGACAGTATTATGAATATAGAAATTTAGAGATATGCCCTGAAAGCTGGGGTTGAGAACACAGCATAGTTGTGTGCAGCAATTCACCACAGAAGCTCTCTCTAGTTTGTTTTATTAAAAGTTTTATTCCTTTCTCATTCACTGGTTTGTTGTTTAATAAACCCCAAGATCATTAAAGAGACCTCCAGCAAATTTCACTTGATCCAGTGAACAACCACCAGCTAGACCCAACTTTCAGTCCTATTGATGTGTGATAGATTCAAAATGGTAATCTAGTGATGAAAAGTTATGTCTCATTACAATCCTTCCCTCCCACCCCACAAATACATTCTCATCTTGGTGTACAAGAATTTCTCTATGGTTGCTGGATAAATTCCTTTTTCAGTAAAAGTTTTAACTCAGGTCATTATCAACTACATGTTTAAAACAGAGTGACTGTTGTGTGAGTCATTTCTAAATTAACGTGATTGTTTTAAAAAAACATGAAGCACTCAAGTGAATTTTAATTCTTTCTACTGCACAAACCATTTTAAAAGATTACTGCCTTGCACATTTTTAGGAGGGATCTAATCATACTAGCTACAAATTTCATGCAACCACAATAATTTTTAATCATTCCACACTGCACATACCTAGCATTCAAATATCTTCCTTCAAATGTCAAAGTAAAATTAATATTTATTACCATACCTATGAACTAGCGCACTTACAAAGCTGAAGTTCTGGAAATTTTCTACTAAACATTTTTGCAAATTGTCAGTTAAATGTATTTTCTAGAGTTACTGCTAGGCCTCAGTGACTTGCAGAATTTCTGAAGCACTTTGTGGCTGGTTTGGCTAAGTTATGCAGCAAAAATTTCCCAGGGAGTTGAGAAGGAGTTTCTAAATTCCAGTGGTAGCTTTTCTCCATTGGTTAGGTTGCTGTAAATAAAGCCATCACAATCATTGACAAAACGTCCACCAAACACACACCAAAAAAGTAATTAACAAATGCTTAGAAATAAGGAAAGATGTCCATGCCCAAAGCAAAACCCTGGCTCTGAAACCTCCAGAACCTTGGAGAACAAACTTACAAGTCACTCCTCCATAGCAGGTCAAATCAAAGGTCAGGTTCTGAACTCTTCCATTTTGGGGGAAGCTTAGCTCCAGATCTCAGCTTTATAGACTCAATGACATTTGGAGAATTAAAATTTTAAATTAGGTTTTAACATGTATGATTCCCATAAAGATTACAGGTGGAATTTTCAAAAGTCCTAAGTCACTTAGAGACACATGACCCATTGAAAAAAATGACTGGAACTTTTGCACCTAAGTCACTTGGCTGCCTTTAAAAATCCCACTCTAAAATACAAACACAAACTATCTAGGAAAGATATTGTCCAGCAATATCTAGTCCTGGACAAGCAAAAAAAAAAAAAAATCAAGCAAGACATGAAATATAACTATTTATTACTGCCCAAACAAGTAGGAAATTTTTGCTGCATAACTTGCATTTAAAACTTTAGGACACTAAATGACCCAGTCAAAGAGTAAAATTATAGCTCCCCTTGTAAGAGTGCAATAGGAAGGAAAAGGAAGGAAGGAAGCCATTATGCCACAGTGTACCCCAGTAACAGGCAACCATAATTCAACAGCTGTGACTGGCCCAGAGGGTCACAGCGGGACCCCCTGCATATGACAAAGCACTGATAAAGTTCTGTCTTCCTATAGATGTAGCAAGACATGCTACAAGACATGTAGATACAAGACAAGATGTAGCAAGACATGCCTCTGGAGCACCTCTGAGTGAGGGGTGATATCCCAGTCATTTTCTCCCTCCTGCTGCCCCATGCAAGTTTCCGCCAGACCTTACTGGGTCTTCAGTGGCTTGGCCCTCCAGCCCAGACACAAAAAGAGTTCAACAACCAGTTAGAGTCTGCCCCTTGCTAGGATCTTCAACCTCAGCTCTGGGCCCTTGAAATTCAGCCCTCCCAAATAAGCCCTGTCCCCTTTTGGGGTTTGCACCGCTTTACCTGTGACCAGTAAGGGAACCCAGGCCTGTCTAATACTCCGTTTTCCAGCTCAGGGATCCTATACACAGCAGCCATCTACTGCTCACTCCAATCCCAGGCTGTTATTTCCCTGGGCCTCTTTCTACCTTTTATCTCCAGCCCTATGTCAGGGCCAGCAACCTCAGGTCCTTCTCTGTCTCCAGGCCAGAGAGGAGCCCCCTTATTCACTCTTCTGGTCCCAGTCAGCAACTGACCTGGTGTGGTTAGATGTTTGGCTGCATGTGTGTGTGTTGTCTCTGTGTTCTCCCTGTGTGCTGCCCCAGTCCTGCGCAGACAGCCAGTACAGCAGACCTCAAGCAAACCACCCAATGACCACAAGATCCATTAAGGGACGAAGGCACCAGTCCAAGTTTATTGTTGATGAAGCATGGTACTAGAATCTCGCAGACTCTACCGGTCACTAATACATGTATGCCCATAACAATGGACCAGCTCAGTGAATGGTGGGACTTTCTGCTCCTCCCTATGCCAGACAAAGACACTCCCTCTGAGATACATCTTTATACCCTGATACAAACAAGTTAGTATTGGCCCTCTAACATAGTTAGTTACTGCCCCCTGACGTGGCTAGTTATCACCCATCCCTTGTACATGTTGGTTTGATCAAACCATCTTTATTATGTACTGTCATCCTGACCCTATCCTTTAGGAGGGGTCAGTGTGTTCCTGTTATCCTTGGGGATTGTTTTTGTATTGTCCTTGATCTCGGGATGTGTTTGCATGAGTACTCTGTGCCTAGCACTTCTTAGGAATGTATATTTCTGCAATATCAGCCCTGCTCTTGCCAGATTCTGTGAGCAGGTCCTGCCTCTTGCTCACAGCTTGTCTTTGCTTTATATCAGTAAAACTTTGACTACTACTTTAGCTCAGGCCTCTGATACAAGGGCTTATGTCTCAGACTGTCTTCCGACTACACCTGGTGACACAGGTGCTGACTCTGTGGGGGCACCCCGGAAAAAAAATAGTGGGTGCTCAGCACCCACTTGGATAATCAGCTGTGGCAGCCGCAAATCAGATCTTGGGCAGGCGGGGCCCCATCAACTGTTTGGCAGCCACCGGATTAGCTGTTTCCAGCCAATCAGCTGTAGGACAGCCGCCTATCAGCAGTTTGGCAGGGAGCCAATATGAGCTCTTTCTCATTGCGTGGCTGCAGTTCCTAGCCTGACTAACTCCCACTGCAGGTAAAAGTGGTCCCTTTCCAGGGCAGAGGGAGCAGGGCACCATTTAGGGAGGGCAGAGGGAGCTTCTGCTCCTCCCTGAGTTTTCTATCACAGTGGAGTGCAAACAGGAAAATGAACTGCTGCTCCCCGAGGAGCTGGATCAGCAGCAACTTCCTCCCTCTGGGCTGTGGGAAAAATAAATTCCCCATTGTGCAGGCTGCTGCTGCTCCTCCACAGTTGGGAGCCGGAGAGCTTTCTGTATCGTTCTGTCTGCCCCCACCCTTTCGCACACAGAGGTAGTCTTTAATGTGGTTCCCAAGCGCTCCCTCAGGCTGGGCAGCAGAGAGCCTGTGTGCCTTAGAAACCCCCCTGCCAGTCCCCGCAGCCAACAGCAGCGCTAGCAGCCCCAGGAGGAGGGGGAACCTCCCATGCCGCTTTGATTGAGTGGGTGGAGGTGGGCACTAGACAGAGCCACCCGGAGGTGGGGAGCAGAGAGAGATGGAGTGGGGGTGTGGCCTTGGGGGCAGAGTAGAGGTGGGGAATTAGGGGAGGGGGCAAAGCCAGGGTGGGGCACCCGCAAGCAAAACCAAAAGTCAGCGCCTATGCCTAGTAATGCCCTCAAGCTCCTTTTATCTGAGCCTGCTGGGCTCTAATTGGCTATTGCTAGCCCTTCAAGCCCTTGGAAGACCAAGCCTCTCTAGCTTTTTGAATCTGCTTGCAGAGGAATGACATATGGAAAAATCACTCAGGAATACATCCCTCACCTAGACAAAAGAGGCACCGGGAGTGCCATTGGTTAAAGAGCACTGAAGATTTACACAAGGAGCAGGTTTTAACCCCATATTGCTAGCACTCCTGTGGTAGTGGTGGGCAGGTCTAGCCTATAAACTAAATATCTGACTAAAAAAAATCGTCATTTTCCCAATAGGCAAAAGACTAACACAACTAACTAACAAACTAATTAACAACACTACTACTGACTAACACTGGCACTAGCACAGTGGGCAAAGAACCAGGTGGATGCTGTAAAACTTTAGTCTGTCATAAGCAGTAAAAAGGAGCTGAGGGATGGCTGGGCTCACTCTGCCTTTTATGCCCTCAGGTGGTGGTGGTGGGGAGAGGCACAAGGATATTCAAAGCATCAGTGCAGCCCCAACAGGCAAAGTGTCAAAAGAATCCAGGCTTGTGCACATGGGGTGCATGCACACCAAGAAGGGAAATCCATATAGGCTATCACTCAAAAGAACCACACTTTCTTGATGAACAGCCAAATCTGAGAGCCATGTTGTCGTTTGACAAGTCACCTTAATTATTTTTCCTGCACTGAAGTCTCAGGAGAAGCTTTCCCATAAAATTGAACTAGACAATATGTCAATTCCTTTTACACTGATATAAGACATTTTAGAATCTTTAATATCCATTGCTAAGAGCAGCATTCACTACAAATAGCGTCCCATCTATTAGCATTAATAACAGCAGACCAAAAATCTAGAGACCTAAGGGGAGACTTCCAAAGGCACAAATGGCAGTTGGGAGCCTAAGTGACACTCATGCCTTGGGAAATCTCCCCGCTCGAGTCCATTCATTGGAATGGAAACGAAGCTGAATATTTCAGAATAACTTTTCTATTAGTGGGGCTGGAAGGATACTTTAAAAAAAAAGATTCTGAAAATATGTACTTGAATAAAAACATGAAACACACTTTAACTCTGCCCAGGCTCCTTTTGTGTTCACTTTCTGCAAATATTTTAGTGACTGAGCTTAACAGCAGGAATATTCACACAAGTATGACGTATTGGTCCTGCTTTGAGCAGGGGGTTGGACTAGATGACCTCCTGAGGTCCCTTCCAACCCTGATATTCTATGATTCTATGAACGCCCAGAGAATATTTGTAAAATGGAAATTTTGAATTTAATAAAAGTGAGTATTCGTATTCCACTCTTGATTGTACTTATTATGCTTATCCAGTCAGCAACCAGAAATACACCATGTGACCTAGATAACACAATCAAAACTGAACAACATCTGGACTAATGAAAATTCATAAGAAACTGCTCATAGACTCCCTCAGATTCAGGGAATCTCTGGGATGAAAAATATGAAAATGAAAGATAGGTAAAGAAATAGGGACTATATAAGAGGTAAAAGTAAATACAAAAAGTCAGTGAGGAATACAATAAGGCAGCAGAAGCAGTTCTCTAACTGGAAAATAAATGATGGCATACCTGTCCTTCCAAAAATTGCTATCCCCTTCATTTGTTTTTTGCTGCGTTGTTGTGGTCATGTTGGTCCCAGGATATGAGAGACACAAGGTGTATGATGTAATATCTTTTGTTGGACCAATGTCTGTTGGTGAAAGAAACAAGCTTTCGATCTTCACTGAGCTCTTCTACAGGACCTGTGCTCTGTGGAGCTTGCAGGCTTGTCTATTTCAGCAACAGAAGTTGGCCCAATGAAAGATATTACCTCACCCACTTTGTCTCACCCCTTCTTTTGACCAGAGTGTCACATTTTTTACATTAGTGCCACTCCTTGGCTGAGAAGTAGCAGATGTCTGGGGTCACGCATATCAGCTTCTCAACTGAGGAGAAATCAGTGACGCAGAATCTTAGTATATTCTAAGTGTAACTTGCTTTTTTACACACATATTCCAGCCCTGGAACAGAGGTAATGACGAAGAGAACACAGGCAAGCCCCTCTTCCAGAAATCTCAGCCTGCACACCAATGCCCAAGTCCTAGGAAGCTATGCTGTCCTCAGAATTACTTCCACGTATAGATAACAAAGCAGCGAACAGACTCTCTGCTGTCTGCAAAGAATACTGCATTCTCTCCAAGGAATAATACACTACAATACTAATAACTATACAGCATTTCTTCAAAGAATAACAACTTGCTCACATGCTAAATAAAAGAACTCTCTGAGACTGTAACAGCGTCACATGGTGATTCTTGTCATAACAATACATTCCAACTTTTTCCTTCCCCTCTTCCAGCTGGCAGTAGTAAGGATATGACATAGCCACCTATGCAGAGTCTTGCAGGTGTAATGAGCAAAAGGCCTGTAACAGATATGCAACAGGAAAAGACCCTGGAACATGTGCTTATGTGTGTGTTTGTGAGCGCATGCACACGCACACACACACACACACACGCACACGCACCCCTTGACATAAGAATTTACAGGACAGTGTAATTTTCAATGCAGTCCTCAGAAACGTTTAAGATAATTAAGATGCTCAATAGTTCTCCTCCTAAATACTATTGTTTCATACATAAGCTCATCAGGAAATTCAATAGATCACTTAAACAATAGCTGAACCATGTAAGCGGCTAATATATTTTGCATGCATCCATAGCGGCAACAAGATACAGCTCTGTTCCATGCCTGGTTCTCCAGTAAAATTACTTTAAATGATAACAGGTGTTTATTGTAATGGAAATTGCTGATAGGTATTGTTGGTCAACATGTAAATTAATTTCACTCTTTACAGAGCCAGATGGCAAATTCTGAAGTAGCAGCATGGGCAAAATTAATAAGCCTCCTTGTTGCAGAGCATGATGTCTCATCTGTAGATTCTCTGGTTTCTATATCCAGCTACCCCATGATCTGCTACAATACCCCTCTGACAGCAAGATTAACTGGCCTGGTCTCTGCCCAAGAAAGCTACACTATATATCATCAGGTAAAAGTGGCTAAAGGTCATATAAACAAACTTCACAAAAGATTAAGAGAAACATTGAGAAACAATAATTTTGTTCTTTTTCATCCCTGTAATCTAGGCCAGTTACAGTGTCAATTCAATGTGCTGTTATTATTTTCTTGCTGCTTTATCTCATCTAGCGGTTTGGGATTGCAGAAAATGTAATTTAACTATAATGCTCAGCAATTAGAAAATCCAGATTTTAAAATGTAAAAAGAAATTTTTAAAATTCTCCTCCAAATACCTTAATTGGGAAACACTTGGTGTTGAATTTTATCTGATTCAAAAGCTTTGTTTGGGATCATAGATTCCCCCTCACTCTCTTCCAAACAAAAGCAAACAAGCACCAGCGCTGGCAGAACTGAGACACTCCATCAATCTGCCAGTCAATTTCTCATCTTGGCCAGAAGTTTCCCATGTAAGTCAAATTAATGGTTAAAGGATGTAATTCACCCAAGTGCAGAGGGTCTGTACAAAACTGCACAACATTTAAACCTTGTGATATGAGTATAAGGGATGTAACTCCATAGGGAATCATGCCACAAAGGAGGTTTAAAGGCTTATTCTTTAAGAACCACAGATTCAATCCTTGTAGATGACAGCCCACCCAGGGTTGTCACATTACGAGGAGTGAAACATATACAGATATGAACAGGGTTGATCTGTGAAGTTTGGGATGAGGGGGATTATGTAACCCACTCAATGTGGTGCTCTGTTCCTCTATAGTGGTGGCTGGGCCTCCTACAATCTCAGTAAACAGAGCAGCATCTCTTAGTACAGGCAGGAGTAACTCATGCTTTCAAAATCTGTAAGTCCTAGGTTCATCCCCTATTACTGATCACACATCTGGTGCCATGGTGTAGAGGTGGTCATTGGGAACAGGCTGGGGCAAGGAGAGATATATACTTGTAGAGGTCCCCTTAGTGCAGGGGTCGGCAACCTTTCAGAAGTGGTGTGCCGAGTCTTCATTTAGTCACTCACATTTAAGGTGTCGTGTGCCACTAATACATTTTAACGTTTTTAGAAGGTCTCTTTCTATAAGTCTATAATAGATAACTAAGCTATTGTTGTATGTAAAGTAAATAAGGTTTTTAAAATGTTTAAGAAACTTCATTTAAAATTAAATTAAAATGCAGATCCCCCCAGACCGGTGACCAGGATCTGGGCAGTGTGAGTGCCACTGAAAATCAGCTTGCATGCCACCTTCGGCACGCATGCCATAGGTTGCCTACCCCTGCCCTAGTGCAAAAAATCTCATAAGGAATTAGCAGTAGGTATTCTAGTACATAGACTTTTCCATTCTGTAGACTCTCTGCAAGGACTGCTAACAAGCATGCCAAATAAGGCCAGATTGTGCACAAATGCTCTAAGAGTGTGTCTGCTTTTACTAGTCCTTAGGATGCTGTAAAGTATTTTCTCTGCAGGGCCAGCTCTTCATTCCTTGAACCCCCAGGGACACTAGTAGAGACTGAGATTGTGCCTGACCCTGGTACAGAGGATGCAAAGATTGCAGGAGGATCCTTGCATCCTCCCAGCCTTCTGGCACTACACAAGTGTCACAGACACTGGTCTTTAATGTCAGAGGTGATGGCAATATGGATACCTGACACATTAAGAATTAAACTGATGCCACCAACTCATTTCAAACAACAAAATTCTTTCTCCTGCTATATTGGAGAGAGGAATGTGTGATACGGAGAAGTGAGAACAATATACTCATCACTTGTATGGTGTGGGTAGAAATGGGTGTCTTACTCAATGTTCTGTACCTATTAGAATTGCCAGTGTTTATTTCAAATTACTTTTTAACTGAGGATTTAGGAGAATGATAGCTAAGAAAGGTTTAAACTCCTGTACTCAGAATGGAACTGTCAAGATGTCCAGGAACTAATCTTTAAAGTTGTATGTTATAGTTTAAAATGTGCTTCTCATGCCATTCTAGTTTCTTTTTTAAACGATCATTTAAGATGAATCCATACAAATGTGGCACTTTGTGTTGGTCCCAGACAAAATGATATTCACTGAGGCGACTGACAGGGAAAAACAAAAGTGAAGGGTCAAGAAATACAGAAAATAATTTGTGCAAAGAGAAATATAGCGATGTTGTTACAATAATAGCTAATAATAATTAAGGTTTGTGAATGTATTTGTATTTAATTTCTGGAGCGCTTCATACAGTTCAGTTTTACATCTACCAGTTTTGTTCAGATATCATTGGTTCACAGTAGGGCTGTCAATTAAGCACAGTTAATTCATGTGATTAACTCAAAAAAATAATTGTAACTAATCGCAGTTTTAATTGTACTGTTAAACAGTAAAAGCAGCATGAGCTTTCGAGGGTGAATACCCACTTCGTCGGATGCATCTGATTTATGAAGTGAGTATTCACCCACAAAAGCTCATGCTCCAATACGTCTGTTAGTCTATAAGGTGCCACAGAACTCTTTGCTGCTTTTACAGATCCAGACTAACACAGCTACCTCGGATATTAAAACAGTAGAATACCAATTGAAATTTATTAAATATTTTGGCTGTTTTTCTAAATTTTCAAATTTATTGATTTCAGTTAGAACAAAATACAAAGTGTACAGTGCTCACTTTATATTATTTTTTATTAAATATTTGCACTGCAAAAAATGATAAAAAAAGAAATTTCATTTTTCAATTCACCTCAATTCAATTCACTGTAGTGCTTTATAGTAAAAGTGCACCTTACAAATGTAGATTGTTTTTGAGTGAAGTTATGTAAAAAAAAAATTTAAAACTTTAGATCCTACAAGTCCACTCAGTCCTACTTCTTGTTCAGCCAGTCGCTAAAACAAACAAGTTTGTTTACATTTACGGTGATAACGCTGCCCACTTCTTATTTACAGTGTCACCTGAAAGTGAGAACCGGAGTTCACATGGCACTTTTGTAGCTGGCATTGCAAGATATTTACGTGCCAGATATGCTAAACATTCGTAAGCCCCTTCATGCTTCGGTCACCATTCCAGAGGACATGCTTCTATGCTGATGATGCTTGTGATGGGTTCAGTCACAGAGACCCCCATGGGACTGTCACCTGATGTGCCAAAATTACCTCTGAGCCCATTTTCCCTGCCAGCTTGGGTCTTCCAGCACCCTGTCTTGTTGAGGCGGACATGCTAGCCTGCTGCAACAGAGACCCAGGGTCTGGGCCATGCCCTCAAAGCTGCAGACTCTAACCAAAAATAGCTCAGCAACCTGCCTCCAGCACCCAGATACCCAGTTCCCAATGGGATCCAAACCCCAAATAAATCAGTTTTACTCTGTATAAAGCTTATACAGGGTAAATTCTATCACTGTTATAGAGGGCAGATCATTTATGAGAGATATGCACTGCTGTTTGCTCCCCCAGGTATTAGTCACTTATTCCGGGTTAATAAAATCACTTGTTTATTAATATAGTATAAAAAGTAGGATTTAAGTAGTTTCAAGTCATAACAGAAAGAACAAAGTAAGTCACTAAGCAAAATAAAACAAACATAGAAGTCTAAGCCTAATAATTTAAGAAACTGATTACAGGTAATATCTCACCCTCAAAGATGTTCCAATAAGCTTCTTTCACAGACTAGACTCCTTCCTAGTCTAGGCCCAATCCTTTCCCCTAGTACAGTCTTTGTTAGATCCAGCAGACTTCTCAGGTGGTAAGCAGGGTTTTCCTCATGACTGGCAGCCCCTTTTGTCTTGCTCCACCCCCTTTTATAGCTTTGGCACAAGGCGGGAATCTTTTGCCTGTGCTTGTCCCCACCTCCGCCTCATCAATGGAAAAGTACAAGGATTAAGATGGATTCCAACATCATGTGACATGATCACATGTTACTGTAAGACCCCTAGCCTCCATTCTTCCTGGGTTGGCCCACACGTACACAGAAATTTTTGCTGGTAAATAAACCATTTACAACTAATTGTCTGGGTCAATAGGAGCCATCAAGATTCTAAACCACCATCAATGGCCCACAGTTTGCATAATTACAATAGGACCTCAGTTATACTTCATATTTCTAGCTTCAGATACAAGACTGATACACACATACAAATAGGAGGAATATATTTAGTAGATTATAACCTTTGTTATGATACCTTACAAGAGACCGTTTGCATAAAGCATTTTTCAGTTACACTTATGACTGTGAATATGATGTATTTCCATAAAACGTATGGAGTACAACATCACAATGCTTGTTAAAAAAATAATACATTAATTAAATTTGTGACTGCACTCCTTGGAGGAGATAGCTACGTCTCCTGCTCTGTTTTACCTGCATTCTGCCATATATTTCATGTTATGGCAGTTTTGGATGATGACCTAGGACATGTTGTTCATTTAAAGAACACTTTCACTGCAGATTTGACAAAACGCAAAGAAGGTACCAATATGAGATTTCTAAAGATAGCTACAGCACTCGACCCAAGGTTTAAGAATCTGAAGGGCCTTCCAAAATATGAGAGGGATGAGGTATGGAACATGCTTTTAGACGTCTTAAAAGAGCAACACTCCAATGAGGAAATTACAGAACCTGGACCACCAAAAATGAAAATCAACCTTCTGTTGGTGGCACCAGTCCGCACTGCTTTGGATAGTTATTGAGCAGTACCCGTCATCAGCATGAATGCATGTCCTCTGAAATGGTGGTTGAAGCATGAAGGGACATACGACTCTTTAACGCATCTGGCATGTAAATATCTTGCGACACCAGCTACAACAGTGACATGTGAATGCCTATTCTCACTATCAAGTGACATTGTAAACAAGAAACAGGCAGCATTATCTCCTGCAAATGCAAACAAACTTGTTTGTCTGAGTGACTGACTGAATAAGAAGTAGGACTGAGTGGACTTTTAGGCTCTAAAGTTTTACATTATTTTATTTTTGAATGCAGTTATATTTTGTAAATAATTCTACATTTGTAAGTTCTACTTTCATTATAAAGAGATTGCACTACAGTACTTGTATTAGGTGAATTAAAAATATTATTTCTTTTGTTTATTACAGTACAAATATTTGTAATAAAATATATAAAGGGAGCACTGTACACTTTGTATTCTGTGTTGTAATTGAAATAGATATATTTGAAAATTAAATATCCAAAAATGTTTAAATAAACGGTATTCTGTTATTAACAGCACAATTCATAATGATTAATTTTTTTAATTGCTTGACAACCCTAGTTCACAGATGCAGCTACAAGTAGCACCAGAATATAACAGCCTAGGATATGCCACATACAGTAACTGCACTGTTATAGAGAACAGAGTAGAATCTTATCTTTTCATATTTAATCGACTGTGTGTAAACAGAATAAAGAGAAAGATAATGTTTCTAACTGATATTAAATGTGCAGAAACTGCCTTGATTTTGGTTGTCTTCCTTTTCATTTTCTGGATGCACACAATTTTATTTTTTCCTCACAAACAGGAGCCTATGTTTTAAAATTGCAAAACCTTTCAGTGGGTTACTAAGACCTGATCTACACTGGGGGTGGGGGTGTCAAACTAAGGTACGCAACTTCAGCTACGCGAATAGCGTAGCTGAAGTCGAACTACTTACCCGTCCTCACGGCATGGGATTGACGTCCGCGGCTCCCCCGTCGACTCCACCACCGCCATTCGCGGTGGTGGAGTTCCGGAGTCGACGGGAGCGCGTTCGGAGTTCGATATATCGCATCTAGATGAGACGCGATATATCGAACTCCGAGAAGACGATTGCTACCCGCCGATCCGGGCGGGTAGTATGGACGTACCCTTAGAATTAACATCCATATGTCACTTGGTTCTGGAGTAGAGGGAGCTGCCTCTATGTCAGGGGTCCGCAACCTCTGGCATGCGGCTCGCCAGAGTAAGCACCCTCATGGGTTGGGCCACTTTGTTTATCTGCCGTGTCAGCAGGTTTGGCCGATCGCGGCTCCCACTGGTCACAGTTCGCCGTCCCAGGCCAATGGGGGAGAGGCGGGAAGCCGCAGCCAGCACATCCTTCACCTGTGCCGCTGTTATCTGAGATGGGGTTGAGTCATGCCAGGAAAGAATACCATATGCCGAAAGACGGTGTAGGTTTGATAAGCCTTTTAAAAAAAATAATCCTGTCTAGTTTAGAAAAATCCTCATCTGTAAAAACACATAATGAACCACAAACGTTCTTGATGATTAAGTCAAATCAGAGATACAGTATACATCATCCGTATAATTCCAGTTTTCACCTTTGCATACAGAGTCACACAAAGATAAATTGACTGCCCAACTCCAGACATGCTTCCATTATTTTAAAAAAAAACCTGCAGAAAAAAATGTAATGAGGAGTTTCAAATTAAGATAATTGTAGTAATTCTTCATATTTGTACAGCACTGTATTCATTCCAAGCATGGTACAGACATTACCCAGTTAAGCTCCACAACTGCCCTCTGAGGTGAGTGAGTAAATCTTATTTATGGCACTAATTGGCCTATTTCACAGCTGAGGAAACTGAGGTGACGGGCCAGATTTTCAAAGGTATTGTGGTGCCAAAAGACACAGACAAGGGAGTAGAAGGATTCTCATAAGTGCCTGTAAATTAGGTGCCCAACTTCAGTTGAAGTCAAAATATCAAGGGTTCAACACTTGGGGTCTGTCTGTACCAGAGAGAAAACAAGGCTTTTCAAAATTGTCACAAAAGATAAGCAAGTGACCCCCACCCTAGAATAGCCAATAGCTTAATGGTTATGTAACCCACAAAAGATGCTAGCGACCCAGATTCAAGTCTCTTCTATGCCTGATTTGGAGAAGAGACTTGAATCTGGGTCTCCTCTATTCTTCTTGGGTGCAGGGCTGGCGCAACCCATTAGATGACCTAGGCGGTCGCCTAGGGCGCTAACATTTGGGGGGCAGCGACCGGATTTTCAGCCGCCCCGGTCGTCGGTGGTATTTCGGGGGCAGGACCTTCCGCCGCCTCTGTCGGGGGCTGCATTTTGGGGGCGGGACCTTCCGCCGCCTACGGCGGAAAAAAATCTGGCTGCGCTCCTGCTTGGGTGCCCTACCCACTGAATTATTGGGTAGTCTGGAGTGGCTCACAAAAAAATCCATCTGCATCCTGAGAAACCTTTCCAATGAATGTTTAATCAAAACCAATGCCTTCTCTAAAAAGTTTTGGTTTTAACAAATAGACATTTTCTGACCCAAAAAAAAATTGCATTGAAAATTCCACATCTGCTCTGCTTGTAAATCTGGTCCAAAGTGAATTGTCTGAGGCTACACAGTGAGTCAGTGGCAGAACTAAGATTATTGCTCATAATCTCCTTGTGACAAACACAGAGCTGCTGTGTAATAATTCATGAATATGGTATGTTGACTTGGTTATTGGGATGTTTACTTTATGACTATATTGGATTAAATCAACAGAGCAGTTGGCAAACAAACAGGAAGGTGTAACAATGACTCTGGATAAGATACCCGCCAGTAAAGGCTGGAGGGTCATTACAGGACAATGGAAGAGCCATTGGCTCTAAGGAGACTGGCTACATCTCCTGTTGAGCTTATCAAACTGTTTTTTGACTAGCAAGGCCAAAAATCCCAGGAACAGAAAAAGCAAAGAATTCTAGCTGGATAAAAAGTGGAAGACAATCTTTCTAAGGCCTGGTCTACACTAGGACTTTAATTCGAAATTAGCAGCGTTAATTCGAACTAACCGCTCAACCGTCCACACCAGGAAGCCATTTAATTCGAACTAGAGGGCTCTTTAGTTCGAATTTGGTACTCCACCCCGGCAGGTGGAGTAACGCTAAATTCGACATGGCTAGCTCGAATTAGGCTAGGTGTGGATGCAAATCGAACTTAGTAGCTCTGGAAGCTATCCCACAGTGCACCACTCTGTTGACGCTCTGGACAGCAGTCCGAGCTTGGATTCTCTGACCAGCCACACAGGAAATGACCCGGGAAAATTTGAATTCATTTTCCTGTCTGGGCACTTTGAATCTGACGTCCTGGCTGGACATCGGGGCGAGCTCCGCAGCACCTGCAACGATGCAGAGCTCTCCAGCAGAGGAGTTCATGTTATCTGTGAATAGAAAGAGGGACCCAGCATAGACTGACTGGGAACTCTTCGATCTGATCGGTGTGTGGGGCTAGGAGTCTGTGCTTTCGGAGCTGCGCTCCAAAACAGGGAATGCGAAGACCTACGAGAAGGTCTCCAAAGCCATGAGAGACAGAGGATACAGGCGGGATGCAACGCAGCGCCGCGTGAAAATCAAGGACCCCAGACAAGGCTACCAAAAAATCAAAGCGGCAAACGGACGCTACGGAGCCTGCCACCACTGCCCCACCAGTGACCGTGGACTCTGACGATGGGACAGTGTCGACGGCCAGTTCCTCGGTGATGTTCGCGGATGGGGAAGATGAGGAAGGGTTTGTGGAGGACGAGGCAGGCAAGAGCGCTTACAACGCTGGTTTCCCCGACAGCCAGGATCTATTCATCACCGTCACGGAGATCCCCCAACAACCCTCCCCGGCCATTAACCCGGACCCTGAATCAGGGGAAGGAGCAGTCGGTAAGTGCTGTAACCATGTTAACTTTTATTCTTAATATAACAGGAATCTTAACTGTGTGAAAAGGAGGTCTCTCTAGATATGGGGATAGAACAGAAATCATCCTTGGAGATCTCCACGAAGCTCTCCTTGCGTTAATGGAAAAGCATCAGCAGGAGGTTCCTGGGGAGAGCTGCCTTATTGGGTGCTCCGTGGTAGCACACTTTTCCGCGCAAGGCTTTCATGAGGAACTCAGGGAGCACTGCCTCCCCGAGCACGGCTGCATCGGGCCCTGCTTTGTGCTAGCTTTCACGCAGCATGCGCTCTCTATCTCCTACAGTGACCCTCCTCAGGGTGATCTCGCTCGGAGACTCCTGCATCTAACTAGGGTAATTACTGTAATTTTACGCCTGGTCCAAAGTATTTTTAAAAAATCTACGGACAGACGGCATAGCACAGACTCAGCACGCAGCTGTGTGACGAGCGTAACGGAAAACCAAAGAATATAATGGACGCTCATGGAGGGAGGGGGGAATGAGGACGCAAGGTATCCCACAGTTCCTGCTGTCTCCGAAAAGTATTTGCATTCTTGGATGAGCTCCAGATGCTTCTAGGGTCAAACACAGTGTCTGAGGTGGGTCAGGGCATAGTTCGGCAATTTGCGCACACACCCCACCCACCACCAGAAGTGAAAACAATCCTCTGTTGACTCTTTTACATGTCACCCTATCTTTACTGAATGCTGCAGATAGACGCGATGGTGCAGCACTCAACACCAACATCCTTACTCCCCCCCCCCCCGCCATGGGTGGCTGATGGTACAATAAGATGGAAATCCGTCCTCATCCTCAGCCCATTGGCACATGGGGCAGTGCAAAAGGGCTGGTAACCATGCCGACTAGTATCAGTAAGGTCGATCAAGGGCGCCTGTCCCTAATTTTTGATGGCTGATGGTACAATATGGCTGGTAACCGTCCTCATCAGTTCAACAGGGGGCTGAGCTCCATCAGCCCCCACCCTTCATTGTAAATAAAAGATTCAATTGCCCCTGGACTAGCAGAGGGATGATGGGCTCCTTCATCCACACTCCTTAATGTCCTGCCTGGACTATCATTGCAGCTGGAGGCTTCCTTCCACTCATTTCTCACAAACAAGTCACTGTGTCTTATTCCTGCATTCTTTATTACTTCATCACACAAGTGGGGGGACAATGGTATGGTAGCCCAGGAAGGCTGGGGTAAGAACGGAATGAAGAGGTGGTGTTGTTGCAGGAGCACCCCCTGTGAATAGCATACAGCTCATAATTTATGCAGGATCTGACACAGAGCAGCTGTGCTCTCTGGTTCTATGATACAGTGGTTCTCTAGTACACTTGCCCATAATCTAGGCAGGACTGATTCTATTTTTAGATACCAAAAAGGAGGGATTGACTCAGGGAGTCATTCCCAATTTTTGCTTGCGCCCTGGCTGCTCGGCCAGGGGCACTTATGACAGCAGCAAATGGTGCAGTGCAAAAGGACAGGTAACCATGCCCATCTTATTACCATCTTATTACCAATTTATGGTATGGTTGATGGTACAATATGGCTGGTAACCATCTCTGCTGTCATGCAAAAGCAAAAGCATGCTGCTGTGTAGCGCTGCTGGCCCGCCTCTGTCAGCGGCATCTAGTACACATACGGTGACATACACAAAAGGCAAAACAGTGTCCATGGTTGCCACGCTATGGCGTATGCCAGGGCAATTCTGGGAAAACGGGCTTGAAATGATTGTCTGCCGTTGCTTTCCCGGAGGAAGGAATGACTGGTGACATTTACCCAGAATCCACCGCGAAAATGATTTGTGCCTCAGCAGGCACAGGGGTCTCAACCCAGAATTCACAGAGACAGCCTAGACTCAGTTAATTGTTCGCCAAAATGTATCTTTGCAAGGAATTCACTCCCTGTTTCCCATCTCACAGCTTCCACTGTCTCCACACCTGCCACAGCATCCCCCTCGCAGAGGCTGGCAAAGATTAGGCGGCGAAAGAAAAAGACAAGGGACAAGATGTTCGAGGAACGTATGGGCTGCTACCTAGCAGAGGCAGACCAGCAGAGCCAGTGGAGGGAGACCGTTTCTCTGTGCCAGCGCTCACACAGCGAACGGGAGGAGAGGTGGCGTGAGGAAGACAAGCAGGCGACTGAAACGCTGCTTGGACTAGTGAGGGAGCAAACGGACACGCTCAGGCGCCTTGTGGATGTTCTGCAGGACCGCAGGAGGACAGAGACACCCTGCAGTGTATCTGCAACTGTACTCCCCATACCCCCCTCACCGAAAATAATCAGGAGGAGGGGCGGCCGGGGACGTGAATACTGTCACTGCACCACAGCACAGTGCTCAAGTACCCAAAAGCTCTCATACCCTACATTTGCCGAAGTCCTTCACTTCCAGACTCACAGTACTCCCAATCCCAGTCCCATCCCCTAACTGTCTACTTAATTAATAAAAATGCTTTGCTGTTAATTACTGTTTCCGTTATGTTTTTTCAAAGAAGACTGTGTTTGAATGGGGGGCGTGGGGAAGGGGGTGGTTAATTGCATAGGACAGTCACCTTTCCCAGGGTACAGACACGGGGGCAGGATCAGCAGCGGGTCACACACACGGTGCAGTCAGTAGGCACCCTGGTGGGTTTTTGGAGGTGGTTTCCAGGATCTGTGTGGGTGGGGGAGATGTGACTTTGCAGCGGGGGAGGGCGGTTACAGATCTTATACAGCGGTCCTTGTCCTGGACCGCTGAGTCACGCAGCTGAGGAATCTGTATCCGTCCTCCTCCACCACAAGGTCACATATCCGCCTGCACACAGAATTCCATAAAGAGGGATGGCAGGCTCCGTTGAAAGAAGCATTCCGGCACTGCGGACCGCTCTAGGAGCAGGAGCCTGTCATTCCTTGAGTTTAGAGGCGGTCTTTACATCACCGCACACCCTACCCAGCACAGCCTGCGTCCCAGTTTCAACCCTTTCACGAAAAGTCATGAATAAAGAAACCTTTGTTAAGTAATAATGGGACATGTATTTTATTTTTACACGTGTGCTGGAAGTGGGGGTAACGGGGTGAACGGGGTATGTAACCGAAGAGGAGAGTCAACAGTAACTGGGTAAAGAAACAGGGGCAGGTTCAGCTTCTCTGTAAAGAAACTGAACAGTCACAGGTCACGCTGCTCGCTGGTATTTGAAGAGTTCCTTGTCGCTGTCCCAGGCGCCTGTATAGGGCTTCATGAGCAAGTGCATTAGCAGGCAGGCTGGGTCCCCGAGGATGACTATATGCATCTGCACATCCACAACAGTTATTTCGTGGTCCGGGAAGAAACTACCTTCCTGCAGGCGTCTGAGCAGCCCACAGTTCCTGAAAACACACGCATCATGAACCTTGCCCGGCCACCCGACGTTGATGTTTGTAAAACGTCCCCTATGGTCCCCCAGTGCTTGCAGCACCATTGAAAAGTAGCCCAATTTCTCAGCAGCTGACTGTGGAAGAGGTGGATGATAAAGTGCGAGGAGGAGAAAACGGCGATGATCGCAGCGGGCTCCATGCTTGCAGTGCTGTGGCGTCCGCGCTGTCACTGACCAGAAAAGTGCACGAACAGATTGCCCACAGGCGCTTTCAAGGAGGGAGGGAGGGAGGTTGTGATTGACGGTTCAATGACGACACTTACCCAAAACCACCCTCGACACATTTCTCCCCCCAGCAGCCATTGGGGGCTCTACCCAGCATTCCAATGGGCAGCGGGGACTGCGGGAACTGTGGGATAGCTTCCCACAGTGCACCGCTTCCAAAGTCGATGCTGGCCCCGTGAATGTGGACTCAGAAATTCGAATTAGTGTATTTAGTATGGATACACAAATTCGACTTCATAAGGTCGAATCCACAAATTCGAACTAAGTTGATTCGAAATAGTCTTGTAGTGTAGACAAGGCCTAAGGGTGGAGGGGATACAAGTTGTATAGGAGCCGGTCACACTGCAACAGGCACCTGCTCGGGTTATCTGAGGAAGCTAGACCTTCCTGGGTCGCCATCCTAGAATGGCAAGAGGACATTAAGTAAAATGGACAAGGATCTAGACTGTTGATTGTTTTATAATTCTCTCTCTCATGTTATGCTCTGTTCTACTGCCCAGATTAAACAATAATTTGGTTTTAAGAAGGCTGTCAGGTCATTCTATTCTGGAAGAACCGAGGTGCCAACCCAGTCTGACCTGCTGGGTAAGCATGGTTGATAGTCAGACCCTGAGCTACAATACCCCATCTGAGAAATGGGAGGATCGTGTGATTCTACTCTGGGCTAGGTAAAGGCATGAGGCCTAACATCTGAGTGAGCTGCACTCGGAGAAAGGGAACAGAGGTGATGCTATCCCTTACAACCATGACACTCCTGTTTTCAAACATGTGTGCTCATTGCTCCAGACGATCTTCAGTCCAGGATGCCATTCTTTTTCTTGTATAAGTACAGAGCTGTATATTCACCATGAACGTTCACTGTATTACATTTGCATCAGCTTTGTTCACAGTTTCCTCCAAAACATGTTTTTGATTTTTGTCCTGCAGCTGGTGATTTGATTCTATTGTTCAAAGCCAACAGCGATATGCTTGAATAACACTGTAGAGTAGCTTAATTAACATATTAGATAAACAAAGAAATACCTCCCTTATGGAATACAAACAAAACAATTAACAGACACCAAACCACTGATAAGCCATTAGAGCAAAACAAGTTTCTACCAAATCATAAAATGAAGGCTCGTTAAAGCAAATCTAGTGCTGTGCAGCAACATGTAGGGTTTTCAGTAATTGCCTTTATGTTATTTACTTGTGACTCAGCAACAACAGAACAATAGAAAAGTGAAACTACAATAAATTGGCTGTAGTGTGTGTAGTTCTCCGATCATTTGGAGAATATAGGAAATGCACAGCAGGTTTGCCTTCAGCTGAAATACACAGATATAATTAACGTGTCTCGTTCAAGGTTGAAGACTGATGAAAAGTGCTGGCAGCATTCTGAACAGATGTAAATCTCAGGTGGTCTTCAGGTGTCTGCATCGCTGTAGTGTAAGGCTTAGCTCAGAAGCCTGTGCATACTGCATGCACAAGCCTCTGGGGTGAAGTTTGCAGAAGAGAGGTGAAGGACAGTCTGGGAATAGCAGCAGATGCTAGGCAGGGGCAGCAGCTGAGCACAGGAACAGCTTAATGTCAAGGTGCCCTCATGGCCCTCAACAGGGGCTTAGATGAGGAACTGGCATGCAGCAGATAGTCACAAAGGTGCTAGGCTCCCAAACTGATTTAAAGATTTTTAATGAAAATAAAGTGTTCTCCCATCAGAACTTTACCAGAGGATGAGGGCCACTATAGAAAGCAGGAAGGAGAAAAGATGGTGTTTCATTCGTTTAGGAGGACCCAATATTTTTTTTAAATAAGTTTGTTTTTAGCAATTATCTAGGTCGAGTGCAGTTGATAACACTCCTGCAACCACATTACCTCAGCCACATCCTTAATAGTCGAGGCATTAATCCCTTGTCACCCCTTAGAATAGTGGTTCTCAATCCATGGCCTGCAAGCTGCATGTGGCCCAATTAGAAAACAACTGCAGCTCAGCTCAGCTGTGCGCTAAAGGCCATGGGGCTCCAGGCTCCCGACTGCCTTGCCACAGGATGGGCTCCAGGCAGACGCCCGGCCCCACGCAGCAGGGCTCGGAGTCTGGCCAGTTGGCTGCCGCCCCAGCCCCGCACAACAGGATCCCAGTCCCAAGGCGGTGTCTGGGGTCAGGGTTGTGGCTTCCCCCATCTCCCTGCAGCAGGGTACGGGGTCCCCCTGCGGTGGGGCAGCCGGCTGCCACATGGCCCTGCATGGCAGGGGGCAGAGTCCCCACGAACAGGGTCCAGGGTCCCTGCCCCAGGCCCAGCTCTCCGCTGCTGGCCATGTCTCTGTGGAGGCGTCACTGGGTGAAGGATTCTGAGCATAAGGGGTTGTGGAGGGTATTGTGGTTCTCAACCTGCAGCCCAACCAACACTTTAAGGGCTGCATCCACACTATATACTGCCTGTATGGCCCTGAGGATGTCACATGGGACTGCAGCTGGGTGCTGAATGGGCTGCAAACAGCCCATGGGCCACAGGTTGAGAGACGTATGACTGGTCTTGTGGCTTCCCTTTGCTTCCTCATCAGAAAGTCATTTTTCTGCAGGGAAGCAAAGAAATCTGTGGGGGACATAAATTCTGTGCATGCGCAGTGGCACAGAATTCTCCCAGGAGTAGGGTGTATTGGTTGGGAGGGCACTGCTGTGGCTAGACTCTGAGAGAAAGGGTGTGTGAGTGTGTGATGCCCCCCGGCTGGGCTCGGTGGAGGGAGAGGGGGCAGAGAAGCAGGAACTGGAGGAGGAGGGGATTTTGTTTGTCTGTATTTTTACAAACATACTTGTTGATGGATATTTTGAAATAAATTACCAAAATAATTTAAACTGGTATCATTATGTATTGTTATTTTGACAAATAAAATTTGCAGAATTTTGCAGAATTTTAAAATATTGTGCACAGAACTTTTAATTTTTTGGTGCAGAATTCCCCCAGGAGTACAGAATTTGATAAAGTGGAGTGGGGTCAGAGAAAAGCCACAAGAATGGTTAAAGGATGGAACCTGCTTTATAGTGATAGGCTGAGCTCCTTAAGTCTATTTAGCTTAACAAAGAGAAGGTTAAGGGGGTGACTTGATTGCACTCTGTAAGTTCCTACATGGGGAACAAAGATTTGACAATGGGCTCTTCAATCTAGCAAAGAAAGATACAACACAATCTGTAGCTAAATATTTATGTAATGAACGTATAGGTATTAGATTAGATCTGAGTTGTAGGGTTAAGTGGGAAAATATAGGTAGGCTAAAATTGCAGGGGTATGGGACTAATAAGTATGTAACAGCAGTGGTGAGCTGGAGCTGGTTCCCACAGGTTCCCAAGAACCGGTTGCTAAAATTAGACCTCTGTGGAGAACCGGTTATTAAAGGGCCAGGGAGTGGGCAAAGAACTCCGGTCCGTGGGCTGGACCATCCTGTTGCTCCCAGGATTCCCAGCTGGGGAGGCTGAGGCTTCCCCGGCCCTTCCCCCGCTTCCCCCCAGCTGCAGCGTGGCCAGCCGCCAGCATCAGCTGGGCAGCTCAGCTGAGCTCCGGAGTCATCCTGCTGCCGCTTTTTGAAAGGCCCGGCAAGGTGGGGGGCGGGTCCTGCTGCAAGCTCCAGGGCTGGCCAGAGGAGAGGGGAAGGGGCAAGTGGGGCAATTGGCCCGGGCACTGCAGGGGTCCCTGGCCTCATGAGGATGTCTCCCCCGGGCCCTCCCCCACTTCCCTCACCCCAAAGAGCCACAGCATGGCCAGCTGCTGGGCAGCTCAGCTGAGCTCCTGAGTCGTCCTGCTGCTTTGAGCTGCCAGCAAGGTAAGGGGGGAGGGGGCTGCAAGCTCTAAAGCTGCTGGGGGGGCAAGTGGGGCAATTTGCCCCTGGTCCCACGGGTATGTCTCCCCCCGCCCCAGCCCCTCCCCCGCTCCCACCCCTTAAATCAGAACTTTTTATAGGGAACCGGTTGTTAAGATTTTGGCAGCTCATCACTGTGTAACAGTGATGATAATTATGTAAGTACATACTAAGTATGTACATACTAATAAGTATGTAACAGTACATTTATAAAATATAAAAGTAAGATAAGGCTGTAATTCAAAGCCTACAGGCTTCTAGGTCTGTAAGATATGTAGCTTGGCCACAGAAGATCACAGGCCTGAAACAGGTTGGCATGATTACCAAGGCCTGGTCTACACTAGGACTTTAATTCGAATTTAGCAGCGTTAATTCGAATTAACCGTGCACCCGTCCACACCAGGAAGCCATTTAATTTGACCTAGAGGGCTCTTTAATTCGAATTCTGTACTCCTCCCCGACGAGGGGAGTAGCGCTAAATTCGACATGGCTATGTCGAATTAGGCTAGGTGTGGATGCAAATCGAACTTAGTAGCTCCAGGAGCTATCCCACAGTGCACCACTCTGTTGACACTCTGGACAGCAGTCCGAACTTGGATGTTCTGTGTGGCTGTTTTCCACACAGGAAAAGCCCTGGGAAAATTTGAATTCCTTTTCCTGTCCGGACAGTTTGAATCTCATTTCCTGGTTGGACACTGGGGCGAGCTCAGCAGCACCGGCAGCGATGCAGAGCTCTCCAGCAGAGGAGTTCATGTAATCTCTGAATAGAAAGAGGGACCCAGCATAGACTGACCGGGAAGTCTTGGATCTGATCGGTGTGTGGGGCGAGGAGTCTGTGCTTTCGGAGCTGCTCCAAAAAACAGAATGCAAAGACCTACGAGAAAGTCTCCAAAGCCATGAGAGACAGAGGATACAGGCGGGATGCAACGCAGCGCCGCGTGAAAATCAAGGACCCCAGACAAGGCTACCAAAAAAATCAAAGCGGCAAACAGACGCTACGGAGCCTGCCACCACTGCCCCACCAGTGACCGTGGACTCTGACGATGGGACAGTGTCGACAGCCAGTTCCTCGGCGATGTTCGCGGACGGGGAAGATGAGGAAGGGTTTGTGGAGGATGAGGCAGGCGACAGCGCTTACAACGCTGGTTTCCCCGACAGCCAGGATCTCTTCATCAACCCCTACCAACCCTCCCCGGCCATTAACTCGGACCCTGAATCAGGGGAAGGAGCAGTCGGTAGGTGCTTTAAACATGTAAACTTTTATTCTTAATATTACAGGAATCTGAAGTATGTGAAAAGGAGGTCTCTCTAGATATGGGGATAGAACAGAAATCATCCTGGGAGATCTCCACGAAGCTCTCCAGGAGGGAATCAAAAAGCCTCCACAGGAGGTTCCTGGGGAGAGCTGCCTTATTGGGTGCTCCGTGGTAGCACACTTTTCTGCGCCAGGCTTTCATGAGGTACTCAGGGAGCATTGCCTCCCCGAGCACGGCTGCATAGGGCCCTGGTTTGTGCTGGCTTTCACGCAGCATGCGCTCTCTATCTCCTTCAGTGACCGTCCTCAGGGTGATCTCGCTTGGAGACTCCTGCATCTAATTAGGGGAATTACTGTAATGTTACGCCTGGTCCAAAGTATTTTTAAAAAATCTCCAGACAGACGGCGTAGCAGAGACTCAGCACGCTGCTGCGTGACAAGCGTAACAGAAAGCCAAAGAATCAAATGGACGCTCATGGAGGGAGGGGGGACTGAGGACGCAAGGTATCCCACAGTTCCTGCTGTCTCTGAAAAGCATTTGCATTCTTGGCTGAGCTCCAAATGCTTCTAGGGTCAAACACAGTGTCCGCGGTGGGTCAGGGCATAGCTCGGCAATTTACGCACCTCCCCCCACCCACCCCCAGAAGTGAAAGGGAAAACAATCCTCTGTTGACTCTTTTACATGTCACCCTATCTTTACTGAATGCTGCAGACAGATGCGATGCTGCGGCACTCAACACCAATATCCTTGCTCCCCCCCCCCGCCATGGGTGGCTGACGGTACAATATGACTGATATCCATCGTCATCATCAGCCTATTGGCACATGGGGCAGTGCAAAAGGACTGCTAACCATGCCGGCTAGCATCAGTGAGGTCGATCAAGGGCGCCTGCTCCTAATTTTTCCTGGTAGATGGTGCAGTATGGCTGGTAACCATCCTCATCATAGCAACAGGGGGCTGAGCTCCATCAGCCCCCACCCTTCATGTGTAAAGAAAAGATTCAATTGCCCCTGGACTAGCAGAGGGATGCTGGGCTCCTCTCCTCCACACTCCTTATTGTCCTGTCTGGACTATCATAGCAGCTGAAGGCTGCCTTCCACTCATTTCTGACTAACAAGTCACTTTGTCTTATTCCTGCATTCTTTATTACTTCATCACACAAGTGGGGAGACAATGCTACGGTAGCCCAGGAAGGCTGGGGGAAGAACGGAATGAAGAGGTGGGGTTGTTGCAGGAGAACCCCCTGTGAATAGCATACAGCTCATAATTTATGCAGGATCTGACACAGAGCAGCTGTGCTCTCTGGTTCTCTGATACAGTGGTTCTCTAGTACACTTGCCCATATTCTAGGCAGGACTGATTCTATTTTTAGATACCAAAAAGGAGGGATTGACTCAGGGAGTCATTCCCAATTTGCTTTGCGCCTGGCTGATCTCAGCCAGGGGCACTTATGACAGCAGCAAATGGTGCAGTGCAAAAGGACTGGTAACCATGATCATCTTATTACCAATTTATGGTATGGTAGATGGTACAGTATGGCTGGTAACCATCTCTGCTGTCATGCAAAAGCAAAAGCATGCTGCTGTGTAGTGCTGCTGGACCACCTCTGTCAGCGGCATCTAGTACACATACGGTGACAGGCACAAAAGGCAAAACAGGCTCCATGGTTGCCACGCTGTGGAGTCTGCCAGGGCAATCCAGGGAAAACGGGCTTGAAATGACTGTCTGCCATTGCTTTCCCTGAGGAAGGGATGACTGATGACATTTACCCAGAACCACCCGCTAAAATGGTTTTTGCCCCATCAGGCACTGGGATCTCAACCCAGAATTCACAGAGACAGACTAGATTGTGTTCATTGTTCACAAAAATGTATCTTTGCAAGGAATTCACTCCCTTTTTCCCATCACACAGCTTCGACTGTCTCCAGACCTGTCACAGCATCCCCCTCACAGAGGCTGGCAAAGATTAGGCGGCGAAAGAAAAAGACACGGGACGAGATGTTCGCTGAACTTATGGGGTGCTCCCGAGACGAGGCGGACCAGCAGAGCCAGTGGAGGGAGACCCTCTCTCTGTACCAGCGCTCACACAGCGAACGGGAGGAGAGGTGGCGTGAGGAAGACAAGACTCAAACGCTGCTTGGACTAATGAGGGAGCAAACGGACATGCTCTGGTGTCTTGTGCATGTTCTGCAGGACTGCATGCAGGAGGACAGAGCCCCCCTGCAGTGTATCTGCAACCGCCCTCCCCCGCCACAAAATCCCAGACCCCCCTCACCCAAAATAACCAGAAGGAGGGGTGCCAGGGGATGTGAAAACCGTCACTGCACCCCAGCAGAGTGCTCAAGTACCCAAAAGCTCTCATACCCTAAATTTTGAGAAGTCCTTCCCTTCCTGACTCACCCAAGCCCCCGTCCCAGTTTCATCCCCTAACTGTCTAGTTGATAATAAAAAATACTTTTCTGTTAATTACTGTTTCCGTCATGTTCTTTTAGAGGAGACTGTGTTTGAAGGGGGGGAAGGGGGTTGGTAATTGGACAGGACAATCACCTTTACCAGGGTACAGACACGGGGGCAGGATCAGCAGCAGGTCACACACACAGTGCAGTCAGTAGGCACCCTGTTCGGTATGGGAGGTGGTTTGCAGGTTCTGTGTGGGTGGGGGGGGTACGTGACTTTGTAGCGGGGGAGGGGGGTTACAGATCTCATGCAACAGTCCCTGTCCTGGACCACAGAGCCACGCAGCAGAGGAATCTGTATCCATCCTCCCCCGGCACAAGGCCACATAGCCCCCACACACAGAGTCCCAAAAAGGAGGGATGGCAGGCTCTGTTGAAACAACCAGTCCGGCACTGCAGACTGCTCTGGGAGCAGGAGCCTGTCATTCCTTGAGTTTAGAGGCAGTCTTTACATCACCGCACACCCTACCCAGCACAGTCCGCGTCCCAGTTTCAACCCTTTAACGCAAAGTCATCAATAAAGAAACCTTTGTAAAGTTACAGTGGAACATGTATTTTATTTTTTAAAGTGTGTTGGAAGTGGGGGAAGCGGGGTCGACGGGGTATGTAACTGCAGATGCTAGTCAACAGTAACTTGGTAAAGAAACAGGGGCAGGTTCAGCTTCTCTGTAAAGAAACTGAACAGTCACAGGTCACGCTGCTCGCTGGTACTTGAAGAGTTCCTTGTCGCTGTGCAAGGCGCCTGCATAGGGCTTCATGAGCCTGGGCATTAGCGGGTAGGCTGAGTCCCCGAGGATCACTGTAGGCATCTGCACATCCCCAAGAGTTATTTTGTGGTCCGGGAAGAAACTGCCTTCCTGCAGGTGTCTAAACAGACTAGAGTTCCTGAAAACACGCGTGTCATGAACTTTGCCTGGCCACCCGACGTTGATGTTGGTAAAACGTCCCCCATGGTCCACCGGTGCTCGCAGCACCATTGAAAAGTAGCCCTATTTCTCAGCAGCTGACTGTGGAAGAGGTGGACGATAAGGTGCGAGGAGTTGACAATGGCCATAACTGCAGCGGGCTCCGTGCTCGCAGTGCTGTGGCGCCTGCGCTGTCACTGAGCAGAAAAGTGCACGAACAGATTGCCCGCAGGTGCTTTCGGGGAGGGAGGGAGGGCGTGATTGACGGTTCAATGATGACAGTTACCCAAAACCACCCTCGACACATTTTTCCCCCAGCATGCATTGGGGGGAAATCCCAGAATTCCAATGGGCAGCGGGGAGTGCGGGAACTGTGGGATAGCTTCCCACAGTGCACCGCTTCCAAAGTCGACGCTGGCCCCGTTACTGTGGACTCACACAGTCGAATTAGTGTATTTAGTGTGGATACACAAATTCAACTTCATAAGGTCGATTCCACAAATTCGACTTAAGTTGATTCGAAATAGTCTTGTAGTGTAGACATACCCCAAGAGATAATCCTGTACTAGTAAAATGTAAGATCACAGTAAAAGATGTGTTAAGATGATGATGTTCTGGAAACTATGCAGCAATGGACTGGCAAATACATTGCAATGTTAAGCGTTAATGTTGCAATGTTAAAGTTAAAAGTTTCACAGCTGATACTCTTTGGGGAAACTTCTGTAAAGTCACACCGGAAGTCTGTGGCAGAGCCAGAAACAGAATCCAGGAATCCTATCTTAAAAGTCTGTGACATAACAACCACAAAATCATTCTTCCTCCCCTCATTTGTTCACTTCATTTAGTCCCAATAGTCGGGTCTTTTTCTTATATGGGCACTTATTACCTCCCACCCCTCCTCAATTTTTCACACTTGCTATCTGGTCACCCCAACTTCATTCTACAGATTAAAAACATGCTAGTTAAGAAATACTATACATTGGGAATAAAATTAAACAGTATATATGGGAATATATTAAACAAAGGACCTAACATGTTATCGGCAAAATCTGACAGAAGAAATGTCAACCATGGAGTTTTATAATCTTATAACATAATAATCAATGTTCTGAGGTCCACTCTTTTCCATATTCTAATCCAGTGGTCTCCAAACGTTTTTGATCGTGCACCCCTATCAGTAAAATTTTTGAACACGCACCCCTTGCCGCATCAAAGCAAAAAACAAACAAAAAAAAGCCACTCGGACTCCCGCCCAGACTGCCGAAGTAAAAAGTGTGCACCCCACTTTGGAGACCACTGTTCTAATCAACTACTACTAGTAATACTTCTGGATATGCATGTGCTCTTATTTCCATCCTTAATGTGATTCTAACTATCATTACTTTGTAGTTTATTAGTCTACTAAATAACACATTTAATGGTAATGTTTTTATTTATTATAATGAAACCCAAAAGGACAGTCAGAATTTTGACGGAATACTGAGGGAGACAAACATTTCTTTTCATAATCTACAATGTGCCCACAAATCTATATTTTGTTCAATATTTTAAATTGGTAGCTTTATTTAGTGCCTGTTCTGGAGATAATTGCAACACTGAGGATAAATGTTTTTGCATAAAAAAAAATATTGAGAAATAACAAGTTAAATTATTTTTGCTTCTTAATTGATTAAAAATTTAAGCTGAGACATATATCTAATGATCATAGATCTAATCAATGTGTTAGTCTGTCTGATCTGGTCTGCAGAACATAAGGAAGTCACTGTATCAAACAAATCAGAAGACCAAATTTTGCCACCACTCACATTCACGCAACTCTATTGAGATGAATGGGATTGAGCAAGTGTGTTTAAGAGAAGAATTTGGCCCATTGACTTTAATGTGAATTGTATTTGTGTATCTAAAAGAAGTAGGCAGAGGGACAGGATTCTTACCACATTTACACTGGTAATTACTGTTTTGAGTAATGCTGCTGAGTTAATGCAAACTGACACTGGTTCTGTCTCTCTTGCAATCTATCAGTCTGACACTGCATATATTGTATACAATGTGCATTGCTTTAAAGAGTAAAAATGTTTATTTTAAATACATAAAGTCCTGCATTTATCTTTATTACAGCCCAAACAATCAAAGTCTATCATCTCTCTCTACAATCAAGCTTCTATTATTTATTAAAGACAATTTGATTATTTTGGAATGAGATATGTAATACATGCCCTCATTCTGATAAAATTACTAATGCAGATTGAGTTTTCCAGAAGATTTACTTAACTTCTGTACTTATTCAGATCCTAACTTAATTTATGTACTTATCATGATAAAGCTCTTTATTATCTGTTACAACGAGGCTGATGAATTTTCCTTAAGCAATATGCAATTTTTGAGAGTACTCATGACAAGAAAATTGCTACATATGCTGGCTCCATACAGTTTACACCTTTTCTTTCTCTATTTCATTTCCTGAGTCAGAGCTGTCATTATGATCAGAGTTAATTCAGAAGGAAAGTTCTATTAAATTTCAAATTATCTAGTTATGCTGCTGATTTCATATTAAGATATAAATAAAATAGGAAGAGTTGGCCCTGTTTATCAGTGTAAAATTCCTCATGTAAGACAGAAGTTAGTCCAAAAGCCCAACCAACCAAAACTACCAATGGAAGTCTGCAGTGGTGTTGTGTTTAAGCATTTCCACAGGAGAAAGGCAAAATTTAAAAAAAAAAAAAAGTTTATTAATTGAGACAATTCAATTCTTAGTTCAGATCAAATTCCAGTGGGTTCAAATCTTTCATTCAAATAAAACCTAAACAGTTTTAGAGTATGAAAAAAAATTGAGAGGCTTTTTTGGCACCTCTAGGTAATCCTCTGTAATGGAGATTATTTATCCTGAGGCTTGTATCTTGCACCCCTGAGGCTGAAAAAGATTGTCGACTGCAATTACTGAAGGCAGCAATGTAGTTCTTTGACAGGAGCCTGTAGATATCAGGCCGATAAATGGGAGAATCCCCATGAAGACTGGCCCGCGTTCCAAGTATTCTACTGTTGCCAACTCTCAATATTTGGTGTTTTTCTTAAAGTCCCACCTCTTGGAGTCATATGTTTATGTGAGAATCTCAGCTTTCATTTAAAAATAAAAGTTAGTATCTAGCCCTCGTGACTGAGCTTGAAAAATACAAACCCTAAGGGCTCAAAAATAAGAAAGGAAAAACAAACAGAAACTAACGTAGCATTTTTTAAAATCTCATGGTGTGGTGTGCCTGACTCAGGATTTTTGAATGCTTATGGTGTCAAAACTGGTATTCTTGTGTAAATATGTAGCATATATAAATCTTATTTAAATGTTCTGATCTTTCAGTTCATAAAAGATCTGCTTTGTCATAAGATATGCTACAAAGACATTATGTCCAACATTTGAGAGAGAGACACATATCAGTAGTTGCTCTGTGAACCAGATTCTGGATCACTGTTCCTCATTCTAGCCCATCATTCCACCCATTTGTAGCACTCCAACTGTTCAAAACAGCTGGTGGCATTTCACTTCAATCTTCCCACTGGAAAAAAAATGAAAATTTTCAGCAAAATCAAATTTTCACATGGAAAAATCATTCCAACAGAAACTCCCTGACCAGCTCTTTTACTAGCCAAAGGAATTTAGAGCACCCCTTATGCTTCTCTAAGTTGCCCCTTTCAACAAGCCACCTTCACATACATCCATTATTATTATTATTCTGTCCCTGGTGCAATTCAGAAGGGACAGTTTTACAAAGGTGGATACTGACCTGGTTGTAATCAGTGTTTTTACATTCATACCATGTTGATCTTTCTCTAGTCCCTGCTACAGTTGGGCCCCATGAGGAGTATAAAGGCAAGTTATCAACAGTTTCAGCTAATAAACTGAAAAATGTATTTGTAAGATGAACAACATCTGTGTCCTTACTTCACTAGATGTTATAACAGAGATATTCCTATTTGTGTTACCATTCCATGGGCCAGAAATACTGAGAGAACCTCTCTTAAAGCCATATGAAGTCTCTTGCCCATGGTGTCTCCTGAGTAGCAAACATTCTTGGGCAGTAATAAAGCAATGGAATTTTTTTCAAACTCTTTTTAAAAGATGAAGAAGTAGCAGAAGAGAGTAGCAGAAGCCTCACTGGTATGAAGAGAGCAACCCCAGTCTAATGGTGGAAGATGGAGAGGTCTTGATTGGAATGGTGGGAGCAGATCAGGCCTGAACTTTAGCAAAACATGTCTTTGTGGACATTACACTGTTATTAGCCTTTAAGAAGTATTCTCCCCAGTTTTCAGAAATGAGGTGATATCAGTGGGTTAGGGTAAGCAACATAGTGCTATATCTATTACGAAACAACCAGAGCTAAAGATTAGAAAAGCACTGAGTCTGTGCTAGATCTTTTCAGGTCACTGCTGTCACTTTGCAATGTGCTTCTTCAGTGATGCCTTGGTAACTGAAGTGTCTCCACCACTAGAGAAAGAACATGTTGTTTCTTTAGTGCATTCTTTCTGTGCCAATGAGGAGGGATTTCAGTTTGCATTTCTGTGATGAACCATGTAAGCAGTAACAGATGGTGCTTGGATTGGAGTGAAGACATGGAGATACCAGGGGAGTTGAAAGAGAAGTTCAGAGCATAACAAGCTGCTTTCCAAACCTTCCCTAAAGAAGATCCTACAGTTGTAAATACGGTTACTTGCTACCATTATTTTGTTACTTTATAATAAAAAAAGGTAACGATAAAAGTAGAGAAGTATTTCCTTAAAATACCATAATAAAACTGCAAAAAAATAAAAAAATTCAATATAGGTATTTAGGTGATCCCCATCGTTGTAATATCTTGCCCCCAACATATTATTTTCCCTTCCCCCTACAGTAGGAAAATATTATCCCAGTTTTACAAATGGGAATCTGAAATATAGAGAAATTAAGTGACTTGGCCAAAGTCACACAGGAAATCTGAAGTCCTTGTATACTGTTTATCAAAAGAGCTATTATAGCAAGGCTCATAAAGACATGGAGAAACATGGCTGAATAAGCAGCAAGGCCCATAGCCCGGTGTGGGAAAAGGCACCAAGACTGGTAGTTTTAAGGAACAAGCAAGAAAAGTTCCTAGGTTTTGCAAAAAAAAAAAAAAAACCTCCACAAAGATACCCAGAGTTTGACTTTATTTCTCTATTTGCAGGCCACCATATATATTAAGTATCAGAGGGGTAGCCATGTTAGTCTGGATCTGTAAAAGCAGCAAAGAGTCCTGTGGCACCTTATAGACTAACAGACGTATTGGAGCATGAGCTTTCGTGGGTGTTGCATCTGACGAAGTGGGTATTCACCCACAAAAGCTCATGCTCCAACACGTCTGTTAGTCTATAAGGTACCACAGGACTCTTTGTCGCTTTTACATATATATTAAAAGGAGGTAATTAGTCTGTGACCAGACCTGCATAGGGAGACTGAATATTTTAGCTTTGTTATTCTACCTGAAATGGGTTCATGAAAAAACTTGCTTAAGACCAAGAAACAATTTAAAACAGATAAACACTAATTGAGATTTGTGATATACAAACACTGCCCTGAGCCATGCTAGGAGCTGGTGAGTGAAAGGCTTATAAAGATTCCAATGCATCACCATTTCATGCCTCCCGAGACCAAATCGAGAAAGACCTACTACCATTTGGGTGCCTAGCCTAGTTGTTGAGAAAAAGTGCTTACTTGCCTGGTATTGTTTTACTCTATCGTGGATGATTAGTCTAATATAAGAGAATTCTTCTCCCTATGAGTCATGCTCATAGAATGTAAGGCCAAAAGGGACCACTAGATCATCTGCTCTGGCCTCCTGCCAATACAGGCGAACACCACCACCCAGTATCTGCACAGTAAACCCAATGATGGAAATGAGACTAAAGTAAATGAAACCCAAAGGGGACTGGTCTATTGTGTGACACCAGCTGCAAACAGAAGTGAATGCAGTGCACCTATGATTGAAGCCCCCACAATGGCAGGAAAGGGATTAAATGAGATATACCCAGATAATTCTGGCAAATGTCCCGCACCCACAAACCACAGAAGGAGGGGGAAGGGGAAAAAAAATAAAAAAAGGTCTCTGTCAAACTGACCTGGGGGAAAATTCCTCCCCAACCCCACATAAGGTGATTAGTTAGACCCTGGGCATGTGAGCAAGAACTAGCCAGCCATGCACCTGAGAGAGAGAGAATGCTCACTGCCATCTCAGAGCACGATCTCTAGCCACGGCCATCCCTGATGCTTCAGAGAAAGGAGCTAAAACTCTCCCAGAACACATCAGGGTATGGGGGGAGGGGAGAGAATCCTTTCCTGACTGGTTGAAATCCTGAAATATGAGCTTTTAGTAACATGAGACATTAGCCAGAAGTGAGCCCCAGGGCTTTTGAGCCCTGTCCCCACCATCATAAGCAACCTCCTCAGACAATTACAGTCATAAATTTGCATAGCTCTCTTTTTAAATTAAATTGCCTCCACAACTCCTATTGGAAGGCTGTTCCAGATTCTCACCCCTCTGATAGTTAGAAACCTTCTTCCAGTTTCCAGCCTAATTGCTCATGGCCAGTTTATATTCATTTGATCTTGTGCCAATATTGTCCTTTAGGTGAAATAGCTCCTCGCCCTCTCTGGTATTTACCCCCTACTGTATTTATGGAGAGAAATAATATCACCTCTCAATCTTCTTTTTTGCCAAGCTCTTCCAGTCTCCTCACATAAAATAGGACCTCCATTCCCTTGATCATCCTAGTAGATCTTCTCTGAACCTGCTCCAGTTTAAATTACTCTTTCTTGAACATGGGTGAGCAGAACTGAATATGGTATTCCAATGAGGTCTTACCAAAGCCTTGTACAAAGGTATTAATACTTCTCTATCTCTAATGGAAACGCTTCACCTAATACATACTAGAACTGCATTTGTCTTTTTCACAGCCACATCACACTGATGGCTTATAGTCATCCTGTGATCGTCCCCCTACTCAGGTCTCTCTCCTTGCTCTGTTATTTCCAACTGATGAGCCCCCCATTTGCAGCAGAAATTATTATTATTAAACCCTAAGTGCATCACTTCATACTTTGTACTATTGAAGTTCATTCCATTTCTGTAACTCCAGTCTTCAAGGTTATCCAGATATATCTCTATAATATTCCAATCCTCCTCTGTATAGACAATGGCTCCCTACTTTGTGTCATCAGCAAATTTCATTAGCAAACTAACTTTTTTGCAAAGGTCATTAAAAATATTGAATAAGATGGTTCCCAAGACCAATTATTGAGGAACTCCACTAATAATCTCCCTCCAGTCCTATGGTTCATCTTTCAACACAACCCATTGCCTTTTCCCCATTAGCCAATTCCTTATCCATCTTACAACGTGTGTGCTAATCCCCATCTTCTCTAATTTAACTAATAATTTCCCATATGGTACCATGTCAAATGATTTACTGAAATCCATGTATATTAGATCAATTGCACACCCTTTATCTTAACAAACAAACAAACAAAACAATCAAAACAAATGTTATTTTCTCAAAGAAGGAAATCAGGTAAGTCAGGCATGATCAACGTTTGGTAAACCCATGTTGCATAACATCCCCTTTACCATTTACCTCTTGGGATATCATTACTCTTTCCTTCATAATTTGCTCCAAAACTTGCATACTACTGAGATAAGATTAACAGGTCTGTTATTGCTCAGATCATTTTCCCCCTCTTTCTTAAATATAGGTATGATGTTAGCTATTCTCCAGTCATATGGTACCACTTCCAAATAGTTAGACGTATTAAAAAGCCTAGCTACTGGACTAGCAATCTCATGTGATAGTGTTTTCAGTATTCTGGGATGGAAATTATCTGGTGTCCCCAATGTGAGTATATTAAGATCTTAAGTTTTCTTTGCTGCTCACACGTGGTAATTTCTATTTCTAGACATTCATTTTCATAAGTCATACTGCTTTTGTGCACATGTGCCATATTATCATGCATACTAAAAACTGAGGCAAAGCATGCATTTAGTGTAAGGGTCATGCCTAGATTATCTTTAATCTCTTTCCTATTCATACTGCATAGTATCCTTATTCTCGTTCTCTTTATATAACTAAACATCCTCTTATGAATTTTAATTTCCTCGGCAAGAGCTAATTCGGCTTGACTTTTAGAAATTCTCACTTGATTCCTACATTTTCTAACCTCCACAATATAGATTTCTTTCCCAATCAATCCCTTTTTCCAATCCCTACCAGTTTGCTGCTTACTCCTAATAATCTTTTGAAGTGGTTATTCATCCACCTAGGCCTGGAGACTTTCCCTACAAGTTATTTCACCGTCCTTGGGATGCAAATTTTAGATGGTTTTTGTATAATTGATCTGAATAAATTTCAAGCCTCCTCCACATTTAAGTCCTTGAGCTCTTCAGTCCAGCTCACTTCTTTAACCAATTCCCTTAATTTCACAAAGTCTGCCTTTTTGAAATAAAAAAACCAGAGTTGATTTCCTGGTTTTGATTATCCCTTTGATTATCATGATCACTCGATCCAAGGTTATTTACTATGACCAGCTTGTTGGGGTACCATTAAAAGCAACTAAATATTAAAGCCCTAAAATTAATACAACCCGGGAAAATTTTAAAGGTTTTCTTTGGGGGAGCGGGGATGGGGGGGGGGGGTTGAGGTAATGATTCCCAAACAAAAGTGGACTTGGAATAAAAAAGGCTTTTGAAAACACACGTTGAAAGAAGATAACATTGACAGAGAAGGGTTATAGTGTTTTCCATAAGCCCCTGCCCCTTTTTTAATTAATGAAGGGTGAGAATGATATACACATACTAAATATAATCCTGAATTACAAATGAATTACTGAATTACAAATTTTCTAAATGGCAAGCTTAAAAATTGATAGCTATACTTTAATCATTTATAATTTGGATACTAAATGAGTTTAAATAAGGTACCCCTTAGGACAAGGCCTTATTGCTATAAGTATGGTTTTGCCAGTTCTTTTTTTTTCTTTTTTCTTTTTTTTTTAACATAGAACTTGTGATTGGCTTAAAGTGATGTTATTGCTGACAGAAGAAAGGTAACATGTTGTGCTGGAAGTTTTGAGGTAAAAAGGCACAGACCTGCAACAAAGAAGCCTTTCACTGGGAAAACCCAGGGCAGGATGACATAGAGATTGTCTAAACAAGAACAGAAATTGTATAAATTGAAGTTTGCCCATGAGCAATGTACAGGTTATATAAAGCCCAAATGTGTGACGTGCTAAAAGCCAATTGCATAGTGATTAGGTAATTTGTAATCTAGAAATGTATAAGGCCTTGTCTACAATACAAGACTATTTCGAATCAACTTAGTTCGAATTTGTGGATTCGACCTTATGAAGTCGAATTTGTGTATCCATACTAAATACACTAATTTGAATTTCTGAGTCCACATTCACGGGGCCAGCGTCGACTTTGGAAGCGGTGCACTGTGGGAAGCTATCCCACAGTTCCCGCAGTCCCCGCTGCCCATTGGAATGCTGGGTAGAGCCCCCAATGCCTGTTGGGGGGAGAAATGTGTCGAGGGTGGTTTTGGGTAAGTGTCGTCATTGAACCGTCAATCACAACCTCCCTCCCTCCCTCCCTCCTTGAAAGTGCCTGCGGGCAATCTGTTCGTGCACTTTTCTGGTCAGTGACAGCGCGGACGCCACAGCACTGCAAGCATGGAGCCTGCTGCGATCATCGCCGTTTTCTCCTCCTCGCACTTTATCGTCCACCTCTTCCACAGTCAGCTGCTGAGAAATTGGGCCACTTTTCAATGGTGCTGCAAGCACTGGGGGACCATAGGGGACGTTTTACAAACATCAACGTCGGGTGGCCGGGCAAGGTTCATGATGCGTGTGTTTTCAGGAACTGTGGGCTGCTCAGACGCCTGCAGGAAGGTAGTTTCTTCCCGGACCACGAAATAACTGTTGTGGATGTGCAGATGCCTATAGTCATCCTCGGGGACCCAGCCTGCCCGCTAATGCACTTACTCATGAAGCCCTATACAGGCGCCTGGGACAGCGACAAGGAACTCTTCAAATACCAGCGAGCAGCGAGCAGCGTGACCTGTGACTGTTCAGTTTCTTTACAGAGAAGATGAACCTGCCCATGTTTCTTTACCCAGTTACTGTTGACTCTCCTCTTCGGTTACATACCCCGTTCACCCCGTTACCGCCACTTCCAGCACACGTGTAAAAATAAAATACATGTCCCATTATTACTTAACAAAGGTTTCTTTATTCATGACTTTTCGTGAAAGGGTTGAAACTGGGACGCAGGCTGTGCTGGGTAGGGTGTGCGGTGATGTAAAGACCGCCTCTAAACTCAAGGAATGACAGGCTCCTGCTCCTAGAGCGGTCCGCAGTGCCGGAATGCTTCTTTCAACGGAGCCTGCCATTCCTCTTTATGGAATTATGTGTGCGGGCGGATATGTGACCTTGTGGTGGAGGAGGACGGATACAGATTCCTCAGCTGCGTGACTCAGTGGTCCAGGACAAGGACCGCTGTATAAGATCTGTAACCGCCCTCCCCCGCTGCAAAGTCACATCTCCCCCGCCCACACAGATCCTGGAAACCACCTCCAAAAACCGACCAGGGTGCCTACTGACTGCACCGTGTGTGTGACCCGCTGCTGATCCTGCCCCCGTGTCTGTACCCTGGGAAAGGTGACTGTCCTATGCAATTAACCACCCCCCTTTCCCACACCCCCCCTTCAAACACAGTCTTCTTTGAAAAAACATAACGGAAACAGTAATTAACAGCAAAGCATTTTTATTAATTAAGTAGACAGTTAGGGGATGGGACGGGGATTGGGACTACTGTGAGTGTGGAAGTGAAGGACTTCAGCAAATGTAGGGTATGAGAGCTTTTGGGTACTTGAGCACTGTGCTGTGGTGCAGTGACAGTATTCATGTCCCCGGCCGCCCCTCCTCCTGATTACTTTCGGTGAGGGGGGTATGGGACTTTGTGGCAGGGGAGTGCGGTTGCAGATACACTGCAGGGTGTCTCTGTCCTCCTGCGGTCCTGCAGAACATCCACAAGGCGCCTGAGCGTGTCCGTTTGCTCCCTCACTAGTCCAAGCAGCGTTTCAGTCGCCTGCTTGTCTTCCTCACGCCACCTCTCCTCCCGTTCGCTGTGTGAGCGCTGGCACAGAGAGACGGTCTCCCTCCACTGGCTCTGCTGGTCCGCCTCTGCTAGGTAGCAGCCCATACGTTCCTCGAACATCTTGTCCCTTGTCTTTTTCTTTCGCCGCCTAATCTTTGCCAGCCTCTGCGAGGGGGATGCTGTGGCAGGTCTGGAGACAGTGGAAGCTGTGAGATGGGAAACAGGGAGTGAATTCCTTGCAAAGATACATTTTGGCAAACAATTAACTGAGTCTAGGCTGTCTCTGTGAATTCTGGGTTGAGACCCCTGTGCCTGCTGGGGCACTAATCATTTTCGCAGTGGATTCTGGGTAAATGTCACCAGTCATTCCTTCCTCCGGGAAAGCAATGGCAGACAATCATTTCAAGCCCGTTTTCCCAGAATTGCCCTGGCATACGCCATAGCGTGGCAACCATGGACACTGTTTTGCCTTTTGTGTATGTCACCGTATGTGTACTAGATTCCGCTGACAGAGGCGGGCCAGCAGCGCTACACAGCAGCATGCTTTTGCTTTTGCATGACAGCAGAGATGGTTACCAGCCATATTGTACCATCAACCATACCATAAATTGGTAATAAGATGGTAATAAGATGGGCAAGTGTACTAGAGAACCACTGTATCATAGAACCAGAGAGCACAGCTGCTCTGTGTCCGATCCTGCATAAATTATGAGCTGTATGCTATTCACAGGGGGTGCTCCTGCAACAACACCACCTGTTCATTCCGTTCTTACCCCAGCCTTCCTGGGCTACCATACCATTGTCCCCCCACTTGTGTGATGAAGTAATAAAGAATGCAGGAATAAGACACAGTGACTTGTTTGTGAGAAATGACTGGAAGGAAGCCTCCAGCTGCAATGATAGTCCAGGCAGGACATTAAGGAGTGTGGATGAAGGAGCCCATCATCCCTCTGCTAGTCCAGGGGCAATTGAATCTTTTATTTACAATGAAGGGTGGGGGCTGATGGAGCTCAGCCCCCTGTTGCAATGATGAGGACGGTTACCAGCCATATTGTACCATCAGCCATCAAAAATTAGGGACAGGTGCCCTTGATCGACCTTTCTGATACTAGTCGGCATGGTTACCAGCCCTTTTGCACTGCCCCATGTGCCAAGAAACTGATGATGAGGACAGATTTCCATCTTTTTGTACCATCAGCCATCCATAGCGTGGGGGGAGCAAGGATGTTGGTGTTGAGTGCTGCACCATCGCGTCTATCTGCTGCATTCAGTAAAGATAGGGTGACATGTAAAAGACTCAACAGAGGATTGTTTTCACTTCTGGTGGTGGGTGGGGTGTGTGCGCAAATTGCCGAACTATGCCCTGACCCACCGCAGACACTGTGTTTGACCCTAGAAGCATTTGGAGCTCATCCAAGAATGCAAATACTTTTCAGAGACAGCAGGAACTGTGGGATACCTTGCGTCCTCATTCCCCCCTCTCTCCATGAGCGTCCATTATATTCTTTGGCTTTCCGTTACGCTCGTCACGCAGCTGCGTGCTGAGTCTGTGCTATGCCATCTGTCCGTAGATTTTTTAAAAATACTTTGGACCAGGCGTAACATTACAGTAATTACCCTAATTACATGCAGGAGTCTCCGAGCGAGATCACCCTGAGGAGAGTCACTGAAGGAGATAGAGAGCGCATGCTGCATGAAAGCTAGCACGAACCAGGGCCCGATGCAGCCGTGCTCGGGGAGGCAGTGCTCCCTGAGTTCCTCATGAAAGCCTTGCGCGGAAAACTCTGCTACCACGGAGCACCCAATAAGGCAGCTCTCCCCAGGAACCTCCTGCTGATGCTTTTCGATTAACGCAAGGAGAGCTTCGTGGAGATCTCCAAGGATGATTTCTGTTCTATCCCCATATCTAGAGAGACCTCCTTTTCACACAGTTAAGATTCCTGTTATATTAAGAATAAAAGTTAACATGGTTACAGCACTTACTGACTGCTCCTTCCCCTGATTCAGGGTCCGGGTTAATGGCCGGGGAGGGTTGTTGGGGGATCTCCGTGACGGTGATGAATAGATCCTGGCTGTCGGGGAAACCAGCGTTGTAAGCGCTCTCGCCTGCCTCGTCCTCCACAAACCCTTCCTCATCTTCCCCGTCCGCGAACATCACCGAGGAACTGGCCGTCGACACTGTCCCATCGTCAGAGTCCACGGTCACTGGTGGGGCAGTGGTGGCAGGCTCCGTAGCGTCCGTTTGCCGCTTTGATTTTTGGTAGCCTTTGTCTGGGGTCCTTGGTTTTCACGCGGCGCTGCGTTGCATCCCGCCTGTATCCTCTGTCTCTCATGGCTTTGGAGACCTTCTCGTAGGTCTTCGCATTCCCTGTTTTGGAGCGCAGCTCCGAAAGCACAGACTCCTTGCCCCACACACCGATCAGATCCAAGAGTTCCCAGTCAGTCTATGCTGGGTCCCTCTTTCTATTCACAGATAACATGAACTCCTCTGCTGGAGAGCTCTGCATCGTTGCAGGTGCTGCGGAGCTCGCCCCGATGTCCAGCCAGGACGTCAGATTCAAAGTGCCCAGACAGGAAAATGAATTCAAATTTTCCCGGGTCATTTCCTGTGTGGCTGGTCAGAGAATCCAAGCTCGGACTGCTGTCCGGAGCGTCAACAGAGTGGTGCACTGTGGGATAGCTCCCGGAGCTACTAAGTTCGATTTGCATCCACACCTAGCCTAATTCGAGCTAGCCATGTCGAATTCAGCGTTACTCCACCTGCCGGGGTGGAGTACCAAATTCGAACTAAAGAGCCCTCTAGTTCGAATTAAATGGCTTCCTGGTGTGGACAGTTGAGCGGTTAGTTCGAATTAACACTGCTAAATTCGAATTAAAGTCCTAGTGTAGACCAGGCCTAAGAGATCTAAGAGAACAAGGCCAAACTAGAGAAACATCAGACCAGAAACTGAAGGATAGGTCTGAAGGACCAGATCAGAAGATCAGAGGAGATGACAACCATCATGGATAGTGGAAGGACTTCCTAGTGCCCTGGAATGCAGTAACTTGGGTCCATTTACCTAATCAATCTTTTCTGTTACTAATATGTTCAGAAACTATAAGTGACAATAATTCTATCTAAAATTGTATAAAGGCAAAAACTGATCAAGCCTAAATTAGGTGGGCTTGTGTCTCATTTTCCCAGTTACATCCCTGTGACACTAAGCATCCCTGTATTCACACCTTACACACTATTATAATAATCTTTGTACAAAATATGCCTTGTGGGGTATCAATAACTCACTGATTATTAATATTCTTGCGTGATGTATGTACACAATGTGTGTTAAGAGTTATGGATGTATGCTGGAATTACAACTGGAATGTGTTTAAACCAGGCAGGTGAAGCAGGGTTGAACCAGAGACAATGGGATTGCAACTTACATGTGCAGTAACCAGAATCATCAATGCTCACAAGGAGGTTGGGGGATCACCTTAGTCATCAGGCAAAAACAATGAAGGCACATTGATAGCTTTGCTTACCTGGCATCAAATTAAAATTGAAACAACTGACAACTGTATTAACATATCATGTAAGGTCTTTTATGAATGCCTGTAGCACACGATGATTAATATCATTGTAAAGTATCTGTATTAATACTACAGGACGAATTATGGATACTCATTGATATTATGCCTAAAGTGTGTGGCTGAACAAAGGGAGGAAAAGTTCCTACCCAGACAGGAGGAAACATCACACCTATCTACCTGTCTCCTGTGAAAATAAGGTGTGACAAAAAGAATAGAAGCCCCATTTGTTCAGAAATCAGCAGGGGGATGGAAGGTCCACAGGAGGGGAAGAACAGCATGAGGTAATTTTGCTTCTTATAACAAGGAACTATGGGAGATACAAGGAGAAGCAGAGAGCCATTTTAGGTATCCATCACTAGACAGACATAAGGGAACAGAGCCCTTGCAAGCTGAGAAAGATGGGTCCTTCGACTAAAGGAGGGTTGAAGTCGCTGGAAACTAAATATAGGCAAAGATTTCACCTAGGAAGACAAGGGAAGCCAGCATTTTATACTACCGTTGAAGGTCCAGACTGAGGGAAAGTCAGCTGTGGCTGGAAAGAAGAATGGCTGGTGAGAGAAACCATCTTGAACAAAGCCTGTACCTTGCTAAAGTAAGTTTTAGACTTTTAGATGCTTGTTTTCACTTTTATTTGCTTGTGACTATTTCTGACTTTATTCTTTTTAGTTGGCATCACTTAATCTATGTCCTATTGTTAATAAATTTGTTTAATTTTACTATTAACTAACTCAGTGCTGTGTTTAAAGGGGAAGCATGTATTCACCTCAGTTAAGTTACTAAGCTATGATATGGTTTTGTCTCTTTACAGGCGCAATGAACCTTAGTATTTCTCTAAACTGTTGAGGAGAGGGTTGGACACTTCAGGGGACATGGTTGGGGCAAATTTGGGGTGGGGAGTGTGATGGGGTGATCTTGCTGGTTGTAATCCAGGCTGGTGGAAGCTAGAGCAGGGCTGTAGGCAGACTGCTGGAGTCAGAGCTGCTGAACCAGGGTTATCTAAGCACATAGACTCCAGGTGTGACCTGAATGCTTCTTGCTGACTGAGAGCATCCCAGGCTGCAAGACACAGCATCAAAACATTGTAAGGCACCCAGAGTTGCAGGGCAAGTGGTGACAATCTCTCACAGGTCTGGATTTGCACCCCAAACTAACCAGACCGTTATAACCCCCACCCCCCGCCCCAAGCTCTTTTGTGATGGCCTCACTACTTACTAAAATAAAGTCTAAAATTGCATCACCTCTTGTTGATTCAGAGATAATTTGATGAAGCAAAACTATCAACTATCACATCCAGGAATAGCTGGGCCCCACCAGTATTAGTAGCATTTATTTTCCATTCTATATCCAAGAAATTAAAGGTTTCCATTATGACACAATTCCCAAAAGTATTTCTCTCTTTAATAACATTAGACCACTACCCATATCCAAGTCTGACCCTGGGGGTCTATAGCAAGTCCCTAATACTATCCCAACAGAACATCTTTTACAATCCTTCCCCAAAGTGATTTTAACCCAAACAGATTCAATTTTGTCCTTACTAGTGCTTTGTATTTCTTTATAATTCACTGCTTTGTTGATGTACAATGTTACCCCGTCATCTCTCTCCTAAACACCACATACCTTCAATACATGTTTTCCAGTCATGAGTGCCATTACACCTTGTTTCTGTAATCCCAATAATGTCTGTTTTGCCCTCCTGCACCAGTAGTATCAGTTCTTCCATTTTATTGCTCAGACTGCTTGCTTTTGTGTGCAAGCATTTCAGTACAATAGAACTGCAGAGATACGAACACCAGAGTTATGAACTGTCCAGTCAACCGGACACCCTGGGGAACCAGAAGTATACTATCAGGCAGCAGCAGAGACACACACAAAAAAAAACACCAAACAAACCAGCAAATACAATACTGTACTGTGCCTGTATTGCATCTTAAAGGTAGGCACATCTGGGCTGCCTATCCCTACCTCCACCCCCTACTCACCACAGCATGGGGCAGTCATTTACAGTAGGAGGTGGTGAACGCTGTTTCCCCCTCTTCCATCCCCCTTGGCTAGGAGGGGGACAAGCTTGCAAGCTCAGAGCCTGGGAAAGAAACTTCCTGAGCTGCTACTGAAACCTGGCCTGGAGTATAAACTGCTGGAGTCAGAGCCCAAGCTCCTGCCTGCACGTCGGGTTCTGGAGGAGCAGCTCAGTTTTAGAGGGCCACAGCCTGCACCGTGCACCCACTGACACTGCAGTGCCCAAGGCAGGGCCGGCTCCAGGCACCACCTAAGGAAGCAGGTGCTTGGGGGGACCACTACAAAGGGGTGGCAGTCCGTCCACTATTGGGGCGGCACGTCCGGGTCTTCGGAGGGAATTCGGCGGCGGGTCCCTCAGTCCCTCTCTTCCTGTTTGAGCTGCCACTGAAGTGCCGCCAAAGAGGAAGAGAGCGAGTGAAGGACCCGCCACCGAACTGCAGCTGAAGCATGGAGCGGCGTGAGTTGAGCTGCTGCCAGAGTGCTGCCGATCGGCTTTTTTTTTTTTCTCCCCGCCGCTTGGGGTGGCAGAAAACCTGGAACCGGCCCTGGCCCCAGGGTGCCTCACTCATCACCCTTGCAGCCAGGAAGCTAGAACCAGCTCCTCATCACCACTTCACCCATCACCAGCTCCCCATCACCATCATCAGCAGGAGATGATAGCTCATCTCAATCGATTGGACTCTGACAGTTGGTATGCATACTTCCACCTTTTCATGTTCTCTGTATGTATAAATATCTCCTGTCTGTGTGTTCCATTCTATGCATCCGAAGAAGTGAGCTGTAGCTCACGAAAGCTCATGCTTAAATAAATTTGTTAGTCTTTAAGGTGCCACAAGTACTCCTGTTCTTTTTGCGGATACAGCCTAACACGGCTACTACTCTGAAACCTGTCATTAGGAAAATATGCTCTCTCAGCTATGATACTGCAGTAACTATTGATAGATTCTGAATTTTTTTAATGGTGGCAATAGTACATTCCCTCAACTCTTTAGGTAGTGCAGCTTTACTGTGTCACCTCTCCTCAAGCCTAGTTAAACTATTTGTTTTATGTTTATGCTTGTTGGAAAAATGTGACCATTATTAGCTGCCAGACTTACAGTTTATTACATTTGTATCATATTGCATAAAAGTGCTCTTTTTTTATTTAATCAGAAAGATATTAAAAACATGTCAGCAATGAATATGAGCTTGTGAAGGTGCAGATGCTGTTTCTATCATTTCTACCATTAAATATAAAATAAATTCATATTTTGACTTGTCATATTAATACTCAGGACATTTAAAGCACTTTAAACAGATTTTTTTTAATTCATTGCTATTACTTTCATGTATGTATGTATCAGTCTGGAATATATTACATCTGTGTTAACCAGCTGTAACCATAATTGATCAAATTCATGCATGGTCTAACACTAGTGAAAGTAATGGAGTTAGACCAAGGATGAATTTACCCCATTATAATTATATATACACATTAGGGTAGGTTCTCTCTTCTTCTTAGCTCTCTGGTATTTTCTATTGTGTTACATTATAGGGTCTTCTACACTCAACTCATCCAAGGCAAACACACCAGAGGAGGGAAGAAAAAATGCTACAGGGTTATCCTCAAGACTAATATGAGGAAATGCAATATTGACATCAACTTGTGGGAAAGTATAACCCAGGACCGACACCAATGAAGGAACTGCTTGAGGCAGGGAACTCCGCACTTCGAGAATCAGATGCGACTACATGATGTAATGGAAAAACAGAAGCAACAGAAAGAGCTCACCATGGCCTGAGCCAATATCCCAGGTTCACCTGCTTTGCGTGGAAACACGTGTCTGTAATGTGGCAGTCTGCACCTCCAAAATAGGCCTTATCAGCCATCAGATGACCCACCGATAATTTGAAATTGTGTTTCATGGATTGTCAATCATCCTCTACTTCGAGGGATTCCCCATGATGATGATTATAAGGTCAGAAAACTGAAGCATACATATACACATACATACATATATGTATGGGGCTGCTTGTTGGTAGTCATAACTCTGGAGAGGCAGTTGGTGTGATGCAGTTCATTTTGTTGAATTCAAACATCCAGTCAGGTCTGCAGGGCTTTATTCTCTTCCAAATGCTTTCACAAAATGGATCCTGCAGTATTCTCATAGCCTCAAAAAAATGTATGATAGACTGTATCCTCCCAAATATGTATTGACAGGCAGTTTGGAAAATACCGACATTCAAAGAATAAATACTTGTGCTGTTAGGGCAAAAATGTGGCCCATATGAAATATCATAATAGCTCAATATGAGGGGAACCAAGCTATCCTTCCACAATCTACATGTTATAAAAGCAAAAGCCTACCAACATCAATAAGTTGGATCCTCATTGAGAACTTTGCAGATGCATGGTGGTGTTGTTCAAACAAAGCTTGAACAAGGGCTGGGAACTAATAAGCAAGCAAGTTGATTTCACCTTAAAATATACATTCATGTATTATGTGTTTAACAACACAGGAGTTAATCTGTGAAACGGTTGCTCGTTTCATTTAGCAGAAATAAGAAATAAATGCTGTACCTGTGATTAACAGAAGTATGTGGCTTTTCACACCAAAAGACAATTACATGGCAACTAGTGACAATAGGATGGATTCTACCATCCATATACTCACTGAGTAAATACCTTGTTCTGTGTATACATAGCACTTTTTTTAGCATGACTTATGGAGACAGAATGTGGCCCTATATTTCTGCATTTCACATGCACTTGGCCCTCTTCATACAGTCACAGAACCAACCAAAAGATAATTTATATGTGATTGTCCTCAGAGGTTGGAGAAATACCAAATCACCAGCTTCCCAATATCTTAATGAAAGAATCTTCAGTATGTGGCAAGAGGTAGACAAGAAGTTTGCTTTCTGTACTTTAATCTGTCAGCAATCTATTCAGAAATGTCACCAAACATAATCAACATTCTGCTTTGCTTAATTTAATTTGTTCAATTTCAAGCTCTCAGTTTTTGATAACTAACTTTGAAAAAATGCCACACAGAATTATATGCTCTCATATCAACATACCCAGTTAAAAGTAGGACAGGCCAAATAATTTTGAAGAAAAATATTTTCTCATCAGAAAATTGAGCAATGTCAAAATTTAAATCTCCAGTTGGAAAAGACCAGTTTCAGAGGAATTTTCCATCAAGAAAATCTAAACAGAACATTTCAGCTCAATTTGAATAGACATTATCTCTGCATTTCCCTGAGCCACCCCTGGTCAAAATATCAGAATGTTCAATAGGTCAGAAGTTCCATTTTTCGATGAACTCCACTTACAATATCACCTTCTAGATTTAGTGTAGAAAATGCTTACACATCTGAAATTGTTAAAGATTTGGGAAGATTGGAGTAAATGCAATTTTAGGCATAGCATTTAGTGATTCTTATATGGTAACCAAGTAGACAGATTTCATAAAATGTAATATGACTGTAATAGAAGCACTTCAGATTATAATGATTTCTTTGTAAGATGTCAAAATTCTGCAATGTAGTATATATTTTCATCACATTTCTGGGGTAGTACAACAAACTTCCCACATCAGAAATGTAAAGTTATCGAAAAGTTGTCTCAGCTTCCTCTCCTGTAAAATGATTGCATCAGCTACCCTTAATCTTCCACATTTCCAGCAGGCAACAAATCAAATCAAAGATCAGGCTGATATACAAGTAATGGACAGACTAATTTACTGAAAAATTTCACATGCAAGAAAAGTTTGATCATGCAGCAGTTTTCCATATATCTGGCATTGTCAAAACCAATCAGTCGCAAGAGGTAAAAGCTACAATACATTATATCTGTATTGGACTATTGTTACCTGCAACAATGAATTCCTAAGAAGCAACATGCTCAATTTCTTCTTTCATTACTTCAAAATCTAACTATAATCAGACTGTAAAAGGAGGAAAGATGATGGTAGGAAAAAAAAAAGCTGTAAAAATACAAATTAATTTACTGCCACCAATACATACAGATCTTTAATGCAGTTTCCTAACAGTTGTCAGACACCGGTTTTCTTTTATTGTTTTTTGAATTCAGTAATCTTGAGTAATTTTATCAGAAAACATATTTTAGTGGTGTTTCCTATAAATATAATAGTAACATTCATTTTAGCTATTGTTTTTTATTTCAATGTTACCACTCAAAGACTAAAGTACTATTCAATGTGAGTAAGGGCAGCAGAATCTGACTCTAAAAGACTTAGGCTCTCTGTTTAAAGAAGGATGATCAAGTGTTATTCCTCACTTAGGCCCTGAACAAGCAAAGATTTATGCACGTACTTATCTTCATGAACATACATAGTCCTACAAAATCAAGTTAAGCCTGTACATAAGTCTTTGCTGGATTGGGGTCTAAGAGCACTTAGTGTATTTGCAAGGTAAGTACTTGCTGTTAACCATCAACATTATTTTCAAAGTTAAGTGCCAAGGGGCAGATGTTGAATTTATGTAAGCAGCATGGGCTAGTGAATTAAACATGAGACTGAATCAGAACTCCTGGGTTCTAACAAAGCCTTGCCACTGATTTTGTGACCTTGAGGAAAGTCATTAACCTCTTAGTATCTCAACTTCCCCAGCTGTAAAATGGGATATTGTTGTAAATAAACAGCACTGAGAGCTCACAGGGATATTGTCAGAGTTAAATGTTTATAGTGGATTTTGAAAATAAGAAATTCTAGATGTTAAAAATTAGGAAGCATCCTGCTGCAGTTATCACGACAATTTTAGCCTTGTAATACCTAGTCTGACAACTAAACTCTTGCATATCTGGCAGCCATTTGCTCTAACAAGGAAGCAATCATGGAGCCACACACAGTCTTCATTCTGTTCTACAATTCCCATTGGTGCAAATAGGAGTATTATGCATGTATAAAGGGACAGTCAGTCAGTCTATTATGATATTCTGATGTTTTACCATTGATATATGGCCTATGTAACGCCAATATTTAAAAAGGGCTCTAGGGGTGATCACGGCAATTACAGACCGGTAAGTCTAACGTCGGTACCGGGCAAATTAGTTGAAACAATAGTAAAGAATAAAATTGTCAGACACATAGAAAAACATAAACTCTTGAGCAATAGTCAACATGGTTTCTGTAAAGGGAAATCGTGTCTTACTAATCTATTAGAGTTCTTTGAAGGGGTCAACAAACATGTGGACAAGGGGGATCCGGTGGACATAGTGTACTTAGATTTCCAGAAAGCCTTTGACAAGGTCCCTCACCAAAGGCTCTTACGTAAATTAAGCTGTCATGGGATAAAAGGAAAGGTCCTTTCATGGATTGAGAACTGGTTAAAGGACAGGGAACAAAGGGTAGGAATTAATGGTAAATTCTCAGAATGGAGAGGGGTAACTAGTGGTGTTCCCCAAGGGTCAGTCCTAGGACCAATCCTATTCAATTTATTCATAAATGATCTGGAGAAAGGGGTAAACAGTGAGGTGGCAAAGTTTGCAGATGATACTAAACTACTCAAGATAGTTAAGACCAAAGCAGATTGTGAAGAACTTCAAAAAGATCTCACAAAACTAAGTGATTGGGCAACAAAATGGCAAATGAAATTTAATGTGGATAAATGTAAAGTAATGCACGTTGGAAAAAACAACCCCAACTATACATACAACATGATGGGGGCTAATTTAGCTACAACGAGTCAGGAAAAAGATCTTGGAGTTATCGTGGATAGTTCTCTGAAGATGTCACGCAGTGTGCAGAGGCGGTCAAAACAGCAAACAGGATGTTAGGAATCATTAAAAAGGGGATAGAGAATACGACTGAGAATATATTATTGCCCTTATATAAATCCATGGTACGCCCACATCTCGAATACTGTGTACAGATGTGGTCTCCTCACCTCGAAAAGATATTCTAGCACTAGAAAAGGTTCAGAAAAGAGCAACTAAAATGATTAGGGGTTTAGAGGGTCCCATATGAGGAAAGATTAAAGAGGCTAGGACTCTTCAGTTTGGAAAAGAGAAGACTAAGGGGGGACATGATAGAGGTATATAAAATCATGAGTGATGTTGAGAAAGTGGATAAGGAAAAGTTATTTACTTATTCCCATAATACAAGAACTAGGGGTCACCAAATGAAATTAATAGGCAGCAGGTTTAAAACAAATAAAAGGAAGTTCTTCTTCACGCAGCGCACAGTCAACTTGTGGAACTCCTTACCTGAGGAGGTTGTGAAGGCTAGGACTATAACAATGTTTAAAAGGGGACTGGATAAATTCATGGTGGCTAAGTCCATAAATGGCTATTAGCCAGGATGGATAAGAATGGTGTCCCTAGCCTCTGTTCGTCAGAGGATGGAGATGGATGGCAGGAGAGAGATCACTTGATCATTGCCTGTTAGGTTCACTCCCTCAGGGGCACCTGGCATTGGCCACTGTCGGTAGACAGATACTGGGCTAGATGGACCTTTGGTCTGACCCGGTACGGCCTTTCTTATGTTCTTATGTTCTATGACATGTAATATCAACTACTGACTCTTCCACCTACCAAATTATTCTGCCTGTATCGACCTGACTACAGTAACACCATGAAGCAGTATTAAAGATACTGCATCAATCTTGAGTCACAATTTCTATGCTTTTATTGGTTTGTCATAGTATTTTATATTTCCATTCATCCACTTTATTGTTGGGTGTTTGATTCCACAGATACTATTTACAATAACAATAATGTACCCAGCTGTGCTAAGCACTGATAACCCATTCTAAATTATTGCTTTTCACCCATCATATCACACCAGATGAAAATTATACTCAGTTGAGGAAATGCATGCATCCAATTTTTTTTAAAAAAAAAAGTCCATAATATTCAAATGCTTAACAAGAACACTGACTACTCATACAAGTGCTAAACATTGTGAGCAAGGGCTGCACAATCTGGTGCTCAGTGTACTCAGAATTCTCACTGTATTTATAAATCTGAACCTTAGCTGGTCTTGTCGGAGAAAAACGGAGTTCTCACTCTCAGGTTGGGTGCAGCGAGTCAGATACTTTATTTTCTCTAGCAATTGCGTGGAGAGAGAGAGCAAAACAGGTCTCTCTCCAGGTAAACAATTACAGCAAGCATTTATACCTTTTGTTACATACAATAATGGGCGACAGCTCCATTTTGTCTATACATAGGTCATCCTGATATCTTTATTTTCCTCCACAATTTAGACTATAGTCTACATCCCATACTTATCTAACACAAGGTCACAACCACTTCTCATACAGTTCTTTCCCACTTGCCTCACAGAATCCTCGCGTCTACAAATCTTGCGTTATTGGGTTACAGCTACCTTGACTCTTGCTCACATAAGGGGACTATTTTGAATCTAAAATCCCCTTCAAATCTCTGTCAGTTCTTTCTCTACTTCCACAGTCTATTTGGACTCATCATCAGTTCCTACAGCTCCCATTGGAAATGAACATGGGAGCCACAACTGAAGACTTATGAATAAACTGTTCTAGTTTAATGTATATGTAAAATGTTAAGATATTGTAATTGTTCCTTAACAACCAACCATTCTCACCACTTTAATGAACTTGGGACCACAGCTGATCATTCAAATAGTAGGTCTAAGTTCAAGCAGTCATCAAAGACCTTATCTCAGGGATCTCAAACTCAAATCACCACAAGGGCCACATGAGGACTAGTACATTGGCCTGAGGCTGCATCACTGACACCTTTTAATATAAAGAAACAAAAGCCTCCCTCTACGCCCCCAGCCTCACTCCACCCTTTCCATAAGGCTCTGCCCCTGCTCCGCCCCTTCCCACCCCTTCCCCGTCCCCATTCCAACCCCTTCCCCAAAGTCCTCACCCCAACTCTGCCCCCTCTCTGCCCCTATTCCAAACCCTTCCTAGGTGCAGAATACAAGAGGTAGTGGTAGATAAAGAGCAGATCTCTGTATCTCAGGGGTCGGCAACCTCTGGCACACGGCTTGCCAGGGTAAGCACCCTGGCAGGTCGGGCCAGTTTATTTACCTGCCGCATCTGCAGGTTCAGCCGATCATGGCTCCTACTGGCCGCAGTTTGCCGTCCCAGGCCAATGGGGGAGGTGGGATGCGGTGCGGGCAAGGGATGTGCTGGTCGCGGCTTCCCACCGCCCCTATTGGCCTGGGACGGCGAACCGCAGCCAGTGGGAGCTGCAATCAACTGAACCTGCCGATGCAGCAGGTAAACAAACTAGCCCGGCCCGTCAGTGTGCTTACCCTGGCGAGCCGCATGCCAGAGGTTGCCAGCCCCTGCTGTATCTACAGATTGGGGCTCAAGCGTATTTCTTGGTCTTGTAATTTCCCATAGCACAAGTCCTATCTGTTTGTTTAATTTGTGGCTGTGTTCATTTGAGTTGAAATGTGTTATACTAACAATTAAACAAATATAAACAAACAGATTCATTTGTTGTTTACATCTCTTCCCTTACTGTGTATACCCATGCACAAAAAAACCCCAAACAACCCAGTTACAGTGCAGCTGCTATGCATGACTAAGAAATGAACCATGGGGAGCAACACCAAGCATGGCTAACAACCAACCGCGTGAACACTATTGCAAGTCATTTATAGGGACTTTCGGTATTTTTTTTAAACAGTGATTTTTCAAAATTAAACTTGGAGGCATTTTCCCTTTAAAACTGAAAACCAGAATCCCCACTTATAGCAACTGCAAGTAAATCACGGTGGTGGGGGAGACCGTCACCTGATTTCCTGTTAAATACATGCAAACAGTGCTACCACATACCACATTTGAGTTCTGCCCATGTGTAACCTTTGCGTGAACTACAGTTCACTCCATTGCCCTTCTCCAGTGCCTACCCCCCGCCCCAAAAAGTAGCTGGAGACCCAGAGTTCAGTCTCTAAGGATTTTCAGCAAGGATTGCACAGGGTCAACCTCCCCACATTCAAGTCCCAAAAGGAACTAAAGAAATGAATTAAATAACTTTATAAAATCTTATGCTAAAGAAACAAATATAATTTTCACTGCATAACATGGCTATTTTATAATCCACACATATTATCTTCACAGCAGGGGCGGCAGGTTATATGGGCTTGAGGTGCCCGAGCACCAGGAATATTCAAGGCTGGGGGCTCTGCTCCATCAATATTTGGAGCTGGGTTTCTCCCCTGGCCCTGCCTGGAGCGGGCCCTGCCCCTCCCCCCATCCCGGAGCGTCATTTCCCCCCCACACCCGCCTCGGAGCTTCCCTGCCTGAAAAAAAAAAACAGCCCGTGCCTCTCTCCCTTGCTTGTGCTGCCAGCTGCTGCTTCTGCCTAAGGCTATAGAGAGCAGCGGCCAGCAGACTGTTGGAGCACCTCGGGAGGGGGAGGGGGAGAGAGGAGGGAGGGAGAAGGCACTCTCGTGCTTGGGAGCCCTCTCGCCCGGCACCCACCTGGAGGAGACGCCAAGTGGACTTCCAGCCAGGAGATGGACATCTGGAGTGGACCTCACTCACCTGAGCAGCTGCTGGGGCTTTGGTGAGGTTTGACCCTGTGATCCACCCCCTCCCCCCCCCAGAGCCCCCACTCCTGCCCAATGCTGGGCAAGGGGTAGCCCCATCCCCAGTGAGGCTATGGTGAGGGCAAGCAGCAGGGGAGGCCACATGTGATGGCAACCCCCCCACCCCGGTACCCACCATAGGGGAGGCGAGTGGGCTTTCTGGACCTGAGAGATGTCCTAGGAGCATGTGCAGTGACCGTGGTGCAGAGTGAGTGTGCTGCCAGGGGGGTGGGGGGAAGAGGAGGGGTTCCTCCCCTGGAGCTTGCTGCTGCCAGTGGGGGGGAGGGGGAGTCCTCTCTGGCCCTAGCCCTGGGGCAGCATGTCTGCACCCCAAGTTCCTTATCCTCAGTCCTGCCCCACCCCAGAGCCTGCGCCCCCAGCACCCCAACCCCGAGCACCCTCCTGCACTGTGAACCCCTCATCCCTGGCCCCACCCCAGAGCCCTCACTGAGGGGAAAAATGTGCAACTTAAATTTGGTGGTCAGTTTGGAGTATCATTGTGTTTAGCACAATACTTGATTATTTTACACCCTTTAAAGTATATAACTAGTTGTATACAGGTGTTACGAAGTGGGAATGTTCTTAATGTTTTCTCTGAATACTTTTCAGAGTAGCAGCCATGTTAGTCTGTATCCGCAAAAAGAACAGAAGTACTTGTGGCACCTTAGAGACTTACAAATTTATTATGCTGAAATAAATTTGTTAGTCTCTAAGGTGCCACAAGTACTCCTGTTCTTTTTTCTCTGAATACTGTGTGGGTGTCTCAGTTTCCCCTATGTATTTCTTAAGGATCTAGATGGTGGGATAAGGGGGTGTGATTGTTGTAGAGCCCTAGAGGGCCAGTGTGATGCCATCTGCACAGAGAATGGCCAAAACCCTGTCTCTGGGCAACTGATGGCCTGGGCCGCTCTCCTGCAAGGTGCCAACTGAAGGTGTTGGAGAACAAAGAGATCATGTGGCCTCCTAATGCCTGGAAAAGAGACAAAGGCCAGAGGAGGGAGTGTCAGTGCCTGTGCGGACTTCCGGGAAGCCCATGGTGTGGAAGGGGCTGCTGGGATGCTTTGGAACTACTCTATCCAAAGCCAGTCAGGACTCTGGGGGAGCCTCCTCTCTCTGAGCAAACTGTCTCAGGGCAAGAAGCTTACACCTTCCTGGGTCTGACCTCGGAGCATTCAGCATGCCCTTCCACACCGTGCGCTTTCTGCAGCAAGTCTGCCCAGGCAGGTCCTGGGGCAACCAGAGGTCCCTGCACCCCAACTCTGCAGTCAGATGTGACTCTCAGCCAGCCGGTAAAACAAAAGGTTTATTAAATGACAGGAACACAGTCTAAAACAGCTTGAAGGTACAGAAAACAGGACCCCTCAGTCAGGTCCATCATGGGGGGTGGGGAGCCCAGACCCAAGTTCTGGGCCTCTCCCCATTTCCCCAGCCAGCTCCAAACTGACACTCCCTCCTCTGGCCTTTGTGTCTCTTCTGGACAAGGAGGCCACCTAATCTCTTTGTCCCCAACACCTTCAGTTGGCACCTTACAGGGGAAACTGAGGCACCCACACAGTATTCAAAGAAAACGTTAAGAACATTCCCACTTTGTCACAACAGGTGCAACAAAATATTTTGTCTCTATATATTGAAGCAGGCAAGTGCTGCTTCTGACTTTCCACTTTTAATTGACCCTTGTAATCTTGTGGTGCCGACGTGTTGTAGCTTCATTTTATATCGGCTTACAGGGCGCGAGCGGAAGGGCACCACCATTTTGGGCACCACCAAAAATTATACACACCTGCCGCCTATGCTTCACAGTTATACAGAAACATAAATAAACAAAATCTGAACAGAAACACAGTGAAAAGAAACAGAGTTCCAAAAGCTTAGGTTTAGTTCACCTAAATCTCAGAGTCTTTGATCACCAAATCTATACAGTTTGCTGAGTCTAAAACATCTTCCCTCCACTTGCTTGTAGGAATCTTCAGTTGGAATCCATGCAGATTCTTCCTCTGCTGAAATCACTGCTGGCCAGTCAGCTAACTGATTAACCAACCACTCAGTTAAGTCACAAGTGTACAGATTTAAAAGAAAACCCTGCTGCAAAATGCTTCAGAGTTAGGGACAACAGCCTGCTTTCTGCTCCTGGGCTCAGCTTCTCCCAACTCACACAGGACACATAGCCCTTAGTAAAGCAGTTGCCCTCATGGAGTCTGACCCCAGAAACAGGGAACCTATTGGAGCATACCCAAAACTACCACACCTAATTCCAGAAGCTTCTGGATGTGGAATGCTAAATCTGCCTAGCAACAATGACCCATCACAACTCACTCCTACCTCTCCCCAAGGATCTCTCCCTTTCCCTCTCTAGGCACATGGGTTACACATGCACAATTAATTCTTCTGTATACATGTATGTCTGTCGACTGCAGCATAATGCTTCCACTGATGCACTTTTTATTGAAACCATAAATTGCATTTCCAAACTGTCAAAAAAAAACTCAGCAATACAATAAAATAAGCAGAGATCCTCTCCATAATAGGCCTGGTTAGAGACAAATTTATTAAAATACATTTCTAATGGGCTAAGCACCCACATATCCAATTATAGGTGCACAAAATGGTATACAGTCCAACACTTATAAGCTTAAAAACATGAAATGCCTACTACGAATATGAAATGCCTATTACAAATAAATCTTATATTATGTTTGTCACTGGTCCATACCACAGGCATCAAGAATCCCAAGTGACCAAAATGACTGCACTTAGTTCCAATTGTTTCACATATGCACATACATTTGTGGTGCCCTAACAATGTTAGGAAATCATTAGAAAGGAAAAATATATATAATTAAAAACATAAAATTAAGTAAATATTTTGAAACCTTATAACTAAGCCAAATCTAGCCGGATTTTTACCCAACACCAAAAGGTATATTCTTAGTCTTGGGAATCTCTCCCTTCCAAATGTCAAGTTTCTATCTCCCTTCTTATGAGGTGCTGGAATGTTTCCCAAAGAAGTCCCTGTAGCAATATTGCCTTTCCAATATGGTTCCAAGCTAGCCACTGCCTCAGTTTCTCTTCTCCTCAGTCTGGATCTCCCAACTTCCCAGCATGGTTCAGTTGCTGCAGTAACCTTCTGTTGTGACTAGGCCCTCTGGCTAAGTCAGAAAAGAGAAGTCCAAAATAAGCACAACACAATACTGTAGTGCTCAGCTTCAAGTTGCTCACAGCCCTTTCTTCCTGAGGCTCCGACTTCTGTTCTCAGCCAGTTCTTCCTGGACCCCTTTGAGTTCCTCCCTGCTCTCTATAAATTAGCAACTCGCAGGGTTTTCTAAATGGAGTTTAGTTTCCCTCCTAGCTCTTCACAGGCTTCACCCCCTCCACCCCCAATTTAGCCATGTGACAGACAATGCTTATTTTCTCTACCTGGGGAGGCAAGCTAAGTGTGTCACAGGTGAGGATGGACCCATTTCCCTTTAAAGGACAAATCATCCAGGGACAGTCACAAGTACATACACATGCTGAAAATGACACAAATGCTTTTTCGCTCAGTTCATTCCTGAAAATGCCTGAAGTGTTTTGCTTAAAACTTAAAAAAAATCTCTCTTGGGCAAGACTAAATATGGAAAATGTCAGTCCAAATAGTTACAGTGTGAAAAGATTATTAGCAACTGGAAAACCTTTTTAGAATGGAAACACTTGTGCGGCCCTAACTTAGATGTATCTCTGCACACTCCACATATAATAACTTCATTTAAATGCTTGGAGGATGATGAACAGCCTAGAACAATTTAAAAGGAAGGTCAGCTTTTAGGACAAACAACTTCGACATCGCTTCTTAAAGGCTATTTGTTCCATGATGCTATTGCAGCAATAAAAGGAAAAATATCTGTAAGAAATTACTTGAAGGACTCTTACTATATCAGGGTTGCCTCTGGCCCAAACCAAATAGTGAAATTAAATCAAACCAGCAAGTCTTTAACAACAAAACAAACATTAATACTCTAAAATAACGGCCTAATCATTCATTCCTTTTTATTTACTGCTGAAAAAAATTAATCACAGCAGATTCATAAGGCCCTTTCTTTTAGGATTTTCAACGTCTAATTAAACATTTATTTCATTCTTTTAATTTGACGCAAAAAAAAACAGTTAGGCAGAATTATTTGACTTGCTGGGGACTCAGATTTAATACCTCAGATTGTTATTTTCTTTTGTAGTGTCAAAGTTAGACTCAGGACTCACAGTTTGTCAGACCACTCTGTTTTATTAGCACAGCGCTCTGCTAATAACACCCAGATAATGTGAGCACCATGCAAGACACAAACTATCTTATTTATACAGATAAAAGGGTGAGAACTTAACAAGATAACAAAGGAAGCGGAATCAGATAAGTTTACCTGGGCTAGGCATGCATATCTTATTTCCTTACTAACTATTACCCATCTTCTGTTAATGTTTCGCCATTAGCACCATTGTTTATGCCTAATGTTTCTTTTCCTGGCACCTGTATTTCAACATTTCTTATTTCTGCTTAAAGGTACATACAACATTTCTTTAATCCATTCTTATTTTTACAATATAATTCATTCTACTTTCACAGTAGGGAAAAATCACCTCACTCAGTTTTGTCCAATTAGCCAAGAAATCATTGGTCAGACCAGCAATCAACCTGCTAAATGCATCTTCAATAGCTTAGTTCTATTTTTTCTCTATAAAAAACAGCTGTCTGAAAAAGTCACCATGCTCGTGCTTTAGAATAAAAATCTATTGCATACACTTGAAGTTGAGACATCTTTAAATAGCTTAAGTCAAAAGAAGCTGCTCTAGACCATTCACATTGTTATAACATGCATGTGAATTTTAGTTTTTATTCATCTGTTCTGTGTCGGACAGATCTTGAAATATATTACACTTACAAATGTATTTAACAACACTAGAAGCCATTGGAAAGACAACATTTGAAAGACATTACTGTGACTAGCTGCTAGGAATGGGCCTCACAGAGAATGCCACACTCAGGGCAGAGTGCAAGAAATAGGACAGACAATCCCCCAGACTAGTGGCTTATTCTAGGATTAGATTCACCAAGCCAGAAACAATATAGCTTCTGCAGTACCACACTGGTTAATCAGAAGCCAGTTTAGTCCCCCTTAGGCATTCCAGCCCTTGGATCTCATCCAGATCAACAGGTCTGATGTAGTGAGATGTTACTGAAAACCCATTTCACCATATGTGAGGGTTTTTCTACCCCAAGGGATCAGACACATATCCCCAGGTCAATATGAATCTCAGATCTTACCCAAATATCCTGCTGTCAGCCATTCCTTAGTAAACTAACTAAAGATTTAATAAGAAAAGAAGAGAGTTATAAATGGTTAATAGATCATATACATACATATGATTGCAAAGTCCTTGTATCAGGTTTATAGCAGTGATGGAATAAACTGCCAGCTTGCAAAAGTCTCTCTGGACTTATCCAAACAGTTTGGGGGTCATCAGTCCTTGTTCAGAGCTTCCTTATTAGAAATCCAGTCCAGAGAAATGAAGCAGGAAAGGAAGACAAAATGGAGATGTCTTTGCCATGTGCATGGAATTTTACTATCCCAAACTAAGGCCTTGTTTGTGGAAAGTTACTAGCCCAAGATGGAGTCCAGGGTCACATGAGCATATCACATGTCCTTACATGATTTGCTGGCTCACAGGGGGTGATGATTGGCTCCTCGCTGTCTGAGGCAGCCTCAGGCAGGGCTATCTTGGCAGGATGAGTTTCTTCTATGGCCCATTGTGAAATTGGATAGTCCTTAATGGGCCATCAACACATAGCTATCTAGCCAGTGCTTAATTTGTGCCAGGGCTTGCCAGGGTTGTGTCCCGTCACCTCTAAGCTTGGCAGTTCATAGCCCCGGCACCTCTGGGCTTGCCATGTCAGTTATGAAAGTAAAACATTTACTTGAGTTCCAGCAGCTAATTTCTTGAGCCCTGGTACCTCTTTCATTACAAATTAAGGACTGTGTCTAGCCCTGATATAAATTCCATCTGGAGGGTGTTGCCCAGGAATACAATACAGATTTAAGATACAAACACATAGCCTGTATTCATAAAGATGATACATGCATATAAATAGTATCATCCTATTTAGCAAATCATAGCTTTTCTATTGATACCATTCATGAAATACTTTGTACGAGATGTATGGTAATGATATAATAGTGGTAATATCAATGGGCATCTTTAATCATACAGCCTCATAATTACAAACATATATGGTGAGATTTTCACTCCACCCCAGCCCTTTTGCACTGGTAAATGGGACAGAGCAGAAAGCCCCAGTTCCTCCTGTGGAAGGATCGCAGGCACTCAAGACCTTATGAGCGGGGAAGATGCCAGGGTCTGGGCTCCAGCCTGAGCCCAAATGTCTACACTACACTTAAACAGCCCCGTAGCCCAAACCCTGCAAGTCTGCATCAGCTGACACAGGCCAGCCATGGGTGTTTAATTGTAGTATAGACATACCAGTAGAGGCAGAGCACATAATCTCCTGTCAGCGTTCCTATTCTAACCATAAGGAAATACACCTCTACCCCTAAATAATGTGACCCGATGGAATGCGGGTCTGCATACAACAGGGTAACTCTGCGTTATATAAAACCTGCTCTGAGCAGCGTGTTAAGGGTGTTGGGCCAGGCCGGGGCTGAGGGGTTGGATAGGGGCAGAGGGTCTCGGGGGCGGTCAGGCCCCCCCCGCAGGGTCTGGGGGGACAGGAGCTGTGGGAGGGCACTTTTGAGGACCCCGCAGAACCAGAGTGGCCTGGGGGATTAGCGGGGGGCCGGGAGCAGCTGGGGGAAGGGGTTTGGGGGAAGGGATCCCCCCCGCATTCACCAGCAGCAGCAGAAGTGAAGCAGCCTGGCCCCAGCCCGCTTCACTCCGCCAGCTCCCAGCCACATCGCTCTGCTTCCCGCCACAGGTGAATGCAGGGGGCGTCCTTTCCCCAACTTCCCCGCACTCACCGGCGGCAGGAAGTGGAGCGCCGCAGCTGGGAGCTGGCAGAGTGGAGCAGGCTGGGGCCACGTCGCTCCACTTCCCGCCACTGCTGGTGAGTACGGGGGGCGTCCTTTCCCCAACCTCCCCGCACCCACCAGCAGCGGGAGGCAGAGCAGCCCAGCCTCAGCCAGCTCCACTCCACCAGCTCCCAGCTATGGCACTCCGCTTCTCGCCGCAGGTGAGTGCAGGACCTTTCCCCAGCCGCCCCCCCAGCGACATGGCCAGGGCCGGGGCAAGGAAAGTGGAGCGGGCTGTGGCCCCATCGCTCCGCTTCCTGCTGCAGGTGAGTGCGGGGGGGCATCCTTTGCCCAACCTCTCCGCACTCACCAACGGCGGGAAGCGGAGCACCGTGGCTGGGAGCTGGCAGAGTAGAGCAGACTGGGGTAGAGCAGACAGGGTAGAGCAGACTCACCGCTGCCGGTGAGTGCCTGTCAGGGGGCGTGCGGGGGGTGGATAGAGGTCGGAGCAGTCAAGGGACAGGGGGGTTGAGTAAGGGGTGGGGTCCTGGGGGTGATTAGGGACGGGGGTCTCTGGAAAGGGTGGTCAGGGAACAAGGAACGGGGCGGGGGCAAAGCAAGTTTGATATAACGCGGTGTCACCTATAACACAGTAAGATTTTTTGTCTCCCGAGGACTGCGTTATATCGGGGTAGAGGTGTACTATCATATCTCATTACCCACAGTGAAAAAACTATGGTGTATACTGACTTTCAATGGCAAAAGCTAACCATTGCTCTTTTTATTATCAGATACAGAAGCAATAGCTATTTCAGTGTTTGGAACTTCATTTATTATGGGTTCAAGTTCTTCCATCCCAACTCACAATGAGTAGTACCTTACTTTCATGAGTAATCCCATTGTAAAACCGAGCTCTGTGTTAAAAAAATGTCTATAAAACACCATGACAGATTATGCTCAGCCCTTATGAGTGTGCACAGCATGGAGGGAGATCAAAAGGATCCTTCCCACACCTATGTGGCCCAGATAAAATCCAGGAAGAACTGAAGCTCCTGCAAAGGGACTGCTCTGGCTTTACACCATGGGCAACTTGCATGCCAAAAGAGGCAGGAGACAAGGCTGTGACTTTACCTCTATGTTGCATCAGCCACTGGAGCAGGACTGTGTGCAAATAAAGAGCAGGCTGCACATTACAAAAGGGAGGTAGCAGCTGGCATGGGCACCCCTGTGCACTGGAGAGTTAAGGGAAACATTCTCCCTTAGGCTAAATATGTTTTGTCCTCTCTCTCTCTGTGGAGCATTGCAACTGCACAATGCCTCTTATCCTGGTTTGGGCCTGACTGGCACTGTCTTTCCCTGTCCGGGAAAATAGGAATTCTACAAAGTGCTATGAAATCTATATACAGGGTATAGTACCATACTCTGAATTCTGTTAATCTACAAACAATATACAACAGAGAGAACAAAAACAGTCATGGTAGTTAATGTGATTAATTACTATTAATTCAGCAGATTACTACCAGTAATGCTCCCAGTAGTTCAGTAGTTATGGATCAGGTTGTTGTAATCAGAATGCCCTTTATAAATATGATTAATGACATAAGAGGATGACATACTGGGCCTTCACTTTTCTCTAACTTTAATAGCATTGAGCAGTTTTATCCATATCCTCAAAATGATAGATACACTTAATCAGTAAGTACTAGAAGTCTCATTAAGTTCTCATTAAACTTCTATACCCTATGTATAACCTTGAGAGGTAGTAGACACTAATGAGTATATTCTCCTCTCATTGTGCATGCTACTCTTATTGAAGCACTTGGATACGATGGCAATGAGCGTCCTATAAACACCTAGATAGATAGAGATTAATGGGGTTTCCATATAAGCATCACTAGAAAATTTTCCTATCAATGATGAAAACAGTGGCAAAGTCAGTTTACATGCAGTACAAAAAATATCTATCTGCACTGCTAAAGCACCTGTCACTATAATATTATTATTATTTATTATTTGCATTACAATAGTGCCAAGAGTAGTTGCCATGGACCAGGATCGCATTGTGCTAGGCGCTGTACAAATACAGAACAAAGAGACAGTCCTTGCCCCCAAAGAACTTGCAGTCCAAGTAATAGTGATGTTATGTGATAACACCAGCTAACAGCTCTATTGTTGACAAATTAAACATGAAGTTAAACAAATACGATCTACATGTGTGTTTTAAACTGTGCTTCCTAAAGTGACTGTAATAAATTAACAGCATTGTTAAGAGTAGGGTTGACAACATTCCTGTATTATAAGGAACACCTCTTACTTAAATAAAATATTGCCTGTCCCATACTAAATCAGTACAGGGTGCCTTTTATCCTGTATTTCAATAGAGGTATGCCCAGTCCTTGGGGGTGGCAAGGAGGGTGTTGGTGCCCAATTCCTGGCAGTGGGAGGGTGTCAGTGTCTGGAGAGATGTCTCAGTGTCTCGCTGACTCAGCCAGTGCCCAGAGAGGGCAAATTTTCCTCAGCTCATCCTGTGCTCTTCCTGGCAGGGGCAACTTTTTTCTTCAGTCCCAAACTGGCCACACTTTACAGACTTCCACACACTCTCTCCACAGCACTGTGCAGGCTCCCTGCACCCAGGAGTGGGAGCCGGGGCTCTGGCTGCAGGAGTGGGAGATATCGGGATCCCCCCCCCCCCAATGGGGAAGAGCCTGGACAGGACAGTGAGTGCCATCCTAGGAACTGACCCCACACTCCACCACAGAGAGACCCTGCCTAGCTCACTGAGTCCTGCAGAGGAACCCCCCACCCCCCACCCCCAACAGGAGAGACAAACACACGTCCCTGGGCCCTGTCCTTCACCAGGAGAATTCAACATCCCACCTTCCAGTCACCTCCCCCAGCACCGACACCTCCCAGGCACCAATCCCTGTTCTTTGCCAGAAGAGACTGATACCCCCCTCCTAATCTAACTGGGCATTGGCACCTGCTCCTCTGTGCGGAAGACCAATACCCTCCAATCTCTGGGCATCTACACCTGCCACTCACCAGGCCAACCCCCGACCTCATGCACTACCTGCTGCTCCTCACACATGAGAGACTGACCCCCCCGGGCACCAAGACTGAGGATAGCTGAGCTCTGTCCCGTATTTTTGAAATACAGTGATGGCAAACCTAGTTAATGGAATAATTAGCTAAACAAAGAAATTGAACCTTTTATCAAAGTGACACAGCGCATTCATTTCTATCCTGCCATAGTGCCCTCTTCTCGATGAAATGTTAAACCAGCTCACTTGTGGGGTCACATCACTCCCTGGTGGCTAAATTCTATTACACAAGCTGCAGTGCTGACATCTGTATGGTGTGTTTTGTTGCCCTCCGGTGGCTGTTGTCTTCCGCAACTACATAATTGTAATTCTACCTTTTGCAGAATGAACTAGAAGTTGGTGTTATCTAGCATATGGAAATCTTGAGAAATCAAAATGTTTGACCAAGTTATGAGGTGAAGGCTGGTAGTGCAATGATTTTTTTTCAGAGAGCAGATGAATTATATACTCAAGAGCTCAGACAACATTTTGTGGTATGTCTACACTTGCAAGTGTACACAGTTACTTGTTCATGTACTGCTAGAGTGTTTACCCTGTACCTGCACTGAGCATGTACATATGCTGTGCTGGGCATGGGTATACACTGTGCACAGGCATATATCCTTGTCAACACTGCTCCTTTTCAATATGCAACATTAGCACTAACATGTATGGGGAAGTATCCCAGCGTCCTGTGCAAAACAGGAGACACTCTAGGAACTACTTTGCTGAATTTTTCTGGACCTGTACTCTACCTTCACACATTTGATGATGGCTGCTCCCTGTCATCTCTCTTTTCTGCCAGTGTTGGAAACATGGAGCAAGTCCATGAAGACGTAGTTCTGCTCCTGCAAATGTTTATGCAGTGCAGTACCTGATGCTGGACAGAACTGCTCCAGAGAGATTTCACTGATGACTGACCCAGTGCGGGGGAACGGAAATCCACTTGAGTCCCATGGAATAGAGGCGTTGAATGACATGATTGCAACAGTATGCCCATGGGTGGACCACCACTTCTGATCCTGGTCAACCAGCATGGTGTGGTGAGACCACATCACTATGGAAATATGCCTGAGGAATATTTGGAAGCAGACCTTCACACTTGGCATCTTGTGCCAACCCTCCGCACCAGACCACTTGATTTCGAAAACCCATACCAGTGCACATGCAGGTGGCTATCGCCCTGTGGAAGGTGGCAAAACCTGACAGCTACTGTCAGTTGCCAGCCAATTCAAGATTGGGAAGGCAACTCTTTGGGCAATGGTTGTACAGGTTTGCCAGGCTATCAAGGCTGTGATCTGTCCATGTGTGGTTGCTAAAACCCACGTCCTTGAAATTATAGAGGATAGGTTTCCAAACTGTGAGGGCAATCGACAAAATACACATGCCTACACTTTGCCTACCAAAAGGGGCCAGTGAATATGTGAACCGCAAAGGTTACTATTCATTGGTTCTCCAAGGCTTAGTGGACCACAGGGGTCAGCTGGACACATAAGAATAGTCCATGATGCCAGGAGATCAGGAATGTACTGCAGGTGGCAAGAAGGGACTTTATTCCCCTGAAATGACATGACATGTACGGTGTTTCTGTGATGATGTTTATTCTGGGGGACCTCACATACCCTCTTCTACCGTGGCTCAGGAAGCCTTATTCTGACATTGCTGACCCAGGGAAAAGGGAATTCAACTACAGACTGAGTAGTTGCAGACTGTTGGAGAAGTGCACCTTTGGGCAGCTGATAGCCCGTTGGTGATGCCTCTGGACCTGTCCAGATGCCAATATGGCCAACTCAATTTGGATTATCATGGCATGCTGTGCTTTGCATAATGTATGGGAGGCAAAAAGGGAATACTTCCACAGCAAGTGGGCACAGGACAGATCTGTTTTTCAGAGCCTATTCAGACAGTCAGATCCCATACATGTGCACACATGTCCTGGTTCCTAGTGGACCAGGGAAATCCTTGATGTTGTGTGCTCATACATCATGGAACAACAGGAAGCCAGAAGTTGAATTGAATTAGGACTGTGCTGAGGGGCACTATTGTGATGCTTTGGTGCTGCTTGAAAAAAGAGCATTACCACATACTTCTGTTGCAAGATACCTCAGTGGGTTTTGATCCCCTGCAGCTGACAGTAATGTACTAACTGAAAGGAGACAATTGGCGGGAGGACCCTCAAGATTAACAACCTTGGCCATGGTTTTGTGCTGTGGTGACTGTTAACACACTTTAATACCATCATTGAGCAATGATTTTGTTACATGTTTAACTTTTCTGTTTCACGTTGGCTTATGGGGTGCACTTAAACAATGTTAATGTAATTAAATAGTTCTGTATGGTTTTGGGAGAGACTTCACACATATCTTCTTCACACTTATTTCTGACAGCATAGCTCACTGCACTTGTCAGGTGCTATGCACGGTTACTCCAAAGGCATGAGTACTCCCATGATGGTTGTGCCAGTGGTAACTGTTTGGTGGGGACAGGAGCCATTAAAGCACCACTTGGTGGCAGATATCTTCAGTGTTAGTTTAGTTTCGTTTCCTTTGTATTACCATTTAATTATTAACAAAGACACCAACATTTCAGTAAATTCTATTTTTCATTGTGGTGCTTTGGACAGCAACAGTTAGTGCGCAGCTTACTTTATTGTCATGAACCATGAACCCTTTTAAACAAAAATAAGCAAATTCATGGCTGGGGGAGAGATTTGGGAAAGGGTTGTGGGATGGATGGAATTGTTCACATTTCCACAGCACCAGATTTTTAAAGAAATCACATTCATGGGCTCTGAGTCCTGCTACCTCATTCCAAACTTCTGGGAAGTATCACACTGATCATACTTGGGAAACAAGGTGCACACACAAGTGAAGTGAACAGTAGATACACGGAATATAGAACTTGACTTGTTTGTAATAGAAATGAATGAACCAGAAAAAAAAAAAAGGCCAAATTCCCTCAGAAGTAGGCAAACATTACTTTCTGTGGACAAGTTTCCATGTCCTTCCCCTCCCTCTGGCCCCGATGGAGGGGGAACGGCTGTGGAATACTGTGCAGGGGAAAACGTTAACTTATCCTGTGTGGGGTTTGGGGACGGAATACAGACCGGGTTATAGGGACTAGATCAGGCTCATCATTGCCCTCCTGAATGCTCTGGGGGGTTCCCTGAGAATCATTCAGGTGACTTTGGAGAAAGTGGTGCCCGACATCTCCTGCCCCGTAAGGGGGAATGTGGGATCACCACTTCAGCAGCAGTCTGGGAAGGCACCTGGAGAAGGAGGAAGCGTTGCCTGTTCCCATAGAAGAGAAATGACCACAGCAGCAGGCAGACCCTGAAAGTGTTGTACCATGAATTGGACATGGGATTGCATGAGTGCACGATACTGTTCTCTCTGTGCACGCTTTCATTGCTTGTGCTGTCTCTCCATTTCCAGGAATTCCTTATCCTGCCTAAGAGACTGCTCCTCCTTTGCTGTAAGTCCTTCTGCTGCTGACCTCTTCTGTCTATGCCACCAAACAGGTCCTCCAGGGTCTTCCTTTGCTATCTCTTTGGTGCCACTCTTGCTCTCCCAGTGGAAAAGGTTCCCTCTTGGCATCAGAATGTTCTGGCAAGTCAAATACAAGGGTAGCATTATATTTCATTTTCCCTTGGAAAGTACCTAAATCCCCTCATATAATGCAATTGTGCTGCCAAAGGCCACAATACTGGCACTTTTTCAAATCCTAGGAATGTAACTGTTACAGTTTCCGTCCATCAAACTATTTTTGCAGCCCATGAGCAAGGAGCTGAGGCTCAAAATGGTAAGATACCTGCATTACTTATATTATAATATTGCAATGTTTATAGTGCACAGATGGTCCACGGGGGTGGGGTTCAGTTCCTTCAGGGTAACATTCCCTTGGTGAACATAGCAGTTTTGAAGGTACCAGAATGGAAAAAAGAAGTTACTTTCTAGTACTCTGCAGGACACCCGGCCACCTATGCCACAGAGATGTTTCTGATAATGGTGACCTTCTACATATTGCTGAGTGGAGGGATTTGGTGAGCTATGAAGGTGGACCAAGCACATTTGTCCTGCCATTAAATCTGAAGAACCAACTTGAATTTCTGTAAAAGCAGCAAAGAGTCCTGTGGCACCTTATAGACTAACAGACGTCTTGGAGCATGAGCTTTCATGGGTGAATACCCACTTTGTCGGATGCATGCCACAGGACTCTTTGCTGCTTTTACAGATCCAGACTAACATGGCTACCCCTCTGATACTTGAATTTCTGCTACACCAAAAAGGTACTGAATTATACTTATAGGGCTAGCTGGCAATTTGAGAGGAAATTTACAGTATTCTACACTAGCAGATGGAATTCCCAAGGAAGAGGAACAAAGAACCACAGAAAACATCCACTAACCTCCTAACACCCCTCTCTGCATTGCCAGAAAGTCCAGCCCCCTTGTCCAGCAAACAGCATTGAAAGGGTGAGGGAAACAGAGTAGCATTGCAAGTGTATTTTCTTCCCTGAATTTCTGGATTAACACTGCAACCCAGTCACCTCTACACTGCCAAGGGACACAGCACTGTGTTTCTTGAGCCACCAAAGTGGATCGTTGACCGTCCTAGCTGCCACGGGTGGTGAGGGACCCCCACACCTCTGAGCACTGCCAGCAGACCCCAGAGCTCCCAGCCATGGGCCCCGCAGCTCCGAACCACTGCAGGCATCGGGGGTGGGGTGGACTCCAGTTCTCTCAGCCACTGTGGGCAGCTGGGCGGGGGACCAGCCCCAGCAGCAGGGGGTGCTCGACCCTCCTCCCTCCCTATTTTGTCACAGTTATTTTTAGTAAAAGTCTGGGACAGGTCATGGGCTTCCATGAATTTTTATTTATTGTCCGTGACCTGCCCGTGACTTATACTAAAAATAACCATGACAAAGTCTTAGCCTTAATACCATCACACTGTCTTTGAGGCTCAGTATGTATCAGGTTGTTAAGTGTCTAAAAACTACAGGTTTTCTCATTACCTGACCCAAACGCATAACAACTTGATCATCTGGCCATCCATTAGTTGCAACAACCAGCTGTGGTCAGTTTGGAATCCTTGAGTCGTTATCTTCTGATTCTGCATCTGCCATGAACAGAGTTTGTTCTGTTGATTGTTCTTTCTGAGGAACAAACTGTAGACGTCAACAGTTTCAGGTGAACTCTCCCCTGTTGGTCTCAGTTACATATGATTGGGGCACTGCATTCTTTTTCTTTATGATAGCTGGAGTTGTCCATCCTTTTTCTCCATCCAGTTTGACACAAATACAGTCACCAGGTTTTAGACCCGGCAGTTCTCTGAATAACATCTGTTGCAAAAGTATTTATAGGCTTTTTTTGCCTGATGATCTGATTTGGCCACTCTCTTCATGTCTGGCCACTTTAGAGAAAGATTCTTTTCCAAAGTGAGAACAGTAGTTCTGAGTTGTCTTTCCATCAGGAGTTGTGCTAGCCAGGGGTCGGCAACCTTTCAGAAGTGGTGTGCTGAGTCTTCATTTATTCACTCTAATTTAAGGTTTCGCGTGCCAGTCATACATTTGAACGTTTTTAGAAGGTCTCTTTCTATAAGTCTATAATATATAACTAAACTATTGTTAAGTATCAGACGGGTAGCCGTGTTAGTCTGGATCTGTAAAAAGCGACAAAGAGTCCTGTGGCTGTATTGTTGTATGTAAAGTAAATAAGGTTTTTAAAATGTTTAAGAAGCTTCATTTAAAATTAAATTAAAATGCAGAGCCCCTAGGACTGGTGGCCAGGACCTGGGCAGTGAAAATCAGCTCGTGTGCTGCCTTTGGCACGTGTGCCATAGGTTGCCTGCCCTTGTGCTAGACTATATCCAGTAACTGCTATTGGTGTTAGTCTGTAACTCAGAAGAGCAAGGAATGGATCTTCTTGCTGTGGGATCTTCTTGGCTGTGTATACAGCTCTCTCAGCCTTTCCATTCACTTGTGGGTAATGTGGACTGTTAGTAATATGATCAAAATCATATTTCACTGCAGCAGAATTTAAGACATTCCAAACAAATTTTGGTCCATTATCTGTCACTAGTTGTTCTGGAATGCCAAAGTGAACAAAAATGCACTTCAGTTTCTTCAGTGCTGATCAATACTGTTCATGGGAGAATGGAAAGTGCTCAGCTCAGGTCTCAGCAACATGTTATGTCTTTCAAGTACATTATTTCTATATACCTGGAAAAATAGTCCCTAATGACTAGGTAATGATGTCCTTTGAATTCACTTAAATTGCAGCTAGCCCGTTCCAAGGTCTCTCTGGTAGGGATGTTTGCACACTGAATGATCTAGCATTCTCTTAAGTTGATTTGTACTGGATCTCCTTTCAAAAGTCCAGTATCATCAAATCTTCAATCCAGTTCTTCCTCCTTTTTCACTAGGCCCATCATGGCTGCCATGCTGTAACTGAGAAGATTATTGGTCTTTGATCACATGCACGCTGAATGCATAGCTTTAGTTCTGGTAAATTGTTTCTGTGATGAACTGGCCCTTGCAATTCAGAATACCTTCAGGGTTAGTCAAAACTGTGTAAAGTGACTCAGCACTGGGACGGGTCGAAGGGGATTGTAAATCCATTCTGAGATGACTGTGATGTCAGCTCTTGAGTCAATTTTAAAATCAATAGTCTTGCCATGAATATTCCAGGCAAGCTCTATACATCACAAGTGATAGATCCCAGAAACAATGGTTCTTGATTGTTTGTAATAAGTCAATTCTCTGACTCATTTGGTGCAGCAAACAGCTGCAAAATATCTATTTCATGCATGTTTTACACCCTGGACATGCATCATCTCTTGGGATACGATTCTTTCCACATCCTGTACATGTAGGCTGGAATTTGTCCCTCTTAGCCTGGGAGTTGTCTCTCCTTGCCTCAAGGGTTTTATGATAGGAAACTATCTTATAAAAGTATCAGAGGGGTAGTCGTGTTAGTCTGGATCTGTAAAAGCAGCAAAGAGTCTTGTGGCACCTTATAGACTAACAGACGTTTGGGAGCATGAGCTTTCGTGGGTGAATACCCACTTCGTCGGATGCACCCACGAAAGCTCATGCTCCCAAACGTCTGTTAGTCTATAAGGTGCCACAAGACTCTTTGCTGCTATCTTATAAAAGTCATTAAGATAGTTTCAGGTTTTTCAAGTTGCTTTTGCCTCTTGTTCTGTTGTTTGACTAATGTTGACTGTTTTGCTGTCTATATAGCTGTGGCTAGGATTAAATTTCTCCTCAGTTGTAGCTGCTGTGAAATGTTTTTATCTGTTAACACAATAATCAGCTTGTCTGATATTTTCATGTTTTGCATTCTCAAATCACAGTTTTCAGCCAACATATGCAGAGCTCTTATAAAACATTCAACATTTCCCCCTGGTTTTTGAACTGTCTGGTGGAAACATGTTCTTTCATAAATGACATTTCCCTGAGATATAAAGTATTCATCAAACATAGCCAGACCACTTTCATACTCATCTTTGTCTTCAGTAAAGTCAAGGGATTTAAAGATATGCTCTGCTTGCTTCCCCATAGCATAAATTAAAAATGACACCTGTATATCTCCAGTTTCTTTGTGTAGCTTGGTAGCAATGCAAAATGTTGTTTTCAGCCTGTCTATTCTGCAGGCTTGGAAAAGCTGAAGTTCTCTGGAGCACTGAAGAGTGGCATGTTGAAAAGATTCTGCAACCTTGTGTTGCTGTGTTCCTTCTGTCATCAATCTTTGTTGCTGTTCCCTCTCCTTCTGTTCTTAGTTTACTCCTGACGCTATTTCATGATCCTGTACCAGACATGGACTGGTCACAGAGTTTGCTTATATACACCAGATGTGTTCATCATAATTAGGGCCCTACCAAATTCACAACCATGAAAAACATTTTCACGGACCATGAAATAAGCCCTCCCCCATGAAATCTAGCTATTGGAGAGGTGGGAAGAGGGCTGGGGGTGCCCCAGTCGGGAACTCCTAACGTTCCCTGGGCTCCAGCTGCTAGTACCTGAGCTGGGGAGGGACAGGACTTGCTCTTGCCCTGCACTATATGGCTGGTCTTGAGGGAAGATCAGATCCATCTCCAGGTACCTCCTGCTACTGCAGGAAGCTCCAAGGCTGCTGCCCACCTGCAGAGCTTTCTGCAGCGGGGCGGGCGGGGGGTATTCGGAGGTGGGTCTGATCTCCCACCTGAGAGTGGATGCATATGGGAAGAGCAAGTCCTGTCCCTCCCCAGCCCAGCTGGGACTAGCAGCTGGAGCCCCCAGATGTGGTGCTCATAGCAGCACAGGAGGGGACCAGAGGCACCTCCAGGAACCTCCTGCAGCTGCAGGAAGCTCCGTGGCTGCTGCCTTTAAAGCCCAGCTATGAAAGCAGCACAGAAGGTAGGGTGGCAATCCCATGACCCCCCTACAACAGCTTTGTGACACCCCCCCCCCCCCACACACACACACACACAACCTCTTTTTGGGTCGGGACCCCCACAGTTACAGCACCCTGCGATTTCAGATGTAAACATCTGAAAATGTGAAATTGACTAATTTTCAAATCCTATGGCTGTAACTTTGAACAGACTGAACCCTGAATTTGGTAGGGCCCTAATCATAAGTTCCTTTAATGCTCTGCCAGATATGGCTGAGGTTTGTTTAAATAAGGTATTTTACACACAGTACCACCTAGTGGTTGGACAGTACAATGCAGTTTAGCATTCCATTGCAAGAGGAGAAGCCGCACACCAGGGACTGAGAATGGTAATAAATATTTCCAATGGTCACAGGGAGAACAGACAGCCCTGACTTTCCTCAGACAAACAAACCAGACCCACATCCAAGCCCCCAACCATCTCTGCCCTCTTCCCACTCAGCTCCCATTTGCAAAGGGAAGAAAAGTGGGGGAAGAGAGTGGTTTGGGGTCTTTGTACAACCATACATCATAAAACTGTTCTTTCCCCACCTAGGCCCTTTCACAACCTACCTTTCCCTTTCTTCCTTTCCACCTGGTTGGCCTGGCCCAGGGACTATCGCTGTTCAGAGTGCTGACCAACAAATGAACAGACCCAGGGGCACATGGACTGCTTGTTAATACTGGCTGGCTTCAGGCATATAATTCCAGAGTCAGAGGGGATATTTCTGGGGAGTATGGGGATACATTGTAACTTACCAGCCTCAGATTCTGGTTCCCACTATAGCTCAGGCTCCTCCTCAGACTCCTCAGAGAGGGCAACCTCAGTTTGGTTCTTCCAGGTCTCCAGGTGCTTCCTCCAGGACTTCCTCCCAGGATCCTCCTGCTTCCTTGCCCTGCCCCTCATCAGGATCCCACTGTGCAATGAGGCCAGCAGGGTCAAGGAGGGGGTTATGAACTCAGGTTCAGTAGTCACAGCCTGGAGTGCACCCAATCCAGCTCATCGTAGCAGGGGCAATTGCTAGGTCTCCTCCCAGATAAACTGTTAAGAGTCCTTCACACTCCAGTACAGATGCCTGCTTCATGACCTCTCAGCTCTGGGACGGAGTCCAGTGAATTCGCACCTCCTCCAGTCTCTGTTAAATCTCCTGGTACAGGTGTATGTTCCTGCCAGTACAGGCGAAGTCAGGGAGGATGGTGTACTCTGACCATACATTGGAGTGCTCCAGAGATTAGATGCACCTTTAGATGCTAGAGTTAATTTTATTGATTCATGGAGATGGAACACCCAAGTTGTTTCCCTACTTTATTCAGAAAGAGATGTAGTCTTTAACTTCCATGTAGATAACCTGGACAGTGCTATTCTTGCTTTTTTCTTAGAGATGTTTTCCTAAAAGGAAATGGCATTGAATTATTAGCAACAACATTTGTTAGAAGCAGCAAAGAATCCTGTGGCACCTTATAGACTAACAGAAGTTTTGCAGCATGAGCTTTCGTGGGTGAATACCCACTTCTTCGGATGCAAGCATCCGAAGAAGTGGGTATTCACCCACAACTCATGCTGCAAAACTTCTGTTAGTCTATAAGGTGCCACAGGATTCTTTGCTGCTTCTACAGAACCAGACTAACACGGCTACCCCTCTGATACTTAACATTTGTTAGCAATTCTTCATGAACTCTGCTCAACAAGATGTTAGTTATGTCACATAAAGGACTACTAGAAGGTACTCAGATTCTACAGTGATAAAGGCAGCACAAGAACCTGTATAAAACTATAACAAAACAAGAAGATGGATATGTTGGAGAAGCTCAGAGTACCCCAAGTCCAGAGTTTGAACATAGGGACACAGAACATCACCATATGGCTGCATATCCTCCTGTCACTGAAACATTTGTGTATGTGAAAAACTTTTGAGATAATTCATCTCCATTTACATTCACTGATGACAACTATGTTACATCAAGGGATAAAAATGGCCTATTATCTTTTTGGAAATCTTTTGACCTTAATTATCTGATTATCATAGACAATAAATATGTTTTGAAACCCAAGATTTCTGATAATGATTTTCCATGTAATTTATAGCTGCCAGATAAGATGACCCTGATTTGGCTAATCAGAAATTTTAGGCAATTGAAGTTTGGATATTTAAGGTTCCACTAAAATGCAAAATTGGTAGTTTTCATGTGTTGTTCTCTCCTTTTTGAAATGTTATGTTTCTAGAAGTTTGATGTAAGACTGGAAAGGTTTCGTACAATACCAGGTTGCATATGATTTATTCTCATATGACTCAATTAAGCAGTATACCTAACTGAAAATATTCCTTTCCAATTTTTTTATTTCCATTTGATATTTTCAGTATTTCTATAAGTTCCTGTTGCTGGCTTCTCCTCTTTCTTCAGCATTATTAAACAAATATGTCTGCTAGGAGTAATTAGCTATAGTTTATCACAGCACTGGTGTAATAATGTGCCTATGAAAGAAATCATTACTATAACCTGTTTTAAATAAGTCTCAGCTTCATTCTGCACCAGTATTCTTGGCATCTCTAGCCAATCAGAATGAAGAACTGAGATCTATACATTTTATAGGAGCTAATTCAATCTGGAGCTAAAACCTTGACAAGCCATAGCGTGAGTAATAAGAGGTTATGCAAGTAAATTATGTAAGTCCTTTTACATAATTAAAAAAGCCCTAACACACACTCTGGATATGGGATATGGTATTTATTAGCCTTCTGGAGTAGGTAGTGTTTTGTGGTGAAAAATGATGATTCTTTTTTCCAAATAATACAAGGCATATGCCAATGGGCTACAGTGATTTACAAGTTTACCACATAATCATAAAAGACATATCAAATTCCAAGAAATAAGCCAAGTACAGGTAATAAGAGAACTTTCCAGAACCTACGCAAAGAGAAGAACTTTTAGATCCAAAGACTTTTACTCAAATATACCCAATAAATAGAGAATATGTCTCTCATAAAAAAGCGTATTGTATGCCAATACCACACCCAAACCCCAGTCATAGATCAGGGCCCCATTATAAGTCACTATACAAACATAAGAGGACGACATCCCTGCCCCAAAGCTCTTACAATCTGAAGCCATAATTTTCTGCTGCTGTGTATGATCAGCAGCCCAATTTGACACTTCTGCATTCATTTGCCAATTTCCCCCCCACAATTTCTCACATAAGCATGCCTCCAAATGCAGCATATTTTGCTTTCAATTATTTATCAAATGAACTGCTACTCTGTTCTGCTGGAAAATCATTACCCAGAGCCCAGGGTGAATGAAACATGAACAATATTAGCCTATATCAGTGTTTTAGTCTATCTATGCAAAACATCAGGCTTAGTTTAATAAAATATAACCAAAGAAATAAAGGGATGTGAACAATATTGATTAATTGTGATTTGAGGTGGAAAATTAAAGTAAGATGGAATTCATTCAACTAGGATGATTTCTTTGGTTTCATGTGAAGACTGAGCCATAGAAAAATGCAAATTTGTTTAGGTCAGCAAAATAATTTTTGTGATAAAATTACAAAAACGCAAAACACTATTGTGTCAGTGGGATATTTGGATGCCTGGGGAATGTAGGGCCAAGCCTTTGGTTTGCTTCAATATAATCTTCATTGCTATGATTGCCAGTCACATACTAATGTTTCAGCATTTTGTTTCCTCACAACACGAAGAGACTTTCTCTGGTGTTCTTTGTCATGAGATTCAAGCATAAGAACCATAATGGCCACCATTAGTTAAAAACTACTTCAATAGCTATCCACATAGGCTGCAGGTGGCATGGGTTAGAAGGGTCTCAGCCTCCTCAAATCTATCTTTGCCAGGCAGAGCCCCTTTCCTGCTGGCATGACAGTGGGGTGGCCAGGTCAAACAGAGTGTGTTGTGACCCAGTGCCTAGGTTCCTACTACCATTCCTTGGGTTCCTGCACGTGGGCTCTACTCCGTTCCCCAGCTCCGTCTCACACCACCCAGCTCTGGTTATTTCCTGCCCACACCCATTGCAGAGGTGGTGCACTCTGCACCAGCCCACCGCTGGCGGGTGCCTAGCCAGAACCCGATTGGCGCTCAGCTCCCAAACAATCAGCCAATGGGGAGGCAGTAACTGGAGCAGTGTGGTGCTGTGTAGAGTCAAAGCCTGTGTTAATGTGAAGCACAGGGGCATTAGCAGGAACAGCTTTACTAACACTGCCCTCTTCAAAGGCTCAGCTCAATCTTTAAATATTTTTTCTGGGACTGCAACTCCTCACCACCTGCCTCACTTAAGGCAGAGTTTATAGCAGGGGTCGACAACCTCTGGCACGTGGCTCACCAGGGTAAGCACCCTGGCGGGCCGGGCCAGTTTGTTTACCTGCCACGTCTGCAGGTTCAGCTGATCATGGTTCCCACTGGCCACAATTCGCCGCTCGAGGCCAATGGGGGCTGCGGGAAGTGGCGCGGGCCGAGGGATGTGCTGGCCACAGCTTCCCGCAGCCCCCATTAGCCTGGAGCAACAAACCACAGCCAGTGGGAGCCACAGTCCACCGAACCTGCGGACATGGCAGGTAAACAAACTGGCTCGACCTGCCTGGGTGTTTACCCTGGTGAGCCGCATGCCAGAGGTTGCCGACCCCTGGTTTATAGTAATAAGGTCTTGATTTAGCAAAACAGTTAAGCACGTTCTTAAGCCCATACCTATACACTTTAGTTAAGTACTTCAGTACATGCTTAACTTCCTGGTAGAGTGGTCTTCATGTGAGCCCCTCAGATCAGGATTTCACTCCCCTCCATGATACAAGAAAGCTGGAATTTCTTGACTTTGAGGGCAACCTATAAGGTTTGTATATTTTTTTAGGCATCAGGGAAGTGGGAAATGACAGAGGATTGGGGAGACCAAGGTATTCATAGATTATTTTTTGTTATTGTTGGATATGTCATGATATGGTGAGGGAATATGCTGATAAATTTCTGTATATGGTATTTTGTGTACAGTTTCCTAAAAGACACCTGGAATGTGGGATAGGCACTTATTCATTATAGTTATTTATAAACTGAACTAAATAATAAATAGACAAAATGATTTCTGGAGAACCTGCAGTGCATGTTTGTACAAAGGGAAGGAGTAGGTGTTGGCTGGGGACAAATTCTCAAATAGCATTTCAAAAGCATATTGTGTTCAGCACCAAGCATTTGGCTGCTGCTCTTTCCTCCTTTTCTGAGATATTGTCTGATAGCCATCAAGTTAACATCCTGTGAAGTACCCTCATGTCACCAAGAATGGCCTGGGGCCATCAAAGAGAAACCAGCAGCACAGCCAGGAACAAATCATGTGAAATAGTGCCAAATAGATGTTGGTTTTTAAATAATGCAATACAATTTAGGTTTTATTCTTCATAAATGAGCTTCTGGAAACAGAGGTAGGCCCTAACCCTACAAACTGCACTGAGCACCCTTGATTATCATTAAAGCAGGGCTTGGGATGCTCAGCACTCTTGAAAATCAGGACACTTAACCAAGTAACTAATTTTAAGCTCCCACATTCAAACATTTTAGGTATGGCTTTTAACAGTGTAAACCAGTGGTTTTCAAAGCCGGTCTGCCGCTTGTTCAGGGAAAGCCCCTGGTGGGCCGGGCCAGTTTGTTTACCCGCCGTATCCGCAAGTTCGGCCAACTGCGGCTCCCACTGGCTGCGGTCCGCCACTCCAGGCCAATGGGGGCTGCGGGAAGCAGCACAGGCTGAGGGATGTGCTGGCCGCCACTTCCCATAGCCCCCATTGGCCTGAAGCGGCAAACAGCGGCCAGTGGGAGCCATGATCGGCTGAACCTGCTGTTGCGGCAGGTAAACAAACCAGCCCTTTCCCTGAACAAGCGGCAGACCGGCTTTGAGAACCACTGGTGTAAACCATCAGAGACAGCCAAGTTATTAGGCTGTACTTCCACATACCGCTTGAAGGCGCACAGGTCCTCCACTTTCTCATCACTCCTCCTGGATTACTTAAACTTAACTGTGTGATGAGAAACTCAAAGATGAGTTTTCCTGGAAGGAGGATGGTCACTAACTGTACTCCCTGAATCTTCTACAAATTCACAGTAATCACTGGCCACTTCACTCCAAATAGCTGCCAGTGCCACCAAACTGGCTGTCGCCTCCTTGATTCATGATATCAAAGAAGTAAAAATAAATTCTTCCCACTAAAATAAAAAACTGTTCTTCCACAAATAAGGACTTTTAATAAGGAAGTGTGTGAGCCATTGCATAAATAGAATTGCATCAAAATCCAACCCTTTCCTTTATGTAATTTAACATTTTAAAGCTCATCTTCATGTTTCTTTTCTGCAGGCAGGTCATACAAGGCATTCATGTTGTCAAAGCCATCTCCTAAGATTTCTTGTGACGTGAACTGGACATCCAAAAGGTCTTGTCATAGAAATAGGATAGCGTATATATTTCTTTTGTGGTGCTGGGAAAATGATCAGATTAAAATATTATCAGGTAATGCCATATCCAGTACAAATTCAAAACCATTTCTGCCTTCCAGCATCTTGGTTTGTAAATGCAGGATAGAGAGATTACTGCAGCATACCTGCACTTAGCAAATGAGAAATGTCAAAACAAATAAGCCATTAAATCCATATTGGAGCATGACAAATTGATTTTGAAATCATGTTTTCTGCAATCAGTTGCTTCTACAGTGACTGATTGTTTCAAAATTTCATATGGAGTTGAGGTCTTGGACTCACATTATTGAGACTGGAAAGGTGATTTAGCAATTCCAGGGAGCATTTGCCATAAACTGAGCATTTGTTTTTATTTTTGTCATCTTTTGGTATTTTAGGAAACCCCTATAGAATTGCTTATGTGCCAAAAACTTTGAATACCAGATAAGCTTATTTTACATCTTAAGATCTGATCCTACAAACCTGTCAATGGGTCTCTTGTAAAAGCCAGATATCCAGTTTCATCCATATAGAAAACTAAATAACTGCTAAGAATCCTATAGTGCAATTTACAGTGTAACTAAAATTAAGATAGCAGTGTCTAATTACTTTACAGATCTTGCTACAATTATAAAACAATTAGCATATTCAAAATTCAAGATTAATAAAATCCATCAGTTAGTTAGCAAACCCAGACATGTTTTACTAATACATTTCCAGTAATATATTTAATACAGGAGCTATGAGAAATAAAAAAGTGTCAGGAATCATTAAAACTGAAAAAGCTTAATTTTTGTCTGCTTTAAAATGTGTGTGCATGTTTGCTGGAAATTAAACCTTGACATTTATTCCTTAAGGGTCAAAATTTTGTCTTGATACCCAATGCTCTAAAGCTGTCACAGGAAGCTAGGAAGAAAGATGAGGTAATAGGTAGATGCAATACAAAGAAGCAGAGAGTGTGGTAGAGTAGCTTTAGGGGTAATATTTTTATTGCTTAGATTACAGTAGTGTTGTTTTTCTTTGTCTAACAAAGTTCTTTGTTCAGTATTAGAGGAAAGTAACTTTCTGTAATTCCTCACTATTTTAAATGACATTACATGAACTACGACCACAGGCCATAAACATGTTGAGAAAATCTGTTTACTCCTCCAGGGGGTGGAAGGACCAGGGCGGTTTGGATGCTCCCCAGAAGGTGAGGGGAATAGAAAGATTGGAGTGGCGGGGGAATTGTAGAGCAAGCTTGCCCCACATTAACTCGGGCGGGGGGGTGAGGGGGATGACCCACACCTGAAAGGCGCTGCAACTCCATGTGCCAAGTTGCAATGCCCCAAGTGGGAAGCCATGCCCAGCCAGCCCCACAGGACAGGAGCCACTTCCACCAGAACAGGGGGGGTTGTAGGTTGAAGCAGGGTAGTCACATGAAACCCAGGACTGTTGAGAGGTTTGCAATATGCTGGAAGTGTTGAGGGGGGTGGGGCAAGAAATTCCAAAAGATTGATCTCACTGACTTTCCAGGAAATTGTCCTCTCTGGTAAGAGAGATTCTCCTGGTTCAGAGTGGGCAAGGGCTGCAGCCTCCAAGTCCCAGAAATCCTAGGGTTCTGCAAGCAAGGCCTTGGCAGGAGGCGGTCACATGGATGGCTGTTCTGCAGGCCCACAAGTCTGATAGCACAGCTCCACTACAAATCCTACTGCTATTGGCAAAGAATTCACAGCCTCCAGCCCCGCTCTCATGGGCTGTGAAAAGCAGCCACAGAGGAGACTGCAGGAGTTAATTTATTCAGCACCATGTCCCCCAAAAGAAACTGCAATGACAGTTTAACACACTGTACAGACAGGGGATATTTGCAGTGTGCAATTGACCAGGTGCTTTTGTTTCATTATAGGAAAGTCATTTATGTTTGCCAAAGGTCCCTGCTGACCCTGGAAAGCACCACTTTACTGCTGCTACAGTGCAGCCCTGTAAAGACTCTTTAAAATTGTCTTATTGTTGCAGTTATCGTCAACATTCACTTTCCTATTCCACTTCCTGTGGAAAGATTTAGGTACGATAGACCTGAACATCCTCAGAGTCTAGGCTGCTGACACGCCCTGAACCTCCCAGGATGGGAAAGTACCTAAACCTGATGTGTGATTAATTTCCCCATCTAGTAGGGCTCCACGTGGGTTCAACAGTTTGCCCATGTGGATCATCGTATTATTATTATATAATTATTCTAACAGAAAAGCAAAAAAATCTAAATTCCTCATGATCACAGAACACGCCTGTATAGATCTCAGCAAGCCAATGCTACCGACTCAGTTCTGTCAACAGGCAACGTGAGATGTAGCAGCATGCCTGAGATACAGGGCCCTTAATCCTTTCCTCCCCTATCTGTATAACTCACCGAAGCCTGTAACATAATCTCTGAATTCTACCTGGCATGTACAAAGCCATTTAAAAAGTCCACCCAATTTTTAATTTCATTTACCCTACAAACTTAGTCTCTGCAACAAATAATTATCTTGAAGTACTGGAGTCATTTTTCCCCAAGCATTTCTCATTGCTGTTTCTTAGTAGTTTTGTCATGTAATGGGTTCTTAGATTAAATCCAAATTAGTGATGGCAGGCAGCCTCTCATCCACAGGTGAAGGAAACTGTTGGCTCAGTGGGGATAAAAGCCCTACTAGTATCTGGGCTTATTTCTCAAACAAGCTAATAGAAGTTATATAATCAATAACTCCTACGCACGCTCACTCCACCGCACTTTCATTATTTCTTGAGTTCATCCTTCCAATCAGTCTGCAATAAGAGCCTCAGAAAGGCCAGAGTTGTTTTTTTGTTTAGGAGTTTGTGGGGGGGAGGGCGGTGTTGGCATCTACCAAGCTTACATGATACTGCCTGAATCAAAAGGCCCATCAGAGAAGACCTCTCTGCTCCTCACCAGCAGATGAGCCTTCTGCACAGGCCAACTGCATTTTAAGGACCTCGGACCATTGCAGAGGGGAATCAGACCAGAACTGACCTCAGGGTCAAATTACACCACTTGCACAAGTGGGAGATGAATCAAGTCTCAATATACATGAAGCAGTTTGAGGTCCTTGAATGAAATTACTAAGGCCTGGTCTACACTAGGGTGGGGGGTCGAACTAAGGTACGCGACTTCAGCTACACGAATAGCGTAGCTGAAGTCGAACTACCTTAGTTTGAAGTACTCACCCGTCCAGACGCCGCGGGATCGAAGTCCGCGGCTCCCCCGTCGACTCCGCCACCGCCGTTCGCGGTGTGGAGTTCCGGAGTCGACGGGAGCGCGTTCCGAGTTCGAACTATCGCGTCTAGATTAGACGCGATAGTTCGAACTCTGAGAAGTCGAACGCTACGCATCGACCCGGCAGGTAAGTATAGACCTGCCCTAAGTAGCAATATTACTTTACTACAAGTATGTTAGGATTTTGTCAATCATAACGGGTCCCCTTTCAAAGAGTGAAGTAAATTATGTCTATGGATTTACCCTCCCACTCTTTTACTGAAGCTACCCTGACTAGCTTCTGGAAGTAGAAAAACTTACTATATGCACTTTCAGAGAGATAACTATCTAGAGATTCAGGGTATGATCCAATGCCCACTGATGTCAAAGAATCTTTACATTGACTTCAATGGGCATTGGATTGGGCCCTTATAGGGCTCTCATCATTATAATAACTGAGCACCAGCAGCTCATCACAATTTGCTTTCCATCCACCCTTTTCTTCTCAGTCTAGCCCAACTTGAAAACCAAAAGCTAAACAGTGGTAGGAACCAACTACCCTTTTAGTTTTAACAGTACGGCACGCTGTCACTACAGTTTATATCAAATCATGGAATCACAGAAGTGTAGGGCTGGAAGGGACTTCAATAGATTATCTAGTCCAGTCCTGCACTCCCATGCATGTGAAAGTCAACACTAGAGACAGAAACTGCATTTTCTATCTTTGCTGGTGTTTTTCTCTTCCCTTTTGTGTGTGTTTGGCTGGGTGTGTGTTAAATATTGCTTAGTGAACTGTATGTAGTTGAAGGACTACACTTGATGCCTGACTGTGTCCTCCACTCATGTCCTGGCATTGAGACTGTCTTACTGATATTATATTTTTAGGCATACAATATGGTAAAAACAACAGGTTAGAACTTCTTTTAAAAAACTGAGATTACACCAGAAATGAACACCTGTAATTCACGGATCTGAGCAAAGAATACAATTGAATTACAGAAGAATTACAAAAGAATGTCAAAAAGATACAGATGATGTGAGTTTAATGGGCAGATTTGCAGTCTATCAAATTCCTTTAATAGACGTATAAATGACTCCCAGTGGTGACCTATTACTGAATAATGACATAATGAAGAGAGAGGCCTATTGCAATAATTGTGCCTACAAATTTACCCTAATTGTAAACTCAACTTGGGGAAAGTTGATAAAAGTGCATAAAGTGTCACAATAGCCTATAACAACAACTGTTGATGAGAAAAGGTTCAAAAGGGAGACAGAATGGCTGAAATAGTACAAACAAGAAGGCCTACTGCTTGAATTCCAGGACTTTATTAAGATCATGCCATATAAACAAGAGAAGTGGGCTGGAAATTAATGGATCCAAATTGATGTGTCAGAAATTAGGCCTAATTGTTAGACAAAATAATGAGGGGATTGGCTATTCCACCCATCACTTCTCTTTTTGGGGTCCTTCAAAGAGAAGGCTTTGAAGATAAAAATTAGAGGACAGATGCAGATGCTAGCTAGCTGAAAGATGGGAAAACAGGAAGGAATTAGCTTCACCAATATGGCAACCACCTGCACTGTCTCCTGGTACCCCAGTATCCACTCTGACATTGCTGGCCTTGAGAGATGTCGTGACCAGTCTGGAGAGAGGAATCTTAAATGGCATTGCCACCTCCACTGACTCCGGCTAAATCCTGACCACCACCTGGAATGTGAGACTTTGTCACTTCCTTCCCCACTCCCCTCCCCCACGTGTGTCTTCTCTCTTCCCCACCTTATTTTCTCTTTTTCCTATCCTTCTCCTTTTGCCTTTTGTCTAATAAGAGTCTGACTTAGCTGGCCAGGATTACATTTTGCAACACTGCTTTGAGCCTGTGAGCAAAGTGGAAAATAAAAGCAATGCCTTAGATAGATAGATAGATAGATAGATAGATAGATAGATAGATGCTGGTACTAGTTTGCCAAGTCTCAAGATGGCTGATTAGACCGCGGGCTGTGTCTGTGTTTTTCCAGCAGTGAGACTGCACAATACTAAAGTCAATACTAAAGACAGAAGTTGCATTTTCTATCTTTGATCTTTTGTGTATTTGTCTTGTTTTGTGTTCTAGGACGGGGTTGGCAACCTTTGGCATACGGCCCATCAGGGTAATCCACTGGCAGGCCATGAGACATTTTGTTTACGTTGACCATCCACAGGCATGACTCCCTCAGCTCCCGGTGGCCGCAGTTCGCCATTCCCAGCTGTGGGAAGTGGCGGCCAGCACGTCAGACTTTAACAACAGCAACAGCTCCAAACTATCTCAGCTAGCTTTCTTCTCTTTTTGCCCCCCCAAAACAGTTATTACCATCTATGAGACTGTCAAATAGAGGCATTTTCCTTTTAAAACCTCTCTCCAGCAAGAGGGAAAGAGAATCGAGAATGTTGCTAAAATGAAAACCTTACTAAATACTTTATATTTCAAATGCTTTAACCTTTCTCCTTTCTTTTCTGTATCTTTAATAAAAAATTAAAAGGATTTTTATGGTGTGTTTACCAGGGTACCAAGCAGGCTGAAGTCTCCCAACTTTTTTTAATACTGTTTAATGTTGGTCATGTTAACATCTTTGACTTTCTGGACCCCCGTATTCCATCTAATTTAATACAACATGCCCAATTCAACTCAATTCTAAAGCAGCAGCACACACTGTACAAACTAGCTCTTCAGACTGACAAGACTCTTGATCTTTTTCTTTTCTTTTTTAAAACCACCAAAAGCATGATCTTGTAAATGCAGGCACCAAAAAAGTTGGGAAAACTGAGGCAACTTCTGTTTGTCAGGAAAAACATCTGAGTCACCGTGCTTGTATCTATATTTACATCAACAGTAATGACAAAAGATGATCCAGGTCATTGTGACTTATGTTAGCTTCAGAATGTATTTTGCAAGAAGAGTTCTATGGATTATTCCTTTCACCTCAGCGGGGAGGTTTCCTAGTCTTTCAAAACTCCCCTCTCCTGGATATTCTTACCTGAAACATTTTTCCAGTATTTTTTGAATCACAGCTCTCAGCAATCTGGGATCTGTTGTGGGTAAAGGTCTTCCACTACAAACTGCAACATGTTACTGGTCTGCTGCCACCACCTTCTGCCTTAACCAGTAAGGATAGAATAAAAAAAGCAGAACAGTTTTCTCTTTTCTGTGAGAGAAAGCCAGCAGAAAAGGGAAGGTTTAAATTCCTCCTTTTCATAGTTTTTGATAATAAAGCTGTAAGCTCTATGGCCAGAAGGTCCAGCTCTCTACTCCCTCTATTAGTGCAAAGGAAGAAGTGTTGCCATAGGGTATGGCTACACTTGAGAGTGGACACACCATACTCATACAGTGGGTCCACACTTGCCATTCTGGGCATGGGTACATGCTGTGCACAAGTGTATACCCACATCCACACTGGCCCTTCATGGCACGCAACAGTAGTATTATGAATTCAGGGCCAAAATCCCAGAGTCCTTTGTGTCACAGTAGGTACTCTGGGAACCATCTTGTTGTGTGTTGCTGGTGCTGTGAACCACCTGCACACATGTTGGCAATGACAGCTCCTACTCATCTCACTCGTCTTCCAAACTACTTTGGAGACATGGAGCACCTTCATAAGGATTTGTTTCTGCTTCTGCTCATCGGACAAATGTTCATGAGGTCCAGAACCCGACACTGGAAGCTCCACAGAATTTTCAGATGCTTAAGGCAGTTGACCGGGGGGTAGGGGGAATGAAAGTCCACTGATAACCCACAAAATTGGTGTCAAGTGCCAGGAAACAGTATGCTCATGGTTGGACCACTGCTTCTGGTCCTGGGGAATCAGTGTAGTGTGATGGGACCACGTCACCTTGGAAAAACAGAACGATGACCAGTGGCTGCAGAACTTCAGGATGAAAGAGCAGACCTTCCTCCAGTTGTGCAAGGAGCTTGCACCAACCCTCCAGTGCCAGATCACTCGATTTTGGAAACTCATACCAGTAGAGAACCAAATGTACATTGCTTTGTAAGCTGGCACCACCTGATACTTACCGGTCAGTTGCAAAACAATTTGGGGTTAGGAAGTTAACTCTTGGGGTGAAGGATGTATAGGTGTGCAAGGCTATCACTGCTGTGATTACCAGTGGTTGGTTGCCTTCACCACTGTCTGAGAAATTATAGCAGAATTTCAGAGGGTGGGTTTTCCAAATTGCAAGGACCATCAATGGACCACACATTCCTATCCTTTCCCCACCAAAAGGGGCCAGTGACTATGCGAGCCAAAATGTTACAATTCACTGGTTCTCCAAGGCTTAGTGGACCACAGGGGTCAGTTCAGGAATATCAGTGTTGGACACTGGGAAAGGTTCATGACACCAAGGTGCTTAAAGGTTGAGATTGTACTGCAGATGGCAAGAAGGGATTTTATTCTCCAGGAACATTCTCATTATGTGTGGTATTTCTGTGCTGACATTTATTTTGGGCAGCTCCATACACCAACTCCTACTGTAGCCAATGAAGCCATAGCCCAACATCCCTGACCCAAGGAAAAGGGAATTCAACTACAGACTGAGTAGCTGCAGAATGGTGGTGGCGTGGACTTTGGGCATCTGAAAGCCTGTTGGCGATGCCTTGGCTGAATACTGAACAACAATGTGGCCAACACAGTTTGAATTATAGCAGCATGCTGTACTTTTACTCAATGTCTATGAATGCAAAGAGGAATACTTCCACAGCAAGTGGGCACAGCAGTAAGAACTGCTTTCCAAAGCCTGTACAGGTAGCCTAACTCAACACATGTACACACTGCTCCTGGGTGTACAGCAGGCCAGGGAAATTCAGGATGCAGAGTGCTCCTCCACCATGGACCACCAGGGAGCCAGAAGGTGACTTAGAACTGTGCTGAGGTAGATGTGTGATTTTATTGCTGCACAAGGTCAATAAAGCATCCACATTTGTGTTGCATGACACTAACTACTAACTGAAAGCACACAATTATGGCAAGGACCCGCCAAGTTAACATAACTTTTGGCCTGAGGACACTGTTAATGCACTGCAATGCCACCATTCTTCAATGTTTCTGTTACATGTTAAATGCTTTGATTTGATTTGGTTTATGAGAAGCACTTAAGAACTGTTAAAAAAAATTGGAAAAAAATATGTTTTTGTTTTGAGTGGGACTTCACACATTCCTTCCTCACAATGTTGTAAGATACTGTGCTCATAGTTCTTATTAGGGGCTATACACGATTATTCGGCATGACTATTCCCATAGTTGCTTATTATGACTGCTTGGGCGAAGAGGGGCTGTACAAGCACAGTGTGACCTGTCTTCCATATCACTTTACTTTTGTTTTCTTTGTATTGAGAGTTAATTGAAAAGTCTTTATAAGTTTGTTAGTGATTTAACTTCTCTATTGCTCATGTTGCTGCTTTTACAAGCAGCCGTTGTTTTACAGCTTACTTCATTGCCAATAACCCTTTTTATTTGTTTGCTTTAAACACAAATGAGCCCATGATCAAGGGCTGGAGGGGTGGTAAGGGTTAGTGTGAAGGATATCATTATTTCCATTTCAGTGGCTCCAGGCTTATACAGATAACACAGTTACGTGTTGTGGCTCCTGCTATCCCATCCCAAACCTCTATGTACTACTCACTTTGATCATCTTTGGAAAACAAGGTGAACGCACGTACATGTGAAGTGAACATAAACTTTTCTTTACAAACATACATCTAACTAACTGCAAAAATGCTTTGTAACAGGAACCAATCATACAAAAAAAAAACTCAGGCAAATTCCCTGATGGTACACAAACATTACTGTCTTTAGGCACAACTACAAGCCCTTCCCTTCCCACTGTCCTTGACAAGGAGGGAATGCCTGAGGAACACTGTGCAGGTGAACAATCCAGGAAGTCTCCTGCATAGGGGGAGGGTGCCAGACAGGCTTTGCTACAGGGTCAGGATTGGGTTCATTGTTGTCCCCCTGAATGCACTGCCAAGTTTCCAGCTTGCTCATCCTTGTCAGGCTGGGGGGCAGCCCAGGGGTAGACCAAGGCAGCAGGTCCAAACCCCTTTACCTCTGATGAGTGGCTGATACTCATCAGAGACTCATCCTGATGAGTCAGGATGGGATTCACTGGGAGGTAGCTGGAGGAGATTGAGGGGGAGAAAAAGATGGAGGAGGTGCTTCTTGTTCCCAGACAGAAGCAGCAGATAGGGTGGTAGGCAGTGCCCAGAACCATTTCACCTCCAGCTGAACTAGGGTCAATACCCTCCAGGTTGTGCTAATGAATAGCACTCAAGGCGGGAGAACTGAAAAATGCTCAGTGCAGGTCACTACTACCACCACCAACAGGGGGTCCAGGACCTTTATATCTTTTTTTGGTGTCAGACACCCAAAGGGAGTACTGTGGGAATGGCCTGGGAGGATTAAAGATACCTGGGACCTGGCCACTGCCCCCATCCGCACTGCATTGTAGAATGGGTACAGGGCCATGCTACAGCACTGGCGTGTATAGCTCCACCCCCCTCCTGCATGCAAGGGGTGCTGGAACAATTTGTATAGTAGGGTGCTGAGAGCCATTGAACCAAACTGCAAACTCTGTATATAATGGAAGCCACTTCAAGCCAGTGGGTGCTGCAGCACCCCGCACCCTAACATCCCTAGTTCCAGCACCAATGCTGCATGCTAACTTTGGCACACTTCACTCTCCTTCAGGAACATGCTTCCTGGGTTCAGTTATGGACAGTAGGGCAGCTATTGCACAACAATACCCATGTAACCATGTACAGTCAAAGTGTACATGGGGCCTGTAGATGTGCAGATTCACTCCTGCGGCGCCTCCTCTGGTGACTCCTGGGAATTAGCTCCTTCCAGCTCCAGAACACCCTCTGCAGGCTGGTGAGCCACCTGTCCTCTGGCCCCCGTGTCCCTCTCTGGACCCAGTGCCCCTTTAACTGGGGTGCTGCCCCCTGGCAGTAGCCCCTTTCTTTTAGGGTCTCCCCTCCCTGGGGAACCCCCAACCCACTATCTCCACTTTGCCTCAGTTTTGGCTACTGCCCAGTCTCTATCTAGCCCCCATTCACTGGGGCAGACTGCAGTATCAGCCACTCATCAGAGGTAAAGGGGTTTGGACCTGCTGCCTTGGTCTACCCCTGGGCTGCCCTCTGCAACCCCCAGTACCTGTTGGCCTTGTGGTAGGCCGCAGCCTGGGGCTTTCCAGGCTGGAGCTCCCCGGCTCCTATGCTTTTCCCCAGCCCTGCTCCACTCATGTACCCTGTCTCTAGCTCCCTGCAGCCAGGCCCATCTCCCTCTACAGCTAGAGAGAGACTTCCTGGGCTTCTGACTCACAGCCTCTTATAGGGGCCAGCTGGGCCTGATGGGGGCATGGTCACAGTGGAGCCTACTTTCCCCAATCAGCCCAGGTTTCTTGCTCCAGCCACAGCCCTCTCCTAGCTGTTTTAAGCCCCAAAGGGCAGGAGCAGAGGACCACCCTGCTACAGGGCCATAAAAAGATTCATTTGGATAGGCTACCTACACCCAATTCCATAACTATGTGTAAACCTGTATTTTTGGGAGTAGTGGTTTCCCAGAGAGCTTTGGAGCAAGGAGCTTATATCCAATCAGGTAGGACTTTCCTTGATCGTCCTAAGTGTTCTTGGTTTCTCTCCTTTGAGAGTTGGCAGTGAGAAATGACTTAGAAGTCTTTATGGCAAGTGAGGTCAGGATCTGAGGCTCTGCTGTGAGTCACTGCAGAGAACAGAAATGGTGCTGCCTCTGTACCTCAAAGCAGCACTCTGGAACCCCCATATTCACCACTGTCATAATTATGATGTTTTGTACAAAGTATGCCTTGTGAAGTATCATTTTTAAAGTCTTGATCTGTTGAGCAGTAATATCCTGTTGGATTATATGTGCTATCATTGTATGTGAAGTTATAAAGTTTTACTATGTGTGTGCTACTGAGATATGTTGTGAGGTTGAGAATACCCACAATCAGCCTTTCAGGTACAACAATGGAGTGCTGATGGCACAGCTGTGCTGCTGGCCCATTAAAAGGAATCCATTCTCCCAGCAGAAAATGTATCTGAGCGAGCACATAGACAATGGAGACTGCTTGACCAACAGGGGTGGACCCTCACATCACAAGCATCCATCTTTCCAGCAAGCTGGAAGAAACTATAAAAGAGGAGAAGTGACATCATCACTTGACCTCTCCCCTGAACTCAACAGCTGGAAGAAACATATGGAGGACAGAGACTTTGAATTGGGGAGAGTGGTCCCAGGCTAGAAAAAGAGTCCTAGCCTGTGTATTGAGGATCTGTAACCTTCTTTTCCATATGTCAGGGTGAGACACTGCTTGATTCAAATCCTGCTTAGTTTGTAGAACTCAGACTGCAAATTTATTTTTGTTTCTTAAGTAACCAACTTTAATCTCTACACTTATGACTTATAATCATTTTAAAAAACTAGCTTTCTGTAGTTAATAAATCTGTTTTATATTTGACCTAAAACAATGTGTTTTGGTTGAAGTGTTTGGGAAATCTCAGCTAAGGTTACAAAGACTAGTGTGTGTCCTCCCCACATCAAGGGAGGGGCAGACTGGGTCATGAATTTATACTGCTCAGGCTTGTGGGGTGCAAGGCTGGGGAGCTGGGAGGAATTGGCTGGAGCCTGTCTATTGTTGGCTCATGAATGGGTGGCAAGGCATTTGTGCAACTCAGTTGAGTGTGTCCCTGCCTGTGGATGTCTGTATAAGTGTAGTGCAGGGGTTGGCAACCTCTGGCATGCGGCTCGCCAGGGTAAGCCCCCTGGCGGGCTGGGCCAGTTTGTTTACCTGCCGCATTGGCAGGTTTGGCCGATTGCGGCTCCCACTGGCCGCGGTTTGCCGTCCCAGGTCAATGTGGGTGGCGGGAAGCTGCAGCCAGTATGTCCCTCAGCCTGCGGTGCTTCCCGACGCCCGCATTGACCTAGGATGGTGAACCGCGGCGAGTGGGAGCCGCGGTCGGCCGAACCTGCCGACACGGCAGGTAAACAAACTGGCCCGGCCCACCGGGGTGCTTACCCTGGCGAGCCACATGCCAGAGGTTGCCGACCCTTGGTGTAGCGCCTGTCAGAGATTTGTGGCTTGACACAGCATCACACTGTAAGGAATACCTCAGGTTCGTGGGACAGAGGGCTCAGCAGTCCCACAGTCCAGGTTGCACCCCAGGGACCCCATCGCAAGTGCTGAGTGAACTCTGCCAACCTAGCACTTCCATAAAGATGAATCACTATGCTGGGTTAGCAAGCTTGCTTGGTGGCAAACTATGCTCTGAAACTGGATAGACCTATAAAGGAACTCAGACTACTAATCCTTGCTGATCCAAACCATGAGTGGGGGGAGGGATAGCTCAGTGGTTTGAGCATTGGCCTACTAAACACAGAGTTGTGAGCCCAATTCTTGAGGCAGCCATTTAGGGATCTGAGGCAAAAATCTGTCTGGGGGTTAGTCATCCTTTGAGCAGGGGGTTGGACTAGATAACCTCCTCAGGTCCCTTTCAGTTCTATGATAGGGATAGGGTGCACGGGAACTATGTATCACCTCTGGGATATTTTTTGTGGGTGGGAAGCAAGTTAGATGGACTACTACCAAAGTTACTATAAGGAGATATATTTTATTATTTATTTGCATGTATAATCAGTTGCTATGTTTGCCTAAGTTTATGACTGTGTTCTCTTTCTGCTAAGATTTTCTTGTTTGTATATAATCCTGGAATGCTTGTAACTGGGGCAGTTCTGCCTGTTAAGGCCACCAAAAGAGGGTAGGTTCAGTTTTCTCATATTTCTGGGTAGGGGTTCAAGCAGATGTTCTTTGTGAAGAGGCATCCTAGATGTATTGAACCCCACAGCTGTCGCTGCCATTAACCACCTGAGCTACAAACAAAAGTGATACTTCGACTGAATTCTTACTTATAACTTGACTAAGGCTATGGCTACGCTACACTACACTACAGAGCTTATAGGGGTGCAGTCAGTGCCGCTGTAGCGCTGCTAGTGCAGACATTCTAGGACAACGAGAGAGAAAGCTCTCCCATCAACTTAATTATTTCAGCCCCCGCCAGCACCGATAGCTGTGTTGGTGGGAGAAGCTCTTCTTCCAACATAGCACTGTCCACACTGACCCTTAGGTTGGTGTAATTTATGGTGCTCAGGGAGGTGACTTAATCACACCCCTGAGTGACATTATTTATACCGATTTGAGCTGTTGTGTGTACATAGTATAAGTAAATGTTTTCATTTCAACAGATGCTATAGTCAGTGTTCAGCCACTATAGTGGAAGGTGCTATAGAAAACCTTAAGATAGAAAAAAAATCTCTTTCCAATGTCAAGTGCAGCATCAGAGCACATTTTACAACTATATGTAGTACTAGTAGTGTGGGCTTAGAAATAAACAGCAAAATTAACCAACAGCGCTCAATTTTATTGTCTTTAAATTCATGGGTTCTTGATAGTAGGATCATAAGAATCATAGATTGGCCTGCACTCATCCCGCTGCAGGATGTGAGCCCAGAGTTGCTCTCACGGCTCTGTATTTGAGCATTCAGATTTATATTACATTATTCAGCTCATGTATTTGCATGACTAATACCTGATCTGCATATACGGATATGGATTTTTCCACATGCTAATTTTGAAAATTTGGCCCTGAATACCTATTAAAACAAGAGGTCGTTTCTTATTTTATCCCATTACTGGAGCCCAGCGATGCAGATGTTACACAACAAAACATGCCAGACTAGAGATTACATAGAGGAGGACCTGTGTTACAAAGACAGTATCAAATCCTAGTGTGATTATGTCGTTTATAAAATGTGCAGGAGGAAATTCAGTTCACGCTCTAGAAGGCTTGGAGCGGTGAGGCCTTTCCATTGCTGCACTCCTGGCGATCTCTTTATTAGTGTGCCTTTTCACTGTAAAGTGCTGCAGCCTGCTTCCCATTTCCACTGCTGCATGGAATATATATGAAATATTCCACAAATGAGTGGCCTCAGGCATATGCCGGGGGGATCTCCCAGGAATACACACATGTGATTAACAAACTGGCCACCTGGCACAACTGTTGCTCCACATCAGTGCTGCTGAAACAGCAGCTCTTTTGCAGTGGGAAAAACAGTAGAAGGAGGCAGTGCCTGAATTTGAACTAAATCTGAGCTAGAGAAAAAAAGCTGCTCTCTCTGATATTCTAAGGAAGCCTAGAATACAGCTCTTTGGACTTTGTGTTCTAGCTTTCTCATTTAAAAAAAAAAGACATATTTTACAATGTAAAATGACTTCTCTAGAGTCTGTCTCTGAACCATAGCTGAGTTCCACTCCATGCGTTCATTAATTGTCTTTTCATAGTCTCTGCAGGCCTACCTTGCGTATTATAACTGGCCTTTTGGCTAACTCTGGATTACCTTTTAAAATATTTCCAGCAATACGATGTGAAGGTAAAATCTTTATAAGAAATATTTTTCATAGTACTGTTGTGAGCAACATTTTGCTGCGCACACAGAATGGCACAAATGGTGCCTTCAAAACTTTTTATTAAACTTTGTTAAAAATGGATTTCAGCTAATGGGATGCTGTCAAATCTTCATTGCCTATCAAGCCCCACTCTCACAGAAGAGCCAGCACATGGCCCTTTTTGACCACCACCATTGTCACAGACACAGAATAAAAGTACTTTGCCTCTCCCAAAGACTTAATTTTTTCCTTACTACCCCTATCCCCAACCAAATGAGTAGCCTCATGGCCAATACTGGTCTACCCTTAAGGGCATGATCCTTCCTGCTTGTAACTCTTACAACCATATAGCGGCCAGGCAACATTTTCAGACGTAGGTGACTAAAGTTAAGCTCCTAAATCCATATTTAGACACCTACATAAATGGCCCAATTTTCCAAAATGATCAGAACCTAGCAGCTCCCACACAAGGATGTGCATACATTTAAACTTTTGAAACAATGGCTTTAATAGCCACAAAACCACAACTTTAAAACTTTTATTTCAAGAATTCTCCCGTAACAGCTGCCATGACTACAGTCTTTCAGACACAGTAAAATTATCTGAACAACCAATCCATCACTGGAATGATGGATTGATCCCTGCTGAAGGCTGCAGGGATCTAGATACTGTTGTGCAGTCCTGACAGAAGTTTCCCATTGTAATGAAAGAAGACATGGCAGTCATGTTAAAGTTAAACTAGGATGACAGGTTTGGGGTAAAAGCCTATTCTCCACAATGGCAAGAGGCAAGAATTTTTTAACTTGATTTTCCAAAAAATAAGGTGCACATGCCATTGCTGCTGTTGTGTATGCAAAGTGGATATTTGTGCAAGCTACAGTGACCATAAAAGCGCGCGCACACACACACACACACACACACACACACACACACACACAAAAGGCACATAGTTGCTCACAGTTGTAGGGAATTGCAGAAGATGTAAAGCAGCTTCAGGCTTCAAGAACTCTGCTGGGTTTCATACAGGGCCTGAAGCAACACAGTGTACCCCCACCCACCTGAGCTATGACACTTACTCAAGGCTTCACCTCCGGAATCATGGATCTCAAGTCCAAGGGTTGAACTTCATCAGGTCCCAAGCAGAGAGAGGATAGTGCTGACCTTCCTCATGCAGGAAAGGAGATAGCTATATGGGAAGAGGGACGTGCTTTGTCCGCACTACTGGCCTAGTCATCTGGCTCCAAGTGTCCATATTGGATTTACATAATTCACTTAAGCCAATGTTCAGGAAATTTTATAGGAGCTAAAAATTTTACAATTGTTCATAACTGCCCGGATTCAGAAAGGCATCTGTGAATATGAAAAGCTAATTGGATTCACTAAGCCCAGTCAACATCTGTGAGAGCTACTTCTGGATAAACACCCAAGGACAAGGAGCAGAGGGACGGGGATGACTGACAGAAATGGAGCTTCTCTCATTGTTCTTGCTTTCTTCCTTTTTCTGTGTATCATTTTTTCCCATGCCTCTTTTATGTTGTTTGTCTGGGGGGTGCTGAAAGGGAGGAGAAGTTTGCTTTGGAATGAAATGGTGTGATTGTAGTAAAGCATCAGAATGAAGGAGGGTTACTCTAATTGAATTGTGAAAGATTACACACTTTCAATCTTTCTTACAAAGCAATAGAGTTGAGGTCTTAACAACAAATTACACTGTGTTCAGAGTACATGAAAAGCCATGATACAAACTCATTTATCTGGTAAATTATGGCCAATCAATGAGGTATAATAGGTGCTGTTGACTCAGATTAATTGGCTATGTTGCCTTGGAGCTGCAGCTATAGACTGATTTTAATTAGGGAGATTTAAACAGTTAGTAACTTTGCATGTGCATATGTTTTGCATTTCATGTTATAAGTAGAGATGTAACACCTGGACAAAACCAAGTTGTAAGTATATGTATGTATTCCTATGAGCACTCATGTTTTAAACTATAAAAAGTAACAGTTTTTCTGACTTTATTTATAGAGCTTTTGGTACAATACATTTTTGCAAATGTATGACCTAATTCTGCAAACATTACTTATGTGGACTAGTATTTACTTACCCAAAGTAGTTCCACTGAAGTCAGTATGACTATTCTAGATCAAGAAGCAGAATTGGGCCCAAAATAATTGAATTATAAAGAGAGATGCTTGCAAAGGATAAGATTTTTCAGAAGTTCCTACAGGATTTAGAAGTATAAATTCCACTGGCTTGTGGAAACCATTCCCAGAAATCAGTGCATTTTTAAGAAAAACAGATGACACTGTACATTTTGAAAACACTAGGATAGAAACATGATTTTTTTTTCTTTGAGGGAGGGAAGGGGGTTTTAAAGTTGATAATTCAACAGACAAAAAAGTGTCATGGTCAGATGGAATTGTGAGGGATGAAGTGCCACACCTGTTGCTTGTGATAGAAAATTGTGCTTTAACCATAAAAGGGTATGGAAGAAAGAAATTAGAATGCAGTTAGATTTTAGGCAATCAGTATATTCTGTTCTCAGTGAAGCTCCCATTTTATGTGCCCTTAAAATGAGAACTTTGTATTTATTTTTAAGATAATCCAAAAATGCAGGAGTACATTGGGATCTCTGGGTTGTAGAAGGTAGTTTGCAAAATATAGAAAATTATTGTGTAGATAGGGTTCTGTGTTTATAGATTTTGATGCTATTCTGTTTGGCTGATTGATACGATGTTAAGAGAAAGGGTGGCCAAGGACTGAATGAGTCAAACAATAGAAACCCTTCCATGGGCTTTGATTAATGGGGATCTCATTGGCATGTTCATTTCTGTGAACTGCCAATGAATATGACTTTTATTTCCTGTAAACTGAACTGGGGGTTGACAATGATATTTGGGGCTGGCCATTTGCTGGTTTACTCCATTGGAATGAAGATGAGAGGGAAAGTGAACACGACTGGGGTGTTTTATTTACCGGGTCAAAGGACACAGATCACCTTCAAATCTGGCTACCTATATTTTTGTTTAAAGTTTAAAACAAAATAATTACAATAGTCATTTGCTTTCAAGGCCAACTCTCAAAGCAAACTTTCAATGTTCTCAGAAACTCTCTACAGTTTTCTTGTTTAAAAAAAAAATAGACAAAGCATTATATTGTCCTTTTGCTGCCAATGTTTCCACCACAGTGGTTTATTGCATTCTGTGGGTATAATTAAGTTATTACAGTGAAATTACACTAAAGTAATTCAAGCTGAATCCCAGGGACAAAATCCTAACACTGAGTTCTACTGGACTGTAGACTAGTCCCCACCACTTGAAATATAAAGTGGGTGAGGTAATGTCTTTTATTGGAGCAACTTCTCTTGGTGAAAGAGAGAAAATTTCAAGCTTAATAGTTCTCTGTAAGCTCGAAACTTTGTCTCTCTCCCCAACAGAAGTTGGTCCAATAAATGACATTACTTCACCCAGCTTGTCTCTCTAATACCCTGGGACATGGCTCAACAACCACTTAAGACATTTAAAACCAGAACGGGTCCTATGCATGGTGCACCCTCCCTGAGATCATCTGCCCACCTTTCTCACATTTGAATCCAGTTCAAAACTTCTTGAAGATCCATTTCTTCCATGCTTGAAGTGTGACTCATGTTGACAAAAAATTTTAATTAGAAAAAAAACGTTATTTCTCATTCCCCCCTAATCTTGGTCTACTTGTCTATCTATCCTTGCTTTGCAAGCTCCTAGGGACAATGACTGTTTTGTTCTCAGTATGGAGAGCACATAGCAGGAGCTACTATAAACAATTTACAGACTGCATTGAGTATAGTTAAATATGCTATAAGGAAAAGCTCTGTCCTTGCAAAAGGATAAACTAAATTCACAGGATTTAAGGTTGTTCCGATACTATTGACCTCATACATGTCTATGAGCAGGAATAAACATTGACTTGGACGAGATGGTATGTGAAACTACAGTTGTTCCAAACATTTTCCTTCCACCAGATGCCACAGTTGCATGATTTAGATGTTCTAGGACTGGAGTGGGGATTATTAGAGGGGAAGAGGGTCCACAAATTGGCACAAGAAGAGGAAACTGACGCAAAATAAATTTATGAAAAGGAACCTAGGATTAAAAGAAAAGAGGACTTGGAAAGAAAGCAATTGGCCTAGTAAAACCAGGTTTATGAAGTACTGCATGTTTTAAAAATGTAAATAGATGTTACACAAAATCCATTAAACTAGCAAATATGTAGCTAACTAGAAACCAGGTGCAGGAAAATATAAGACAAATTGCTGGATATGTTTGAAGGATGTAAAGTTGATTAATTTGTTTAATAGACATAAGTAGCATTTTTATCATTTAATTAATCCCCACCACTTGGTAATTTATAAGGAAATTAGTTCTTCATTACAAAAATATTTTGATATTTCTTTGTAGGGAAGGGAGCATATTAGAAGCACTCCATTTCTAGAAGACTCTGAACTGAGAAATTTTATGAGCATTAAACTCTGCAGAGTAATTCTTCCTTTTGGCTCTTCTTCGATAACCCTCATTTTTTTGTACTCTAGGGTGGTGGTTGTTTTTATACTGATGCTGTTAGCATGTTTTCAAAATGCTCAAAAACTAAGCGCCTCACAAATCCAAGTGAAGACACAATCCTTCCCCAAAGATTGTACGCAAATTTGGAGGGACACAATAAGGGAGAACCATAGGCCAAAAAAGGAGGGGAGGTGGGGGAGAGGAAATACAAAGCTGACACTATTCATAGTGATCACTTCTTGGTGATCCTCTCTCTGGTATGAGGAAGAATGGTCATGTTTAAGGGACTCAGGAGATCTGGGTTTAATTCTGAGATCCACCATAGACTATGTCCCTGTTTTCTTGGATAAGTCACTTACTCTGTACCTTTAGTTCCTCAGCTGTGAGCTGGGGATAATGACATTTCCTTTTTCCCCACTTCTTCTCTGTCCTATCAGTGTGGCTCCTCCTTTGTGCCTAGTCAGGGGAGTAGGGGAGTAAGTCCCTTGGGGTAAATCCACAATCAAGTCCTTAGATTGTAAGCATTTCCAGGTAGGAACCACTGTTTATTACAAATGTGTACAGCAGCTAACACAAAGGAAGAGGGCACTGATTTCAGCAGGGAGTCAGCTCTAGATACTACAATGATGAAAGTGTTAATCTGGTTCATAATTCCAATACAAACCAGATCCCTCAAGAAAGTTTCTCCAAAGATATTCTAAGGTGCTGAAATCTATATTAGTTTTACATCAGATTTGATTAAGGTTAATTTGAGATAAAAATCAGAAAAGTAACCTTGTGACATTTCTAACTTTGTACATACACATACAAGAATATCATCTGGATCACATGGTTACTCAAAAAAGTAAACTGTTTCTTGATGATTTTGTTACCTTTCCTCTATCCTTTACTTCTCAATTTGGAACAATTTTATTTTTAGCCTGTCTCTTATTAAAATGTTTTCTCAGCATAACGTGGCATACTGTAAACTATCATCTATTTGTTAAACTGTTAATGATATTGACAGAGAATACAACATTGTGTAAAGAGGCAAAAGGTCATCCTACATTTTGGGAGGCGGCATTCTGGACTGCCAAGAGCTCAAAGAACTGCAGACTGCAGCAGGATCTCACTCTTGGGTTATGTAATGTTTAAATAAAAATTATAGAATTAAATACAAGCTTTCTGTACCTTAATAAATCCAAAACTACATGGGTTTATGAATAAGTACATCCAGCTCCATTCTTATTTCAAGAGGTTCTCATTTACTCTACGCGTGTTTGGATTCACACCTCCAAATTTATCTGCTTATGCTAAACATTTGTTGGGCCCCAACTCATCTGTATATTGAGAAATGAGGGCAGAATTTGACCTGGAAGGTTTACATTTTTCAGTTTTCAAAGGGGTTTCTAATAATTGCAACGGCTACACTGAGCTTCCCCAAAAGGCAGATGCACATCACGTACAAACAACCAACAAGAAGAAACATCTAGCAGATCCAATATCCAAGTCTTTTCTGTTGGCAGGGTTTTATGTTGCTTACTGAAATTTACTCACCTTCATTGGTTCTCTAATGATTTGCATTCATAATTTTATCATGAACTGTGCTCTGGATGTGTTTTTAGGGTGAAACGTTTCCTTATCTTGTAATTGTGCATAATAATGTATCACACCCCCTCTTACCTAGTGACTAACTGGATACTACAGGACTAGGGAATTATATGCAAAATTAGAGGAGTTAATTTTTATTCTGAAAAGAGATTAAAAGACCCTGTAATGACATTCAGTAAGCTGTTGAACCGGGGTGGGGGGACACCTCAGTAGAGTTTGGTCCAATAAGCCCAACTTAAATCTTTCCTACAAAGTAAAACCATAACTTCTAAAGCTAAAGTAGAGACATTGGGCTAATTTGCATAATGTATTGTCTGTCAAAGTCCAAGGTCGATACTTGCTAAGGAAAATGAAATACATGCTTGTATTAACAGATTCCAATCCAATAAAATCATTTGAAAACTTTGAAGTGTATAGTTATGGGATGACTCATTTCTCTGACTTCAATAATATGGAATTATTTACCTTTCAGCTGTTTAGGCAACGACATTTTAGATCACCCTTACAGTTCAATGACCAAAAGGCCAAAAATTACATTCTTGGCAAATCTTTGGTATTTGTCTTATAATATGCAATCCCTACTGCACAGTGTAAAAGTGTAACTCTCATCAGGCGTTCTCATAAATGTAGTAAAAAAGGGAAGAGCCCTTTGGAAGCTAGGGCATTTGCACTCTGTTGTGCTCTGTTAGATAGGTAATCACATGCTTCTGAGATGCAATATTATGTTCTAGTCAAAATGCTGGAGTTTGGCTACAACAGACAGATACGTTGGATTAGATTTTCTATCAGGATTTCAATATGCTAGCATGAAATGTATCACAGAAAGCAAATGTATTGCTGCATTTCTTCATGTGTAGACAGGATTTAAAAAACACTTTAGCAGAAACATACTCCTCCAAATTGACTGACTGCACAGGCATAGCCACAGATTGAAAACCCACTTCTCAAGGATAGTGCCCCAGAAAATTGACTTTACACATGATGCAAGCATATGCAAGCACCTAATGCTTTTTCCCAGCTGGGCTTGTCTGCTTCATGTTTATCTGCAAGAAGAGTCGCCTGAGCAAGAGAGCATGTGTCCTGGAGATGTCTTTTTAGTCTGCATAGAAGCATGGAGCAGACAGGCAGACTGTAGAGTAGAATTCCGTGCACGTATGCACACATCTCAGAACTAGCCTGTTAGCTTGTTGATTTAAAAAATTAAATTGAAAACCTTTACAGGGATTTACATTTGACAAAAATAAACTGAGTTATTTAATTCTGCAATGATGAAGTTAGAGATTGAAAAGACATTTGATCATGCAGACCATCTCCCTGAAAACGCAAAATTGTGCTCTACAGCCTGTTTCCTGTATTTTGTCCAAGCTAGTTTTAGCAGTCCCAGGTGACAGGGATTTTCCAACATCCTTTGGAATAAATTTATGTAGCTAGACGTATTTTAACATCAAGAAATTTTTTCTACTATTAGCATAGATTTTCCTTTTCTTAATTCCTTCCATTACTCTCAGTTATACAGTACCACTGTCTCCAAACTAAGCAATTATCCTCCTTGTCAATAATATCTAGGGTTGAAATTATTAACAGTTAAACAACATACGAGAGAGGAGACATACAGTAACAGGTGATGGTTTAGTGTGCACTTACTGTTCATGTATTTTTGAACTACAGGATAAATAACTCAGCTAACACAGAGCACAGATATTTAAAAATACATCGGGCCAAATCCTCTTCTGGTGTTAATCAGCCTAGATTTATTTGCTTCAGTGGAACTACCACAATTTACCCCAGAGAAAATCTATCCTATTGCTCCTGAAAATTCAACAGAGCAGTATTCATTCTCTGAAGTCACAAATATTGATGTCAAGTGTCAGAGGGGTACCCGTGTTAGTCTGGATCTGTAAAAAGCAACAAAGAGTCCTGTGGCACCTTATAGACTAACAGATGTATTGGAGCATGAGCTTTTGTGGGTGAATACCCACTTCGTCAGACACATGACAAATATTGATGTGACACTGTAGTTACGTTACCATTAATACCATGAAGTATTGATAGCTAGGACTTTCCAGAGCTGTTCTGGAGGTTGGATAACAGCTTTCATGTGCAGAAGAGTTTGCAGGATCATCCACCACTGAAATTCAAATTCACAATTTGTGGCAGTTAAAGTCAGTTATGACTTTCTGAACACAGGAGGGTTACAGTCTGCAATAGAAATAACAGAGTACACATCCCACAAAAGCTCCCTTAGGAATTATGCTCCAGTCAGTTCTCCACTGGTATCTAGCTTCACCATAACCTGTGTAGAGGGGGAGCTATGTAAGAAAATGGAGGCAGCATAGTTCAATGGCTAAGACAGCAGACTGAATCAGGAGAGCTCAGTTCAGTTCCCAGAAATCCCCGACTCAGAGGTGGCATACAGTAAAATAACATTTCCTAAAACAGGAATACTACTTACCATTAGATTGACAGTGTCATAGGTTATTGGGATCTGTGCTATTTATTTCCCCACAGTATCACATTTCTGTTATACCTAGACATTTTTCAAAAAATGCAAAAGCCCACTAGTGATTTTTACTGAAATGGATAAAAAAAAAACCTAGCATGTTAAAAGAGCTACAGTATTGAACACCATGGAAAAAGTTCTGTTATCATTCCCAGATTTCATCCATTACTCTTGGTCTGTCTCATTTCTCATTCTGTCCTGCTGTTACTATAACCTACATTCAGCCTAGTAGGTAGAACTGGAACAAGAGTGTCAAATAACTGGCTCAACTGGAATGATTTAATCCAAGATTATCAATCAGATTAGTACAGCACTATAAGAAAGAAAGAAAGAAAGGAAGAAAGGAAGAAAGAAAGAAAGAAAGAAAGACATTGTCAACCCTTTTTGTCAGACCAAGAGTTGGTTCTATCTTTCTCCTTGATTGTATGTGGAGGGACCCACAGTTTTCATTTCCCCCAGCTAAGTTCCCATACCAATATCATTATATAGAGTTTTAGACAAATAAACCCTCTTTGCCAAGAATATTCTCCCAGCAACATATGTTTTATTCTATATATTCTCACTTTACCTGATTTATGTGTGAAGGCATGATTGACAGCTGAGAGAACTAACAATTCCTCAAGATAATCTCTCAGTGGGTCCTTCTTATCCCACAATCATTCTTTCCTATTGATTCCACAACAGAAAACATCTGCTGTAACAATCGTCCCTTATTAGTTTCCCAAGTCTATATATACTTACGTAAGCATTATGGACAGATAGGTTTCCAAGACTATCTGGAGTTTTATAGACATGAAGGCACCCAAGATTGTTAAAGTACAGCATAATGGAGAAAATTCCTGACTAGAATTACTTATCGTTCAAGGACCAGTGTTCTGGGTCTTAGAATTCAGACACACTCTTTGATGAAGATAAAAATTCTTAGGATTAGTTGCTATATAAATGAATGAAAATATACAAAGAGAACTAAAAGGGTTAATATTTATTAACAGATACTAACAAACCGTAGCCTTTTACCTCATTATCCCCAGAAGTAAAACTATTGTGTCTAAATGGGACAATGACAAAAAAATTCATTAAAAAGCCATGTAAGTGATCTAATCAGTAGTTCAAATTGTTGCCTCAGTAGGTGTATGAATGAAATAGAGGCACAATCTGCCACCCACACAGATCCCTAGCAATCATGGGGAAGGGTATCCAGAATCCTGTGGAGGAGGATAGATCTTTGGTCACTCTCAAAGCAGCAGGATCCTTTAGGAGGCATCCAGATAATTCCATTTCAGTCACAGCCCAGGTAACAACATGGATAGCCATTGCCTAGAAATGGGAGAGTAGCACAGAGAGAGGCTCCTAGTCTGTAAACCTCACAGAGCTTAATCTCACACAAAGAAGTCTTTACTGGCTGGGATTGTAGAGCTGATAAACCCCCTTTATGTGGAAACCTAATTGAGACCTACCAGATCAAAATCCCCTCCACCCACAGGAGTACAGGGAAGTTATCTAGTTCCTAGTGTCTCCAAAATGCAAGAATAAATGCAAAGAAAAGCATCACTTATTCCCAAATGGTGTTTTTACCTATTCATTTTGATTACATGTCATATGCAAAACACAGATGGTCCTTACCTTGGCCCTATGTGAGTAATATGTCCATCCCAAACTCATCCCAATAAAGCCTGACCATTATGTATGCACTTCATTGGTTTTATACTTGTATATCATAGAATCATAGAACTGGAAGGGACCTCAAGAGGTCATCTAGTCCAGTCGCCCACACTTGTGGCAGGACTAAATATTATCTAGACCATCCCTGACAGGTGTTTATCCAACCTGCTCTTAAAAATCCCCAATTATGGAGATTCCACAACCTCTCTAGGCAATTTATTCCAGTGCTTAACCATTTTGACAGTAAGGAAGCTTTTCCTAATGTCCAACGTAAGCTGACCTTGCTGCAATTTAAGCTGATTGCGTCTTTTCCTAGCCTCCGAGGTTAAGAACAACAATTTTTCTCCCTCCTCCTTGTAACAACCTTTTATGTACTTGATATATACTTATGGGCATATACACCCCATTAGGCATACAAGAAGAAAAAGTAGAGGGAAACAGCAGCAAATATGCTTCCCAGCTTCTTGGGAGGACTGTGCTGCCTGCAATAATCAGTAGCAAACTGGCCACTTTAGAGCTGCAGTTGTTCATCTGCTCCAAATTTAAAGAATCTGCTACCAGCAGAGCATACTGGGCCAGACTTTTCAGAGGGCAGACCCAGACTAAGGACCTCAGTGCTAAACAATCCATCAACTAGAAAGATGAGAAGGCATCTTAAAAGCCTGTGTTTGAGGTAGTTATGACATGGTTTCCTCTGGTATGAAGTGTTTCTATACTGAATAATAAAATATTTTTTAGACCTCAACCACTCCTTATACTTCAAATGTACCATCTCCCTAGCAAATGTATGTACACACACACATACACACTCACACAGAAACTTTAAGATAAAAAAGCAGCTCTTGGACTGGGATCTCAATTCAGATTAGTTAGCACAGTTAACCACCAGGCTAAAAATTATAAGGGATGCTGCTTCTTGTGGCTATTTTGGGATAGCACCTAAGTCCACCAAAAACATTATTTTGGCCAAACTATTCAGTAAATTCATGAATAGTTTTGGCTGACCACAAGTGCATTTTGCAGCACATGAGCTATTTGTCCAAAAAAATCACCCAGCTCTTCTCGTGGGCTTTAGAAATGAGCTTAGAACACAGTACTGGTTGTCAGGGACCTTCATGCTATTTCAAGCTTTTCTATTGACTTCTTGCGTGACATGGGGAAGTCACTTAATCTCTCCATGTTTCCCCATCTACAACATAGGATAACACTAGCCACCTCAAAGAGATATTGAGAGATTTAATACATTAATGTTTGTGAGGCTAAGTATCATACAAATATCTATCCATAAATAAAATTAAAAATAGTAACTCCACAGAGAGGTAAAGGTAGGAGGGGGAAGCAGATTCCAGGCAGGGAGGCTGGGGATAAGGAGAGATGACATGCCACAGGTGTCTAGGGAGCCAGGAACCATGTGGAACTCTTTAAAAAAGTGTTCTATATTTTTACCACACTATGCAGTGATAGAAACCAAGGCTCAATCCTGTAGCTCTTTCTTATTCATGCAAGCAAACCAACTAAAGTAACTACTCACATGAGTAAGACATGCAAATTTTGATCTTAAAAGCTACCATTTATCTATCTTAGCATTTATTTTTATAGATTTTAGTCATTAAAAGCCCTACTGCAGGGTCTCACACCCTTTGACGTCACATGAGAAACACAGTGACTAATGAGGCAAACTTGTCTATTGTGCAATGCAAGTCGATTGCAATGAGCCATACAATGTGATAAATGCTTACCGCCTACCTCCAGCAAAGCACTTAGGTAGAATCACCCCAATGACTTCAGTGAAACTACTCATGTGAACAAAATTATTATTAAAATTTATTATCTGTATTATAGCACCTAGGAGTCCTAGTCATGGACTACGGTTCCATTACACTGGGCATTGTGCAGAGTAAAAAGTTGTTCTCTACCCCAAAGAGCATATAATCTAAGTAAAAGGGGGCGGGAGGAAGATCCCTGCAAATGGGAGGGCGGAGTGACAGGAGTGGAAGCGAAGGGCAGTACTGAGACTAGGTGTGGGGGAGCAGTCTCCAGGCTGGGAAGGTGTCAGGGTTTCCTACCTGGTCCATTCCAGCCTCCACAGGTCCAACTCCCTGGCTTAATCTTGGGCCCCGGGGCAGCCACTCCAGCCTGTCTGGGTCCCACAGCCACTTTGCCTCCATACTGACCGCCCAGGTGTGCACAAATGTATACCGTGTCAGAGCCCCCACAATATTTCCATTGTGGGAATGCTATCCCACCCCCAACTCCCCAGTTGTGCTGCCCCAATCTAAATATAAGACAAGAGACTACAGATGAAGACAGATGGGGGAGTACAAGGAACCAATGAGTATATGCATGAGTATTTGCATCCTCAGGGCCTTCATTTCTAATTTTTATTTGAGCAAAATGTTTAGTCCCTAATTCTGCTCAGATTCAGCCTCACTGATTTTGTTTGCACTTAGTGCAGAGCCCTGCCCACAACAATCTCAGTGCACGATAAGGGCTTTAGTTTGTTCTGATTTCATTTCTGCATAACTGCTACAGAACCTATTGAAACAATGGGTATTTTGTATGCGAGTTTCCAGTGATGATAGTTGTACACATACACACAAAAAGTACCTGTTATTGTTAAAGCAATACCCCTAGCTCCCCCAAAATGTAGTTTTGTGCATATTGTGTAGTAAGTTCAATCCATGGGCTTTAAACCTGCAGTTTCTCATACTTAAGAGGATTGCTTACCATTCCTGAACCCCATTGACTTTAAAGGGGTTCTGTGCAGGGGGAGCAGTCCAACCTCATGCAAGAAATGGAAAGATTGGAGCCTTGACATGATCACTCCTGTGGATCTCACTTTATGTTAAAGCTATTTAACAAACCTAGCTCACGCTTTTAAATATTAACACGATTGCTCTTCTGGTGTAGAACTGAACATTATGGCATGAATAAATGATTAATTAAAAGTTTGCCGCTTCAATAAGATAGCACCAATTATATATACCTTTGTGACTCAGCACAATACTAGACCCTAAACTGGTAGAAACTGAGTTCAAGTATTTATTGCGCTTTATTGCCTCTCATGTCATTTAAAAAGAGCTACCAAGAGAAGAGCATTTGCAGAGGGCTTAAAAGTTTGACTTGGATGAACTGCAAATTTCTTTATTTTAAAACACAGCAATAGTGACTTTGAGAAATTTAATTTTGGCGACTTCAAGATGACGACAGCAAACTCAACCACAAATATTTCATACTGTTCTGCAAATGCCACCATTTGCAATGGCACTTCGTGTGTTACACCTGATGACAATTTTAACCAAATTTTGAATGTAGTTTTAAGTACTGTCCTAACAATCTTGTTGGCATTGGTGATGTTCTCCATGGGCTGCAATGTGAACATAAACAAATTCTGGGGACACATAAAAAGGCCATGGGGCATATTTGTGGGCTTCCTCTGTCAGTTTGGAATTATGCCTTTGGCAGGCTTTGTGCTGTCACTCGTCTTTAATGTGCTTCCTGCTCAAGCTATTGCTGTGCTGATCATGGGATGCTGTCCAGGTGGAACATCTTCCAACATTCTAGCATATTGGGTAGATGGGGACATGGACCTAAGGTAAGAGCATCACTTTTCTTTTTTAAAATTACCCATTAATCTCTTTGGAGCAGAAAGGAAGGATGGGTCAGTGTTTAGTGCAGTAGCATAGGATTTGGGACACCCAGGTTAAGTTTTCTTTTTCTGTCAGATTTTCTGTGTGACCTTGAGCAAATCACTTAGCCTCTCTGAATCTCAGTTCCTCATCTGTAAAAACTGGGATAATAGTACTTCCCTAACTGACAGGGATGTTGTGAGGATAAATACCTTCACGATTGTGAAATACTTTGAGATCTACTGATGAAAAGTGCTGTATAAGAGTGAAGTATTATTATTTACTACACTATGTATCTGTTCAGTTCCATGCACAATGGGGCTCTGACCTGGTTGTGGCTTCTAGGGACTACTGCAATATAGATTTCATAACAATTAACTTTATAAATAGAGGTCTATAATCAATTGTTGTTCTAATGTCTCGTTAAATAAATCACCAGTGGAAATATATTTATCCACCTATGTGTTCTTCACGATGGCTAGATTTGCAAAGTTTTTATCCAGGATACAAATTCATTTGTAACAATTCTGTATGCATCTGGCACACATGCAAAGTTTTCAAAGAGTGTTTTGTAGGATATAAGCCATAGCCTACTTACTGGTTGCAATCAAAATGCTTCTTTGTGAGTGTGATGATCTCAGTGGCAGGTCACTTGGCTGCAACTTCAAGATGCTGTAAAGTCAGAAATTGTGATGTGTCAGGCAGCTGGCATGTTTGCGGACATCAAATATGTTCTCAAGGTGAACGCTGCTCTTGATGCAAATCCCAAGACTCTTATTTTTTCCATCATTTAGCTCTAACAGCCTCTAAAAAAGAGCAATATTTTTTTTAAAAAACTGATTACCTTGTTCTAAAATAAACAAAAAAGTTTCTCTACTTCCCACAGAGTAACATAAATTACAGCATGTGTCTACTTCATCATATGCCAGTCTGAAATAGCAATGGAAAAACTAATAGAAGTAAGAAAGATGGAGAGCTAAGGTGCATAGATGAAGAATTTTAATATTTGTGGTTTTAATAAGGCATTTTACCACACTGCACAGTGAATTTCTTTGTAACATACAGGTGTTAATGTAACGTGGTTTTTAATACAGTCTGTAATCAACTGTGCTAATCACCAGCTTTCTTGCTCTGGGGAGAAGACCTAGAAATATTATAAATTCCCAAGTACTTTATTTCAGTAAAGCACTGATCGGGCAAAACCACAAAGGGAAGGAAATTCAGCAAAAAAGGCTGAAATTTTGTTTTGGTCTCAACCCATTTTATCAGGGTAGAACAGTGTATGTAGGGCCAAATCTTGCTTTCACTGACATCAGTGTAAATTCAGAAGAACTGCATTGAAGTCACGGGCATTAATCTGGATTGACACAGATGTAAATAAGCACAGGATCTGGCCTTTAATTTGAGAGAGGAAACTTCTATGACCCTTGCAAAGGGAAAGATAAATGCCTACAAAGGGAGTATTCTTCAGGTAGAGACTTTAACCCCGAGACTTCAATGGGCTTTCGATCAGGCCCTTAGGGTATATCTACACTGCAAAAAACAAACCACAATCATGGCATTGAGTCCAAGTTTTTAGCCCTGGAGCCCAAGTCCCACAAGCCCGAGTCCGCTGACCCAGGCCAGCTGCGGGCCTTTCATTGCAGCGTAGACATACCCACAGCGACCATCACTCAGGGCCTTGAGGATGAGGGTTGTGTAAAGTAGGGAACAATGTAGGAATCCTCATGCTTGGTAGAAGAATGACCACATGAAGGAAAATATTGCAGCCAGAACTGCATTGCAAAAACCGTGCATGTCATACCACATGAGTGGCTGGCCATTCAATAGATGATATTTTATTTGTTTACACAACAAACCACTCCAAGTGTGAAAGGGCCATTGCATTCTAAGTCTTACTTAGAATGATCACCAGCTGGGGGCAGAAATAAATTTCTGTCCATGACATACTGAGAGTGGGTATATACCTTCCTCAGAAGATCACCCTTATTATAGAATTATGATAATTTATTTGTATTACCATAATGCTTAGGAGCCCCAGTCATGGACCAGGGCCCCACTGTGCTAGGTGCTGTACAAACACAGAACAAAAAGATGGTCCCAGCTCCAAAGAGCTAACAATCTAAGTACAAGGCAAGAGACAACAGATGAATAGAGACAAGGGTGTACAAAGAAACAATGAAACAATGTTGGTCAGCACAATAGAAAGTAGTCAACATACCACTGAACACTCAGTGGCTTGTCAAGGGTTTTTTAGGCATCGTAAAAAAGGAGAGTTTTAAGGGGGGCTTTGACAGGAATAATGAGGTAGTTTGTGGATGTTAACAGGGAACACTTCCCAAGCATGATGGAAAAGGCATGACAGTGCTTGTTTGAAAATGGGCAATGGATACTGGCATCATAGGCCAATCACAGGCCGGAGTGAATGTGAGATACGTAGAAGGGAGATAGGCTGCAAAGGGTTTTGAAAGTGAAGACAAGCACCTTATGTTTGATGCGGGTGGATATAAAGAGAGGTGTGCCATGGTCAAAGCTACAGGCTAGGAAAATAATCTTTGCAGCAGCATTCCAAATGGATGTGAGCAGGGCAAGATTGCATTTGTCAAGACCAGAGAGAAGGATGTTGCAGTAATTGATACATGAGATGATGAAAGTTTAGATGAGTGTTTTAGCAGCCTGGATGGGTAAGAAAGGCCATATCTTAGAGATGCAGTGAAGAAAGAATCTGCAAGATTTAGACATAGTCTGAATGGGAGGATCTTTAGAGAGTGCAAAGATGATGCAGAGGTTACAGGTCTGAATGCCAGACAGGATAGTGGCGTTGTCTGCACTGATTGAGAAAGGAGGTGGTGGGAGGATTTGAAAGGGAAGACGAAGAGCTCTGTTTTAGCCATATTTATCTTGAGATGATGTCTAGAAATCCACAAGATGTCGTAAAAGAGACATGCCACAATAGAAGTTCAGACAGCACAAGACGGATCTGGGGTAGAGATGTAAGTTGTCAGCATAAAGATACTAGGTGAATTTGTGTTTGCGGATGAGATTACTCAGAGCCAATGTGCAGAGGGAGAAGAGAAGACGACCAAGGACAGAGCCTTGTGGAGTCCCAACAGAAAGGTGGAGAGAGGATGAGGCAGCTCCTCCGAAGGACGTGCCAAAGGAACGATTAAAGAGCGAGGAGAACCAAGAGAAGACAGTCACGGAAGCCAAAGGAGGGCAAGATTTCAAGAAGAGCATGGCTGACTGTGTCAAAAGCAGCTGACACAGCAAGGAATGAGGCTGGAATACTTGTTGTGAGCTTTAGCTAGGAAAAGGATATTAGTGACTTTCACGAGAATAGTTTCCATTGAGTGCCAGGAGCGGAAGCTGGCCTGGAAAGGGTTGAGGAAGGAAGTGGAGGAGAACAGCTCCAAACAATTATCACAAACAGTTTGAATGAGCTTAAAGAGGAAGAGTGAGAGGAAGTGGTAGTTGGAGAGGCCTGGGTAGGTTTTTTAAGATGGGAAAGATGAAAGCATGCTTGTATTGTGAGGCGAAAGAACCAGAGAAGAGAGGTTAGGGAGAAAGGCAAAGCAGGGGGTGAGAATGGGCATGAGAGAGGTCGGGAGATGGGCCAGTGACCTCACCCACTCAGTCTATATACAGAGAATCCCCTCTTGCTTCAGACATCCCTCCTCCTCTATTGGAGTGAGGGGCTTGAGGCAGAGAAGGGACAGACTTTGAGGAAGAGTAGGTTGGCCAACAGAGAGGTAAACCCATATCATCCCCTGTAACAAAGCACAAGGCCCAACTCCATCTTTTACATGGAGCCACTAACTGGAGCCTCTGGGCAGCCATAGCCAAAGGGCTAAAGTGAAGGGCCAGAGTCAATGTGAAAACATAGGGCTTCCACATGGATGGTCCTGACCTCTTATGGATCCCCCACGTTCGGAGGAAAGCCCCCATGGCCTACTCTGTTTGCACAGTCAGGGATGCATTCAGATTTCTGTCGTAGAATTGTCTTCTAATGGGGTTACCACAGGAGAGGGAATTTAGGGCCAGGCCTTTATCTACATTGCCCATGTGCCTGAGATTCTCTTTGTTACACACCTACCTTTTCCCTCTACATCTTCACCCCAATCTCTTTGACAAAGCCTATCAACCCACATTGCAGTGTTGATTAACCAAATGACTGAATGTCTTAAACAGGAAGAACAACTTCTAAAGCCTTCACATTTAAAAACAGAAAGATCTATGAACAAATAAGGAAGCAATAAGTCTCATGCAAAGCTTCCCTGTTCAACTGCACTGCTTTTCACTGAACCATCCTCCATCCTTTGGCCTCAATCCTGCAATGTGATGAACATGGAGAGACCCCTGACACCTGTGTGGTGCCCCAATAACTTCAGTGGGACCCCCCGAGGACACAGGGGTCCACCCTTACACATCAAGTTGCAGGAATATGGCCTTTGTTTGCACATTGGCTATTGAGGTCCTGATCCAAAGCCCACCGAAGTCAAAGAGAGCTTTAGATCAAGTCCCCAGATTAGAAGCTTTTGGGGACAAAGACTTTAGATTGATTTCTGTCTTGCAAAGAACCCAAAGGTACTACATACATACATAAATAAATAATATTCTGGAAATTCCTATGAGTACCCCACGGACAGTATATTTTTAAACTGCTCTAAATACCGTTTTACCAGAAGCAGTGTTGTCATGATGTACCAAGTAACAAGATGGTGTCGATTTTAATAATTAAAGACAGTACACCACTATTAGCTGAGGTGTGTCTCTCAGCTCCCACTGATTCTATGGGAGATCTTTCTGATTTGTTTTCATATTTCTAGTATTTAAAGAAAGGAAATTATTAAACAATACCTTACATTAATATTAACCAGAAAAAACTGCTTATTTACTATTGAGCCTACCCTTTGGGCTGACATTTCCCCCCTTAATTTCTCTCTTTGCACCTAGGTACCAAAGGGGTCAAGTTACAGGATCTGAAATATCATATGGTATTAAATAGTATATCCTATGATATACTATATATCACCTGGGCAGGCAGTGTGGTTACATGGTGAAGGCACTGATGCTGATCTAACTGACTAACCTAATTGCCTTCACATGCCTGACTAATCTAATTGCCTTCTATGATGAGATAACTGGCTCGGTGGATGAGGGGAAAGTAGTGGATACGTTATTCCTTGACTTTAGCAAAGCTTTTAATACGGTCTCCCACAGTATTCTTGCCAGCAGGTTAAAGAAGTATGGGCTGGATGAATGGACTATAAGGTGGATAGAAAGCTGGCTAGATCGTCGGGCTCAACAGGTAGTGATCAATGGCTCCATGTCTAGTAGGCAGCCGGTATCAAGCAGAGTGCCCCAAGGGTCGGTCCTGGGGCCGGTTTTGTTCAATATCTTCATTAATGATCTGGAGGATGGCATAGACTGCACCCTCAGCAAGTTTGCAGATGACACTAAACTGGGAGGAGTGGTAGATACGCTGGAGGGTAGGGATAGGATACAGAGAGACCTAGACAAATTAGAGGATTGGGCCAAAAGAAATCTGATGAGGTTCAACAAGGAAAAGTGCAGAGTCCTTCACTTAGGATGCAAGAATTCCATGCACTGCTATAGACTAGGGACTGAATGGCTAGGCAGCAGTTCTGCAGAAAAGGACTTAGGGATTACAGTGGACGAGAAGCTGGATATGAGTCAATAGTGTGCCCTTGTTGCCAAGAAGGTTAACGGCATTTTGGGCTGTATAAGTAGGGGCATTGCCAGCAGATCAAGGGACGTGATCATTCCCCCCATTTGACATTGGTGAGGCCTCATCTGGAGTGCTGTGTCCAGTTTTGGGCCCTAGACTACAAGAAGGATGTGGAAAAATTGCCCAGCGGAGGGCAACAAAAATGATTAGGGGGCTGGAGCACATGACTTATGAGGAGAGGCTGAGGGAACTGGGATTGTTTAGTCTGCAGAAGAGAAGAATGAGGGGAGATTTGATAGCTGCTTTCAACTACCTGAAATGGGGTTCCAAAGAGGATGGATCTAGACTGTTCTCAGTGGTACCTGATGACAGAACAAGGAGTAATGGTCTCAAGTTGCAGTGGGGGAGGTTTAGGTTGGATATTAAGAAAAACAATTTCACTAGGAGGTTGGTGAAGCGCTGGAATGAGTTACCTAGTGAGGTGGTGGAATCTCCTTCCTTAGAGGTTTTTAAGGTCAGGCTTGACAAAGCCCTGGCTTGAATGATTTAGTTGGGGATTGGTCTTGCTTTGAGCAGGAGGTTGGACTAGATGACCTTCTGAGGTCCCTTCTAACCCTATGATTCTATGATAGCAGAGTCCTTGGTTCTATTCCCAGTTCCATAGCCTACAGTTTGACCTTGGGGGAAAAAAATCACTTCACTTCTCTTATGTCCCCTTTCAGTAAAATTGGACTAATACTACTTACCTCCTTTATAAAGGAATTTGGGAGCTACTGATGAACAGCCGTATATTATTACTAATGGTAAACAAGCTGCAATAGCATGCATGGGTAAGGAGCCAAATCAAGGTTCCCCAGATAAAAATAATTGGACATAAGGTTTTTTCTAGTTAGAAACTTACAAAGAGCCAATTCCAGCACAGTGCTCCAGCAAGTAAGAGCCAGTTTCTGTAGTACTTCACACGATGAGTAGTGAGCCTAATGTGACTGAAGGTGGCAGAATTTGGACCAAAGATGGGAGTACATAAAGTTTACCGGGTCTCTCTGCTCCCATCACCTCCACATGCTTAATACAGTGTGAATCTCCATCAGATAATCTCCCAGTCAGTTAACCATACCCTTTAGCTCGCCTAGGCTACATCTGCACTAGGGATACGGGTCAAGTTCCTACCTCATGTATAAATACTTGCACTCGCTTGAGGAGAGCCAGCACAAATATAAATAGCAGTGTAGCTGCAGCAACATCACAACTTAGTCACGCCACGTATGTACCCACAGGATTCAGGCAGGTTTGTACTCAGCACAGCTAAGCTGTGCCACCAGTGCCTGTACTACTGCAGTGACACTACGATTTATACTCATACTATCTCAATGAGAGCTGGCACAAGTGTGCATACACGAGCTGGGAATCACACCCCTAGCTTCTAGTGTAGATGTAGCCCTAGTAACAACAGAATAGTTTAAAGTGAAGATTCCATCTTAACTGGAAATAGTTCACATTTTTTTCAGGATAACCTGACACTCTAACATTTCTTCAGTTTAGTTTTTTTTGTGAATTAATATGCAGGATAAATTGCAGCCAGTAGCATTTCTTTCACCATTTTTCATAAATTATTAAATTGCAATAAGAAAATGGGAGACTCTGTTGGAGAGCATGAAATGAACTATAACTTTTGCCAATTTCCTTGCAGTATCAGTATGACAACATGTTCAACGTTGCTTGCACTGGGGATGATGCCACTTTGTCTCTTTGTCTATACTAAAATGTGGACAGAAACTGACTCCATCGTAATCCCCTATGACAGTATAGGTGAGTCAAATCAATGATATCTTTCTCTCTCTCTCTCATATCTTTCTCCTTTTGGAAGCAACTATCTTTATACCAGCAGCCTACAGTATCCATTCTGACAGAGACTAGGGCACTCAGCACTTTACAGGATGGAGCCCTAAGAACATAAGAACATAAGAACATAAGAAAGGCCGTACCGGGTCAGACCAAAGGTCCATCTAGCCCAGTATCTGTCTACCGACAGTGGCCAATGCCAGGTGCCCCTGAGGGAGTGAACCTAACAGGCAATGATCAAGTGATCTCTCTCCTGCCATCCATCTCCATCCTCTGACGAACAGAGGCTAGGGACACCATTCTTACCCATCCTGGCTAATAGCCATTTATGGACTTAGCCACCATGAATTTATCCAGTCCCCTTTTAAACATTGTTATAGTCCTAGCCCTCACAACCTCCTCAGGTAAGGAGTTCCACAAGTTGACTGTGCGCTGCGTGAAGAAGAACTTCCTTTTATTTGTTTTAAACCTGCTGCCTACAGCCCTACAGCCATTACTATCTGTACTATTTATAAAAATAGTACAGATATTTACCATAGTGTAACAAATTTCTATATCCTTTGTGGAGATGTTGTAAGGATATAGAAAAAAACAGATATAGAGATTTGCCCACCTTTTGGATAAATATCTGTGCCGTTTTTGTAATGGCTGTTGGGCATAGGCCTGCAAGGTGCTGAGTGCTGTGGCCCTGATCCAGCAATGCACTTAAGCACATGCTCAGATTTAAGTTAGGTTGCAAATCTGAAACCTAAAAGAAGTAGACAATGGGCACCACCAGCAGTGGAACTTAATTTGATTCAACACATGAAACCTCACCTGGCCAGAGAAAAAAGAATGACAACTGAATGCTTGAGGTCAATAGGACTACTCGTGTATTTAGGATTCAGCCCTTAATGCCCACTGGTTTAGATTCTGGAATCTATTCCCTACTCAACAGTGTAGTCACCTTCATATACTTAAATTTCAGCTCCAAAAGAGAGTCATGTAAATCATTTGTGTTCCTAATATCAGTATTGGGAAAAATGCCCACAACATAAGAAGCTCTAATATGAGTGCTGCTATGGCACAGTAGTAACACCTGCAGGCAAAATGCACATTTCATACCACAGTAAACAAATGGTACCCCACACTAAAATAGCTGTATGCTTTTTTACCCTTCTGAATATATATGTCACTACAAATACCTCACAAGGTTTCTGAAGATAGTACAATTCATACTCTTATGCTTTACATTACGCTCTGTGTGTGGATGTCCATGGGAATAACCAGAAACTTACCTACAGCAACCTGCTATTTAAACATATTCTCACTGTTCAGTGTCTGTTTTCTTATTATGACTGTTCTCTGTTAAATGTTGTTTGTTCTTATTTTCAGGTATTTCACTGGTAGCCCTTGTAATTCCTGTTTCATTTGGAATATTTGTTAATCACAAATGGCCCCACAAAGCTAAAATTATACTTAAGGTAAGATATGAAACTTTCATATACTGATCTGAACCATTGCTCATTGCGGGTCAGGTTATGGCTTCAATAGGACTACTCAAACAATATGTTTCTACTCACAACAAATAAGAAAATCAGTAACTAGCTTCATGATAGCAGTGAAATTCCCCATCTAGCAACATGCTGCTCCAATCCTGAACAAATGTGTGCGAGTTGCATACAACATTATAAATCAACATTGTTCAGTGATTTCACATGTGATTTGGTGTTAATTGAAATGGATTATGGACCCTATCCTACAAGGTTCTCATTGCTTCTGAGAGATGCTGAGTACCCTCAACTCCCACTGATCATCATTAATTAGTATACATATTTTCTCATTAAAATAATCCTTTTTGATGAATAGTTATTCCCCTTAATATTTGTCATCCTTTCAGTGATATCAGAGCTCAATATAATGTTTCTCTTTATGTTAAATTCATTTTCTTAACATATTCATTTACTGTGCTATATTTCAAAATCTACTCATAGCTATTTATAAACTTGGACATGGTATATTTTTGGACCCAAAAACCTTGACAATTGCATATTAAAACTGGTAGTTTTCTTTTTTTTAAAATACCTTGGCAGCAATAAATGGAAGTTTCAACTTTCAGACATGTTTACATCCCACACATAAACAGAAGGTGCACAATAAATAGTGCAGTTTGCTTTGTGTAGGCCAATGAAGGGTCAAGAATAGGCCAAGGGCAATATGAAGGAGACAAAGCTGACAAGGTTTGGTTCAAATAGGGGGAAGGGTACAACTAGAATTTACTAGAATGAAATCAAACCAGATTTGCACAGCCGGACGCATTTCTCTTCCCTAGAATAACCTTGTTATTAGCTCATCCCAAACCAAAGCAAGAATAGTCACATCAACTCACTATTCTTGTAGGCTTGGGCCAAAGACCGTTGAAATCAGTCTTTCCACTGAATTCAATCAGAGCTGGGTCAGCCCCATAGTCTCTATGGTTAAATAATTCACTCCACCTGAGTCCAGCTACATAACCCCAAGTGTTCTCTGACAGTGTATGCCATCGGGGCAGATTTCTCCTCAGGAAGAGATTTAGACTTTTCTCTGCCAAACACAGGATGGGATCTCCATACATCCCATCACAAGGACTTAAATTAAGTTTTCAGTACTACAAAAAATAAGTAAAGAAAAAAATGTAAATAAAAGTTGTGAAAAGACAATCATTCCTTTGGAGACTATTCCAGTAAGAATTTAAAGTGGTGTTAAAATTTTGACTCAAAGGATTTCCTGGTGTCCCCACACATTGCTTTTATTGTTAACTGCAGATCTTACTATTATATGTCCTAATACCTTGTTTCAGCATATCTTGCTGTAATGGGGTTCACAAACCCCATGCTGAGCATAGCCAGAAAGGAGAACAGCGTATTCCCCACTTACAGAATACCAGGCTAACCATATGCAGTACAGCTGACAGAACTACCAGTCATGGAGTCAAGCACCCACAGCTGGGAAAACAAACCCATCTATAAAGGGAGCAGAACAGAGGGTGAGGGGAAGGCAGAAAGGCCTGGTATGGTAGAAGGGTATCAGCCCAACACCAGGATGCGTCTAAGGGCAAGGCTACACTACATCAGCATAGCTGTGCCACAGTAGCGCGTCTGTTAAAGATATGCTGTGTGGACAGGAGAGCTCTCCCATCGGCATAATTACTCCACCTCCACAGGAGATGGAAGCGATGTCAGCAGTAGTGTCTCCCGCCAACATAGTGCTGTGTAAACAGCACCTAAGTAGATGTAATTTACGTCACTTGGGGTGGAGGGAGGTCTTTTTCACACCACTGAGAGATGTGTTACATCAACTAAAGTGGTAGTGTAGACCAGCAGTAAGAAATTGTCAGGGAGACAAAGGAAGACTGAAAGCACTAGAGTTTAGTGGCAGGAAGCGGCCGCCAGCACATCCCTGAGCCCTCACCGCTTCCCACCGCCCCCATTGGCCTGGGACGGCAAACCACGGCCAGTGGGAGCCGCGATCGGCTGAACCTGCGGACGCGGCAGGTAAACAAACTGGCCCAGCCTGCCAGGGTGCTTACCCTGGTGGGCCACATGCCAAAGGTTGCTGATCCCTGATTTAGGGGCTGATGGACTCATTTTAGGTTAAGTTGATGGACCAGGCTAATTTGAAATGAATAGAGGCAGACCAGTTAGAAGAACGCTGGGACCTCCAGAGACGCTGCCCCTAGAGCAATGGATATTTGGCCTTTTGAGTATTGGCAGCTAGCTTTCATACTATCTACTGCAGCTTTTGTGAACCATTAATGTAAACCCTTTCTTTTTAAATGTGAAACTTACTTCAATGTGATTAAAAGAAAGATATGTTTGTGCATGATTAAATCATGGGTGATCTACTTGATTTAGCCAAGGTTTATTTTAAAACACAACCCTTTTTAATCCCTTCAGGCAGGTTCCATTACTGGACTAGCTCTTATATTGATCATTGCCGTGGTTGGAGGAATATTGTACAAGGGATCCTGGGTTATCAGCCCTCAACTGTGGATCGTTGGAACCATATTTCCAGCTGCTGGCTACTCTCTAGGTTTTCTTCTGGCTCGCATCGCTGGTCAGTCTTGGCAAAGGTAGAGATTGCTCTGTTACATAGTGTGTGTAATCTTATTTCAGCCATAAAAGAAAATTGGCCTATATGATGTTTATATTTAGTGACTAACCACTAACTCACTCTTAAGAGCTAGTTATGTTATGGAGTCACAACCCACAACTTTGTGTATACATCAAAGTGAAACTTTTGTTCTGAACACTTTTCGTTATGGTTTCTGGCTATTCTTTAGTTCCACAAAGCCTTCCTGAAAGTGGTTGGGTGTCCAGTAGAGTTCCCTAGGGAACCCAGATGTCTGTGCGCCTTATGTTTTAGTTTGCAACCACCTTTTTCCTTCACAATAGAGGTCTTGTTGTGACTGACTTTCAGCTGGAAGAGTGGCATGTCACCCAAATGTAGACAAATCAGGAGCCATCACTGCATATCAACCCCCTACACACCTGCATATACGTATTTGTCCACATCTTTCCGAAACTAGAACTCAGAACTGGACACAATACTCTAGCTGAGGCCTCACCAGTGCACAGTAGAGTGGGACAGTTACCTTGCATTAATTATTAGCCTTTTTCATATTGTTGACCCATACTCATTTTGTGATCTACTATGCACATGCATACATAGGCTCACATCCTTTTCAGCAGTGCTACCACCTACCCAGTTATTTCCCATTTTGCAATTGTGCTTTTGATTTTTTTTTCTTCCTAAGTGTAATGCTTTGCACTTGTCTTAGCTGAATTTCATCTTGTTGATGTCAGACCATTTCTCCAATTTGTCCCAGTAATTTTGAATTCTAATCCTGTCCTCTTAAGTGCCAGCCTGGTGTCATCTGCAGATTTTATAAGCACACTCTCCACTGCACTATCCAAGTCATTAATGAAAATATTGACTACTGGACCCAGAACTGACCCCCATCGAATTCTACTATATAAGTACTCTCCTTTGAATCTGGTCAACCAACCAGTTTTTCCGTTCACCTTGTCATAATTTCTTCCAAGCCACATTTCCATAGATTGCTTATGAGAAAGTCATGTGGAACTTCATCAAAAGCCTTACTAAACATCAAGATATTACATCTACAGTTTCCCGCCGCTCCTAAGTCAGTAACCTTGTCAAAGAAGAAAATTAGGTTTGTTTGATTTGTTATTGACAAATCCATGCTGACTATTCCTTATAACCCTGATATCCTCTAGGTTCTTACAAAGAGATTGTTTAATAATTTCTTTAGTATCTTTCAGGTATCAAACTTGGGCCAACTGGTCTATAATTACCTGCATCCTCTTTATTCCCCTTTTTAAAGATAGGTGCTATGTTTGTCCTTCTCCAGCCCTCTGAGAACTCATGGAAGACAGGTGAAGTCCCAAAGATCATTGTTAATGGTTCTGAAATGGCTTCAGCTAGATCCTTAGGTACCTTAGGATGAATTAAATCAGGCCCTGCTGATTTGAATACATTTAACTTATTTAAATATTCCTTAACTTGTTCTTGGGCTTCCATTCCTTTCCCCTTGATGTTAATATTAACTGTTTTAAGCATCTGGACAGAATTAACCTTTTTAGTGAAGACTGAAGCAAAGTAGATATTAAACACCATAGCTGCCTTGATATCATCAGTTATTAGCTTTTTTGCTGATAAGTAGAGGATCTACACTTCATCTTTCTCTTGCTCCTCATGTATTTATACAACCTCTTCTCATTGCCTTTTATGTCCCTTACTAGGTGTAACTCATTTTGTGCCATAGCTTTTCTGATTAGCACAAGCATGTAGAGACAGTCTTTCATATGCATCCTTCAAACAGATATACATGTTTCCACTTTTTGTATGTTATACCTATACTAGGCAGTATGTAAATTCCCCTCATCCCACTCTTGTGGCTACGTCCTACAATCTTCCTTTACTTGATCAATCTATGCTATGTCATTTGCAAATAGTTGGATATGTCATATGCTGTGGATCACTAATAACACCCATGAAATCCATAGACTCCTGCTGACTTAAAAGGACATACCTTAAATTCACTGGACAATTCTCTAAGCTTGGGCAATGAGATCTCACCACATGAAAGATGTTGAGAAGAAAATCCTGCATTACCACAGTGGTCCCTGTACATTTGTGAAATGGGTCCTTTCCAATGCTCACATTTGAGTTCTGTGATTGGATTATGTAAACTAGATGGTTCTTTTCTGCCCTGATATTTGTAATTGTATGTCTCTTATATTCCTTTGTATTCTTTCAAAGTTACATTGGCACAATAGGATATCATATGAAATTTTTCTTTTTATCATTCTCTTTAGATGTCGTACAGTAGCTCTAGAAACAGGTATGCAGAACACTCAACTGTGTACAACTATAGTCCAGCTCTCCTTCACCCCTGAACAGCTTACACTGATGTTTACTTTTCCACTCATCTACAGTATTTTCCAGATAGTGTTTGCTTTAATATTTGTAGGAGGTAAGTCACTGATATCTTCTACTATACTAATAGCTTTATTATTAGTATTTATTCCTGAGTGCCCAGAGATAATGAGACAATTTGGAATACAAAAATACAATATTAAATGATAATCCAAATAATGTGTCCCCATTGTGCTAGGCACTGTACAAAAGTTAGGAGACATGGACTTCAATTCTGCATTCTAGCTGGGCCCTTTACTCCAGCACAAAGGGGCTCTAAACATCTAGAATTAGCTATCTGGGAATGTCCCCAATTCAGGAGCATCCCCTGGAAGGCATGCCAAGGGTATGACCAGGGTAGAAAGGAGGTGCACTAGCACAGAACAGATGTGATTGGACCTAGTGCACTCCAACTATTCTGAGAAGTTGCAACAGCCTATACAGGACCAGGACAGTATAAACTATACCTGTCCCTGTTGCTACTCTTTTCTACTTCTTGTATGAAAGATGTTTTACTGGATAGGGCACTGAACTGGGACTCGAGTGACCTGCATTCAGTTTCTGGCTTGGCCACAGACTTCGTGTGACCTTGGGCAAGTCACCTAGTCTACTCTGTGCCTCAGTTCCCCATCTGTGAAATGAGAATCATACTTCACAGGGATATTGTAAGGGTAAAATCCTTTAACGAATGTGAGGTACAGAGATACTGTGATAATGGTCATAGATAGATATGCTGGAAGTGTTGCTAAAGTAAGAGCCTCATCCCTCTTCCTACCTTTTTACACTATATAAATGGGCCAGAGCAATATAAAGGGGTGAGGGGGCTAAAAAGGGGAGTCAGTGTGATCTCATGGATAGTGCACTAGCTTGGGAGTCAGGAGCCCGGGGTTCTAGTTCTCAATCCGCCAGTGGTCAGCTACTCTTCAGTCACTTCACAGCTATGTGCCTGGATTTCTTCATTTGTAAAATGGGGATAATGATACTACTCTCCTTTTAAAGCAGCTTGAGAGCTAATGATGTTATAAACTAGCTAGATGGTGGTGGTGGTATTTTAAGTTCCAGGTCTATCCAGGGGAAGATACCTCCAACCCAGACATTATGAAAGACAGCCATAAGGCTGCTTCCTCACTAACTCCTCCCCCCAGAATCCAAGAGGTACAAAAGTGCCACTTAACTATTCTTCCCCTGCTCCCTCAGCTCCTGCATCAAGTACAGTTCAGTCAGAACTGAGAATTGGTACCATGGGAATTGTCTGAAGAAGCCAACATTCTAAATTAAATAAATAAATTAAAGCCTATCATCCACTGGATGATCAGAAGACAGTCAAATTCCCAATGCAGTGCAAATATTTATCTTTATTTCAAATATACTTTTTTCCAGGATGGGTTACTGTTGACAGACTTTTGTTTAAAAAGCTATGTTAAACATTACACAGTAGCTGGATCTACCTTTTATTAATATTAGGAAAGTACAAGCCTTATAGCACCTTATAGCACTAGCTTCTGTGGCTTATTATAAATTTCTGCCTTTATTGTAACATATATATATATTGATTGATTCCTAGTCTACTACTTGCACAAAAGATTCTGTAGCACACCAAAGACAGACTTCACAGAACCAACAAGTGAAATTGAATCGACACCAGAAACATATGCCCAGATGAATGGAGGATTTACATCAAATGAAAAAAGTACAAGAAACACGAACGACACTATCATCTCCTGACATTGTGTAAAAGAGTTTCGCAACGATTGACTGGTGAATGGTTTCTTTGTGGTTTTGTGTTTTAATTTTTGAATGAAGCTTGCACCACCAGGATACAAATCTAGGTTTGACACTAATTTGCTACAATATTTAGTGTTCCATAATTGTCCATTTGATCAAGGAAGAACAGAGTAAACCTAGAGGAAAGCTGAGCAAAATTTCAGGCATAAGTGTCTTTCCCCCTGCCCCAACGTAAAAATGAAATGACAATCCAAAGAGCAAATAATTAGACAATATTTCATTTTGGTCAGCATGAGCAGCCAAAAACATTGTATTGAAATAATTGAGTGCTATTATCAAGGTATGCAATTTGTTGTTTTTAATCCGACATATTTGCTGTTTATCACAATAGGCAGATCAGATCAGGACCCTCAAATTCCCTGTGTTCCGCCACGGACGTAGGGCTTAAAGTGAGTTTATTTCTCATGGTCTTGGGCGGGGGTGGGAAGGGGGGCGCAATGGAAATCACACAATTTCAAGCCATCTCTTACAAGAGGAATTGGTAACAAAAGGATTAAATTTATACTAAAGCTATTATTTTAATAAGTAAAAAATATCTCAGTTTGTGCCTATATTCACTACAGTAAAAATGTTCATGTCTTCAGTTTAGGTCAATTAGATATGAAGGTGCCTGATATGCTGGTGAAATCAGGAACTTAAAGATTTATATTATCTAAAGTATGGACAGTAATTGTGAATAAAAATGCACCTATTTATTCCTGAAGATTGGAGGCTACTGTTTGAATATCTGCCCCTGAATGCCTGAATGATCCGAGTTCAATTCCAAAAAAGCACTCTGTAAACCCCAAACATATTCAATAGTCCAAATTCAGCAGTCCTTACGCAAGGAAAACTTACATTTTGAAACCAATTAAAGGTTAGTTGAATAAGGACCTCAAGAATGAGCCAAATATCAACACGTGGAAACGATCACTCTTTTTCAGAGATTGGTTAACTCAAGGAAACATATCTATGTGTTGTAAGTTCCCCACCACACATATTAAAGCACTTTATATTTTCTATCCAAAATATGCATTTTGCAAATACAATTTAGGTAAGGAATTTAAGCTCCAGCCATACAGTTTTTCACCATTTCAGAAACATGCTCAGTATCAGAGTGAATTACTTTAATGTATAAGATGTGGGGGAAAGGGTCTTAAAAATCATTCATCCTATAGCAAAGTGCTGGGAAGCCTTAAGTTGTATTGATTTGGGAGTTGAGTGTTCCTAACCTTCTAGGAAGTGCTCAGCATTGGCGTGAGCTGGCCCATACCACCACCTTCACTTTTATTTAAACAGGCAAGTGCTCTGCAGCCTAATATGGAGAGATCATAAAACTGAAAAGAAACTCAGTAAGCAAAAGATAAGCATTTAACTCCAACAGCTGTGGTAAATGTCTTTGGACGGGATTCCGTTCCCCCTGGGTCAATGGAAATTCTACTGTTAACCTCACATGGGTTAGGGAGCGGTCTTCATGTTTGTTCCTGTTTAAACTGTGGAAGCAAGGCAGAATTCAGCTTTGTTCACATAATATTCCTTCTGCTTTGTTAAAGCTAGAACCACCTCTGAGCTTTTGAAATGAAAATTTTCTGTACATTCTTTTAATGTATTTTAAAAATATATTAAGTTTCATAATTTGTCTTGCTTGTATCACATTAAAGCATGCGTCACAGGGTACACTCACTGCTGAGATAGCCTCCTCCTGGTTGCTCTGGGAATTAGCTCACTCCAGGTCCGACACTCACTTCTGTCATCTGACCCTCACCACAGCCCACTTGGACTTCACATATTTCCTCTTTGTGACTCAGTCCTCCAGCCAGGTCATTATGTAGTCCTCCCCTTCCAAGGTATCAAAGTCCCACTGGATCAGCTGTATTCATCCTCTCCTGACAGTCTTCCAATCCACAGGTAGGTGCTGTGCTACTTTCCCAGCAGCTGGTAGGGGAACCCAGAGTCACCCACCACTCCAGGTTCCAATCCAGGGACCCTATGTCTAGCAACTATGATCTGCTCCCAGACACTGTTACTATTTCCCTGGGCTTTTTTTCCTTCCTCTCCGCTCTGTCTTCTGCCCCACCATCTGGATTTACCAGCCCAAACTCCCTCCACCCAGGGAGGCAGACTAAACCCTATAACCCCAAACACACCTCTCCCATAGAGTGATTGCAGAGTACTTCCCCTGTAACCAGCTTCTGCTACCAACTTCCTGGTTTTACACCAGCCCCATCTGTTCCTTCTCAGCTAGGCTGAGAAGACTTTCAAGCCTTCAATCAGGCTTTCAAGCCCTGGCTGTCCCCCAGGTGCAGCCTATCAGGTTAATTAGACTAATTTAACCTGCTCTGCCTTGGGTATGGGGTGGACACCATGCCCAGTCACATGCACATATGTGTGTATATAAAAACTGAACGAATGTTTGTAATTTTGGTCACTGGAGTCATTTGAGATGGAAAGAACCCAGCTTGAATCCCAAGAGCTAGGAGTTCACAAAAAACCCTCTTCTTACTTGTAAAATTAACGTTTGATATAAAAATAATCAGGAGACAATGAACATGGAACACTATGATGTCATGTTTTACAGAATCACATTTCAGAGCAGAAGTTGACTTTAAGTTCTATGGGCCAGATCCTCTGCTTAATGTAAGGGGACTGGGGGCAGTGCGGGGGAGTTGGTTGACCATCTCCCAGTACAAAAAGAAAGGGAAAACTCAGACTGACAGTCCTCAGGGGCAATGGGGAGAGGCCAACACTCCAGATCAGCCTGATTGACAGGGCAGGCAGGCTAATGAGGGTGTCAGAAGGCCAAGGGTCCTATTCTCCATGTGGCCTGGAGCTGCCTGGGACAGAGTGGTGCCGAGTTAAGGAGAAAGAAGGTGCCTGGGATGAGCTGGGGAGCAGAGCTGTGCAGGCCAGAGCCAGAGGAGCAGCCTGAGCTGAGCAGAGTCATCCTGGCCAGAGTCAGAGAAGTAGACCAGAGGGCAGATCCATGCTGGGAGCCATAATAGCCAGGGCCAGAGGTGCAGCCCAGAGAGTGGTGCTGGAGGCAGAGCAGTGCTGGGGCTGGAACTTGGGCTGGAGCAGTCTGGAGCCAGGTGCAGTGAGCAGCTGGGAAGAGCAAGGGGGGATCCTGGACAGAGGACCCAGCGCAGGGAGATGAGCCCAGCCAAGAGGCCTTACAGGCAGGACGTGGAGGGGGATCATAACCCCAACAGGGCGGAGGACATGCTGGGAAGAAGGGCCCTGCATCCTAGAGCCTGAGGGCATGTGGCCACCACCAGAGCGAATGTCCGACCTGCAGCATCCCTGCAGCACAGCCAGGGCCTGGGCAGGAAGCCTGGCACATGTGAGGAACAGACTGTGAACTGCCCTTACATTCCAGAGACGGCTGGTTGTGATGTCCCCATGCCACAGAGCGGGGTTATATGTGTTCCTTTAACCTTTCCCATTTTTCCCCTTATTTTTTAAATTCTTTGCTGAACCATACGTAATGATCAGTGGGTCAAGGAAGCACCCAGTGCAGAGAGAGCATCCCGGAGTGGGGACACCCGAGCCCCTGCCCTAAGTGACCACAACAAGATTGGGGGTCCAGCTCCCCAGGAGTCCTGGGCCCAGTGTTGTTGTGGTTATGAGGACTCTGCCACACAAGAGAGTGGAAGGGGGAGTCCTCCAGGTCAGGCAGGCCTCTGGGTAAAGGGAGTGGGAGTGAGGACTCAGATCCTTTTGCTAGCCCATTCCACCAGGGGAGTATATAAACCACAAAAGTCCCCCACAATAGCAGGATCTTTCCCCCGCTTACATTTAGGCTGCTTATTCCACTCCAGCAAAGCAATAGGAAAGTAAGTGTTACCAGCTAGTAGCAATTCCTCTAATATAAGGACAATTCCTAGCTGGCTTAGCCTGCTCTACCCTATTCTCTCTCCCAGCCTCCAGCATAAAGGTCATGTCAGGGAAAGGGAACACGGCTGGAGCACCACTGCTTTTTGACAATCCTCATCTGTGGAACAGCTGTTTGTAGGAGGAAGAGCATTGGACCCATGCACAATTTAGAACATCCCTCGGCCCGCGCCACTTCCCGCAGCCCCCATTGGCCTGGATCGGTGAACCACGGCCAGTGGGAGCTGCGATCGGCCGAACCTGTGGACGCGGCAAGTAAACAAACTGGCCCGGCCCGCCAGGGGCTTTCCCTGAACAAGCGATGGACCGGCTTTGAGAACCACTGTTTTAAGTTGAATCAGCACCTACCCAACTCCAGGATCTGTTGATCTGTAGAGCAGTTCTCAAAGATGTAAAGCCCCATTTGTCCCCCAGCTGAGTATCTGGCCCAAAAGCAGTAGATAAAGCTATAGAAAATTGAATATATTTCCCTGATTAAGGGTTTGAAGTTTAGCATAACCATTTCCTCTGAATCAACAGTGGTTGGACTCAAATAGACACACAGAGTTCCTGGCATATGGTAAGTTTGTCAAAGTAAGACCATGCCAGGAACTGAGGAAAGAGCCTTAACAATTTTATGCTGTTGACATTCTAGTAGTTGAAGGCACTTAGTGGCTTCTGTGAGTTAATTAGTATCTCACAGAACTGGAACCAAAGTTAGGTGAAAATCATTAGAAGGGTATCGGGGGGCGGGGGGAGAACCCAGTGATTGTTTCCCCCAGTCCCCTACTATGGAGATGCATTGGAAAGATGACTGTCAAAAGAAAGCTATCCCATATTCATTCCAGATGAAGAACTGGATGCAACAACAGCATGTCATAGGATACTTACATTTCCCATATGCATTCAGGCATTCCTTCAAGAGTTTACTCCTGGAAAGATGGCAGAAAAAAATTATTAAACAATCAATTTGTAAAGACCTAGAGGATAATAAGGAATAGCTAGCATGGATTTGTCAAGAACAGATGATATCAAACCAATCTAATTTTCTTCTTTGACAAGATTACTGGCCTATTAGATGGGGGGAGCAGTAGATGTGATATATCTTGACTTTAGTACGGCTTTTGACATAGTCACACATTCTCATAATCCAACTAAGGAAACATGGTCTAGATGAAATTAGTATAAGGTAGGTGCACAACTGGGTGAAATATGTTACCTAAAGAATAGTTGTCAATCGTTTGCTGTCAAACTGGAAGGACACATCTAGTGTAGGCCCACAGGGATCAGTCTGGGTCTGGTACTATTCAATAGTTTAATTAATGATTTGGATAATGGAGTGGAAAGTATGCTTTTAACATTAATTGATGACACCAAGCTGGGAGGGGTTGATAGGCTTTGGATGCCAGAATTAGAATTCAAAACGACTTTGACAAATTGAAGAATTGGTCTGAAATCAACAAGATTAAATTAAATAGACAAGTGCAAAATACTACACTTAGGAAAGAAAAATCAAATACACAACTACAAAATGGGGAATAACTGGCTAGGTGGTGTACCGTGAAAAAGAATATAGGGTTATAGTGGATCACAGATTGAATGAATCAACAAGGTGATGAAATTATGAAAAAGGCTAATATCACTCTGGGGTGAATTAACGGGAGATTTGTTTGTAAGACACAGAAAGTAATTGTCATGTTCTACTTGGCACTGGTGAGGCTCAGCTGGAGTCCTGTGTCCAGTTCTGGGTACCACACTTTAGGAAAGTTGTGGACAAACTAGAGAGAGTCCCGAGGACAGCAACAAACATGATAAAAGGTTTAGAAAATGTGACCTATGAGGAAAGGTTAAAAAAACTGGGCCTGGTTGGGCTTGAGAAAAGAAGATTCGGGGGGGAACTGAAAACAGTCTTCAAATATGCTAAAGAAGACTGTGATCAATTGTTCTCCATGTCCACTGAAGATAGGACAAGAAATAATGATCTTAATCTGCAGCAAGGGAGATTAAGATTAAGTAGTAGGAAAAACTCTCTTACTATAAGGGTAATTAAGTTCTGTAATAGGCTTCCAAGGGAGGTTGTAGAATCTGTCATTGGAGGTTTTTAAGAACAAGTTAGTCAAACACCTGCCAGGGATGTTCCAGGTTTACTTGGTCAGCAGAGGGGGCTGGACTTCATGGCTTCTCAAGGTCCCTTCCCGTCCTACATTTCTATGATTCTTTTACACAGACAGTTGGACCAGATTCATTCCATCCTGGTGCTATGCCATTAACTTTATTGAAGTAACACCAGGGATGAATTTGGACAATTTTTTCTGCCAACTGTACCTGATTACGTCACACATCTCTTATTTTAGACCCAAGGTCACCACTGCCCTATGCTCGGTTGAAGATGTGGGTGACACAGAATTACATACAGTTTCTTACCACCAGGGACTTAACGTTGTCTGTTGTGAATTTTGGTTTGCTTTCTTTCTTTGTTTCCTAGAGGTATTGCCAGCTGTGATGCTAGGCAGTACTTCATTTAATAATATATGTGATCATCATTTAAAATTCCAACCACAGCATGCAATTATTTTTCTGAAAAAAATTCAGAATCTAGCTATACTGCAAGTTAAGAATTGTCGTGTAGTAATTAAATGGAGGGAACATAGTATGCTAAGAAATGAGAATTAAAAATATAGCCCTATTTGTTAGGACTGAGAAAAAACTGCATGCATTCCCATTTCATCACTGAGACCATCAACATGTTATAAGACTATTGTGAAAATATGTATTAGACAAGTTTTAAACCACATATACTCAGCAATCTAGAAAAGCACTTAATGAGGTATTTTGGTTTATAAAGTGAACACTGTATAGGTATTTACAAACCTTTTTAACTCATTTTTATTCGATAGTCATTACTGGCTTTAAATAATCTATGGAGCGAACAGAGATTTAGTCCTACAATAAAAATCCATGTTTTTAAAGCTATTGAGCATGCATTAAGAAGGTGAATTTTAAACCTCAGTATACAAACCATTTTATGTATTCATTTCTTTTTTAAAGTATTGCAGAGGAATAAAGTACATTATGGACTAAGCACCTGATAAATTTCCTTTAACCACAGTGTCTTACATTTTAAACATCCAAAACTGACCCCAAAACAAATCTTTTTTCAGGCATCTTTATCTTATAAACAAACCAGTTTTTTAAATGACTAAAACTATAGGGGACTGGCTAGCTCAGAGTACTGGTAATGTTGTATGTAGCCTTCCACTAGTAAGAACTGAATGTTATTAATAACTAAGCCCTATCTGGTGGCCTGTATGAAATGAGTTTGTGACATCAGTCCAATTAGGTTATTAAGTCAGAAAAGCCAGTGCTATAACTGATACTAATTGATATTATTTTTGGCAGCCTCAGCAGAGAGGCCTAGTGTAATGAATTGATGTGCTACAGACAACAGGCTTTATTACTGTGTAAATCACACACACACATGGGGAGCTGCAGCTCCAAAATCACAGGCTTCTATTACTGGTAAATGATCCTTGATCTTCTTTGCAAACAAGCCACATCACTCAAACACTCATAGATACAAGTACATTACATTAGGACTGCATCAGAACGAAGATTAAACTAACCTCTCATTAAGCAGCAGTCTTGCCAGGCCAGGACTGGAAACCAGTATTGGGAAGATGCCACTGCTGCTTCTTAGACTGACTTGTTCTGTGCATAGGACTTGAACTTCCAAAGCTTTCAGCTAAGCATTAAATTTACTCGAAAATATAAACTGATTGAAGCAAAAACAGTTAGTGGCCAGGTTGGTTGCCAAATTTCATACCAGAGTATATGTATATGGCTAAGTCATAACCCCCAAAAGACATGTAACATAATGAATAGTGATGCTATAATAAACAATATTATAAAAAAAATCTACTGCTACTGGCTTGGTATCTATTGAGTCTATTTTGTAACTGGAGTCTATTTTGTGTTATATGGTATACTATTATAAGCCTGCACATTTCACAGAAGAAGAGCTCCTATAAGGTAAAACACCTTTACCTGTACCTAGTGATACCATCTTTCATTTATCCTGGTGTATAACCATGCTCATAGTAACGGACATTAATAACATACAGCCAGATCACACCTGACCCAGAACCACATGAAGAGGATCCTCTCTGCAACCTAATCATCCTCTTCAGAAATAGTGGCTGCCTCCACAATACCACCCTGCTCCCCCAGGATTCTGGGTCAGGAATCCATGCCTGAGGACAGGGCAGGACAAAAAGGAATGGGGGGTATGAATACCTTTGGGAAAAATCCAAGAAAAAGTTAATTCACCTTAAGTTCTCCCCTCTATGCTATGAATTTCTTCCTTTGTTCCAGGAGCATCTGTCATTTAAGGAAACCCTGGCAGTGTGTTTCCAGTAGAGACATTCTCCAGGGGAATAGGGTTGGGGGAAGGGTTCCAGACGCTCTGTGGACATATGGCCCTCTGCACAAATGCCCCGTGTTTCTTGCAGATCCTCCATGATTCACAGCGCCTGGAAACTTAACTCCCTGCTCCTTTAAGGGCCGGACCGGGGGAGAGAAATACCTCCCATGCAACAATTACAATTCCATAAGATTGTGAGTTTTCCTCCCACAGGTCACTTCTCATGAGATTTTGTTTAGAGTTTGGGCAATATTCCAGAGTCTAGTAAATATATTATTAGAATGTTATTTTAAAATGAATCATGCAACTTTAACAAGCTTTACCCAGCCCAATCTCTTTGCACAGAAGTATCTACAGAGGGTCTTCAGAAGGACCATAAGTAAAATTCACTGAGGACATTGAAGGCTATGAATACATAGATAAACTACACAGAGACTATGCATAGCTAATTTTGCTATCTATGGCCTTGATCCAACACCCATTAATAAAATGCAATATTGTCAGCCCTAAGCACTTGAAAATCATGAATCAGGCCCCAAAAAAGTAAGGGATTGCTTTAAAATCATAATACTTTGTGAATAATAAATTTGTGGATGGGTTTTATTTGCCTTCTGGGCTTTGAGTATTTAGAGTTCATATTTTCACACTTTTCTCATCAATCATGAGGAACAGAAATTTGCTTTAAAAAAGAAATCTGAGATCCTCATAAAATCACAGGATTCCAGGAGCTGTGGGTTTAAGAAAAAAACACCAAATATTGCAAGGCTTGAGATAAAATTGCAAAAGTTGACAACACTGAACTGGAAAACTCCTATTTACTTCAAGGAAGGTTGTGTAGTGTATCCTCTGTTTATTAGTTATTTTAGTTTAAATTATCATCTTGCTATTGAACATTATGGACCAAATTCTGTTCTTAGTCATGCTGGTCCAACTCTAGGCAAAAGCATAGCCCAAAGGCTTTTTCTGAGAACATGCAGTTCATGGATACACTCCCTTATTTCTCCAAGGACTCACTACCTTATATAGATTTATATGTCTCAGATGTACTTGACCGTGAGGAACATAATTCATTTTATACCTAGTGTTATCATCCCACACAGTTAGTGTTATCTCACAGTTTATAGCTGTAATTTAATTGTAGCAGATATGCTGAATCGTTAAATTGTAGAAAACCTGACATACATTTTTTAAATGAACTCCCACATCTCACTTCCTCTTCCCGTATGATGGGTTACAGATATCACCTTTATCACACATTTTTATTAAAGTCCTTTCAAGAATTTTTGCTTTTCAGTACAAATATCACTATACAAAAATGATAAATAAATGCTATAAATTAATATTTACCATCTGTAATATACAGCATCATGTCAACATACATATGCAAAAAAATATTTTAAGCATCTTAATCTATAAAGTCAACTAACTCAGTACTTTACAACTAATGGAGGGACAACACTGACAAGGTAAGGAGGGAAGAGGCAGCTAATTTAAACTCTCCTCTTTCCCAGACATTGTCCTGGTTGGAACCCCAAGGCTCCTCTCTGCAGACCCTTAAATTTTCCCCCGAGTCTTATTGCCCAGGAACTACTTCCTCTTTCCCAGCATCTGTTCCAGAAGTCCTGGAATGGGGTTTGGCTGGTGCCAGTCCTCACTGCCTTTTAAAGGGGATAGATCACCCTGCTACAGTGCCCAGTCCTGTATTCCTTACACATTCAAAACTCCCACTGGCTTTAGTGTGGGCAAGGATGCAGGACCAGGCCCTTTCATATTTCCTTAATGTTGCCTCATAAACCTATGACAACCCTGACTCATGCTGTTAATCAATCAATGAAGTCGCATAACCATCGTAAATGAAATTTCTTCACTTTAATTCAAATGTTTTCTCTCTCGGTGAATAAAATATAGGCTTCCCAAGTGTCGGTACCTTTGACATATTGTTAACTTTAAAAGCGGCGTGGGGGGGATTAATTTAGTACCATTTATATGCTAGTTAGAGGATTTTGTTGGATTTTTACTGATAAGCAAATTAATGGATTATCAGGGAATGAAAGGGTACGCTGCCCTGGCAACGAGGGATGAGAAATCTCCCCCAAACGTGGAGGAGGAGAAGCCATGTACCCCTATGGCTGTGGCTGTAATCCTCACCACTCCCAAGATGAAATGAAAAGTGGTAGTGGTCAGTGACTCCCTTCTTAGGGGGATGGAGACATCCATCTTCAAGCCTGACATGGCATCTCAGGAGGTGTGCTGCCTGCCAGGGGTCCATGTCTGAGACATTACAGAAGGATGCTGAGGTTCATCTGGCCCTCTGACCACTATCCATGTGGGCACTATTGATACAGTGAGGTTTGATCCTGAGTAGATCAGGGCTCTGGGAGTAAGGGTAAAGGAGTTGGGGGGTGGAGCAGGTGTTGTACTGACTGATCCTTCTGGTCAAGGGTAGGGGCCCGAGCACAAACAGACACATCCTGGATATAAATACTTGCTGTGAGAATGGTGTCACCAGTAGGGCTTCTGCATCCTCGACCAAGGGATCCTGTTCGGAGAAGAAGGACTGCTGAGCAGAGATGGAGTCCACCTGTCAAGGAAAGAGAAGAGTATCTTGGAGTTCATGATTCCAAGGAATGGTAGGTGGGAAAACAGCGGAATAAAGACAATGGATTTCAAAAAGACAGACTTTAGCAAACTCAGAGAATCATATGTAAGATCCCATGGGAAGCAAGTCTAAGGGGAAAAAAGAGTTCAGGAGAGTTGGAAGTTTTTTAAAGAAAAATATTAAGGGCACAAGACCAGAATATCCCAGAAGCTAAAACGACATATTAAGTGGGGTCCCTTCAGGGCCAGTGCAACCATTTAGGTGACCTAGGCGGTCGCCTAGGGCACTGAGATTTGAGGGGCGCCATTTTCTTCGGCAGTGACCGCGGCGGCCGGATCTTTGGCCGCCCCGGTCGCCGCCAGCATTTAGGCGGAGGGAGCTGGGGCAGGGGAGCGCGGGGAGGGCAGGGGTGAGCTGCTTCACTTCTCCCACCTCCCAGGCGTGCTCAGGATGCTCGTGCGCGGAGCAGGGGTGAGCTGGGGCGGGGGGGTGCCTCAGGGTGGAGGATGGGGAGCTGCCGCAAGGGGGGCACCTCAGGGTGGAGGGGGGGAGCTGCCGTGGGGGGGCACCTCAGGGCAGGAGGAGGGAGCTGCCGCGGGGGGGGAGGGGCAAGGTGGAAGTTTTGCCTAGGGTGCGAAACATCCTTGCACCAGCCCTGGGTCCCTTAGGGGTACGGTTCTATTAAAGATCTTCATAAATGATTTGGATAATGGCATAGAGAGTATACTTATAAAGTTTGTGGATGATACTAAGCTGGGAGGGGTTGCAAGTGCTTTGGAGAATAGGATTAGAATTCAAAATGTCTTGACAAACTGGAGAAATGGTCTGAAGTAAATAGGGTGAAATTCATAAGAACAAAATGCAAAGTACTACAGTTAAGAAAAAATAATGAATTGCACAAATACAAAAAGGGAAATAACTGCCTAGGAAGGAATACTGCAGAAAACAATCTGGGGATTATAGTGACTCACAAACTAAATATGAGTCACCAATATAATACTGTTGCAAAAAAAGCAAACATCATTCTGGGATGTATTATCAGGAGTGTTCTAAGCAAGACATGAGAAGTAATTCTTCCACTTTAGTCAGCACTGATAGGGCCTCAACTGGAGTATAGTGTCCAGTTCTGGGCACACCACTTCGGGAAAGATGTGTAAAAATTGGAGAAACTCCAGAGAAGAGCAGCAAAAATGATTAAAGGTCTAGAAAACATGACCTGCAAGGAAATATTGGAAAAAATGGATTTGTTTAGTCTAGGGAAGAAAAGACTGAGGGGGGACATAACTGTCTTCAAGTACGTAAAAGGATGTAATAAAGAGGAGGGTTATCCTTAAGCCCTGAGGACAGGACAAGAAGCAATAGGCTTAAATTGCAACTGGGAGATTTAGGTTAGACATTAGGAAAAAGTTCCTAACTATAAGGGTGGTTAAGTTCTGGAACATATTTCCCAGGGAGGTTGTAGAATCTCTGTCGCAAATGATTTTTAAGAACAAGTTAGGCAAACATCTGTCAGGGATGATCTAGACCAGGGATCAGCAACCTTTGGCATATGGTCCATCATAAAGCCGCTGGTGGGCCGGGACTGTTTGTTTACCTGAAGTGGTTTGTCCACGGTTTGCCATCCCAGGCCAATGGGGGCTGCGGGAAGTGGTGGCCAGCACATCTCTCAGCCCACGCCGCTTCCCACAGCCACCATTGGCCTGGGACTGCGAACCGCGGCCAGTGGGAGATACAATCGGCTGAACCTGTGGACACTGCAGGTAAACAAACCGTGTGCCAAAGGTTGCCGATCTCTGATCTAGTTAATATTTAATCCTGTCTCAGAACAGGGGACTGGACTAGATGTCCTGTTGAGGACCTTTCAGTCTTACATTTCAATGATGGTATGAAATGCATCATCAATTATATTTACCCTTAAAAATACAAGCACGAAAAAACTCACTTTTGAACCCCTTCAGATGGGTGCCTGAATTTTAGGGAAGAGGAAGGATGGTTCAGTGGTTAGCACACTGGCATAGAACTTGGGAAACCAGGTTCAATTCTCTTTTCCTTTGCAGGTTCAATTCTCTTTTCTGTAGAAATGTAAAGCCCAAAAAGGGTTGATTACAAAACAACTCCAAGGCTTTCCATCAGATATTCAAAATGAATGTAACCTTTTATGACGATAATGAAAGATAACAAATCCAGATAGAAATCAGATAGGGTGTGCCATACAATTTTATTAAAGAACCCCAGCATTACAACTCAACAGTTGAAAACAGTTTTTTCTTATCAGATAAACTGTGCCGATAAGAGGACTAAGTTCAGATAAAAGATATGCACTTTGAATGGGGCAGTCAGCTTTTGGTAAACTGTAAAGAAGCACAAGGAAATTATTTATTCCTCTTCCCCCTACCCCCAAGCCATACCCTGCTGTACATGGAAAGATTTCCTAACTTTCATTCCTCTGAACAATTATTTCAGTCAAGTTTTCTGTTTTGAAGCAAAACTGAGATTTATTGAGCTGAAGAGCAGGACACAGGGCCCATGTCTTCAGTCCATCATTAGCCTAACACTGCTAGACTCTGCTGGATTAGTTATCATGGTGGGTTGGTATGATACAGAGAGGGAGATGGCATTTGTTCTCTACTTTAAATAGCTTCATCTAATGTGCTATTGAACTGAATTTATGTCATGCTCCAAGTCACCACAATGATGAGCTTAGCAAAATTATTTAACCATATATTTTTCTATTTTTATTATGTCATCAAATATTGGTGTAATACAATCACTGCAAATATAGCTTGCACTTATAGGGCCACATTCACAACAGAGGCTAAACAGGTGTAACTTACACCTTCTTCTGGTCCCCTCAGCACATTACTTACACTAAATCAAACTCCCTTTCACTTAATTACGTCCCATGTTGCAGTTGCATCTTTACAGGTGGACCTTTCCTCGGCATGGAGGTTCATGTTCATTGCTGTGCACTGCCCATGGGAATAAGCCTCTGGCTGCATAGATTTATCTGTCAAATTGAACTCTCTTAGAACAATCAGACCCAGACTCCTTTATAGCTATTGACATGCATTTTAAGTAACCACTGGAACAACTTACCTGGGAACTTGGTGGGTTCTCCAGCACTTGAAATCTTTAAATGAACAGTGATTATGTTTCTAAAAGATGCTCTAGCTCAACCAGAAGTTATGTGCTTGGTGCAAGAATTACTGGGTGAGGTTCCATGGGCTGTGTTATGCATAGGGCCCTACCAAATTCATGGCCCTGAAAAATATGTCATGGACCGTGAAATCAAACTTCCTCTGTGAAATCTAGCTATTGGAGGGGCAGGGCTGGAGGGGCTCCTACCATTCACCAGGCTCCAGCTGCTATCCGCTGGGCTGGGGAGAGATGGGACTTCCTCTTCCTCTGTATATCCGTTCTAGGGGGGAGATCAGACCCACCTCCAGGTGCCTCCTCCGTCTGCAGGAAGCTCCATGGCCACACAGCCCAGCTCTGAGGGCAGCACAGAAGTGAGGGTGGCAATCCCATGATCCCCCACTACATCAGCTTTGTGACTCTCCCCCCATGATTCCTTTTTGGGTCAGGACCCCCATGGTTACAACACCATGAAATTTCAGCTGTACACATCTGAAAACATGAAATTGACCAATTTTAAAACCCTCTGTCTGTGAAATTGATCAGAATGGACAGTGAATTTGGTACGGCCTAGTTATGCAGGATGTCAGACTAGATTATCATAATGGTTCCTTCTGACCTTAAAAATTTAGGAATCTATGCATTCAAACCCACTTACTAATGTGTGTCTTACACATTACCTCTGATCTGTCTAGTATTTTAAGTAATAAGGTTACAATTATACCGCACCTACTCTGCCATAGTATACTATAGTAGTTTGTCCTATATATATTATTAACAATGTGTTTCAAGCCAAGATTCTGAAATTAGTAGGATTATGTGAAATATTTACAGTGAAATGTGAAAACCCCAACATTTGCACTGAAGTATCATTGGAGCAGAGCAACTAAGATCAGGGATAGATCTTTTCTCAGTCAGCAACTAAGGCTAGAGGGTCTCATTGGACTCCAACACACATACAATTTGAGAGGAGGGCAAAAGAAACATTACACGTCAGAGCCCAACATGTGAAGGTTATTGCTTCTCAGTACAGTTTGCTCTTTGGAGACCAGGAAAATTGCATCGGAAAGATGCATGTTACAATGGTGCAGTTTAAAACTAGACCTTCCTTAGTTTAATATTTAGCTTTAAACAACATAGATACAGACCACACCTATTACCCCTTTTAGTGCTCTTATCAAACTGTATCCGAGTCTACTAAAAGTTCTATATTCACTCAGGGCCGCCCAGAGGGGGGGGCAAAGGGGGCAATTTGCCCCGGGCCCCGGGCTCTGCAGGGGCCCCCAAGAGAACAGCGGAGGCTCCCGCCTCCGCCCCTCTCCTGGAGCCTCAGCGCATCAAGCGCCGAGTCTCCGCCGGGGCCCCTGAGCCCCGCCCCGCTGAGAGCCGCGTGGGGAGGGGGCGGGGCTGGGAGCTCTGGGCTGAGCTCGGCTCCCTCCGCTCGGCGTGGAGCTCCCAGCCCCGCCCCCTCCCCACGCGGCTCTGAGCGGGACGGAGCTCAGGCCCCTCCGGCCACATGCTGCGGCTGTTCCGGCGAGGCGCTGAGACTCCGGGTGAGGAGGGAGCCGGGGGTAAGAGGTTGGGGCGGGGAAGCGGGACCCGCCGCCGGCGCAGCCCGGTTCGGCGGTAGTCGGCGGCGGGGGCCCTTCCGTTCGGGACCCGCCGCGAAGTGCCCAAGACCGCGGTGGGGCCCAGCGCCGCCGAATTACCGCCGAAGACCGGGCTGCACTTCAGCGGCGGGTGCCGCTTTGGCGGTAATTTGGCGGCGGGGGGGACCCCGCCGCGGGTCTTCGGGGCACTTCGGCGGCGGGTCCCGGAACGGAAGGGCCCTCCGCCGCCGAAGACCCCGGGCCCCCAGAATCCTCTGGGCGGCCCTGTATTCACTACTGCGATAAAAACCCCACCTCACTGAAAGTCCCAGAACCAAAATGAGTATGTGATTCATACAATCAATACTGACCTACTGGACAAGCCCACTCTAAGCCTGGCCATGTCTTGGCCTTCTTTGCAGCAATGGGCAGATATGCCACAGATCATTGCTTTATGGAAACACAGGGAGAAAAGTTGTTTTGCTTCTCCATAACACAGTCTCCTCCCACCCCACACAGCACAAAGACTTTTAAAGGTTTTGTGCTTTACTGAAGTCCAAGTACATTAGATCGACTGCACTTCTCTTATCTAAAAGATCAGTTATATCACAAAGAAGGAAATCAGGTTAGTTTGATCTACATTTTGTAAACCCATGTTGCATTACAGCCCATTTACCTCCATGAACTTAATTATTTTTTCCTTCACAATTTGTTCTAAAGCCTTGTACACTACTGATGTCAGACTACAGGTCTGTAATTGCCCGCATCTCTTTACTTCCCTAAAGAATATAAATAGCCATTTACTTTTAATTACATTTGGCTGACACTGTAATAACAGGGTATTTATGTCATTTTTTCTGCCTATTAATATGTCCTTGTGCATCCTAGCAGAATGGCACACATTGGGACTTTGAAATACCAACCTTTATATTCAACCACCTGATACTGTCAGCTAAAGGAAGGGGTGCCTGTTTGCAAGAAGTAGGCCTGTTATCCACAAAAGCCTAGTCATGTGTTCAGGGAGGTTGAAGTGTTCTCCTACAGGTTTTTGTATATTGCCATTCCTAATATCTGACTTGTGTCCATTTGTTTCCTTATATCCTCATGCAGGTATCGAAACAAATCAATAGAGCCAGACGTGTACCCAGAAGTCTCCTGCTGCAAGACAAGCCCAAGAAAGAAACCAACAGAACTCCACTGGCCATACCTACAGTCCTCAGCTAAAACCTCTCCAATGCATCATCAGTGATCTACAACCCATCCCTCACTTTCAAAGGCCTTGGGAGGCAGAACAGTCCTTGCCCACAGATAACCCACCAACCTTAAGCATATTCTCACCAGCAACCACACACTGCACCATAGTAACTCTAACTCAGGAACCAATCCATGCAACAAACCTCGATGCCAACTCTGCCCACAGTGACACCAGTGACACCATCACAGGACCTAACCAGATCAGCCACAACATCACCGGTTCATTCACTTGCACATCCACCAATGTAATATACACCGTCATGTGCCAGCAATGCCCCTCTGCTATGTACATCGGCCAAACTGGACAATCTCTACATAAAAGGATAAATGGACACAGGTCAGATATTAGGAATGGCAATATACAAAAACCTGTAGGAGAACACTTCAACCTCCCTGGACACACAAGAGTAGATTTAAAGGTAGCCATCCTGCAGCAAAAAAACTTCAGGACCAGACTCCAAAGAGAAACTGCTGAACTTTAGTTCATTTGCAAAATTGACACTATCAGCTCAGGATTAAACAAAGACTGTGAATGGCTTGCCAACTACAAAAGCAGTTTCTCCTCGCTTGGTGTTAACACCTCAACTGCTAGAAGAGGGCCTCATCCTCCCTGATTGAAATATCCTCATTATCTCTAGACTGATTCTTGCCTGCATATTTATACATGCCTCTGGAAATTTCCACCATATGCATCTGATAAAAGCTTATGCTCCAATATGTCTGTTAGTCTATAAGGTGCCACAGGACTCTTTGTTACTTTAATTTACATTATCTTACACCAACCTCCTAGCCGGCTTTCTTGCTCCACACTTCTTTTCCCACTCATCCACATGTAAATTACCCTTCCCTAGTTCTTCTAGACTCTGTTAGACAATCATGAAACCCACTTTCTGGTCTGTAACTCATATCACCTCCAAATTCAGTCTGTAATGTAGATATTATTGCATATGTTGTAATTCCTTGCTAGGTAATTAGATGGCATGTGGCTATGCACCATAGGAAAGTCATTTTTAGTTCTTTCCATATAATCTGTCTAAGCATGTATACTACATTAATCACCATGCTTCTGATTGCTTAGTGTGTGTGATAGCCTACAAGGTAAAATCCTGGTTAATCCACTGGTCTTTATTTTGGTGACTTCTGTCATAGGACCCCACTTTGGGCATGTATTTAAATCTGCATGGTTGAGAGGGGGAGGAGAATTTTGGTCCCAAAATCCCCAGTAGCAACAATTTGAGCAGAAATTTTGGGTTATTTAAAACAATCCTGCTTTCTTTCTGCATTCTTCCTGCCTCCATTGATACAGCCAGATTAGTGTTTCTCCTGGGGGAGCCAGGACAGCTATGCTTTGGCTAAGTGTATGTCTCCCCAGACTGGGAGGAAACCTCTCCTGTTAGCAGTGTGTATGTATCTGGAGCAAGGTGACAGATGGTTCCACCAAGCTAGCTCTAGGGGAGTTCTTTGGCGGCTTTCGCCAAGCTGGCAGGAGAAAACATAGATTACGATTTAACGTATGAAGGCTGAGCTAAGCCAAAAAGAATGTGAACACGTCCATGTCAGTCCAATTGTACTTTATGCCAGCACACTTTGTCCTTTGGAGCTTTTATTTTTTGTCCTTTACAGTAATTGGCCTGAATAATGTAAATCATATCTGATCAAACCCATTCAGTATCCTCCGAAGGAGGGAAGTTAAGCAGGGAAGAACAGCCATAGAAAGGTGTGATATCTGCAATAAAAGCCAAGTTGCTGAAGGGCTAGCCCTTCAAATGGCCAAGTTTAATAAAACAGAATTAGTATTAACTTAGCTTCCAAGAGCTCCCAAGTGTGGGCTTATAAATGCCTTGAGGGACAAGTTAGCCCCAATTGTTTCTTATTTAACTTGGCCATTTTAATGGCTGACTCTTTTCTAACTTGGCTCTTGTTGTATATGTCACACCTTTATATGGCTTACCATTAATTCTAACCCGGCTTTTTTGTACATGTTAAAAAGTCTTGATTACTATTGCCATGTGTGTGTGTGTGTGTGTGTATGTATATGTGTGTACATAATAAACACATACTCATGTAAACGTGTGCACATATATTACACACACACAGCCATGTATATGAGATGACACAGGAAATTTAGAAACCTGTTTCTAGGGTCTCTGAGATTGTTTGTTTTTACTGTTTCTCTAGAAGGTCAGACAAACTGAGGGCCAAATCCTGACTTAGATAATTGGTTTTCAATGGCAAAAGATCCTCCCAATACCTCTGTATATGTTAACTGTGCATAATGCCAATAGATCCTTGGGAGACTCAGGTCCATTGCGACAAGGATGTAGAGGGAACCCACATGGATGGGTGGTACAGAGCTGCTCTGGAGGGGAAAAGGGGGGCCTGCACTAATGAGAACCCTACTTCTCCCCTCCACCAACCCTCCATATCATATATAACTCTCTCACCAATGAGCCTGGAGAGGTTGCCCTAGAACTGCAGTAATCCCCATACTATTCCTATGGCAGGGGAGACAGATCAGGCCAGGTTGTAATTAAGGTGCTGTGGGACATCTCTGCCACACCTCATTCTAATCACAATGGGCAGAAGTGTTCCTCGCCTCCATGGGTCCTGCTGGCACTCTGTGTCTCTGGTTGCCAGCTCCATTTGCGAGCTGCCAGCAGCGAGATCTTCCATGAGTCATGTGGCCCAAATGCTGCCCCTGATGTCAGCTGACACAGTCCCAACTGACTTCTCAAACTGATAACTTCCAGGCCTGCTAAGTCTGCAGGTTCAGAAATTTGGAGCTTTTATGCAAATGACATAATGCCCTGATTTGTATCTCAGATAAACATATACCATCTCACTTGCATAAACTCTCCATTTCTCTCTGTCAAGATCTTCTGCAGTCTCTGGCTGATTCCCCCTTCTCTCTGAAAGTGTCTTCCCATACCTGCCCTCTGACTCTAGCTCCTCACGGTTTCTCCTCATCCATCTACAATGTGCTTCCTAACCATAGAGATCCTGCCTATAGTCTTGTCCCCAACCCACCTTTGGTCATAGAGATATAGCTAGAATGGCAGATTACACAGTAGCACTCTATCCACTTCACTGCTTAATACTTTAGCTATATCTCTAATGGCTATGAGCAGGTTGGGGGCTATGCTCTAGGCAGGACCTGTATGGGACCTAGAACATGCCTCCAGGACTCTAACCACAGAGGTATAGCCTAGAGAACCACAGCCACACTGCTTCCCTGCCCACTCACCCCCAAAATAAGAGAAAGGGTCAAAAATTAGAAGCCACTGGGCCAGTCCAGTCCAGGAGACCTATCGTCTCTGCCATTCTAAATGGTTTATTATTCTATACATATCTATTTTCTAGAAATGGAGGGGTGAGGGTGATGGGTAATTCAGTTCTTGTGCTCTCATCAACACAGTAGTCTATTGCATTCCAACACATAAAACTGTAAACATTCCTTATTAACTCCAAAATTAGTCAGATCCTGTATTTCCCAAAGGTCAGCCTCTATCTTATTAAATGCATTCAACGTTGTCCATAGAAGGGACTGTTTGCACTGAAATCCCCTTCAAATCCCTATCAGTTCTTGCTCTACTTCCACACCATGTTAGCAATATCACTCATAGCACCAACATCTTTTATTCATTTCCAGTTCTGTAAAATTTAATTCTTAACTTCTAAGTTGCTCTCATTATCTATCAACATCAGTCTTATTTTTTTTTAGTGCTCATTACGGAGGTATCTGAGTGCTCATACTTTATCCATTTTTTTATGATTTGTGCATATCTATTAGCAAGGCAAGATCTCCCAGAATAAATATTTTGGATCTTTAGATTAAATCAATTTGGGGACCATATTGACTCATTTGATTACCTCTTCCCAGAAGCAGTAAGTCCATTTAAAATTCCAAATTGTTCTCACAGTAGAGCTGGGCCAACTATTGATTGAGAATTTTTTTCTGTTTGTGACCAATGATTTTCCTCCTTTTTTGTTCATTACTTATAATTATTCACTGAGTCATTTGTACACATAAATGACTGATTACCTGTGAATTGAGATATATAAATCTATTTGGGGTTGATTACCTAAGTCGCATGGTACCGCTCCTGATTGGATGGCTGAAGTATTTCAAAAAGATGAACAACAAACAGTAAACAAAGTCAAGTATGAATAGAAGTATTTATACAAAAGCTGATATATCTTTAAACAGAAACATTTGTATGGAACATTCACCCAAACACAAACCATTTATCCCATGTTTGCAGATAAACACAAAGGATCACAAAGCTGGCTACCTCACATCACAAGTCAGATATAGTGCATATTTTCATTAAGATATTTTTTTCAATTTTAACAAGATGTTCCTGGATGGGTTGGTGTCTTTGGGATCAAATTCCAGGACACCTGGATCTAAAAGCATAAGTCTGTATTATCTGATTTAAAAATACATATTTCTTAGCTCAAAGGTTGTAGTAGACTCCCTAACAACTCTACACAGTCCATTAATGGTTGTTAGCCAGGATGGGTAAGGAATGGTGTCCCTAGCCTCTGTTTGTCAGAGGATGGAGATGGATGGCAGGAGAGAGATCACTTGATCATTACCTGTTAGGTTCACTCCCTCTGGGGCACATGGCATTGGCCACTGTCAGATAGGATGCTGGGCTGGATGGACCCTTGGTCTGACCCAGTACGGCCGTTCTTATGTTCTTACACAGATTAGCCACTACAGGATGACAGAAAGCTATAGTGTATAATGAGTTACAACACCATACAGCTGTAGCCCAAGGTTACACTCATCCAAGTATGCGGTATTGTAACTGAGGGCAGACTTTGGCCCATTCTCATCACCATCATTCCAACATCTTTCATTTGCTGTAGTGTCCAATGGGTCCCTATATTCTTTTGTACTTTGATAACCTAGTTATTATTTTCTCTGGTGAAAGTCAGAAAATGGTCTGACCTGAAGTGATCATTGTCTCTAGTGTTAGGCAAAAAAAAATGCAGCAAATAGTAAACTCACCAAAAAATTGCATGTTTGGGGGCACCAAAACTACTCACAAATTTGGGGAGGATTTTGTGAATAATTTTGACCCAAAAAAAATTAAAAATGCAACCTGTTTCATTTCTGTCATTTTGAAATGAAATGTGTCAACTTTTCATTTTGAAACTGTTTCTTTAGAAATTTAGCTTTTATTTACAAAAGGGGGAAACGCACCCAAAAATGACATAAAACAAAATGCAAAACTGAAAAATGTTGTTTTGGAGTGAACAAAATATTTTGTTTCACCCAAAAATGACTTTTTTGAAGGTGGTTTCCCACCCCCCCCAATCTCACCAAGCAAAACCAAAAAAATGTAGTTTGGGTTTGAACTGAACTGATTTGTTTTTTCAGATTTTTCAGTTCAGGCACTCAACCAAAAACATTAATTATTTGCTCTGCTCTAATCATCTCCTTTCTCTGCAAAGCTGCTATCATTTACTGTCAAGTTTTGAACCAATTTCCTTGCTCAGAGATGCCCAGGTTAATGCTTTTAAACAGTCTCATTCCAGAAATAGACTTTTTTTCCTCCCAAACAGTTTTCTTTTTAAATGAAAACTAAAAATAAAGGAAATGTTCTAATTTGGACAAAATAAAAAGGACAGACCACTAGAAACAGAAACTGCAAGATTGATGGGCTGCATAGAGGGGCATTTTCTGTAGGAAACAAGGCACTGTGTCTCCATCTCATTTCTGGCATGATTTCATCCATTATTGGACTACATCCTTTTATCGAATGTCAGCCCAGAAAAGTAAATTTCACTTCCCCATCAATTCTCAATACAAATTTCAAGGTTCAAAAGTGACTGCAGGTGGTAGATAGACTAAGCTGCTACAGACTCCCCTGGATGTTCATCTCAGCAAGATAAGCAACTTAGAAATCCAAGAGCTAGTGACTGCTTCCTCTTTTAATCAATAGTAACTGACCAGCCTATTCTTTAAAATATATATACTTGGAAAGTGTCATTGGTAAAAGTGATTTTCTCTAGTTTTCAAAATGAGTCCTGGTCAGTGCTGCACTTCTTCCATTACTTGTTAATTCTCAGGAGTATAGTGATTGTTTTCTGATGTACAGCATGAAATCTGAAAAGTAACAGGAATCAGATAAGGTTCATGTGCTCTCTGTCCTATGGCCTTCTCTATTTTGGAAAGATTCTACATTTTGGCTGCTATCACAGTCTAAATTATCATACAATGGATAATGAAATCATGCTAGCCCCACCACAGCCATTTCTTAACAAGAAAGTGAGTGCACAAATCACATAAGGTAAATGCAGCATTACACTGCTTTTCATTCTGCTTCATCTCTTCCCCCATATCTTTATATATAATCCCTATTATCAGTGAAACTACTTAAATGTTGATGAATTAGAAGATTTTCCCGATACTTGTTATTTATTTAGGTGGCAGTGTAGGGCCACATACTGCCCTCAGCCCCTATGCACAACAGTTTATATCAATGTATTTTTTAAGGTGAGCATAAGTGTTACCAAAGGGAGATGCACGCAAGGTCAACTACGACACAATAGTTATTCTGCACAGATATGTTGATGTGAAAATGTATCTTGTCATGTATCGTTTGTGTAATAGCAAGAAGCTTTATAGAAGAGGAAGGATGATCCACAGAATAAGGGTGGTAGTCTAGGATATTGAAAACTTGGATTTGATTCTTTGAACTGCCGCAGACTTCCCGTGTGATCTTGCACGTCTTTTAGCCTCTCTGTTTTCCAGTTTCCTTTCTGTAAAATGAGGGTAATAGTACTTCCCTACATCAGACGGGTGCTGGGGGATAAATCCATTAAAGACTATGAGGTGTTCGGATATTATGTTAATAGGAGCCATATTAGTACCTCAAATGGACAGAAGAGCACTACACAATATGCATACAGCTCATTTGCTACATCAACTTGCAGTTTTTAAGCCTTTTCGTTTAGGTCAATTGAATTATACACCTCTCCCAAAAAGACAGAAGAGAGTATGGCGATCGTATTCAGTCATCATCTTACCAGCATCCCCCTGACACCACGTTTGGTGAGAGTGTAAGTTCACATAATTTGCTCTACTAGAACACCAATCTTTCACAAATACAATGGAGGGCCAGGAAATGCCACCATAATAAGAAAATAATAAAAAACCAACCAAACACCTATATAGCACTTTTCATTTCTAGATTTCAAAGTCACAAAGCTGAGTCACAATGGTAATGCTGTTCCATAATATTCAATTCCTGTTTACAGGCTGTAATTTCACATATAACAGAGTGGCCTACCTTTGAAAGTCCCTAAGCATTGTATCTGAATTAACACAGTCATTCTAGCCCTGGTCCAGGTGCTACTGAAGTCAGGGCAAAACTTCCACTGACTTCAATGAGATAGATTTGAAATATATATGTCCCATGAAATAATAAAACCTTGTATAATATTGAATTATATTAATCTGACATTAAAGCAGCCTTACAGTATATTTTTCATTACATAATTAAATTTTTGCAGTTCATTAAATATTAATATGAAAATTTATATCTGTGCACTTTACCGCTGAGAACAATTACGTACAGTAAGTACAGTATTAGTGATGGCCAAGGTCATACTGCTAAGGACAATGTATAGTTACCACATTATTATCTCAGGAGGGTGAAAGGGTTCCATTCATAGTCAGCACCCCATGATCCTAGACACTGTACACAGGAGCGGAACTCTGGCGCCCTAGGCAGAATTTGGGGGGCGGCATTTTGTGCGCTCCCCACAGGGCGCGCGGGAGCTTCCGGTTCCACTCCCATCGCGCCGCCGAAGAACCACCCTCTGCCAAAATGCCGCAGGCAACAGCTGCAGTCATTGAGCTGCTCAATTTCCTGCCGTTGTTTTCCACGGCACGTCGACAGAAGGTCCTTCTTCGGCGGCGCGACGGGAGCAGAACCGGAAGTTCCCATGCGCCCCGTGGGGAGCGCACAAAATGCTGCGCCCTGAATCCTGGCGCCCTAGGCGACCGCCTAGGGTCGCCTAATGGAAGCGCCGGCCCTGACTGTACAACCACAGAGGTGACATGGCCCCTGCCCCAAAAAGTGCTTACAATCTAATTTAAGACAAGATAGATCAAGTGAGTGTAATAAACAATAGGAGGGAAGTCCAGGGAGGACAGGGCTCACAGTAATAAGACTACGTGGTTGCTTAGGCCAGCTAGTGAAAAACTTGGTTTCTCCAGCTCATCTAAAAGTGTTGTTTAGAGCCATACTCTGCACTGATATACGGCATTCAAGATAAATAGAAATATTAGCTAGACAGATAGCTAGCTCTTCAGGGAAGGCAGGGACCTTATCTTTGTATGTAAAAAGCGACAGAGTTCTGTGGCACCTTATAGACTAACAGACGTATTGGAGCATAAGCTTTTGTGGGTGAATACCCACTTCGTCACACACATGTGGTGGAAATTTCCAGAGTCAGGTATAAATATACAGGCAAGAATCAGTCTAGAGATAACGAGGTTAGTTCAATCAGGGAGGATGAGGCCCTCTTCTAGCAGCTGAGGTGTGAACACCAAGGGAGGAGAAACTGCTTTTGTAGTTGGCAAGCCATTCACTGTCTTTGTTTAATCCTGAGCTGACGGTGTCAAATTTGCAAATGAACTGAAGTTCAGCAGTTTCTCTTTGGAGTCTGGTCCTGAAGTTTTTTTTGCTGCAGGATGGCTACCTTTAAATCTGCTATTGTGTGTCCAGGGAAGTTGAAGTGTTCTCCTACAGGTTTTTATATATTGCCATTGAACTAACCTCCTGCTCCAGTATGTCTGTTAGTCTATAAGGTGCCACAGGACTCTGTCGCTTTTTACAGATCCAGACTAACACAGCTACCCCTCTGATACTTGACACTATGCAAGGCACTGCATTTAGCCGTGTGGAGTGGAAATCCATCAACCTCATGAAGAAACTTGCACAAGTACAGACAGATATCTTCCTTTCCAAATGAAAATGGATGGACATCACACCAAATGAACTGAAGGTGAAAAATCCATTACTATCTACATACTGCACAGACCACAGTGAGAGATTATGCCATACACTATCAAAGAAACTGAGGAAACACCTGATGAGCATCCTATACAGCAAATGGGAAAACAGCAAAAAAAAGCTCTCCAACCTGGAGATTTTCATAAATTACCAACCTCCCACACAAATGGACTTTACTAAAATAAGGCAGGAGATCTACATTACACACTTCACCACTCTACAAAGGAAAAAGGACCGTAAGCTGTCTAAAATCCTACTTGCCACATGGGGCCACAACAGTGGTACCCCTAACTCACCCAGCAATATTGTCAATTTATCCAGCTACACACTCAGCCTGGCAGAAGAGTCTGTCCTGTCTCGAGGACTCTCTTTTTGCCCCAGCACCCCCACGAACATGATACAGTTCTGCGGTGATCTAGAAACCTACTTTCGCCCTCTCCGACTCAAAGAATACTTTCAGGATAACACTGAACAGCCCACTGATACACAGATACCCCACACACACACCAACAGCACAAGAAGAAGCACTCTACAGGGACTTCTCCTGAGGGTCGAAATGACAGTTTGGACCTATACATAGAATGCTTTTGCCGACGTGCACAGGCAGAAATTCTGGAAAAACAACATTGCTTGCCTCTTAACCTAAGTCGTGCAGAATGCAATGCCATCCACAGCCTCAGAAACCACCCTGACATTATAATCAAAGGGGCTGATAAAGGAGGTGCTGTTGTCATCATAAACAGGTCTAACTACCAAAAGGAGGCTGCCAGACAACTCTCCAATACCAAATTCTACAGGCCACTTTCCTCAGATCCCACTGAGGAATATACTAATAAACTGCACCATCTACTCAGGACACTCCCTACACTAACACAGGAACAAATCAACATAGCCTTAGAGCCCCAACCGGGGTTATTCTATCTACTACCAAAGATCCACAAACCTGGAAATCCTGGATGCCCCATCATCTCTGGAATCGGTACTCTCACTGAAGGACCGTCCGGATATGTGGACTCTTTACTCAGACCCTATGCCACCAGCTCCCAGCTATCTCCGTGACACCACTGATTTCCTGAGAAAACTACAATGCATTGGTGATCTTCCAGAAAACACCATCCTAGCCACCATGGATGTAGAGGCTCTCTTCACAAACATCCCACACACAGATGGAATACAAGCTGTCAGGAACAGTATCCCTGATGATGCCACAGCACAACTGGTTGCTGAGCTCTGTGACTTTATCCTCACGCACAATTATTTCAAATTTGGTGACAATATATACCTCCAGACCAGTGGCACCGCTATGGGCACCCGCATAGTCCCACAATATGCCAACATTTTTATGGCTGACCTGGAACAACGCTTCCTCAACTCTCGTCCACTCACGCCCTTCTCTAACTACGCAACACTGATGACATCTTCATCATCTGGACCCATGGGAAGGAGACTCTGGAAGAATTTCACCGTGATTTCAACAGCTTCCACCCTACCTTCAACCTAAGCCTGGACCAATCTACACGGGAGGTCCACTTCCTAGACACCACGGTACAAATAAGTGATGGTCACCACCCTATACCGAAAACCCACCGACTGCTATGCCTACCTTCATGCCTCCAGCTTCCATTCCGGACACAGCACACAACCCAAACGCTGAGGTATAACCGCATTTGTTCCAACTCATCAGATAGAGACCAACACCTACAAGATCTTCACCAAGCATTCTCAAAACTACGATATCCACACGAGGAAAGAAGGAAACAAATCAACAGAGCCAGACGTACCCAGAAGCCTCCTGCTGCAAGACAAGCCCAAGAAAGAAACCAACAGAACTCCACTGACCATCACCGACAGTCCTCAGCTAAAATCTCTCCAACACATCATCAGTGAACTACAACCCATACTGGACAATGATCCCTTGCTTTCACAGACCTTGGGAGGCAGGACAGTCCTCGCCCACACACAACCCGCCAACCTTAAGCATATTCTCACCAGCAACCACACACTGCACCATAGTAACTCTAACTCAGGAACCAATCCATGCAGCAAACTTCGATGCCAACTCTGCCCACATATTTACACCAGCGACACCATCACAGGACCTAACCAGATCAGCCACAACATCACCGGTTCATTCACCTGCACATCCACCAATGTAATATACACCATCATGTGCCAGCAATGCCCCTCTGCTATGTACATCGGCCAAACTGGACAATCCATACGTAAAAGGATAAATGGACACAAGTCAGATATTAGGAATGGCAATATACAAAAACCTGTAGGAGAATACTTCAACCTCCCTGGACACACAATAGCAGATTTAAAGGTAGCCATCCTGCAGCAAAAAAACTTCAGGACCAGACTCAAAAGAGAAACTGCTGAACTTCAGTTCATTTGCAAATTGTAAATTACAGATCCAGACTAACACGGCTACCCCTCTGATCTTTGTATGTGTTTTTGAGTACCTAGTACAATAAGGTCATGAACCTGAATGGAGCCTCTGGATGATATAAATATTCAATTATAGTGTTAGAAAGAATATAGAGATTTTTCTTTATTTCTTTTTTCATTTTTATCATGAGTGGACAATCAGACAATATAGTTATTGATGTATAGCAGATTGTAGCTGAAGTCTGGATTTTCCATAATATTGGTCAGATTTTTTTTCTTTAACTGATGCATAATTGTGCTAATTTAGCTTAAAGAGCGGTTCAGAAGTAACTTCTTTTGAAGCATCCCTAAATCATTTCCAGATTTGAAAGAGATAGTCCAGCACATGCTATTGGGAGAATGGAAAGCAATACCCTGGTGCTTGTTGAATTCAAACACTGAAGATATTTTACATCAAACAGTGACAATCAAATCATATGTAGAGATCCATATGGTTTATATCTCTCGAAAGAGGTTGAAATGGAGGGTTGTTTTTCCCTTAATTGGCTCTGAGCATGATTCTCATTAGGGCTTGAAGAGTAATTAAAGCACGTACAAACTCTGAGTACCATCCCTAACATGATCATCACTTGATATTTACTGTCTATTACAATCAGACTATGGGCAAAGCAGTGGATGTGAGCATGCCTAAAATTCTGGAGTGCCACGTTTTTACATTGCCACCTCAAAACTACATGTGAGCCCCTTAGGTGATCCATATATTATCCAGCAGTCCTAGTTTTTAAAATGTTCTCAGCTGCGAGCACATGGGAAATATGCAATGGGATGCATAGCCTTTGTTCTTTTTTTTTGCACTGAGCTATTACTAGGATTTCTGTGTAATGGTGATAGTGAAAGACGTGTTGATGCCAGGCCTAGAAGGAGTGCTAAAAATAACACCCCTCTCTCTTCAGACTCAGAGATAACCCTGCAAGTAAACCTCAACAACTAAGCTATTATACATACAAAGCATAGCACTGGTGGATAAGTATTGTCTGCTTGGGAGGGAAAACATGGCCCAGCAGGCTCTAAGAACATATGGAAACTCATATCTTCCACAGAGGATTATGGCAGGAGATCAAAGGCCCTCATCTCTGTAAATTCCTATGTATAGATAACGTGGCTGGATGGTTTCAGCCTTCTACAAATATTAAAAATAAATGTATTGTAACCTAAGTTATTTGTTCCCATCTCATGGTAAGGTCCTCATGGGAAGTGCTTGCAGACTTCTGCTGAATAAATGGTTGCTAGATGCTATTTGATTCCCTAACAGAAAGACCTTCAGTTGACACACAGCCATTTTATTGACGAATAGTTAAAAATAAAAGCATACTAGAATATTTGCCTTCAGGAGCTATTCCTTCCATGCAGCACCTCAACTTCACCTTCAATCTTTAATGAGGGAAGGATGGACTAAATGTGTGTGTGTGTTGCTACATAGATGTTCAGTGAATGAGGCAGTACTTTCATGGAGCACTGCCTCAGTCACTGTTCACTTTGTGTGAAAAGGGCACGCTGGCCTAGATTATTTATACTGAACATTCATAGCATAGTAATAGATAGTTGGTAAAATCCAAGAGCTTCTATACACTACAGTGATGGACTGATTTTTCAATTAGCAAGAGACATATTTACCCTTCTTTATAATTTCTTCGTCAAGTATAAAAATCTTATCTGATAAACAAAAGGATTTCATATTACTAGAAGGTTAAGGAAATCAGGCAGCATGTTAAATATTAAATGCTTAAAGCTATTTGAAAACCATGTACCATAGTAGATGCTGTAAAAAAGAATACATAAAATCTAAAAAATGAAATGAGATACTGAGAGCTCAGAACTTTCATATAGAAAGTGCAAGGATTCTGAAACCACTACGTGTCAATGCGAAGTCTGATTTCAAAAAGAAAAATGTCCTTAGCAATAAAGTACTACCTTTCCACACCTTTTTCTACAAATTTTAGGCCTGATCTTCCACTGCCTTGCACCATGTATAGGTATTTGCCCCAAAACACAACCAGGTACAGCATATAGTGATGAAGCTTAAAATACCCCACAACAGAGAAGCTTTACATAAATGTGAACTGGAGGCAGGACATGGGTGATTGTAGGAAGTCCCATGCCCTGGTTAAACCTGACTGGTAGAATGGTGCAGTGCAAAGAACAAGCTGTCTGACAGCTGAGGACAGAGAACGTGAGGCTGAAGAACCTGCCACAAAAACACTATGTAACAGCCATTAAATAGTTCGTAGGATTTTAATTTTTGTTATACTTTATGTATTATTCTGTATTCATTTTTCTTAAGTCTGAACTTCTCCCATTCCTTATTATTATTTTCGCAAGTCTCACCAGGTGATACTGTTACATAGAGTATTTCAGGTTCTTTTTCTTAGCTTGCAAGCAAATGTTCAGTCTTGGGAAAACATGATTTACTTCATTTAGTGCTGGATTATGCAAAGTTCAATGTAAAGATAGCTTCTGGAAAGCTGTGTGAGCAGCAGGAGATTTTACACTCTGCTTTCCTCTCTGAGTAGAGTCAATTCTTGAGGCAGAACTGTCCCCTGGGAATCATATACTGGCGTTGGGCTGATAGTCTCAATAGAAAAGATTGCCCTGCATGCTATTTGTGACCACTTTTGATCCTGGACTGGTGTATGTATTTAAATAAAACAAGTAAATGAAACACTTAGAATATACTCGGACTCCATGTCACTGATTTCTCCTCCACAGGGAAGCTGACATGCAAGCCCCAGAGATGGGGCTGCCACTAAGGAGATGGGTAACACTGCCGTCAGAACAAGACACTAGTGTCAGAAAAAGGGCAACATTATTATTTATTATTTTTTGAGCAGCAAGGATTGTACTATAAACTCTTAATTGTCTCCTTTTTCTGGGTTGTAGCATTAATATCCACAACTCTCATTCCATAAGTACCCCATAATTCTGTCAGTGGTGGCTTCCACATTACACATTTCAAGATTGGTGGCTTGTTCATCTAGCAGCTAACTTGTGCCCTGTATTTCCTGTGATGTTGATCTGCTCTGTCTAATGGATCTGTGGTCCCCTGTTTCCCCAATCTCTCTGAAGCTAAGTTTCAGCCAGTTCCTGATATAGGAGCATGTTGCCACAACTGTTGCCAGGTGAACACCTTTTTGTTCCTGCTTAATCTGTATAACTGGTCCGGTGACCCAATGCAGAGTAATTAGTGTGCCTTTATTACTCAGAACAGACACTTACAGGAGCATTTTCTGGTCCTGAATTTCTCCATTAAAAATTGCAGTTGTACTTGCCTTTGAAAATGCTCAGTCCGTGTAAAACCTATTTGCAGTTGTTATTGCACCAGAAGCTGTAGCAGCATGGTAGAAAGCCTTTGAAACAGAACCCAGAGGCCTACATTTTCAAAAGTGACTAGCTCTTTGGAATGCCTCATTGTTTAAGTGCCCGACATGAGGTTCCTGAAAAGGTGAGCACTTCGGAAAATCAGGCGTCTGTCAAGTGTCTCAAGTTGGGCACCCAAAACTGAAATACCTCCAATCACTGATCACTTTAAAAACATAAGCCCTTGATTCTAGCAGTTTTTCATTATTTGCACAGAAGAACCATGGCCAATCTTTTTGTGTAATTGTGAAAAATGGGTGTGAAAGTCACATAAAGTGTTCATGACCAAAAGCCTCCCAATATAAACACAATTACTCAGTGTTCATTAAAATTTGCATGCATAAATCACATAAGAGGGGAGTGTCTGTTGGTTTTATGCTCACTTTGAAGCACAAGATAAGTAGTTAAAGGGCATATTCTGCTCTCAGCTGCATCCCTGCAACCTAGCTGAGCCTAATAAGGTTGCACAGGTGCAACTGACAGCAGAATTTACCTTCAGTCAGTTTTCAGCTAGAACTGATCCTTGACCTGAAGCAATCAAAACAAAACTGCTCAGGCAAATCATACGAGCATGTGCTTATTCTTAGAGTAAAGCAGTTAACATCACTGGAGACACATTAACTTATGTTATAAAACAAATGAGAAAGAGTTTTCCAAATGACTGCCACTCATCATAACCTTATCTGCCTTTAAAACACAGCTGGCATTCCTTTCCTGAGCAACGACTAAAACAAAAACACTGAGAAGCACAGCAATAGGTTCTTCTGTTTCTTTATAAAGCCATATTTAAGCCAAATTTTTTAAACTTGGGTGCCTGAAGTTAAGGAGCTAAAATCATATTTAAGCACCTAAAGAAATTACCTGGTTTTCATTGGCATTAAGCACACAGCTCCCACTGTGGAAGAGGAAGGTGCTTGGCAATGATGACAGTGTGAGGTGCAGGCATCCAATGTTTCTGAAAATCATAGATTATCAGGGTTGGAAGGGACCTCAGGAGGTCATCTAGTCCAACCCTCTGCTCAAAGCAGGACCAATCCCCAAACAGATTTTTGCTCTAGATCCCTAAATGGCCCCCTCAAGGATTAAACCCTATCCCTCCCTCCTCAGGGCACTTGTATTTTGAAGCTTAAATATGGATTTAGGCGCCTAACATTAGCCCCTTAGGTTTGACAATGTTGGCCTTAAATAATAGAATTATAATTAATAGATGCAAAACAATCTCATTTTATGTTGCCAACATTGTCCCTATAGCCCCACCTCTAAGTTATGTTAGCAATCCTCACCATAAGTAGACTTCAAATCATTTGAGACTGTGCCTCATTCCTCCTATCAACACATACCATCACCCTGTACATAAGGGCTGCTGTTAGCAGACTTGGCCAACACTTTTTTTCCCACGTCCCAGTCCCATGATGTGACAGTGTTAGAAGAACATTATCCCCGGTCACGTGGCAGGGATTGCTATCCTTGGGCTCCAACAGCAACTGTTACAACTTCCCTTTTATTTTTTTATTCTTGGAAAATCATATGCAAATTAAACCTAATATCAAGTGAAAACAACTGCTTGAAATTTATACAGCCATTGCACCAATTGATAAAATACAGCAAGAGGGACTTGAGGTTCAACATCCTGGTTTCATGATCTTAGAGAGACAAGACCTGAAGAAGAGCTCTGAGATGCTCAAAAGCTTGTCTCTTTCACCAACAGAAGTTGGCCCAAAAGAAGACATTACCTCACCCACCTCATTCAGTTTTCTTGTCAGAGTATTTATTCTGTTCTACTTTCTTGCCCTATCATTCTTTTGTAACATCTTCCGGGTTAATTGTCTTTGGCCCAAGAAGCTTTTAAGGTGTCAGCATTGCGATTTTTATCTTTCTCCCCATAAGTCTCTGAGCTAGTCATCCTAATGAATCATTGTGAGGTGTGTAATGACATTCTAACAATGCTAAATATGGGTCCTTTGAAACTGCCAGAATTTTTTCTTTTTTAACCAAGTTCCTTGCTTTTTGTACTGATTTTTCTGCTAACCCGTTTGCGTGTTCATATTATAGCCTTGACATGATGTGCTTGAAATGATACATTGGAAAGAAATTCCCACGAGTCGCTTGTGAATTGTAAGCCCTTATCCATTATTAACTCACCAGGAATCCAATGGATAGAAAACTGCAATTTACAATGTACTATTACATTGGTGCTTAATGTGTTGTGTAACAGCTCATTTTAAAAGAAATCGGAGTAGTGCTCTACTAATGAGGGCTTGTCTACACAGGGGGGATTATTACACACCAACTTCAGTTTGTGTGCCTTAAATGACCTGCTTCCAAATGACACAATTCTTAAAGCATTCTGACTGGCCAGTTAACATGTAATCCACTTTGAAAAGGTACTACATTGCATCCCATATGCAAACAAGTGCCCATACTCCTCATTCACACCAGCTTGGAAGTCATCCAGCTTCTACCCTCACACTACTTACATGATGTTAGGAGTGACTTGTGTAACCATGGGACAAACGTCCAGAATTATGTATACTTAGTACGTGCAAAGTCTGGCCATGTAGACACATGATTTGTACTGAAGCAGGAAATAGTTGACCATGTGTACACAATTATTGTGGACTATCTAATACATACCACACAGGGCACAAAAACTCAGTCTGAATTAAATCCCCCATGTAGACAAGCCATGATTCAAAGAGATCTGTTGAAATCTTGGATCAAGAACAATCAGAATTCTCATGTGGTTCCACTGGTTCCTTTGCATTCCATTTCACATATTTACCAAAGATTTCACATTTGCATACCTTGTCTTTGATGGCAGTATTTATACTTTGCCAGACTAGGACATCTTGGACTCTTCTTACACCTTTCAGTACTCAAATGGGCACTGTGGATTATGCTTAGCATTTCTGATTTTATGCTTTGTGCTTCTACAACATGATATCCTTTATACAATTTTATCTTGGTAGTCCCAATATGTTTATATGGTTGGAGGTACCTGCGCTTTTTTTGTTGGCCATTTGGATTTATTCTCTTAAGCTTTTGGAAAACTGGCTCATTTTGTGTTTCTCATTTGAGACTTTCATTTTTTTTCTAGAAATGAGTATTACTTGAGTCATATTTACTTCAAACTTCTGTTCTTTCACTCATGACTTTCACTATTTATAGGTACTTTAGAAATAGTATCTTCTCTACAAGAAGCATCTCACCTGGCCTGCATTTCACATTTAATGAACTGATCATTTTCTGAAGTCTAGAAGGGTTTTTGCAATGGTTTCTGCAATATGGCTTCCCACAGTTCATGGTCTATTTCTACTCTCATCGATTTTTACTATCAAAAACAGAGTGTTTTTCAACCTGAGTATATTTATAGGCCAGTCAGCTTAACTTTGATACTTGGACAGATACTTTATTTAACAAATTATTTAACAATCATTTTGTAAGAACCTGCAGAATAGGGTGATAAGTAATAGCCAACATGGATTTGTCAAGAACAAATCGTGCCAAACCAACTTAATTTCCTTCACTGACAGGGTGTTGCAGGGCCCCTTCTGGGCCAGGGTGAGGATTATTATGTCCCCACGCTGAGTCTGTATGATCACCCTTATATCAGGATAGCATGGCCTAGGGGCAAAAGTCAAATGACTGTCCTCTCCTTCAGAGCTCTCCCAATGGCCAGAGTCAATAGGGCTGCACTCTTGAGGAGGGCTGTGCGGCCTAGCAGCCAGTCAGAGGAGTGGGCCGCCACCTATGAGTGGGTGGTGGCCAGGTAGGGGGACCTGGGCCTTACCTGCTCCACCAGGTTCTAGCCCAGGGCCCTGGCAGTGGCAAGTGTGCTCGCCATTGGGTCAGCGGTGGGATCCATCCAAAACATGCTGACACTAACCGGCACAATGACTAATCTCCCTGAGCTACTTCTTACCTTTTCCCTGATGCAGTGGTCCTGGTGTCTCCGGAGTCTTTTGGGCTTAAAATGCAGCAAGGAAGATTTAGTTTAGATTTAGGAAAACTTTCTGACTATTAGGATAGATACGTTCTGGAATAGGCTTCCTAGCGAGGTTGTGGAATCTCCATCACTGGAGGGTTTTAAGAACAGGTTGGTCAAACACCTGTCAGGGATGATCTAGATATATTTGGTCCTGCCTCAGTGCTGGGGCCTGAACTTGGTGACCTCTATAGGTCCCTTCCAGCCCTACATTTCTATGATTCTCTAGTTCTGTTGTGCTTCAGTCAGTACTTTGGAAGTATATGTCACTTGGCTACTGTTACAGAGAACATACAATGGCGTACAAATAAACTTTTATGCATGTACATTCAAATTTAGCATGTAAATGGCGGCACATGTAAATGCCATCAGTGCAACTTGCACACCGCCCTTAGAAATTTGTGACCCTAAATGTAAAAAAATGTTGCTATAGCTATTAAAACAGAATTAGGTACAAAAATATAAATCATATAATAAAGGTCTACCCTACTGTTCTTAAAAGGAAAGAAAGAGATGAAAGTAAAAAAAAGAGAGAATGTAGGTGGAAAACACTTAAAAGGATCATCCTCTCTTGCACAATGATTAGGGTAACTTTGAAAAGATTAACTTTTCCACTGTATATTGGCCATTTATACAGTTTCCTTTTAAAAGAGATGATGGGTATATTCTGCACTGACATATAGCTCATGCAAAACTCGTTGCTGTCAGTGAGATTGCACATGATGTAAGTCAGCACATTATTTGGCCTAATAACTATTAGTCTGGTCCTGCATTGCTGATCCCATGCAGACTTTAAAGTCTCTCTAGATTTTGCCATTCAGTGCTGGCAAGGATTCAGTAATACATTCTTTTACACACCTGGAAGTTTGAATACGTCAAAACACATGTAATCAGAAGGTGTGTGCTTATGACTAATTATATTAAACTCATTTCTCCAGAAATCTATTTCCTTCATAGATTCCCAAAAAATGTGTCTGTAGTTCCCAACTACATGATAACAGCGCCAGCAGGGTGATTTAGATAACAGTAGTATAAATAACTTGATCTACTACTTTCCGAAAAATGTTAGCAAAGAATAATTTTATTTTGATTGTTCTTTCCCCAGAAAGAATATAATTGCAAGTTCTAACATAAAAAGAGAGTTATACTGTTGTGAGTAAGAACAAAATCAGGACAACTCCTCAGCTCCTATCAATCAGCACAGCTCTATTGGCCACACCAGCCCAATAGCCTCTAAAACATTCAGCTTAACAAATGTTGAGCTCTTGTATAGTCTTTGATATCTACGAAAAGTGAGTAGCTTTGATTCAGTAGCTTTTTACTCCCTCTTTGTACATTTGTAAATAGGTCTCAAAGACAAGGCAGAGGAGAAATGGGTCTAAGTACAGTGACAAGACACTAAATGTTAGCCTTTTAAAATGGCATGGAGAAAATTAACACTGACTTAGGGAGAAAGTCATCATAATGCCAATTCAACTTGATAAGTTTATAGAGGAAAATATAAATCGCATTTTTAAACATGATTTTACAAAATTACATTATTTTCCCTTCCTCTGCACAGAATATGGCATTAATATCCGAGTGAATTTTCACTGTTCATATCAAGGATGTGGTGCAAAGGTAATTATTGCATGAGCACATCACAGCAATGTACCCTAAAATATATACAGTGAATTCATCAACTCTTATCTAAAACCCAAGAGAGCTAAAGTTCAAGATAATCATTGATGACAGTGAGCATCACATCATGTAATAAAACAGTCATATAGCTACTGTTTATTGGCATTTAGAAGTTTGTTCCGAGAACTGCTCAAGGTTTAAGTATTTAGGTATATCACAGGCAACGTCTTTGATTGTAGTTTAACTTTTAGGACTATATCAGCCTGTACCAATCGCATGACAGCTATAGGTAATTTTTTTTTAAATAAACCTAACAATTTTTTTAGCTTCACCTCTGAGTATTGTATTTGATTTGCAGTATTATCAAATATGCAAACAACACATGCACTCAATATTCCCACCAAAAAAAGTTTTAAAGTAGCTAAAAAAAAACCCAGGTGATTTAATTAAGTGCAGATTTGCAGAGTGGAAGATGTAAAAGTTAAGTTTGTAGGATGCTCAATGAGGATCCATACTAGGTTCAGTGTTGTTTAAAATATTCATAAATGATCTGCAAGGTGGGTGAGCCATGAAGTTGCAAGTTCTGCAGATGACACAAAGTCATCTAGGTTAGTCAAGGTCAATGAGGACTGTGAGTAACTTCACAGAGACCTAAATGAGCTAAGTGAATGGGAAACACCATGGCAAATGAAGCTCAGTGTTGATAAAAACAAAGTAATGCACATGGTAGGGAAAAAAACTGAACTACTCGCATTCCATAAAAGGTTAGCGCTATCAACTTAGGAAGGGACTTGGGAGTTAGTATATGGCAGTTCAATTAATAGGTCTGCTCAATGTGCAGCTGCCATCAAAAAAACTAATAAGATGTTAGATTCTTAAGGACTAAGATGGATGGAGAATAATATGGACATTATACTGCCATTATAGAAATCAATGCAGCAGCCTCATCTGAAGTGCTGTGTGCAGTAATGTCCATGGCCACCCCCTGCGTTGAAAGCGCATTGCATAATTAGTGGTAGTTCAAAAAAAGAACACAAGAATAATTATGGGCACAGATTGTAAAAATTGGGATTGTTTACCTTGAAAAGGAGGTGAATAGGAGGCGACATGATAAAAGTATATAAAACAATGAATGCTGTAAAGAGGATAGAACAGGAATTTCTGTTCTCCCTGTCTCTAAGAAAGAACAAGGGGACATTCAGAGAAAATGGAGGGTGGCAAATTCAAAACTGATAAAAGTCAATTCTTTTTAACACAACATACAATTAGACTGTGGAACTCATTGCCACAGGAAGTTGTTGAGGCTAAAAAGACACCACAAGTTATAGAACAGAGATAACAAGAATATCTAGAGTTATTACAGATAATGCTAACAAAAATTTCAGAAGAGATATTAAATCTCATGATTCAGAGTTTAAGACAATCTCTAACTATTATGACTTGTCTATATAAGAAAAAAATTTCAGAATTTATTTTTCTGTATAAATTTTGCAGAATAACAAATTCTAAATAATTACATCCACACCGCCAACTTTAACCAACTTCCCTTTAATCAGTGCATCCATGACATTGAGGTTTTTTTAAAGTGCACGATATTCTGGGATTTCATGGAGCATTATCCCACTTCTGGGCTCTATGCGTTTGGGGATTTGGCTCATGGTATACTGTGAGATACCTACCAGAAGACTCTGGAATTCTACAACTTGGAGTCAAACTAGAAAATTTCTAGATGCCTCTCTTGGCATCCCATGATTCATCTGTCTTTTGTGAGCAAGTGCCATTTTCAAACTGCTGGCAGCCAGCATGGGAGGAACAATGCTATATGCCACTATTGTGATAGTGGTTAATGTGCAGAAGCTGCTGCACTGGTATTTGCCAAACCAATTTAGGTAGAGAAGAAGAGGAAGGAAATTGAGCAGCCACTTTTGGATGAACTTTTCCAGGAGCAGCTTCACTCAGTGGGGTGCCATTTCTGAGCTCAGGAAACTATTGCTAATTAGTGGGATAGGTCAGTGATGCAGACCTTAGAGAACCAGAAGAGGTGGCAGAATTTCAGGCTGACAAAATCCACTTTCTTAGAGAGCCATGCAGACCCCACCAGGGAACTGCAGCGGCAGAACACCAACACGACAGTTCCCCTCAGCATTGAGAAACTCATGGCCATCACTATCTGGAAGCTTGCCACCCCTATTGCTACCAATCAGCAGCTAACCCATTTAGTGTGGGTAGATCGACTCATGTCATGGAGAAGTATGCTGTATCAAAAGGCACTGATGCCCCACATCATAAAGCTTGGAAATGATTATTGATGGATTCACATAGTTGGGTTCCTGAACTGTATTGAGGCCATTGCTGGGAGCCACATAACTATTCTTCAGGCCTCAGCGTTTATCAACAGAAAGTGGTATTTCTCCATGGTGCACCAAGGCCTGGTTGATCACCATGGAAGGTTCACCAATAATAATAATATTATGGAGTGGTCTGGAAAGGTCTATGATCTTTAAAAACTCAGGCCTATTTTGTTCAATGAGAAAGGGAATTTTGCTCCCAGAAGCACTATGGAATTAATGGTGTTTTACACAATATCTTTGAGAACAAGGAAGAGTGTCTTGGTGATGGTTAGGAGGCAGACGTGCAGAGACTATGGAACGCTAGGAACAGCCAGACCACAGCAAATCATCAGGGCCACAAGATGACTCATACGTTGAGGCTCAGGGTTAGAATGTTGAAATGACATTTTATTATGCATTGTGAAAGGATCTTATGAAATGGAAATTTATGATGCGTGCAGCAATGTTACTGAAGGGCATTTTATGATGTATATGGCATATGTGTAATTTAATAAATTGTTCTGAACCTTTGTCAATAACTGAACATCAGATAAGTTCAAGAAAGTTCAAGACAGCTTAAAAAACCTAATAGTGAAAACTATAAACCAGCGGAACATAAACCACAATACAAAACAGTGCAAATGTTATGGAACATAACAGTGCAGATGGGGCACACATATATATTTGTGCTGTTCTGGTCACAAATATGTAGGTGTAGGATTTCTACTTGGTATCCTTGCGTTGGGGTGTAGAATGGCAAGGGAAGAAACTTTCACTTGTAGTTGCAGGAGTGAAGGTGGGGGTCCCAATGTTCACTGTTTTACTTGGGGTGAGGAATGGGGACAGATGTGCCTGTCTCTGGAACATGGGGATGTGCTCCTTTCAGAATGCATTGTTTTCCCCGGACTGTAGGACAAGCTGGGCTGTGGTTGTGATGTTGTATGGGAACATTGTGGCAAAATGATGTCCAGTAGGACCATCTACTTCTGCACCAACTACAACAGCTGCTTTTATATGTCCCTCTCTTATTCAGTGTTGTGTGTTGTCAATTCTATATGCTTCTCTCTCTGCAAGGAGACTTCCCTTCACTCCTCTTATCGCTGCAGTGCAGACGTAAGGTCTCCAAACATTTCATCTCTTGTCGTCCTTTTTTTTGACCTAAAGGTTTGTCAGGCATTGTGAGGTTGATAACACTCCTCTCTGTGAGGGCCACACTGGCTCCCTGTCAGCTGCAAGAGCTGGGCAGGCTGAGGAACAGAACAAGTAATTATTGTACTAATTCTCATCTCCATGTCAACAGTGACAAAACGTTGCTTTTTCCTCAGTTTTGGAATATTATTCCCAGAGTCTCTTACCAGTCGGGGGTGGGGTTGAAAAGTTAAGATGTTTTCCACCTTATTTCCCCTTTCTTTGGGATCCCCTTTCTGTGGGCAGGGGTTGGTTGGATGCCTTTGAGGGCAGCAGGAGATAGGTTAATAATTGCACACGTGCCTCTGAAGTTGTCCTTTCTTCGGAGGATGTTATCTCAAGGCATGTCACCAAATGGCAAAGAAATGTCTTGTTTAAAAAGGCAATGGGCAGACCAACAAGGTATGCTGCAATGGTCAGGGCCAGATTTAACACCGGGGCTTTAGGGGCTACAGCCCAGGGCCTCAGGCTAAGGAGGGGCCCAGCGCAGCAGGGCTCAGGCAGGCTGCCTCCATGCCTTGGCCCCACGCCACTCCCAGAAGTGTCCAGCTGCTGGCATGTCTCTGCAGCCCCTGGGGGAAGGGAAGCTTCTGCCCCCAGCACTGTCCCTGCAGCATTTGCAGGCGTGGGCAGCACGCGGAGACATGCTCTCTCACTCCCTCCAGGGGCACGCAGAAACGTGCCAGCAGCTGGCTGCTTCTGGGAGCTCCGTGAGGCTATGGCAGGGAGGCAAGCAGTGTGCCTGAGCCCTGCTGTTCTGCCGGCCAGGAGCAGCCTGTGATAAGTGCTTCCCGGCCAGAGCCTGCACCTTGCAACCCCTCCTTCACCCCAACCTCCTGCCCCAGGCCAGAACCCCCTCCTGCACCCAAACTCCCTCCCAGACCCTGCACCCACTCCTGTACCACAACCCCCTGTTCCAGGTCTGAATCCCCTTCCTGCACCCAAACTCCCTCCCAGACTCCGCACCCCCTCCTGCACCCCAAAACTCTGCCCCAGCCTGGCGCCCCCTCCTGCACCCAAACTCCTTCCCAGAAAGAAACTAATATAACAGCTGTTCTAAGGTAAGAAGTAGGTTATTTTGAATTAACTTAACTATATTCTACATGTTTTGAGATGGAAATATAACCACAGAACTGCTTTATGTTAATTAAAAGGCAAGTTTAGTATGGCATTAACAGCCTCGATGCCATAACTGTGAGCATTTTGTTTTAAATTAGGAAAAAGACTTGTATATCAGGGCCACACAAAATCGAATGGCCCTGGGCCCACAGGAGAGTTAATCCGGCCTTGGTGCCCCCCAGTACTGCTGCAGGACTATACAGCTGGCCTCAACAAGCCTGAACTGCCTTTCAATGTTCATGCCAAACTACAGCACTATCTTTGGGTTCAATTCCCTTTTATAACGGCAAAATAAACAGACTTCTGCAGTAATTATTCTGAACCCAAGAGGTTAACAATTCTGAGTTGTTGAGTGCTTTTTAATCTCTATGCATTTTTAAATGTCTCACTTTGGGAAATGTAATCATAAAATGCTATAGTAGCTAAATGATCAGGGCATTACTCAAACTGAAGAAAAGACCTTTTATATTGTGTTTTCTTTTCATGTATCTGCCCTTTCAATAAATGTGCCTGCATTACAATGTTGTAACTATTGAGATTGCTCAGGGCTGGAGTTCACCAAACCCCTATGATGCCAGTAGCACACCAGGTGCAGGGACACCTGGGGGAGGGGGGGCAAGTGGGGCAATTTGCCTCAGGCCCTGGACCCCGCAGGGGCCCCATGAGAATATAGTATTCTATAGTATTGCAACTTTTTTTTATGGAAAGGGCCCCCAAAATTGCTTTGCCCCAGGCCCCCTGAATCCTCTGGGTGGCACTGGCCAGGGGTACTGTGACTTGGAGGCAAGCAGTATAGGTGATTTAGCAGTTAGATTTTGGAGGCGCTAGTCCTGGTGGGTCCCAATCTTCTTCTTTCATATGGCTTGGGTAGGTAGCAATGACTACAGATTTATGTCTAAGTTTGATAGCCAGCACGTTGCCGCAGCAGTGAGCTGGTGAATGTCCTTCAGGCCCCCAGCAAAAGAATGAAGGGGATACTCAGATATGATGTGCTTCCTCATTTGTTCCTGTTGACAACAGTTGCATATAGGTGTTTGCCTCATTTTCCATTTAAAGAGGGTTTGTCCACATCTCCCATGAAATATCTTGATGTGACTCATTCTGCACCAGTCTTTCCAGCATACATCAATACCCAGTGGTTCCTCAGCAGGGTCAGTAATGAGCTGTTTGTTTTGAGCGGTCAAAATGCTCCATGTGGCTCTCCATTGAGCCTCAGTGTTGAAGTTGGGTGTAAGGCTCTTCATGTGGTTCCATAAGGGTTTGTGGGATTTTAATCTCGTCTTTGATGGGTTCTGCAGGTCGTCGTGTAGCCTCATGTTTGCATTGACATGGTTAAGAAAGCAAGATGTCTAAGTAGCTCTTCTAATCTGTGAAGTCTGGATGTGCGATAGGACTGGGATCCAGTCAACTGGGATTGAGTTGAGCATCCCTGACTCTATGTGTATAGCATTATTGAGTTGAGTGTCAAGGAATTTGGTGTGACTACTGTGAGACCACACTGGTGTACAATATTCAGCTGCAGAATATACCAAGGCAATTGTTGCAGTTCATAAAGTCCGTGGACTGGAGCCCCATGATGTTCCAGCCAATTTTCTGATAAGTGTGACACGAGACCTGAATGTATCACGGGTGTTCTCAATGTGTTGTCAAAAGGTCAAACTCTGGTCCAGTGTAATGCCAAGATTCTTTCGATTAGCCTCATGGCTAACACTCTAACCACAGAACTGCACATCAAGTTTGGTATTAGCCATTTTATTGTTCAGCTAGAAAGCGGTCACCATGGGATTTTGAGTTAGGCCTAAATTTCCAGCATTGGAAATAATCAGCAATTGTGCTAAGATCTCAGGTTAGGGTGCAGCTAATGGTATGGAGGCTTGTATGCTGAACAGCTAGGGAAATATAATCTGCATAGATGAATTTCCTTGACACTGTAGCTGGTATATCTGCGGTGTATAGATTAAAAAGTACTGGGGCCAGGACCAAGCCCTGAGGGGTGCCCAAGTTAAGAGTTCTTGGTTTACTGATCTGGCCATTACGTTGTACTTTAAAACAGCGGCCATTGTCACCAAGAGGCGGATCGTTCGCCAACAGTGAATAAAACGGGAGACCTTGAGGAGGAGGCTCTGTCTCCAGACAGTGTTGTATGCTGAGGACAGATCAACAAGGGTGATTCCTGTCTTCAACTTACGTTGGAATCCTGTCTCAGTGTGGCCGGTAAGTGAAGCTACTTGGTCACAGCAGTTCCAATTTTGGGCGAAATCCTGCCTGCTCCACTGGGAGGATGTCTTTGGTGATATCAGACAGCCGGTGGAACAGAACCCATTCCAGGACCTTGCTGGTGGTTGAGAGGAGAGAGATGGGGCGGTAGCTGGCTGCATCCTCTGGGGGTTTCACCGGCTTCAGTAGGGCAACCACTGTTGCCTGTCACCAGCTTGTTGGCATTTCTCTGGTTCTATGCACAGCAGTAAAAAGCACTGCCAGCCATCTCTGCATCCCCAGGTTCTTGAGAAACTCTGGAGGAATGCCATCATTCCCTGCATCTTTCCGGATTTTGGTTTCCGACAGCACAATGTTAGTCTCCTGGAGAGAATATGGAGAGAAGAGTGGGGATTCCTCTGGGCATTGTTGGAGGTTTCTGTGGAGTTCCCACTGGACCTCCTAGAGTGTAATCTTGTCTGTCAGCATTTTGCTGTTAGAAAGAAGATGAGAGGCCACAGCATTTGCGGTCACCTTTGCTGTGCATCATGTTACTGGCTGAGATCCTCCAAGTTGCCACAAAAGAGCCTGGGCCTTATGGCTCAAATGGGTGAAATCAAGGCTTTCAACAGTCTCTTTCCATCTGTCCAGGTGCGCTGAATTCAAGGACTCGAGGAGTGCAATGGCTTTTTCTGGGTTGCTTCTCCTTTCATATTCCCTCCAGAGCGACTCAGATTCTTTTGTCGAGCAGGGGGTGAAAGCCTTGCGGTGACCACGTGGGATGTACTTCTTAGCAGTCAATTTTAGGATGTTTGTAAATTGGCCAAAGTTTCTAGGTGGGTGCCAATAACCACACAGCGTATATCGACACTGGAATTGAAGACCCAGAGCTGGCCCATGCCAGCTGACTCGGGCTCACAGGGCTTGGGTTAAGGGGCTGTTTAATTGTGGTGTAGACATTTTGTCTCAGGCTGCAACCCAAGATCTGAGACCCTCTCACCTCACATGGTCTTAAAGCCCAGGCTCTAGCCTAAGCCCAAATATATACACCACAATTAAACAGCCCCTTAGCCCAAGCCCTACAAGCCCATGTCAGCTGACACAGCCAGCCATGGGTTTTTAATTGCAGTGTGGACATACCCACAGACAAATGGCTAAGTGCAAGAGTATTTTACTAAGGCTGGCAGGATAAAGATAGGTTACAGATACCCTAGGTACGGAGGCGTAACAGTTTCAGTTCAAAGTGAGCAATGGTGGTTCTTGTGTGGGCTCCTGAGACAGTCCAATTGACAGTGAGGGCTTGTCAGGCCCTGGGCTTGGGGTGCCCTCTTCAGTACAGTCTCTATTCAAGAAAATAGGAGCTTGCAGGTTTCCAGGCCAGGTTCAACTAGTGTCTCTCATTGGGGCCCTTCAGCCCTGGCTCCCTGCCCAACTGCAGCTGCTCCATCCATGCAGATCTGCATCCAGATATAATACCCAGCAGTCACAGCCTCTTCCACAGGTGGCTCTGCCTACAGTTTCTGAGGTTTTCTCCCTGCCTCTAGCTTCTCTGAAGCTCCTAGCTCACCATGCAGCTGTGCCTCTCAAGGACCCCGGCCACTTCCTGGTTCAGGACCTTTCCTGTTACTTGGCCAAGAGGAAAGGAAGGGAAGTGCAGTGGGGAAGGGCCTGTAGTTGCAGTTGTAGTTCCCTGCTTGGCAGATCCATCACAATGAGTTTGTTTTTTAACCTCTGTGGTGCAACCAGCTTGAAGAGGGGGAGCAGTGGAAAAGTAGGAGAGCAAGAGAAATTTTTATGTTTGCAGAGCTTAAGTTATTCAGGATGGATGCCATTTTGAACATGGGAATTGTGGAGCACAATAAAAACTGAGCAGGCTCAGAAAGGCTCATGTCTGCCCAAAATGGCTGCATCCACCAAGCACCATTTGAAACACCCTATATATTTGTGTTACAATATAGCACATAATACTAACTGGTGGAAGACACCCCCACTCAGCACAGTTATGCTGGGTGCCTGCCTGAACTTCAGGAGCTGTCTTCCTTAGTGTCTCCTTGACTCCTGTTGGGGAAAGAGATCCTGGCCTTCTGGGAATTTCCAGGGAAATTTCTTCATCAAAGTCCTGGTCAGAACCCACACTCTTATAGGTGCCTTTGGTGCTGTCCACAAAATACCAGGGTTTGTTAAAAATCTGGTCCAGTTCGTACTAGCAGAGGCAGGTACTGGGCCCTGTCTTGTTGCTGTCCTTGTTTTTTTTTAGCAATTCTGCCAGAGCTCCCTTCCTTTGTTGCGGTGTTGGAATTTGTCCCAGGAGTGACACCTCTCTGTCATTTTCTTTGATATACACTCGTATATTTTGGCATTACAGTGACTGCTGCTGAAGCAGGACTGGACTGTCTCCTCTCCCCAGATCACAAGGAAATCCATGATCTCTGCACAGATCTACACACATGAATGAGGGATGGCTGCTATAATCAAAGAATTGTAAGACTGGAAGGGACCTCAATAGGTCTTCTAGTCCAGTCCCTGCATTCAAGGCAGGATGAAATATTATCTAGACCATCCCTGACAGGTGTTCGTCTAACCTGCTCTTAAACACCTCCAATGAGGGAAATTCCACAACCTCCCTAAGCAGTTTATTCCATTGTTTAACTACCGTGACAAAGTTTTTCTTAATGTCCGACCTAAATCTCCCTTGCTGCAATTTAAGCTCATTGCTTCTTGTCCTATCCTAAGAGGTTAAGAAAAAAAATTTCTCCCTCCTGCTTGTAATAACCTTTTATGTTCTTGAAAACAGTTATGTCCCCCTTCGGTCTTTTCTTCTCCAGACTAAACAAACCCAATTTTTTCAATCTTTCCTCACGGGTCATGTTTTCTAAACCTTTAATCGTATTTGTTGCTTTCCTCTGGACTTTCTCCAATTTGTCCACATCTTTCCTGAAATGTGGTGCCCAGAATTGGACAAAATACTCCAGCTGAGGCCTTATTAGTGTGGAGAACAGTGGAAGAATTACTTCTTGTGTCTTGCTTACCACACTCCTGCTAATACACAGCAGAATGATGTTTGATTCTTTTGCAATAGTGTTACACTGTTAACTCATATTTAGTTTGTGATCCACAATGACCCCCAGATCCCTTTCTGCAGTACTTCTTCTTAGGCAGTCATTTCCCATTTTGTATATGTGCAATTGATTGTTTCTTCCTACGTGGAGTACTTTGCATTTGTCCTTATTGAATTTCATCCTATTTACTTCAAAACATTTCTCCAATTTGTCCAGATCATTTTGAATGTTAATCTTATCCTCCAAAGCACTTGCAACCCCTTCCCGTTTGGTATTATCCGCAAACTTTATAAGTGTACTCTGTATGCCATTATCTAAATCACTGATGAAGATATTGAACAGGACCAGACCCAGAACTGATCCCTGTGGGATCCCACTTGTTATGTCCTTCCAGCTTGACTGTGAACCACTGATAACTACTCTCTGGGAACAGTTTTCCAACCAGTTATGCACTCACTTTATAGTAGCTCCATCTAAGTTGTATTTCCCTAGTTTTTTTATGAGAAAGTCATGCGAGGCAGTATGAATAATGCTGAGAATGGTATGCACCTCTGGAAATATGTGCTTGCAGATGGGGTGAACCTGGTTGGGCACCAACATTTAAGCAGGGTAGTAGAGGGTGGAAAGGTAAACAGGGAGATTGATCCAGATGTGAGACAATATAGGGTCGGATAGCAGTGGGAGGACTGCCCAGAGGCAGAAAAGTTCTTCTGAAACACAGATGCATCCACAGGCACCTTTTTCTGAATTAACTCATCACAAAATGAACTTAATCTACTTTCAGGCCAGGTAATTTAGAAAAAAAAGAATATGTTTGTGTGGACACAAGACATTTTAATTCAAAAAGACACCCATAGGTTAATGAGAAAAAAAATCTCTCTATAGACAAGCTCTAGGCAGGGGTAGTCAATTATTTTTTGTCAAGGTCCTACTTTCTTGGTCAAGGTATAGTCTGGGTCCAGACTCCAGAGAAAATCATTTAAAAATATAATAATAATGATAATTTCCACCCTCTACTCCCTGTAGGGAGGAGGGAGAGCTCAGTGGTTTGCGCATTGGCCTGCTAAACCCAGGGTTGTGAGCTCAATCCTTGAGGAGGCCACTTAGGGATCTGGGGCAAAAATCAGTCCTGCTAGTGAAGGCAGGGGGCTGGACTCAATGACCTTTCAAGGTCCCTTCCAGTTCTAGGAGATTGGTATATCTCCAATTATTACCTCTAAAGGTAATTAAATAAGAAAATTTAGAGGTTCATTCAAAACCATCTGGTGGTCCGGATTTGGCCCACAGTCTGCTTATTGACTATCCCTGCTCTAAAGATATGTCTACACTTCAAAAAAATACCCACAACAGTGAATCTGAGAGCCTGGGTCTGAACTTGCACTATGGCACTAAAAATAGCCATGTAGATGTTCCTGCCTAGGCTGGAGCTCAGGCTCTCAAACCCACCCCTATTTCCAGTCCACATGGGTATGCCCACATGGCTATTATTAGTTCCAAAGGGCAAACCCAGCCTGTAGACATAGGCTCTGAGACTCACTACTGTTTTTGTTTATTTGCAGTGTAGATATACCCTATAAGATTAGAACAAGACCTAATGCCCCTAACTACTGCAGCATCTGGTCTGACAGAAGATATGATACTAGTTAGTCCTTGGGTCTGAACCAGACTGGTCACTTCAAAATTCTGTCTCAATTCTTCCTTCGAAATATATATATAGTGATTAATCCAACAGAGAATTCCATTAATTTTTACTGAAAATATTCTGGAAACTCAGCATCAAAAACAGCATTGTCAAAAAATGGATTTCTTATACATTAACGCAGAGTGCTTAGGACCTTACTTCCTTACTTCCAGGAAGTAAAATGGAAGTTCCCATTGCAGCGTCTCAGGAGGTTATTCCACAGCATTCCAGCTGTCCTCTGACTGAAACTGGTTTTCCTTTAAAAAGCCACCTTAAAAAGTGGGGGAAATGCCAAGTTCACGTCCACTATTTTTTGCAATGTACAAATCAAGCTTTTTGATGAACAGCAACACTTTGTCACACCTGGTTAATAGCTTAGCATCATAACCTTGAAAACACACATTTAATTCATTTACCTTTCTGAAATGTCAGCATATTATGACAGCTTGTACATCCTGTCTTTATCGTCAGGATGATATTTATGTTGTATATTGTTCAAGAAGTGAACTCTAAACTTCTTTGTGAAGCTCAGTGAGTTTTTATACACATTTTCATGTGAAAACTATCAAACTTCATTGTGCAGAAGCTCATGACAGAGTCCACTACTTCTTGCAGGACATGAATAAAATGTTAAGTGAGAGGCCTGAGTATGATAAGTGTAACCATCTTTACTATTTCATTTAAAGTGTGTATAAACCAAATCTCATTTGAGATACCCTTTTTATCATGCTGTGATTCCGGCTGCTTTTCCACTCATGGGAGATGAATCTTCACTACAAACTTATATGAACTACTTCTATAACGAACATTTTTCAAGCAAAATTCTATCAGTCTTGTAAAATCACATTCATATTCTTTTACCTTCCCATCCCCAACCTCCCTGTTTGTTTCACTCACTCATTATGTCTTGTCTTTTAGACTGTATACTCTTTGGGACAGATACTGTCTTAGACTGGGGAATTCAGGTGGTATTTTAATACAATTAGAGTTGGTCAGAAAACAGAAGTTCTATTCCCCGTGAAATTTCTACTTGACTTCAAAATCTGTTTTGAATAGGAACAAAAAGTTAAAATACCTATGGGACTGAAATTCTAAAAAAAATTTGATTGAGACACATGGAAACATTTTATTTTGAATTTATTGGTTCAATTAATTTCACGTTGACTTTTATATTATATTAAATTATGTGTTTATTATTTAATATTAAAGCCAACATGAAATGAATCAAAATGATAGTCAAAACAAAACATTTATCTTACTGAAATGAATTATTTCAATAATAAAAGTGCTATGTAAAAGGTATGTATTATTATTATTTATTATTAAAATGAAATGGTTCAACATTATTTCAATTAAGTTAGATAGTCAAAACAAATTGTTTCACTTTCCTGTTGAAAATTTCATCTAAACTGATATTTCCACACAATGTTTCAATTTTGACAAAAGCTGCCTTTTCCAATGGAAAATTGTTCAATCAAAAATATTTCTGCCTGTGCTATAACTAACTTGGAAATGCCTTCTCCAGTACTCTTAGTACGTATCAATATGCAAAAAGAATGTGCTCATGAAATAATCTAAAAAGGTAAAATTGAGTCTCTTTAGAAATCTCTCATTTCCTCTTGTTACAAGGCAGAACGTTATAAAACTATGTCAATTATGTGGTTAATGTCTTGAGCCATTTCAGCATTTCGCCATGACATGCTATTATTTGAACAAGTAAATGTTTTATCTGTAGGAACCACTTCAGAAAATGGCTGGCCCTGGCAACCAGGAAACCTCTAGTTCAGTGGTACTCAGCCTATTCACTTTGGCATTGATTCTGCAAGTCCTTCTGCTGTAATGTGCAGCAGGGAGCTCAAAGCTGTTGCTGTCCAGCAGCATCTCACGCACACAAATAAAGTGAAGAGCTAGGCATGATCCTTCATGCTAAGCAGCAGTCAGTCTCAAGCCCCTTATGCATCTTCTCCCTTATGCCTCAAAATGCAGTGTAAAGAAGTGTCAGGTGTGGTGGAGACTAGTTGTGAGTCAGAGGAGACCTGAAGCTCAAGTGCAATCCTCAGCATGTAAATGAGTCAATTGGCTATTTCCTCCCCTCTTTATCCCTGACATTAAGACGGGAGTAATAAACTTCACAACAGGCACATGTGGGGAGTGCTGGACAAAATCTTTTCAATGAATAGTGAATCTGTAAAAATAAAAATTAAAAAAAAATACATTTTTCAGGACAACAAAATGATTCATGAATGTGGATCAAATTCAGAGAATCATTTTAGCCAAAAGTGTTTAAATGGTTTATTTTGAAAAAAAAATCAAAACAAACCCTTGCGGAAATGTCAGTTTGAAATGACATTTTCAAAATGAAAAGTGCTGAAAAGTTTGTTTTGAATCAACAATTTGAATCAAAATGTCATTTCAGTTCAACATTTGAAACTTTTCATTTTGACCTGAACAAAATGATTTTTTTTGTCTTAGCGGGGTGGGTGGGTGGTGGAGAATCAGTTTTGGTTCAAAACTAACCAGTTTGGTTCTTTTTTTTTTTTTTTTTTAATTATTTTTCAGTTTGGCCCTGGAACTGAAAAATTGATTATTCACTCATGTCTACATATGGGGCCACACATTAAGTATCTCTCCAGCCTGGCTGAATAGGCTGGAATAGACACCCTGGAAGACAGTTTGGTTGAAAAGCTACTAAGGATGGTTGGACATTTGGCCACCAACCACCAGATCAAAAGCTGTAATTTGATCTGTGTTGGTATCTGCATTTTTACCTGAACTAGATCTGGACCCTAAAGAAGGAAACAGAGCAAGAAAGTTACCTGTAGCTCCTAAATTGTAGTGAACAGAGCTAGAGGTACCCTCTGGCAAAACTCTGAAAAGGAGAACAAGGTTTATTTTAAATTGAGAAATTCACTCAGTGAATTCTGTGGGATTAGCCTAGAGTCCCTACCGTTAACCAAGGGAGACAGGTATCAGGACTCCTAAATTAGCCAGGACACAGCCTTAATTTTCAATAGAGTTACTGCAACGGACATCATTAGCCTGCAAACATCCTGCCTGAGACAACCATTGACCAAATAGGTAAACAAGGGATTTCACGACAATCTCTATTTGTTGGTCTTTCTATGACACTCACAGTTACATCTTGAGCTTGCTACAGGAATGACTAGCTTAACTATTAGTATTTTGTTAGGTCTGCCTAGGTCTACCTAGATCAGAGAGAGACGAGAAAAGACAAACAAGGGTTAGGAGTCTGATTCAAAAGTAATTCGGCTGAGGCCGGTGAGATTATAGGGGAGTAAAACTGGCCTGCTGTGAGAGCAGAAGTAGGTCAATTGTCTATAACATTTCAATGTTCAGTGCATCTTATTATATTTGATGTACTGCAGGAAAAATAAAAGAAATTAGCTGGCCACCAATTGTTATTAGAAACAAGGTTAATCAGATGCACAAATGCTAAATTAGCTGCTGTTTTATGAAGTTAGGTTCCTGGGATTACACCTTTAAATGTGTGGAAGGCTGTATCTAATTGAGACAACTGGATCTCCCAGGTCAGGTGAGATAGAGTGTTACAACAGCCATAATGAAATACAGTAATGGCGGGGGGTGGAGGGGTAACAACACAATACTAAGTCTGCATATCTTCTAAAATGAAATACATGATTAGAATAAATAAGCTGTTTTGTAATGAAAGGGGAGCAACCCAGAAGTCATAGACAGCAATTTAGATGAATTTTTATAGTGATGGCAGTGAGATAATATGTTATAATCAATGTGTGTCACGTATAAAATAACTTTTCCATTTCGCCCATCAGGGAATAATTTCAAGTCACAAAGCTTATCAGCATCAGTGTCATATAACTTATCAGTCTCCAAGTTATATTCACCAGCACTGATTACATGGGGACTTCAGAGTTAGAGTCCCCTCTCTTTCTGGAAAGATTGGAAAAACATTGCCAACCAGGATACTTTAATCTCACAAAAAGACCAAGGATTGAATGTCTATGGAGACTGAACTGCAGGTGTTGCCTTCAGCTGAGGGTTTGGGCAGGGTCTGTGCTGCTACTGACTGTGCTTTGTGTGTTCCATATGTAACCCTTCTGCCAGGTGGAGCTGGCAGTAACCAGGGCCAGGTTCAATATTCTAGGGGTTCCTATTCAACAGTATAACACAGAACCGGCTTGAGCCCCCACCCAGTAACCTGGGAAAATTACACACCTACTCAGGGACAGCAGGTTTGTATAATTTTTGGCGGTGCCCAGACCAAGTCCCGCTCCACCCGCCCCCCCACACACACACACACGAACCTGCCTAAGGCTCAGGAAAGGAGTTTGGGTGCAGGACAGGGTTTGGGGTGCAGGCTCTGGGAGGAAGTTTGGATGCAGGCTCTGGGATGGAGTTTGGGTGCTGGGCGCAGGCTCTGAGCTGGGACAGGGGGCTGGTGCAGGAGGAAGTAGGGGGGCGGGGCTGGGGATGAGGAGTTTGGGGTGCACCAAGCAGGCTGCCCCAGGGCTGGGGCAGGAGACCAGAGAGGGAGACTCTCCCCAGACCTCTCCCAGCCAGCATCAGTGAGTTCCAGCATGACACCCCTCCCCAGCATGACACTCGCCCAAGCGCCCCCAGGCTGCTGCTCAGGAGGTCCAACCAGGATAAGCCTCCACACACACTCAGAGTCACCCACCAAGGGGAAGCTGCCATGTGCCTCCTCCCCTTCTCCCTCTGCAGGCACAGCAGCTGCCTCAGGCTGCCCCCGGCACTACTCCCTTGTAGCCAGCAGCAGCAGCGGCCGGCAAAGGAGCACAGCAAAGAGCTGCAGGGGGTAGCCACCTGCTGCCCAGGCCAGGCAGAGATGCTCAGGGGAGGCGTGTGGGGGCAGCAGGCAGGGCCGGGGGAGAGACCCAGCCCCGAACACTGGTGGAGCCGGACCCACCTGGGCCCTGAATTTGCTGGAGCCCAGGCACCACAGGCCCATACAGCTCGCTGCCCCTGCACACGCCGGGCACCTCTGAGAGGCAGTACTTCCCTACACGCAAGCACAAAGTCTGAGTATAGAAAGAAAATGGTTAATGAAAGGAGGGAAGTCACCAGACATTAATTAGGAAAATGCTACAAGCAGGATTCATAATCATAAAACTATGAGCAGGACACCCACTCCAGAATGCCTCGTGTTCTTGAGTTCTACAACCAAAAGTTCCTTTTCTGTGCACCTCTGCTTCCTCACCATACCCCATTCACAGTGGTTGTCCTTGGTCAATGAGGACCCAGGGTAGAGAAGTGCATTTGTGTGAGTTTACCTCCCACCTGAGGAAGAAGACACCTGGCCTGCACTGCCATCTGAGTGCTTGCTCTGGCTGGCCACCCTGCCAGCCTTGGCTTCTCACCCCCTGGCAACCCCCCCAGCAGCTGCTCCTCGCCGCCTGGCCACCCTGCCGACTACTCACCACTTTCACCAACTGCTCCCACCAGCTGACTGCTCACCACTTTCACTGGCTGCCCATCAATTACCTCATGCTGCCATCTGCCTCTCTGCTGTGACCCCTGTAGGTCAGTCTGTTAGTGATTTTTAGCTCTTAGCAGTCTAGGCAGAAACACTGCCTGACTACAAATGATTTAAGGTCTCACTGAGTTCTTAAAAGGGCTGGCAAACAATCAAAAAAATTAATTGTGATTAATTGCACTGTTCAATAATAGAATACCATTTATTTAAATAATTTTTGGATGTTTTCTAAATTCTCAAATATATTGATTTCAATTTCGACACAGAATACAAAGTGTACAATGCTCACTTTATTTTTATTACAAGTATTTTCACTGTCCAACAAAAGAAACAGTATTTTTCAATTAACCTAATACAAGTACTGTAGTGCAATCTCTATCATGAAAATTCAACTTACAAATGTAGTATTATGTACAAAAAAACTGCCATAAAAAATAAAACAATGTAACATTTTAGATCCTGTAAGTCCACTCAGTCCTACTTCTTGTTCAGCCAATTGCTCAGACAAACAAGTTTGTTTACATTTTCAGGAGATAATGCTGCTCACTTCTTGTTTACAATGTTACTTGAAAGAGAGACTAGGCATTCTTGTGGCACTGTTGTAGCTGGAGTTGCAAGATATTTACATGCCAGGTACACTAAAGATTCATATGTCCCTTCATGCTTCAACCACCATTTCAGGGAACATGCATCCATGCTGATAACAGGTTCTGCTCAATAACAATCCAAAGCAGTACAGACCGGCACATATTCATTTTCATTATCTGAGTCAGATGCCACCAGCAGAAGGCTGATTTTCTTTTTCAGTGGTTCCGGTTCTGTAGTTTCTGCATCAGAGTGTTAGTCTTTTAAAACTTCTGAAAGCATGCTCCACACCTTGTCCCTCTCGTATTTTGGAAGGCACTTCAGATTCTTAAACCTTGGGTCCAGTGCTGTAGCTATCTTTAGAAATCTCACACTGGTACCTTCTTTCCGTTTTGTGAAATCTGCAGTGAAAGTGTTCTTAAAATGAACGTGTGCTGGGTAATCATCCAAGACTGCAATAACATTAAATATATGGCAGAATGTGGGTAAAACAGACCAGGAGACACACAATTCTCCCCCAAGGAGTTCAGTCACTAAGTAATTAACACATTATTTTTTAACGAGTGTCATCAGCATGGAAGCATGTCCTCTGGAATAGTGGCCGAATCATGAAGAGGCATATGAATGTTTAGCATATCTGGCACATAAATACCTTCCAATGCCGGCTACAGAAGTGCCATGCAAATACCTGTTCTCACTTTCTAGTGACATTGTAAATAAAAGGAGAGCATTATCTCCTGCAAATGTAAACATACTTGTTTGGCTGAACAAGAAGTAGGACTGAATGGACTCTAAAGTTTTACGCTGTTTTGTTTTTGAGTGCAGTTATGTAACAAAAAAAGTCTAGATTTGTAAGTTGTACTTTCATGATAAAGATATTGCACTATAGTACTTGTATGAGGTGAATTGAAAAATACTATCTCTTTTGTTTAATTTTTACAGTACAAATATTTATGATAAAAAATATATACTCTGATTTCAATTACAGCACGGAATACAATATATATGAAAATGTAGAAAAATTCCAAAATATTTAATAAATTCCAATTGGTATTCTATTTTTTAACAATGCAATTAAAACTATGAGTAATCTTGATTAATCTTTTTATCACAATTAAATTTTTTGAGTTCATCACGTGAGTTAACTGGGATTAATCAGTAGCCCTAGTACTTAACATAACAAAAGGCTCCTAATTAAACCTATTTAGCTCTATCTTTGAAAAATGGGAAGGAACAGGTTAAACCAGACCAGAGACCCTTAGGGAGAGTCCACAGCTCCTGGCTAGAACACTTGTCCCCACCCCTTCTCCTTTCACAGGGGTCTGGCATTTGAGCCCCTGGCTTACTGAGGTCCTTTCATCTGAGGGTGATCCTCTCATTTGGAACAGGTTAAGCTCCCATTTATTCATACAATAAAGACAACAACATTGGTAACAGCATTTCACTACCCCTGTGTTCAGTACTAAAGTGATTTGTAAACCAACAGCAGCAAAAGTTGATCACTTTGAGCAACACCACTCTATCTGCTGGATATCTAAGCAGAGTAGGTGTGTTCATGTAAATGCAGCTTGCTCCTGAAGTCTCTCCCCCTCCCAGCTAGCTGTCAAGGGAGAATTCATTCAGACCCTGCTTACACATGGATAAACAGCGAACTCCACCCTATCAGCTGTCCATCTGCCCTCTTTCATGAAGAGTAAATTCACCCATAAAAATTAAAATACAAGGGAAAAGACATTTCTACAGTCTGGTGGAAAAAAGGAAAAAGTGCATCCTTTCAAAAAAGTGAGAGATGAGAAAAGGGGAGGAGAGAATAAATACAAATGAGAGAAAACATTGACAGAAATAAGGAAAGAAGAGAGATGATAGAGATGGAAGAAAAGCAAGAGTTTGCTGCATGTGGAGATACCGAAGGCTCATCACAGAGGCTAAAAGGCAAGAGAATCACAGGAAGGAAGATCCTGTACTAAAGTCTCATGCAGAATGAGAGGGGTTGCCAAAGCTTCCTAGAAAGATCATGGTTATGTGATAAGAAATTGAGATGTTCCGACCCTTCCTGATCCCCAGGCAAATTAAAACTAGAGACATGATTCATAGGAATATCAAATATGTCCTCAGCTCTCTACACTGGCTTCCAATAAAATATCAAGTCAGATTCAAGTTCTTGGTCCTTATCTTAAAGGTGCTCAATGGGCTGGTCCCAGGATATCTAAAAGGTTGCTTGAAGGGATCTTGAGAAATTGGAGAACTGGGCTATAAACAAAAAAAAAGAAATTCAACAAAGACAAATGTAAGGTGCTACACTTAGGGAAGAAAAACCAAGTGCACAAATACAGAATGGCTTGGCAGTAACACTGCTGAGAAGGATCTGGGAGTTGTGGTGGATCACAACCTCAACATGAGTCAACAAGGCGATGCTGTTGTGAAAAAAAACAAATGCAATTTTGGGTTGCATTAACAGAGGCATAGCATGCAAATCACGAGAGGTAGTAGTCCCTCTCTATTTGGCACTGGTTAAGCCTCAGCTGGAGCCATAGGAGCAAAAGCTGAAGGAACTGGGTATATTTCGTTTGGAAAAAAGGAGATTTAGGGGAGACATGATAGTGGTCTTCAAATATTTGAAATGCTGCCATGAAAAAGATGGAGAAAAATTGTTCTCTCTCTCACCACAGAAGGCAGGATAAGAGTCAATGAGCTCAAACTACAGCATAGCAGATTTAGATTAAATCTCAGGAAAAAACTTCCTAACTGTAAGAACAGTAGGACAATGGAACAAACTGCCTGGGGAAGCTGTGGAAACTTCTTCACTGGAGGCTTTCAAAAAGAGGCTGGATAGCATCTGTCTTGGATGGTTAGATACATCTTGACAGGAGATTAGACTAGATGACCCTTGTGGCCCCTTCTAACACCATGGTTCTCTGATTCTATTGTTCTAGGCTTCAGCAGAAAGATCATGGTCAACAATTCCACTCCTCAGGAAAAACAGAGTTGTCTACTGCAAGGGTAAACTCCCAGAGGAGCCAAGAACCACCTCAGATCTCACCGCCTTCCAAGTGCAAGAATCATTTTTTCTACTTTGCTTTTGCTGATATAAACACATTGTCAGATAATTTATACACAAAATACCACACTGCACAGACACTTTTTCCCCTGAAAGAAGATGAGCCATATGTGACAAATGTTAGTCACATCATTTAATGCATTACTAGAAGGCACTTGGATACTATGGTGATACCTGTCTAAGTCTGGTGGATCTGTATAGAATAGAAATTAATTCACTCTTCACACAGACCTTAGCAGTTTAAAAGGGCCGTAATGTAGGTAACAGTGTAATTTATACTTACTTTAAGGCAACTTTGTGCTGTCAGAATGATGCAAAGAGACCCCATTGTAAATGAGAAACAGGCCCTAGGTGTCTATTGCTATAAACGTCGTTAAAAACATTAGCTTTTCAGAATACATAAGTCAGCTAGCAGCGTTATAATTAATTTAGTTTGTTTGCTTTAATAGATCATTGCTGGTTAAACACTGACAATATGCTTGGCGCTGTCCAAAACAAATGATCAAGGCAGTTCCGGAGGTTACTGGACTGAACTGCCACATCAACAAAGTCCCACGCAGGCTCCATGGTCTGCCCATGTGGAGTATTTTGCACATGTTCACTGAAAGCCACATTTAGAAGTCCCTAAAACCAATACTGTCCTAGCAGTTCCTGACAAATTCAAATAGACAGTGAGCTCAGTGTTGAGATTATTGTTCATACCAAGCGGTTAAATATATATTTACCTCTTTAGCCCATTCAAGTTTCCTTTAAGTTGCTGTTAGGTCATTTTTAATTACAATGTTGTATTTCTCAGTCCAGCGCACATTGCCTTATTTGCTAATATTTTCACAATCTAAATGCTACCACTGTGCCACCGATACTAATTAGATATTATACAGGAATTGGTTTATTAATACACAACCTATGAAGCCTAATTTAACTCTTAATTTGTTTTGTTCTTTAATAGATAGGGAAAAACTACTGTGGAAATAACCTTTCGTTGATACATTTTCTACAGAACCACATATGAGCAAGAGACTATGCAAATTATGGTCCCAGGACTGACAACGCAAAGCATCCAAAAGTCATGAGTCAGACCCCCAAAATTATGAGATTGGCTTAAAATCATGAGATCTTCTAAAATAATATGTTTTTTGTTCTTTTTATATGCCTTCTGGCCTTTGAGCCTTCAACATGCAACTTGCTTCACGTTTTCAAGATTATCTCAACCAGGGGCTCTAGAAAAATTTTTTATTATTATTTTAATGACATTGAGCTTCTCATGCAATCTCTTGATTCCAACAGCTGGGGCTTGAATAAAAATACCAACCACCATGATAGCTGGCAACACTGTGTTCTCAGCCCTCAGTATAACAGGGTCTGCAACATGGAGCCCACTGGAGCTTTGCAGCTCTAGAGGAGAATATGTATCTTGCAGGAATGAAGGTTCCTCCAAAGGGCCCAAAGAAGCCTCATCTTTCCCACGGGAAGAGTCTGACTGCCATCGGAGACACGCAATCATAGAAGAATGGCATTGGAGGAGGCACTAAACATGAGCAGTGCCTCCCCGATATTTCAGGAGAAGGAGAAGATAGACTCCTTTGTTGGAAAGAAACTAAAATGGGGACATTCCCTGTAAAGGCTAGTTGACAGCTTTGAAACAGGACGTAGCCAAGGAGACACAAATAAGGCTTGTTGGGATGAAGTTACAATTTATACACACACGCACAGGGGATGTGGTGGGGAGAGAAGAGAGACTCTGCCAGCAATACTTCCCATCTCGCCTTGCATCTCCCTTTCCACACTCCCAAGTGGAATGGCCTTTTTCGTTGAAGGTAAAGAGACTAAACTCAGTTCATACTACAATCCCTTCCTCTCCCTCTTGATAGGGTTACTGTTGCATTTGAGGTACCAGCAGAAGGGGGAAGGGGAGAATCAAGGCGCTCATTTACATGAGTTCACTGCTCGAAGCAGCTTTATAGTTCCCCTCCCCTCTTTAATGCACCAGACTGACCTTTCCCAGAATAAACTGGCCTGACTGGTTTATATAGCCTACTAGTTCTCATGTGTCACTTGCTGCCATGTAAACTGGAATCATGATTTGGCCCTATACCAGTAGCAGAAATAATTGCTGTATTAAATTCAAAGGAAGTAACTTAACATTCAGAGAGGTAATGATGGCTTATTAGATGTCAGTCAAACTTAATAAACATTTGCAGTTCAGCAGTCAGGCAGAAGAAAAAAAAAGCAGATTCTCAGCTGGTATAATTTGTCATAGGTCAAATTACTTCAGAGTGGAGATGACAATTTACACCAGCAGAATATCTGTCCTTTAAGAAAATCTTTGGCTCACATGAGCAGACTGGCATTGGACAGTGGGTATTCTGCATTCTGAAAGGGCACTTATCAGAAAAGGCTACAACAGGGATCAGCAACCTTTGGCACGTGGCTTTCCAGGGTAAGCACCCTAGCGGGCCGGGCCGATTTGTTTACCAGCCGTGTCCGCAGGTTCGGACGATTGCAGCTCCCACTGGCCGCGGTTCGCCGTCCCAGACCAATGCGGGCTGCGGGAAGCGGCACGAGCCGAGGGATGTGCTGGCCGCCGCTCCCTGCCACTCCCATTGGCCTGGCATGGCCAGTGGGAGCCACGACAAACCTGCGGATGCGGCAGGTAAACAAACCAGTCCAGCCCACCAAAGGACTTACCCTGGTGAGCCGCATGCCAAAGGTTGCCGATCCCTGGGCTACAAGATGGTTCCAAGTCATAGCTTTACTTTTAGTACTTGAGACCCGGCTTCACCAAGGCACTGAAGCACATGCCTAAATTTAAGCACACGAGTAATCCCATTGACTTCAAAGTTGAAGATAATGGTGGTTTTAGGTGAATGGGACTATTCACATGCTTAAGCACTGTGCTTAATCAGGGCCTAAATTTGCAAAAAATCAGGACACTGAAGGTGAAATCCTGGCCCCCTTGACATCAACAGGAGTTTTGCTGTTGATTTCAATGGGACAAAGATTTTACACTGCAAGTTTCCTGAACTAAATCTAAGAAAGAGGCAAAATAATCCCCTCAACTTGACAAGAAAAGCCTCCATTTGGGAAACTGAGAATGCCATATGATATTGCTGTAACCTGCATCCTCCCTTATCCTATATTTTCCCCCACGCTGTCTGGTTACTCCCCTTGTCAATTCAGGTCCAAAATTATATTGTAATCTGTGTGCAACTTGTCTTTCTATCCAAAAGGTGCCTAGTGCATTTTTAGATGCTCAATAAATAAATAAAATTAAAGCAATATGTTATGCTTCAATTCACAGTTATGATTAATGTTACCTTTGTGTATCATCTAAATAGAGACATTTAAATATAGCAACAGTCAGATAGTTATTTTCACTTCTACCATAAGCTTGTTTTACTATGCGTTATTTTATATGTAAATGTTTGTTACATTTCATGTTAGTTCTATGTACTTAAAAAAAAGATAATTATAAAAGTAATTCAAAGTACAAGACATTAATTTTATTCGTAGGATTAGGGTGTCTCTTGATAACATATCAACTGTATTCAAATTAATAGGGAGATTATTAAAATATTTTATAAACAGATGTTTACATTAAGGTTAGCAGCTGATAAACTAGAAATTTCATAATTTCTAATATTAAAATGCCAAAGCTGGATCAGTTGGATAATGAGAAACCGATTGCCTCAATTACCACAGAGGAAATGAGTGCAGCAAGATAGAAACGTGCTACTCGGCTGATGGGTACTGAATAGAATATTTTATAGTTTTTCAGAAGGAATTAATGGGTTTTACATGAGGAATATATAATGGAGTAAAGTCTGCCCCAATAAGATGCACACTCACAATTGTAATCCCTATAGATCATAGGTGGGAACCTTATATTAGGTGATAACTTTTGTCCTATTTAATTAATTAGTTGTGTTTCAAAAAAATCCCATCCGGTACTTTAGAACAGGTCACAGATTAACCTGATCTCTGTGAATTAGTTTGTTTCCTGTAAGGCCAATTTATTCCTGGTAATATGCGTAAAATATCTAATTGAATACACCAAGCAAATAGATTAAACATCATATCTATGGCAGTTCTTGTTGATGCACAGAGAGCCTTTGGCAGGCTATTTAGGTGAATTCCCAAGAGAATTTACTTCCCAGGGACTTTTACTAATATGATTTTTACACTATGTTCCTCTGCTACTGAATCAGCTCTTTCCAGCAATACAGTACTGCCTACTCTGGCTTCTTTTTGAGCCAAGGGACTACAAGCATACATTTTGTGATGTTTAGGAGATTACTATGGCTCAGAGCCCTGACACTAGTAGCCAGCCTCTAAGCATAAAGGCCTCACTCGGGCTTCCACAAGCCTAGTGATTCCTCGCAGGGTGACCTCAACAACCCTTCTGGCCCAAGTCTCCCCAAATCCGTCCCTTCAAGGTCTTAACTACCAGGGAGCTTTCTCCTCTGGTTCGTCACTTCTAAAGGCGTGAAACCTGCCCCTCCCCCGTTATTAGTTCACTTCGGCACACAGTTGGCCTAACAGAGACCTGCTTGGGATAAAAATAAACAAAAAAGCTTATTTAATAGAAAAATCACAGATTCAAAGATGCAATAGTAAGGAAAAGCAAACACATACAAGTTACCCAGAAAATAACCATAAAGACACATCTTCAGGTTTTACACTTCTATACTGGCTAAATTCCTTTCTCTAATACAAGTTACCTATTGCCTCTGAACAGTTTCCCAGTATGCCCTCATCACAGAGGGGATTCAGCATTTCACAGACAGCTTCCCACTTCGAGGCATCCCTCAGTGTTTGGACGTCTTTCACTTTAAACCCCTTCTTTTTTAAGAGTTTGCAGTTTTTTGTTTTAATTTCTCAGACTGTGGAGATTCATGGTGGGGGGAAAAAATCCCTGCTCCCTTCGTTTTCCAAGGCTGGGGTTTTCTTTTCCGTTTCAAGTTGGTTCAAGGTTTTCCCATTAACTCTAATGGTCCAACATGGTCTTTTCCCAGCTGGCCAATGGATGGGTACTTGAAGTTACTTTTGTGTAAATAACTGACTGGACAGGAGCTCCATCCTGCTGTGAGGTCTACTTGAAATGGTAGAACTAGTCATTAGCATACTAGTCTATATACATAAATATATAGATTCATAACCACAGTCTGTTTACATATCCCATCATGACCATCAAGTTCAGAATATTACAAGCTTTCATAAGAGACCTTACTTGGCATATTTTTATTCACAATAGCATTGTATACAACCAGTTGATTTAATTGTTTATTCTTTGGGGATGAGACCCCATTGTCCCCTTGGGGTGTCTGATTGTCAGATCTTTTCATTTTACTTAATCTCTAAACACTGTCAGAACTGTCAATCAAGCCTCCCCCAATATCCTATCCACCCTGGATCACCATGACTCCATCTTCTCCTGGTTCTACTCCTATCTTTCTGCATATCCCATTCAGCACCTCTTTCAATGAGCTTTCTCTTTCCTCCTCTCTCCCACTGTCCATGGATATTTCACAGGGCTGCATCATTAACCTTCTCTTCTTTTCTACACTTTTTTTCAGAGCTACTTCGTCTGCATACACAGCTTCAGCTACCAACTCTATGCTGATGACTGACAAATCTACATTGTCACTTCTGGTTTGTCTCCCACAATCCAACTGCACACCTCAGCCTCTCTCTCTCTCTCTCTCTCTGACATCTCCATCTAAGTGATCTCCAAATCCTGCTGCTTCTTCCTCCTCCAACTAATTCTGGGGTCTGTCCTTTTCTTTTTAGCCCTACAGCTAAAACTCTTTGCCGTGCCTTTGTCATCACCTCTCAATTTCTTCTCTGGCCTCCATGAAGAAATGGCAGCCACATGGTACTGCTCGAGACCATAAAAATGCACCCACCAAGATCATGCTCCTTTCCCGTCAATCTGACTATGTCACACACCCCCACCTTTTAAGTCCTTCCACTGGCTCCCCCTCCTACACCACATCAAATTCAAGTTTCTTGTCCTTCCTGCAATTCTCTGCATAACTCTGTGCCTCCCCATTTAATCCTACATCCCTTTTTAACTTGTCCCATCCCTCTTATTGATACCAGCTCTATGTTCTATTAGTCTGCTTCTTCCATGAGCCCCTCTCTGCCTTCAGCCACATGCCTATATGCATGGAAGAATTGTTTTTAATCTGCTCCACAAAGCCACAAGCCCTTCTACACTCAAACCCTGAAGATTCCATTCTACTGTGATGCCTACAAGAAACTGACCAGCTTTTTATAGGCAACTTTGTGGAAATAATCTATTTATTTTACACACGGAAAAAACAACAAAGAGTCCCATGGCACCTTATAGACTAACAGGCGTATTGGAGCATAAGCTTTCGTGGGTGAATATCCATTTCATCAGATGCATGTGATGGATTTCCGCTCCATACAGCTAAATGCAGTGCCTTGCATGGTGTCAAGTATCAGATGGGTAGCCATGTTAGTCTGGATCTTTAAAAAGCAACAAAGAGTCCTGTGGCATCTTATAGACTAATAGATGTATTGGAGCATAAGCTTTCATGGGTGAATAGCCACTTTGTTGTGTTTTTTTAAACATTACCAATATGTAGTGTGACAAAGTTCCTCCTCTACCTTGGTGGGTCCTGCGCTTACTGGCGGATTTGCTCACCTCAGTAATCTTCCCCTCTGGTGGAACCCACAGTCTGGGTCAACTCCTCCTGTGTCTGATCAGGAGTTGGGAGGTTTGGGGGGAACCTGGGCCTGCCCTCTACTCCGGGTTGCAGCCCAGGGCCCTGTGGATCACAGCTGTCTAGAGTGCCTCCCATAACAGCTGCATAACAGCTACAACTCCCTGGGCTACTTCCCCATGGCCTCCTCCAAACACCTTCTTTATCCTCACCACAGGACCTTCCTCCTGGTGTCTGATAATGCTTGTACTCCTCAGTCCTCCAGCAGCACACCCTCTCCCTCTCAGCTCCTTGCGCCTCTTGCTCCCAGCTCCTCACACGCACACCTCACTGACTAACTGGGAGGCTTTTAACTAGTTCCAGCCAGCCCTTGATTGGCTTCAGGTGTCCCAATCAATGTAGCTATCTCCACTGCCTTCTAGAAAGATCTTAATTGGCCCCAGGTGTCTTGATTAACCTGGAGCAACTGCCATTTGGTTACCATGGTACTAGGGATTTGTTTAGCCTGGGGCTAACATACCTGTTCCTCACTACTTTACTGTAGCCATCTGGCCTTGCCCCATCACAGTAGCCAATTACCACCGTCACCTCTTTGCTTATATGCTTTACTCCTTCCTTTCCTCTTTGCCTGTTTCTCTCTTCAGTTGTAAGCTCTTTGGGACAGGGACCATGCTGTCTTTTGTGCTTTGAAGGCACCAACTCTGCAGGCGCTATCAGAAATTTAGAGCATGTCTACACTACAGCTGCTACAGCTATGGCGCTGTAGCTGTGCCACTGTAGTGCCACAATGTAGATGCTTCCTACATCGACGCAAGGGACTATTCTGTCAATGTAGTTAATCCACCTCTCCAAGAGGCAGTAGCCAGGTTGATGGAAGTGCAGGAGTCCAATAAATTATCTGTATGATTTAAAATTGTTCATGCATTTTTAACTAAATAGAAGATAATATTATATAGTCCAATATATTTGACCACTGGATCTCAAAGCATTAGCTCACATTCCCATCTCAATTTGAAAAATGGATAAGCACAAGGAAAGTATGATAGTCCAGATGATATTGCATACAATTTTGAGACTAGAAGAGAGGAGGATGCAAGTTTAAATACTGAAAAAAGCTATAGGAGATGGCTACAGGCAAGTAGGAATGCGCATAACTTAAAGTAAAATGTAACCGCAGTTACTGGTTGTTTCAATAAGTTAAAACCATTTTGCAAGGTTGTAAAAGCAGCTGATAAGCCTACCAGATATGAAAATCTAAGAGAGAAAAATCTATGCCAATACCCTGACTTCCTTGAAATTTGTCTTTAACCCCCACTTCTATCAGGATGATAAAATTGCCATCTGAGAATAACTGACACCACGGTAGATGGCCAGTAGGGACTTGTGATATTTATCTACTTTGTACATCTTATGCAAATACTTTTCTGGTTCCTTCTTCATTCCTCTCCCATTTTCTTTTTGTTGCACCCACTTATCGCATCTTATCTTACATTCTAAGTCCTTCAGGGATCATCTACTGTTGTGTATTTATGCACTTCTTATAACTAGAGCTGACCCAAAAACAATTCCACTTCCTGGAAAACTGCTGAGGTTTCAAAATTTGTTTTTATTCTGATGTGGAATGAAAATGAGACCTTTCAAATTGTGTGTGAGAGTGAGAGAGACAGACACCTACCCCAGAATAATGAACAGACTGGTGTTTAGGGCACTCCCCTGGGATGTGTGAAACCCAGTTCAAGTCCCTGCTCCAAACCAGAGCATGGACTTGACCCTATATCTCCCACAAGGAATCTCAGTCTCCCTCTCAATCGCTCCTGTTGGAGCTGTTCCACTTTGTGTCAATAATTAAATATCCATTTGGCCACTGATTGAGACTGACTCCGTAGTCTAGTGGTTAGGTCCCTTGCCCGGCATGTTCAAGTCCATGTTCTGAAGCAGGCACATCTGGGCTATTCAAGGGTCGGGCTCATTCTCTCTCTCTTACTGACGATTTTTCAACCAGTTCTATCTACACCACCAGAAGGATGGAAGCCATCTATTGTATTACAGCTCATTTTACAACTTAAACTTTCTTCCTTGCCTCAAGCTCTTCATTGGTCCCACCCTCTGCTACTCTGGTGGTTACTTTACTTGGCCTGAGGTTCAATCTGTACTAAAAGATGCTATATCAAATAAAGTTTATTGTACGGTAAAGTACAATGTTCCAAACCAAATGTTACTACCAGCTTAAAAACAAAAAAATATAAAACCTAAGTGGGAGAACATAAATATGGCTTTAACAATCAGAAAATTTCCACCCTGCCACATGCTAGTCTCTGATCTATCTGTGCTACGTCTCTAATTTAAGTCATCTAGATTTATGTATAATACTCATCACCATAGTGTTGGAACACTTCACCATAAATGGTGCACAAATCATGAATGTTTGTACAGGTAAATTATGGGCTAAATTCTGGCTGCCCCTCCCTTGGTGCAGTAGGAAAGGAAGAAATTCCCGAGGAGCAGTGAGAATTTAGACCTGAAGTTTCCTGGAGCATGATGCTGTGGTGCTTTTCAACCCCATGGGATTATGGCAAGACAGGTTCATCCTGCTGCCAGCCCCCACCTCCACTGCATGTCTGCTGGCATCCAACAGCAGGTACTGGTGGTGGAAGTGAGGATAAAATTTTACATTGCTCTTCTAGAAAGCAGATGTGTGGAATGCAGATGACTGCACTGCCCCCCAGGCCACCCTGTGCAATTCTGCTTGCATCTGATTTATGCGGGAAGAATGGCTCCATCCATGAACAACCTCTCAGCTGCTTCAGCTCTGCTCCTCCTGGCCATACCATAGTGTGCTTCTGGCAACCAAAGCCTGAATTCAATTCTATATTTGAACTATCTGTATCTAAAATGCTGCTTAACCAGATAAAGCCATCTGTGCTGATTTGCATCCTGTATATCAGTGGCATTGTGCAGGATAAAAATAGGTGCCGAATTTAGCCCTGAGATTTAGCCCTGAAGTATTTAAAATACCTACGTGATAAAACTCTTTTTTTCCCTTGGGGAGGGGAAAGAGGTTCATTGAAAGATTAACTAGAAGATTATTTAAATCCTGAATTTCCATGTCAATACTAGCATTAAATTGTTGATAAATTATTGCAATAGAATTTATCAGTCTGTGTCTGTACTTCACTAGTAAATAGCACTATTATTTTTTTAAATTACTGTAGCACCTATGGGCTTTAGTGGTGGACTCAGGACCCCATTGTGCTAGGTGCTTACATACACAGATCAAAAAGCTAGTCCCTATCATGCAGCTTCAAAGTCTACTCAAAGGATTTCCTGTGCTCTTGTTATAAGTAGATTGACAAGGCTTTCTTTATAAAAGCAAACTAAGTAAACTGGGTTGTCTTGTGTCTTAAATCCTGTACTGCAGCTGGGACTGCAGCTGCAGTGTTAGAGTTCATTAAAGAATCTGTTGATTAGTTTAGTTGATTTTAAATCAAATATCTGTACAGTGTTTTAGTATCTCTAAGTATGGGGGAAAGATACTGTTTTTTTCAATTTCTTCTTGTGAACGTATTATTTTATATTCATCCCTGACCCATAATCCCACGAGGTTTAGTGTTACCTGCTGCTTAGTGTGGTTAAAAACTCTTGCAGGAAGCCAGGCAACTCTGAATTTCAAGTCATGAAGTTTCTTAATTGTATTGTTTGGAACGGGAGCTGAGAGCTGTTGGATTCTCAGACTATAATGGTCAATGGAGTGGTCTTGGTCAGTGGGATAATCAAGTTAAGCATGTGCATAAGTGTAGAGCCCTGCAGTGGGGCTGGGATCCCGTGGGTCCTGCAGTACCTGTTGCCATAATAGCGGGAACAGGTAAAATGTACTTTGTTGCAGGCAGGATTGGGTGGGCAAAAAAAAAAAAAACAACAACCACCACCAGACTGTGATTATTTGCAAGAAAATACAATCTCTCATCAATTTGTCATAAATAGAATTTCAGCAATGTAAAGCAAGTTTTTCTTTTTTTATTAAGTAAAGGTTTGAATACTTAAATTTAAGCGAGGGACAGAAAGAGATTTGGTTCCTATTATAACTAGAGTTAAAGTATTTTTATGTGCTTTAAGCAAGATTTGTTTTATTCTTTAGTGTTAAAAATTGTGTCTGAATTCCATTTATATATATATATACACACACACACACGTATGTGTATTTTGGGGGTGGAGTTTGTTTTGTTCTTAGTAGCATAGGGGAATCTGTCTTTCTTGCAGGATTTGTGGGATCTAAGTTTTTTGCAGGTAGGAGTCAGATAAAAATGCAAAAGACAATGCTGGAGCAGGTGGGTATAGCAGTCGGTATTGCAGGGTGTGATGGGAGTGGGATTAAAAAAATAGTCTCACACAGGGCTCTACATAAGTGTTTTTCTGCATCAGGGACTAAAGGCATCCAAAAATATCTCTAAAGACAAAGTCTCAGCATTATGCCTGGATCCTCTATCACAATGGAACGACACAGTGCCAAGACATCATATCACACTAGGACAATGTTTTTACCAGGAGACAAAGTCAGCTGGAATTTTTTCTGGGGCTCCTGTGATAGCACAGCCTCCTATACTCTACAAAACGTGACCTGGCCTCCTCTGGCTCATCTATGAATCTATAAACCAAAGAGATGTTTATAATTAGCCTCACCATATGCAATCGATACAATCCTCATTTTGAAAAGGAATGACTCTGTCATACACACAGTAAGTGTTGCTCTAAAGTTGAGAAAGAATCTTGATGTTTCCTGTGTTAGCCAAAGAACCATTAATGATTATTTTTATATGTATTGGAAGATGGAAAGAGATTCCAGATGACTGGAAAGGGGCAAATATAATGCCAATCTACAAAAAGGGCAACCCAGGGAATTACAGACCGGTCAGTTTAACTTCTGTACCCAGAAAGATAATGGAGCAAATAGTTAAGTGATCAATTTGCAAACATCTAGAAGAAAATAAGGTGATAAGTGACAGTCAGAATAGATTTGTCAAGAACAAATCATGTCAAACCAACCTGATAGCTTTTTGTGACAGGGTAACAAGCCTCATGGCTGGGGGGAAGTGGTAGATGTGGTATATCTTGACTTTAATAAAGCTTTGGATACGGTCTCACATGACCTTTTCATAAACAAACTAGGGAAATGCAACCTAGATGGAGTTACTATAAGCAGGGCCGGCTTTAGGGCGATTTCCTGATTCCCAGGAATCGGGCCCTGCACCTAAGAGGGCCCCGCAGCATCCAGAAGAGGGGCCCCGCACCCTCCGCTGAAGTGCCAGCGGAAACAGCAGCAACTGATTAGCTGCCGCCGAATTGCCACCGCTATCTTCAGCGGCAGCTCAATCGCTGCCGCTGTCTTCAGAGGCATTTCGGCGGCAGCTCTTTCAAATTGGGCCCCACACATCCTAAAGCCGGCCCTGATTATAAGGTGGGTGCTAAACTGGTTGGAAAACCATTCCCAGAGTAGTTATCAGTGGTTCACAGTCATGCTGGAAGTATATAATGAGTGGGGTCCCACGGGAATCAGTTCTGGGTCTCGTTCTCTTCAATATCTTCATCAATGATTTAGATAATGACATAGAGAGTACACTTATAAAGTGTGTGGATGATAGCAAGCTGGGAGGAGTTTCAAGTGCTTTGGAGGATAGGATAATAATTCAAAATGATCTGGACAAACTGGAGAAATGGTCTGAAGTAAACAGGATGAAATTCAATAAGGACAAATGCAAAGTACTCCTTATAGGAAGGAACAATCAGTTGCACATATGCAAAATGGGAAATGACTGCCTAGGAAGGAGTATTGCAGAAAGGGATCTGGGGGTCATAGTGGATCACAAGCTAAATATGAGTCAACAGTGTAACACTGTTGCAAAAAAAGCAAACATCATTCTGGGATGTATTAGCAGGAGTGTTGTAAGCAAGACACGAGAAGTAATTCTTCCACTCTACTCCACGCTGATTAGGCCTCAACTGAAGTATTGTGTCCAGTTCTGGGTACCACATTTCAGGAAAGATGTGGAGAAATTGGAGAAAGTCAAAAGGAGAGCAACAAAAATGATTAAAGGCCTAGAAAACATGACCCGTCATGGAAGATTGAAAAAATTGGGTTTGTTTAGTATGGAAAAGAGAAGACTGAGAGTGGATGTAATAACAGTTTTCAAGTGCATAAAAGGTTGTTACAAGGAGGAGGGAGAAAAAAAAATATTCCTAACCACTGAGGATAGGACAAGAAGCAATGGACTTAAATTGCAGCAAGGAAGGTTTAGGTTGGACATTAGGAAAAAATTCCTAACTGTCAGGGTGGTTAAGCACTGGAATAAATTGCCTAGGGAGATTTTGGAATCTCCATCATTGGAGATTTTGAAGAGCAGGTTAGACAATAGATAATATTTAGTCCTGCCATGAGTTCAAGGGTCTGGACTACATGACCTCTCAAGATCCCTTCCAGTCCTATGATTGATTCTATGATTGTGGCCGCATATAGAGGAGGCCTCTGCCCTAATGCGTTAGGCCACACACACACACACACACACACACACACAGAAAAGATTGTCCCTGCCTCAAAGAGTTTACAATCTAAATAGATGAGAACAGGTAAGTACAACAGACAGAGGAAGGAGCATAGGTAGCACACCTCCCCAAGAGGCAGAAGGGACGTCATTGGGAGAATTCTCCCATTGACCTAGTGCTGTCCACCCCCAGGATTAGGTCAGTTTAACTGCATCATTTGGGGGGTGGAGGATGATTTTTATGCCAACATAATTTCCTAGTATAGACCAGGCCAATTAGAGGATTAGAATAAGTGTAACATGCTGTGACCACTGCTTACCACCTGTCTAGCCATACTCAAGTGTCTTGTAGGTATCACAGCAGAGGTGAAATTTGATGGCAGACAGTGTAATGGTCTTGGGCAACCTTAGAAGGAGCTTTTCCCATGTGTAAGGGCCAGTACTGGAGTACACAGGTTTTTTTGCATAACACCATTTATCTAGGGGAAAAAATAACTTTTTCAGTTAGATTAGAAAAATACTGGCAACCACACCATACAAGCATGTTATATAATTTTGGGATCATGACCCAGCAGTGGGTTTTGTTATGGAGAGAGAACCAGGGCAAAGTTTAATAGAGCATAACTTAGTTTTATTAGGAGCATGAAGTCTCAACAGGAGCACATAACAAGCATTTTTCACTCCAGTTCCCCTTACAGGAGTACCCAGGGCATTAGACTAAAAACAAACTAGGTAAACACTGTATGTGATCCACAGGATGCAGTTTCTACATAATAAAACGAAGGGAAATTCTTTTTAACAAGGCTCAACATATTAAACTGTTAATGAAATCATCTCCCTTTCCCCTTTATAAATAAGGATAATATATATTATTGTAAACATTGACTTCCTTGGGACTGCCCACCTGAGTCAGATTCAACATACACACAAGTGTTCACCGAATCAGGGGCTCTAGATTGTAAAGTCTTTGGGTCAATTCTGGCCCCACCAAAGCCCCTGAGAGTTTCACCACAGATCTCACAGAGGTCAGGATTTGACCCCTTGGATCAGCCACTTCTGTATTTTTATAATGTCAGTCACAGGGCTTGTCTAGATAGAGTAGTGCAAGACAAGCTGGGGTGTGAACATACAGCATATGCTGCACACTGACTGCCCATGTGGAACCTGCTACCGTGCACTAAAAGTTCCCTCGTGTGCTTTAGTATGCTCCTGTTTGAAACAGGAGTAGGTTAATGCACACAAGGAAACTTTTAGCGCACAGCTCCTCGGTACACACAAACAGTCTGCATCATGCTAGTTGTGCTGTAGATTTACACCCCCGTTTGCCACTCTGTCTACACAAGCCAATAAAACAAATAAATAATACATAAAATAATAACAATTAGCACTAAATAATAGATGTTAGGGATCTGGAGAGAGAACTTTGTGACACTTTGAAGACTAGAGGGTGGTCTAGGGCTCAGAGTTAAGTGCAGTTTCACTTATGGCACTAAATAACACTTTCTCAACTCTCTTTAAAATTGAAGGCTATATTTAGATCTGCAAGAAATTGTTGAAAAAGCAAAGAATGGCAACCCTGACAAATGAAATGAACTGCCAAGTAGATTTTCACAAGTGTAATAGCTTATCCTGAAATCTCACAGCTTGCTTTTTTCTAGTAAAAAGCAATTCTCTTTACTAGCTTTCATGACAACTTAGGGACCAGCAACTTTCAAACTGATTTTCCCTTGCAGTGATACTGTTAATTGTAATAATGAGATACCTAAGAATCCAAGCCCTTTGAAACTGAAGTAGAACCTTGTTGTCTATCAAACTAGAACACAATTAAAGGAAGAATTTACCATTTTAAATGCTATGTGGCAAATTGTCTCATATATATTAAGTCTGTTGAAAATTTCATGCATAGTTAGGTTTAAATCTTCCCTGGTGTTTGCAAGACACAGCTGAGGCAGTGAATTTGTGTCCCAGATATAATTATGTGGCATATTGCCATGAGTTTCCTGATTCTTATAGACCCATAGACTTTAAGACCAGAAGGGACTATCATGATCATCTGATGTTGTGGCCCAGATGTCAAAGCAAGCTATTGATTAGAGGCAGGATGTGATCTTAACTTCTTTAAGGGAAAGTTAATGGTTATTTTTTATTTGATTGAAAATCCAATATGACTTTGATTGAAATGAATAAGTCCTTTGATATTAATTGAGACAAATTTTGGGGGTTTTCCCCCCACCTAGTCCTATTATCCTCTTGTTCTAAGACAACTAGACATGAATATGTGCCAACCTGGGAAATAATTTGCACTTCAGTCAAGTTTCCTGTGAGCACACGGCATCATCACAAAAACCATCACCCAACTGGTTTTTGTTGGCATTCTCAGCAGCAGAGGAGCCAAGAATTGAAGGGATAGAAATATCCCTTTCACCCCTTAGATGTAATTCCTCCAAGTGAGGGAGGAGGAACATTGCAGGGGGAGCATGGGAAACTTGCACTGTCACTTCCCACGCTATGCCTGTCCTACGAATAAACAAAGGACAAAACATTCCAGAGGTAATAATCTGACCCCTTCCTCAGCTGTGAAAGTTCACTACAATAATAAAAAAGGGAGGGGGGAGAATGCAATTCATAGGTATGCTCCATAATCACACACACACAAGCTGATAAAACATCACATTTTCTTAAACTTTAAACACACTCCTGGTATGGGGGAGGGATAGCTCAATGGTTTGAGCTTTGGCCTACTAAACCCAGGGTTGTGAGGCTCAATCCTTGAGGGGGCCACTTAGAGATCTAGGGCAAAAATTGGTCCTATTAGTGAAGGCAGGGGGCTGGACTTGATGACCTTTCAAGGTCCCTTCCAGTTCTAGGAGATTGGTATATCTCCAATTATTATTTACAGCTTTGGCTCCTCCTTGTAGCACTGGAAGTTCTTTTACATCAAATACCTTTACCAAGAGATTAAGCTGGGCACAGGTCATGGGATTCCTACATGTCATATTTCCCATCACCACACTCCTTGGAAATTCCCTTAAGAGGAAGTCCTGGGGATGGCACTAGTGACTTGGATGCTATAAGGGCTGCGCCTGCACCACTGAAGTCAATGAAAGTTTTGCCATTGAATTCAGGAGATTCAAGATCAGAATCCATCCATAGCACCTCCCAAGTAGTAGCATCAGTCAAATGCTGACAGTTTCATTGTATCTGTTCCTGCCGGTGTCATGGTATACTGAATCACAGGTCTTCTTAAACAAGATTCCGAACCCCCTTTTCTGGCCTTCAAACAATACCCCAACCTCACCAAGCTCATCTTCAGAAGCAAGCTCCCCACAGACCAGGACACACCAACTCAATGCAGTACCAGACTCTGCAAGAACAGAGGCAACACCTGTAGACATATCTCTGCTGCTACAATGTCAAATATCCCCCCCCAAACACACCTTTCAAGATCCATGGGGCCTACATATGCCTATAGCATGCAGTGTACCTCATCCAATACACTAAATGCCCCAATAACAACTATGTGGGTGAAACCAATCGTTATGGTCACAAATGAAGTCACACAGAAAAATGATAAAAAAGAAAAACACCCTATCACCTGTGGGCAAATACTTTTCACAAAATGATCACTCTATATCTGACCTCTCAGTCCTCATCCTCATAGGAAACCTGGACAATACTTTCAAAAGACGAGCCTGGGAGCTTAAATTCATAACTTTGGTAGATACTGAAAAATCCTGATCTTAATAAAGACACTGCATTTGTGGTTTATTACAGCAATCTGTAACCCACTGACTCCCCTCACCCCTGTTTTTTTCCTATGGCTGCAGAGGTGTTAAAAGGCCACATCACCTTAAGAATATAAGAACAGCCATAATGGATCAGACCAGTGGTCCATCTAGCCCAGTATCCGATCTTCCGATAGCAGCCAATGCCCAGTGCCTCAGAGGGAATGAACAGAAAAGGGCAAATATTGTGTGATCCGTCCCATGTTGACAGTATCTGACAGTCAGAGGCTTAGGAACACAGAGCATGGGTTTGCATCCCTAACCATCTTGGCTAATAGCCATTGATGGACTTATCCTCCATGACCTTATCAAATTCTTTTTTGAACCCAGTTATAGTTTGAGCCTTTACAACATCCCCTGGCAATGAGTTTCACAGGTTGACTGCACATTGTGTGAAGAAGTACTTCCTTTAATTTGTTTTAAACTTGCTACTAATTTCACTGGGTGATCCCTGGTTCTTATGTTATGTGATGGGGTAAATAACACTTCCTTATTCACTTTCTCCACACCATTCAGGATTTTATAGACCTCTATCATACCCCCCTTAGTCGTCTCTTTTCTATCCTCAGATGGAAGCTGTTCCATATTCCTAATCATATTTTGTAATCCTTCTCTGTACTTTTTCCATTTCTAATGTTTCTTTTTTCAGACATGGGGGACCAGAACTGCACACAGTATTCAAGGTGTGGGTAAGCCATAGATTTACAAAGTGGCATTATGATGTTTACTGTCTTCTTATATATCCCTTTCCCAATGGTTCCTAATACTGTTAGCTTTTTTTGATTGCCACCATACACTGAGCTGATGTTTTCAGAGAACTATCGACAATGACTCCAAGATCTTTCTTGAAAGGCAACAGCTAATTTAAATCCTATCATATTGTACGTATCATTGTGATTATGTTTTCCAAAGTGCTTTACTTTGCAGTTATTAGTGCTCAATTTCATCTGCCATTTTGTTGCCCAGTCATTCGGTTTTGGGAGATCCCTTTGTAACTCTTAGTAATGTCCAAATCAGACTGCAATCCTAAATAATTTTGTATCGTCTACAGATTTTGCCACCTCACTGTTTACCCCCTTTTTCTACATCATTTATCAATATGTGGGACAGAACTGGTCCCAGTACAAATGCCTGAGGGATCCTGCTATTTATGTCTCTCCATTGTGAAAACTAACCATTTATTCCTACTCCTTTGCCCCCCCCATCTTGTAACCAGTTATTGATCCATGAGAGGACCTTCCCTCTTATCCCATGACTGCTTACTGTGCTTATGAGCCTTTAGTGAAGGATCTTGTCAAAGGCTTTCTGAAAGTCCAAGTACACTACATCCACTGGATCATCCTTGTGCACGTTTGTTGCCCCCACAAAGAACTCTAATAGACCTTGAATGGTCCCTTAGCATTTGTGTTAACTACTTATGATAAGCAATCTGCTCCACCTTGTATTTAGCTGTGACACTGGGAGTACCTTTCCCAAACCTAGAGCTGGGTGTAGCTTGAAAACTTGTCTCTCTCATCTACACAAGTTGGTTCAATAAAAGATAGTACCTCACTCACCTTAAACAAGAAGCATTTAGTAAGGAAAACAATTACAAACTATAAACTCAAAGAAATTGGCTTCACCTCGATTGCTTACCAGGGACCACACTCTGTCTATATATAGCACACAGAGACAGCTACCAGTAAACATATTACACTGTGGACACAGTAGGTGCAGGAGTGGGTAAGTGATAACCCCATTCCTTTACTGCAGCTGGGAATGCTCTGCAGAGAGAAGGAGAGGTAGAAAGGAGCAAGACTAAGCATTCATTAGTCTCACTGTTCTTTCTTGCTCCATCACACACTGAATTCAATATCTCTATCTCCTCCAGATTGCCGGGCATGGTCAAATTGTCATGTGATCAGAAAACAGCCCAGCTTCTCAATATATTGGCTTGTCTGGATTGCTACCTAGTTGAACCATTTTGTTTTTCATTTGGGATTCTCTATTTTGTTCAAACCCCTCTTTTGCTAGATGATTTTTTTTACTATCTCAAATATAACACACGCTATAAGTGCCATATTTTGCAAGTCCCAGAACTCATACGGGAGGAAAAAATGATGGCAAATTTCTTGGGCCTTTTCCATTGTCAGCAATGATTAGGGTGGGTATGGCATGCCCCAGAAGACTCACCCAATCTGAGCATTGCCTCACCCTAGGCAGTCCCTCATTTTGTATCCTCTTAACTACAGAGATGGTCACAATATTTTTGAAGGAAAAGAAGCATTCAATAAAAACAAGACTTTTTTTAAATAAAGAATTTTTGTACAGCTCTGCTTAACAACCTCCCTTCCACATTTCACCTTCAGTATGGACATTAGCATTTGCATCACATCTTTCCTCATTCTCAGCTTTTCTCTCCCCTCCTTAGTCAGCCCATCACTTCTCTGCCACCTCTCCTTTGACCTCCTTCACTAGGGAAAGCATTATTAGGCGTATAGCTGCCAATTCAGCAAAATGTTTAAGCATCTGCTCAAGTCCATCACCATTAGGAAACATTTACGCACCTGCACAAAGTTAACCACATATGTAAGTGCTTTGCTGAATAGAGATAGACTGATGAATTGAAGCTAGAGTGCTTATATCATCTGTGCCTACAAATGATGTTCACACTGGCTGACAGACAACATGGAAAGGCTCTAGTAAATCTCTTTGGGCTTGTCTTCACTACCGTGCTACATCGGGTGAAGATGCACACTGTCAATGGGAGAGCGCTCTCCCATCAACATAATTACTCCACCTCAACAGGAGACAGAAGCTATGTTGGTGGGAAAGCATCTCCCGCTGACATAGCATGATGTAAACACCACTTTAAGGCGATATAACTTATGTTGCTCAGGGGGGTGGTTTTTTCACACCCCTGAGTGACGCAAGTTACATCGACCTAAGCAGTAGCATAGACAAGCCCTAAGTTGCAACTGCTGCTGCCCTAATAACCATCTCATTTTCGATACAATTCATTTGGACATATGAACTGTAAGGCATACGTCATTATTCCTGCAGCACAAAAGAGAGACTGGCCTCCTCTAAAAGCTGATAGAGGAAGAGGCATGGCCACGCACAGTGTGTCTACAATGTATTCATTGAAATAATCAGAAATAAGACATGAACAGAGAATGCTATATATGTGTTATGTCCTGATAACACCAACCATGCATACAGTGTTTTACACGCTCAGAGCACTTTAACTAATCCTTACAACTATCCTATGAACTAGATAAGTATCATTACTCCCATTTCATAGATGGGAAAACCAAGGCAGGGAAATTAAGCAAGTTGCCCCAGGCCATAGAAGTCAGTGTCATCAGTGGAAATCAGGCTTCCAGTGCAGTGTGCAGACCATTCAACCACTCCAAAATCAGTGTTCGGTCCTTTCTTTACAAGTTTTTTTAATTCTTTGAATTGGCATCAGGCAGTCCTTTTGCATCTCTTTTTCTATTTAACACATGCTCATAGCTGAATAGGATGCAGAACTATTTATAGCATGGCTATTTGGAAAGCTGAAGTGTTATGGCTTTCTAAGCAGCAAATATGTTAAATATTATCATTACATCTCCTATTGATTTGAGCAATTAGTTTAAACTATCGTATGAGTTGAGACTACCCTTTTCTTTTTTTAATGTGGAAAACAATTCATTAATCTTTATCAATCCTGCTCCAAAGAGAATGTCTCAAGAGAAAATGGCTGCAGCTCTTAGGCAATAAAGTAAGGGGATTTCAGGTAGAAAGTACTGGAGTTAGAAACTACAATCAAAGAGTTATGCTGGAATATGTAAGTACATTTGTATATTGTAAGGCATGGGCTGTTTGGTATCCATCTGTCTGTGTTAATACTGACATTATAAGGAGACTAAAGGAACTGTACAATAAAGTGTCATATCTTCATTACAAATTTCTATTTACAATTCAAACATTTAAATAGTTTCAACACAACCTGATACTACTTTTTTTTCAGTCCTGCCAACCCCAAGTGTTCAAAAACAATGAGTCAGGCCCCCAAAACTATGAGATTTTTTTTTAATTACACATTTTGGCTTCTTTTTATTTGCCTTCTAATTTCCAAGGTTGCACTGGATCATGTGTTCAAGCCTTTGTCTGCAACCATGAGCATTAGACCTTTACTTTTTTAAAAAACTGAAAGTTGAGATTCTCACAAAACAACTTGATTCCAAGAGCTGGGATCTTAACACCAAACATCACAAGGCTCTCAATCTATTTGCAAGAGTTAGCAACATTCTTTCTCTTCGACATATTGTGCTTTGTGCTAGTGGGGTGGCTAGATTTAGGTTCTCTCCTTCTCTGGTGGCATAGTCCTCAAAAGCACTTCTTCATTTTGAGGGACGTGACTCATTTTATTCTTGAAGTTTCCTACAGTCTGTGTGCAGCAGCTGCTTCTGTGGTGTATAGATGTGAGACATGACTGCAGAGGCCAAAGATCGTCCTCCATTTAGAAGCGTGGGGCTCTAGACTGCAGGAAGGCAGAACAGACAGGGCTGGCTGAAGCTTACAGCAGGTTTTCTGTTGCATTATGTGATATTTCAATAATTGTTTCCTTGTTAAATGGAAGCTCTCCGTGCGCACACACCATATAGATCGATGTGCAACCCATCACTTTTATTGTTAAAAATTATTTGTAACCAGAAACGCAGAATCATGAAAGAGGGTCTATAGCAGAGGTCGGCAACCTTTCAGAAGTGCTGTGCCAAATCTTCATTTATTCTCTCTAATTTAAGGTTTCGCATGCCAGTAATACATTTTAACATTTTTAGAAGGTCTCTTTCTGTAAGTCTATAATATATAACTAAACTATTGTTTTATGTAAAGTAAATAAGGTTTTAAAAATGTTTAAGAAGCTTCATTTAAAATTAAATTAAAATGCAGAGTCCCCCGGACCGGTGGCCAGGACCCGGGCAGTGTGAGTGCCACTGAAAATCAGTTTGTGTGCCGCCTTTGGCACGTGTGCCAGAGGTTGCCTACCCCTGGTCTATAGGAAGAGCTATTTACACTAAATGAATCTCACAGCATTTTAAGTTTCTTATGTGAATAACTGCCTCTCTTTGTGTGTGCGCATTCCTCCGTGTGGGTTACTGTTCATACAGCCCAGACAAAACAGTCAGACTATAACTGCTAAACCTAAGGGTGGAACAGAGGGAGGAACTGGTGAACAAACCAGTAATGCCAGAATTGCTGAGAAGTATCAAGCTGGGAAATGTAGTACAACTCTGCAGTAAGCAACATTTTAGAGATAGGGAAACCGAGGCAGGGGTAAAGTCCCTTGACGAAGACCTCCCACTGAGTCAGTGATACAGCCCTGACTGCAATCCTAGAGCTCTGAGCCCTGTGTTCATTCCTGCAGACTAGGGTGCTTCTCTTCAGGGATTTGAGGTGTGGTACTGAAAACGGGTTGTTGGATTAAGTCTTTCAGACGTCAGAGCTCATTTTTAAAGCATTGTTGGTTTCTGCAGAGTTAACATCCACACATCCTAATCAGAAACTAGAGCACTGGTTTTCCAAACTGCATGGTGGTGCTCACTGCGCACTAGAGATCCACCCAAAACAAAACACTTTGTGGTTTTGATTTTGAAGAAGATTGGGTTAGCCAACAAGATGCTAAGAGCATGTAATATTATTTCAACTATGAGAAGAGTGGGAGATTTCTGAAAACTCAGTAATTATTGCAACCTCTTTCTGGCCTCCTTGAAACCTATGTTGCCCTCCTCCAGTCTATGTCAATCACAGCTGCTGAGATCATCTTCCTTGCCTGCTTCTCTGATCATGTCACTTCTCTCTTTGAAGCTCTCCTCCAGTACAAGTCCAAACTACTTGCCTTCACAATGCCCCTCTCCCTGCTCTTTATCCACTCTTGCTTATTACCACATTGCCAATCTAAAGTGCAGATTCACCTGCAAGAGAAGGAAAAAAAGTAAGGTTTCAGCCAAGGCCTCTTCACATCCCTTTCTTTGGGGCTGGCTCGGTTTTCAAAAACCAAACTCAAAACCAGAACTAAACAACAACTCAGATTACTGGGTACTAACCACCTTAGGCCTTTCCAGCTGCATCCAGCTGGGAGGAGCAAGGACTCAGCCTTCTCCTCTCATAGCCTCCTTCGTACCAGTTACCTTTCCTTTTGTACGTTAGTCTAGGATCTGCCACATGACAGGTTGAAACCCAGCAACTCTTTACATGCCAGAATGTCTATACACTTCGTTGTAGTCACCCACAGGCCCTCCAGTAATAATGCCAGTCCTGACCATATCCCATTTGTCTGCTTTTTCCTAAAGATGTCTCTATGCCTTCTTTCATGCTATTGCTTGTGCCTGGGACACCCTCCCTGAATGGAACTGTAAAGCCATTTCCCTGTCCTCCTTCAAACCCTCGAGTCTCGCTTCAAATGAGTAAGTAGCAGGACAGAGGGGAATAGCCAATATTTAAATGTAACCAATGCTGATTGTGGCTCAAATTGTCCCCTGTAGCGGAACTGCATCTTGCACAGCAAGGAGGGGTGTCAGGGAGCAGGTCCCAGGAGAAAGTTAGAGCAGCTGAGATGCTGCGGAGTATAAACTCCACTGCACCACATACCTTCCCTGCACACTTCCTCCCCTTCCCTTCATCACAGATGGGGGGATGGCTGGTTGGAGCAAGAAGCCTGTATGCCACCTCCCACAGCTTTATGCCAGAAGAGAAAGCTCCCCCTTTCCCCTTCTCCTTCCCCCCACCCCACACACGGGGAATTCTTCACTGGCCACCTCCAGCCAAAATACTACCCGTTTGTGCTACATGAGTGGCACGAAGAAGCTGTAGCAGACCTGTGTATTGTCTCTCTCACTCCCTTTTCCTATGTTGCTTGCCTTAGGTTGTAAGCTTGTTGGGGCAAGGGCTGTGCCTTCCTGTGTGACTGGAGAGCTCCCATTATAGGTGCTAACAGAATACAGATAACAAATAATAATTTAGGGAGCTTCATAAGCACCCGTGGCTGCTGTGTCTCAACATGTTCAGCATCTTCTCACCCCCCCCCCCTTCTAGTTTGAATAATTGAAGTCAATGGCACTGCTCATGTGCTTAAGTGCTTTGCTGGATGAGAGCCAGCTTGCTTAGTACCTCCCAGGATCAGAGCAATGAGTGGGCAAAACAGTCCTTTCCCAGGAGCAGTGTGGGTTTGTACTGCTCATTCTGTACATGGTACATGCAAGAGAGCTACAATTCAGAACAGCAGAGGAGAATTTTAGCCTTATTTCAGTTGACACAAGAGGAAAATTTTAGAAGTCTAAGGAATGTGTGTTTACAGGCTATGTGGGGCACTTAGCCAGGAAGGCAAAAAAAACAAAAACTTCACTTGCTAGAGGATTGCTGAAGGATCATACATTTTTCTATTACATTTAACATTTTGCTTATTTTTAAATTATGGCTATTTGGTATGCCTCTATCAGGGCAACTATCTACTAACTAATTCAAGCACGCAACTATGCTTCAAGAATATCCCAAGCTGCTTCCAGTTCTTGGCCAACGAATCTTACTGACGTAGAGGTTTGCTGCAGGGAAGGGAAATATTATATTCCTGCGGGATAACAGGTGTCGTGCTCATGAGGAGGCAAGCTTTCAGGAGCCAAAGATTCAAACCCTCAACCTAGGCCTTTGCGGATCAAGTTCCCTACATCAGTAGCCAGCTGAAAGACATTCTGCTTTGGGAGAGGAGGAGAGTCACAAGAAGAAACCTCAAACAGCAGTTGTGTGGAGCAACTCCACCTCCACTGTGTAAAAATGAAAAACCAGGGGTTAACTTCTCCTCTCTTCAGCCACTCACAGTGTGGTTGATGCTCACTTTATACAGAAGGGGGCTGTAGGTAGTGGACTCCTACACTTTTTGCTTAAAATAATTCCTGTGAATGTCATATATTTGTAATCGTAGCTTATTGTGTGTGTTTGTACCACACAGTTTTCACACCAGTTACTTATAAAGTCACAGAGCAGCTCCGTTTTTAAGCTGTTTTTATTATTGAGTTACTTACTTTTGTAGAGCTATGGTGACCTCCAGTGGCCAGTCAGAGTGATCACAGCCCTTTGGTTCATAATGCTATTTTGGGAGTGGTAATCAAATCCCTGATTATTATTTAAGTGTGACATGCTGATTTGGAATGGGAGACAGGCGAGTCATCCATGGATCTTTAGGGCAACATCAAAGCTGAAATGCTATCTGTATTATCTCCAAACTAAGGAGGGAGACCTGAGTTTACAGAACCCATTCTTCAGCCATTTCTTTAGCAAGTACGCTTAAATTAAGTAAAGCTGATAACCAGGGCCCTACCAAATTCACAGCCATGAAAAACATGTCATAGACCATGAAAACTGGTCTCCCCCATGAAATCTGGTCTTTTCCCTACTTTTACCCTATACTATTCAGATTTCATGGGAGAGACTAGCATTGCTCAAACTGGGGGTCCTGACTCAAAAGGAGGTTGTGCGGGGATTACAAAGGCTGTTGTAGAGGGGTTGTGGTATTGCCACCCTGGCTTCTGCACTGCCTTCAGAGCTGGATGGCTGGAGAGTGACACCCGCTGGCAGCAGTGCAGAAGTAAGAGTGGCAATACCATACCATGCCATCCTTACTTCTGTGCTGCTGCTGACAATGGCACTGCCTTGAGAGCTGGGCTCCAAGCCAGCAGTAGCCACTCTCTCAAACTCTCTCCCGCAGGACCTTCCCTTCCCCATCACAAGATTACTTGCTCTTCAGTTTAAGCCCAAACCTAGCACCTCAACAGTAATATTACTGAGTCTGTCAGTCCTCTCATCTACCTTGCAACCTTGAATACGATAACTAAAGAATCTGCAGTGCTCACAAACCACAGTGATGGGTGCCTGTACAAAACCTGATAACAGATAAGAACGTAACTTCATTGTAAAGCCAATCTGGGGTGATAGTGGGGAGGAGAGGGGAGTGGTTAGGTAAGGGTTAATGGAATGGAGGACTGCTATTGTGGTCTAATGGGTGTGTGTATGTAAAGAATAGAAAATTTCATTCTCCCCAGGAGGATCTACAACTTTCAGACATGGAAGGTGACAAAGAGTCCTGTAGCACCTTATAGATCAGTGGTCTCCAAGCGTTTTTGATCACGCACCCCTATCAGTAAAAATTTTTTGAGCCTGCACCCCCAAAATATGTATATTTATTTATGTATATTATATACAGGTATTATATACATAATACATTATGTACATTATAAAACATACACAAAAAATAGAAATTAAAAAAGGATGAGAGATGAAAAACAATACTTTTAAATTTTTTTAATTTTATTAATGGTACAAAAAACCTTTTTGCTCTCACAAAAAAATATTAATATTTTTAGGGAGAGAAATGTGACTGAATATGCTTCATTATTTCTGAAAATCTTGGTTTAACACTTTGTGATACAGCAATTCGAAGATCTAGATTAGAGTTAGGGTGCGGGAGGGTGCTCAGGGTGGGGGTGCGGGGTCTGGGAGGGAGTTAGGGTGCGGGAGGGCGCTCAGGGTGGGGGTGTGGGAGGAGGCGCAGAGCACTTACCTGGGGCAGCTCCTGTTTGGTGCAGGGGGTGTGCAGGTGGCTCTGTGCAGCACAGTTCTGGGAGCTGCGATTCTGGGAGCTGCCCCTCCCCCCCCCAGGCAGGCAGGGCCACCCGGAACGCAGGGGCTTTAGGGGCTGCAGGGCCCTGGGCTAAAGGGGCCCCAGGGCCCTGGCCTACAGCTCTAAAGCCCCTTTCGGAATGCGGCCCTGCGAGCACGGGCTGGAGGACTCAGGAGGAGCAGGGGCAATCGCACAGCCAGCGGCCAGAGAGAAGCGGCGCTTTTCCCTTCAAAGCACCGATTCTCTCCAGCCGGCTTTGAAGGGGAAAGCTCCGCTTCTCTCCAGCCGCTGGCTGCGCAGCTGCCTCTGCTCCTCCATGGGCCAGAGGACTCAGGGCCACATTCCGAAAGGGGCTTTAGGTGCTTACCCTGGTAAGCCGCGTGCCAGAGGTTGCCGACCCCTGCACTACACACTGATCACCAGACCTTTATCAGTACAAAGCAGTGTACAGACTGTAGCCATAAAACTGCACTCACTTCTGGGACAAACCGGTTCGACTGAGAAGAGCCCCAAAAATGTTTTCCCTCATCTAATCGACATTCAGTCAAGCTGGAAAGAACTCACCCCACATTAAGATGCGTAAGGGATTCCTGTGAGAGTGCTTTACCAAGGTGCCCTGTTGTACATTTGGGAAACTGAGATACAGTGAGGTTAAGTGACTGGACTAAGACCATACCGTGAGTCCGCGGCACAGCTGGGGGGAAATCCAAGCTCTCTTGCCTCCCAACCTCACAGTCAACCCAAGACCAAAGCTGCCCCAGAATGAATAAAATGCTAAGGGAATGGTGACAGCCTGACAGTGCTAGACTCAAGTCCACAGAACAGGTACATCAAATAGATAGTCTAGATGGGTCAAATTAACTCCCCACAATCCAGATTGGGCTTCTCTCTCTCCTTTCTCTGATTCTCTGGAGCAGGGCAGAGATTCAATGGGGAGGATGCTGGATTTGGTGGGGAAGGTGGAAACGAGGCACAGGAAGCTGAAACAAATGTTGAAGGAGCTCAGAGTGATGTTGTAACACTGAAGATTTGGACCCACTGGAATTTAGTTTGCAGGCTGGCAGTTTACATGTTTAGGCTGGTCTCTGTTCTTGACAGCAGGGTGGTGTCAGCCAGTTCCTGTGTTTGGTGCAGGTGTGAGGACAATAGTTAGAGGCTCTGAACAGAAAATTCTTTACTCTGAACTAGACTGAGTACATTGCAACTACCTCTCATAAATTAATATCCACTCATAAGGGACAGAGGTGAGGTTATAGTAGCTGTATCTTCTGTACTTACCAGAAGCAGAATCAGCAAAGAATCCTGTGGCACCTTATAGACTAACAGATGTTTTGCAGCATGAGCAGAATGTTCAAATGTCTCCTCAAAACCATGACAGGCCACTGAGCTTACATTCAGTGGCTTGCTTCAGAGAGTAGAGTCATAATTTAAATATGATGCCACAATCTAATTAAAAAAGGAATGGAAAGAGACATTAAACTGAGTTTTAGTTTTCCTTATTTAAACTTTTTTCTGCCCCTGTTATTCAGTTGCTTGTGACCACTGTGCGGCCTACCTGAGTTCAGCAAATTTGTTTATACAACCAAGCTACTAAATAAAATGATGCTGTTTTAAACCACTCCGCTTTAATTTCCTTATTATTGCTACTGAAGCCTTCCTCATTGAGATGATTTTATCTGTTGTGCTCTAACGAGTTTTGCATGGATTCATGCTTTTAAAAAATTATAGACAGTATACAATTAACCTGGCTGCAATTATTTCCTTGTTTTTCCTCTGTCTGTTTTCTCCTTCTTTCTGATGAAGCATGAAATCCCTATTGGAAAGTGTAATTATTAGTATAGTATTTACCTCAGAGGCTTCCAACCATCAGCCCCTTTCTGCCCTGCGTGTCTCACAGGGGCCGGCTAGAAAATGATGATCCTCTACATCTACCTATATTCAGCTCCTTGAGCGTGTTCTCTCTCTGTCTCAAGGCAACATTGTACAGCATTCAATAAGCCAGAATGAGCACATAAACCTTTACTAACTTATACACGAGTGTGACAGCAGATCCTCTCAGAGTCTCTTTGTCAGGGTTCTGAAAGCTCTGTCAATGGTAGAGCTGTCAGCTTGGTAAAAAGAATTCTAATTTCCCTTTTGAGGTATTGCTGAGATCAGTAAAAGGAGCCATGAACCATGTTTTGAAAGCAGAGAGAGTATTCCCTATGAGCAAGAAATCTGTTCACCAGCCCAGAGCAGGTAACCATAACAAGAACGCTAATGCTACCATGAGCGGATTTGCTGTCTTTATCCAGAAGCCAGCTTCCAGCAATCTCTCTGGTCTCTTAGTCCATTGCCACACCACAGGATCTGAGAATGTGACAGCCATGGTATGCTCCTGAGTGACACCTGTGGCTATTCAATTTGCCTCACGGGTGAGCTGCAGCTTGAGTTAATGGAACCCCTTTTTGCTCCCCAAAGGCCTAGGAAGAACATGAGTATAGTTAGGAGCACAAAGGACAGATTAGAAGTCTGTAAGATCAAAGACTCCTACACTGATTTGCTGCCTCTGGAAAAATTAGTGTGATTATTAACCTGCCTGAGAATAATACAAAATTGCTTGATGCAACTGGAGAGGTCTAACTTATCACTGGAGGTGACTCCTTTGAGTCTCTGAAATGTTCTCACTGCCAACAACCTCAGAGTGGTGTTGACTTTGACCATCATAAGTAGAGCACAGTTCTCCTACGTGTCTCTCCATATCCCCTTTTAATTCCTCGCAGAGATGCAGGATGGAGATAGTCAAACCTGTATCTCTCAAAAGTCTGCTGAAGCTAAGTCATAAAACTTCACTGTGGCCTTTAGATCCTATTTTCAGGGTGTAGTCTGGGCACACTTGTATAAAATGGGAAGTTGAAATGCATGACGCTTTCCTCCTGACCCCCCTAGATCTTCACACATTTATCTGGTTTCTCTCCCCTTTGGAGAAAAAAAACCACCCAGACTTGAAAAATAACTTAAATCATAACAATAATGTAACTCCTGCTTTACTGCATGTGAACTCCAACAATAGTAGGGCACAAGGAATCAAGAGCTGTCATTTTTGTGGTTTGAGGTACTGCACTCTCACTCAGGAGACCTGGGTTCAGTTCCTAGCTCTGCCACAGACTTTGTGTGTCCTTGGGCAAGTCACTTAATCTGTGCCTCACAACCTGCTCATGTAAAATGGGGATAATAATGCTTCCCTACCTCACAGAGGTATTGTGAAAATAAATCCATTATGACTTTAAAGTGTTAAGATGCAACAGTGATGTCTTGCCTGGACACATCTCTCTTCCTTTTCTAAACTATCTGAGGTCACTCCATAGTTGCTACCAGTGTAGCACTGATGGCCATGACCAGCCCAAAATTCCCATAATTGTGGAGGCATTCCTGAGGGCCTGAGAAATCTCCCAAAAGCCTGCATCTCAGGACAAAAATTTGAGGATAGAAAAGTCTATGTCTAACTCTCATGTTATCCATGGTACCTGTAAAAAGCCACCTCTTCCTAAAGACCCCTCGCTCTTCCATACCTCAGGTTAACCCAAATGTTTATAAATATCATCAGGACCCCTCCAACTTACTCACTTACATTCTTCAGCCTAGTGACAGTCAATATGTCTCCAGCTTCTCCACAGTACAAAGAGAGGTTGATGAGGCCACACAATGCAACTTAGGTGAGTGCTATTAACCTTATACTGACTAACAGAGGTGCAAAAATCTGGTACAAGCTATTTGCTACCCAGCAACCATGTGCATTGAAGTGCAATTATTTGAAAAATTCTTGGCAGTTGTATTCTTTAGGCCATACCTCTCCACTATATTGGTGCTACACCCCAGTTGAACTCTTTTAAATGCTCAGCAGCAGCAGCATTTCCTCTTGCACCTGTTAGAGACAAAAGCCTGATCTAGTTGCATGAACATGGAAAATGTAGGGTAATAATTCAGACACAACCTGTATGACACTAAGAGGAAAATATTCAATATGACCATATGGAAACCATATAAGGATGAGGAAATTTGTTACTTTAATGTTTAATAGTGAAAAGTAAAAAATTGTAAATAGAACTCTCTAGATGCTATGATACGCAATGAATGAAAGTACATTGCTGTAATGTTTGTATAAATGCTAGATAAAATTAAACGGCTGAAACACATTAAAGTTTAAGATTCAAATGCAAGATATTTGAGACAAGGAAATTCTAACAAATGTGGTCACATTACTTTATAGATATTGTTGTTCGTGAAATGATTGTTAGATTAGCACATAAAGAAAAATTATGTGGAAAACCAGCTAACTGTTCTATACAGTACCCCCCAATTTGGATAGCCTTCTCCTCAGAGCCAACATAATCTCACTACAGCCTCTGTAGCAATTCCTCACAGTTAGGGCTTTCACATATAAAAATTTGCTGGACTTCATTGTTTTCTCCTCCTTCAAAACAACTACCAATTGTAGCTATCAAAGATCTTTAGACTAGAGTGTACAGTTATGTGCAATGCAAATACACCAGTTCTTTAGCAAGCCAACAACTAGCATGGACATTAGAGTCTCTTTTTTAAAGAGGAACAAAAATCAAACTCTGTGTAAGTAGCTTTAAAAAATATAGTTTGTCGGGAACTTGCCTTGGGAGCTATAACCATACTTGACATTATTGTGGGAGGACTATTACTGAAGAAATAATTTCTCTATGCAAATGAAGTATATGACCTCCAACCTCACATTGGTCATGGCTAATTCACTACTAGTCAAAACAGAGGACCAAAAGGTCACAGGCACAATAGAACAGATAGTCACTAAAGCTTTCCCAGGAAGTTTCATACAACTTTGCTAAACAGAGGTGTGAGAAAACAGAGTAATGTTAATAAAGAGTTCACCTTATGGACCCAATCCTGTTAACTTCAAAGGGAGTCCAGTATGTGGACAGCCTGAAGAACTGGGCCTTAGCTGAAAAACTAATCAGTATAACAGCCACTGAAAAGCAGCTGCATTTTTTATTGCTTCTTTGTAACACAGAAGGTTTCTGTTTTCTTCTTTCAGACAACCAGCCATATTTCCCTGACATATTTTGGAGTTCATTTCCCCTTTTAAAGAACTTTCGAGTTTTGGGTTTGGCCTTGTTGTTAATTACATGTTAAGAGCCAGCACTATTCATATATCTATTACATAATCCTACGTACAAATGACCTTTGGGGTGCCAGGTTCACAGCCACAAGCCCCTATGATTCAGGGAATCTAGAAATGGCAGAGGGACTCTTCTTTCTTTAAAAAAAAATGTATCCTTTTTTTCCTTGTGAAGAGAGTTTTGGAAACAAAAACAGATCCACTAGGGTGGAAAGTTTGTCATTGATTTTTTTCCTAAAAATTCTCAATTATTAATTTTCATCCCCACCTAACATCCAACGCTGGCTTTTGCCATATCTGCAACCAGATTTTAAAAAACGGGGAGAAGAGATGATGGTCCATTCTCTCTACATTTCCCATCCCACTTGGGCTGTGCTGGAAACCGCGGATAACTCTAGGATCACCACAAGGTCCCTCCTTGCTGCCTCCTGCAGCTGAGCTGGCCCCTCTGTCCAGAGCCACTGAGCTCCCTAACCACTGGAAGAATGAAAGCTAAATAGTCTGAGAAGTGCAGGACTGAGAAGAGGGATCCTTACATTCGAATGCATGGTTTTGTCACTCATTGGTCTTAGACAAGTTGCTTAATTTTTCTGTCTTATTTTTCCAGTTTGACCCTGGAGTTGTGATGATTAATGCATTTTGTAAATCAGCATAAACAAGTGCTACAATTCACACAATGCACACAGAAAGGCTGTGTTAGGTGGGGGCCTATCAGCCCCCAAGACCCCAGGTTATTTGAACAATTGTCCTTGACAAAACTTTTCTAAATGATGGTAACTCTATGCGTGGACCCCAGCAGAAGCAGCTGGGTTTGCCTTTCTGCACAGTTGGGCTGGAATTGAGCTGAAGATCTCATGCTTACTTATTAAGTGACTCAGGAAATTTAGTAGTATTCAAAGAATCCATATAAACCTCCCTAAAACAAAATTCTCTGGTCAGTTCCAAGCAAAGTTGTGTGGTCATCACATACAGAAATCTATTACAATTAAAGAACAATTATTTTGTGGGAGTGAAATACCCAGGGTACAATCTTGACTGGTGGACAGCTGTGTCCCCTCAATTCTCCACACTAGGGTGCCTTTTACACTGCTTTGCTGTGAGAGTAACAACTCCTGGTCTGCTCTCACACAGCCTCCAGAATGTAAATCACTCCCAGCTATACTGTAGAAATGCTACAGCCAGCCACCCATGAATTACACTGCAGGGCAACATCTGCAAACTCCCAGTCCAAGACTTTCCCCCGGAAATGTGTGTCTTATTACTGCCTGGCACCCTCCTGGACAATACAAGCTCAGATAAATCCATCATTTCATTCATAGAAAGTGATATGCACAAATTTTGTTATCTCACATGGAGTTTTCCAAACACTTCAATCCAAGCACACTGGTTTAGATAAAACAAGTTTATTAACTACAGAAAGACAGATTTTAAGTGATTACAAGTAATGAGACATAAGAGTCAGAGTTGGTTACAAGAAAATAAAAGGTAAAACGCAATTAATATCTAACTTAACAAGCTAAATTAATCCAAAGCAAAGGTCTCTCTCACCTCATGTTTGAACAGTCTTACTGTCTGGATTTCAGTTGGCCAGGATTCTTCCACCTAACCCCCCTCCCTGGTTCAGTGTTACTTTCCTCGTCTTTCAGGTGTTGTTGATGTCATGGGTAGAGAGAAAGGGAGGAGTATTTTGAGGCATCTGTTCCCCTTTCTTATGGTTCTCTTTTATTTTGAAAATTATCTCCAGCTGAGGTTCAGGAGACAGAAGGTCTGAGGAGATGGGAACCTCCAGCTGTTTATTTGCCAAGATTTAAATTTCTTACTCACACCCTTTTTCCTACCAAAGAACAGCAGCTTAACCAGGTGATAGTCCATGTGATTTTGTTGACATCTGGCTGAGGCATCAGTTTGCCTTTTGTCTTTGGGGAACTGGTTTGTGCCTGCTTTTGCAGAGTTGGAATATGTCTTAATAATCTCATACAGTAGAGCAGGGGTCAGCAACTTCTGGCATGCGGCTCGCCAAGGTAAGCACCCTGGTGGGCCGGGTCAGTTTATTTACCTGCCGCATCCACAGGTTCAACCGATCGCGGCTCCCACTGGCCACGGTTCACCACTCCAGGCCAATGGGGGCTGTGGGAAGCGGCGGCCAGCACATCCCTTGGCCTGCCGCCCCTATTGGCCTGGAGCGGTGAACTGCAGCCAGTGGGAGCCACGATCAGCCAAACCTGCGGACGCGGCAGGTAAACAAACTGGCCCAGCCTGCTAGGGTGCTTATTCTGGCGAGCCACGTGCCAGAGGTTGCCGATCCCTGCAGTAGAGTCTTATAACTTAACATACCACACATGGTTTACCAGGACAATAATGATCAGTAAATTATGAATTTTCAAATGACATCTCACATGGCATATTTTGTACAAAATGGATTATAGTTTTGTAAAAAGGTGAACACAGGGATACAGACAGACAGTCACAGCAGGCCTATCCAAATATGCTAAGCAACTTTTTATGCTCATAACTAAGCATGCAAATTAAATCATTTTGATCTCAAGCTACCACAAAGAGGCAGTGATGCAAAACATTTTCTTGAGGGCAATTGTTCGTATTGTTGTGCTCTCAGAGCTAGAGGTCCACAGTTGTCTATTTTGAGAGGGGCAAAGCTCCAAAGATTTGAGAATTTTTTTTAAAGGGAATTGGTAGTATTCTGCACTATTCTTACACAAGACCACTTGTTAAAAAGTTTACAACATGAGGAAGAAGAGCCACTTGCCCCAAGGCTGTGAGGCTCATAATCACCATGCATAAGAGAATGCAAAGAGTGTTGGTGGGAAGGGACTTTCTTCTGAAGGGGACAGAGGCATTCATCTGCTGCCCTGACACCCCCAAAAGGCATGCCGCCTGCATGGAGCTCACATCTGAGATGTCACAGAAAGGTTGCCATGGAACTATTCACTACAGTATATATTCCCATACTCTATCCAGGCTGGTTTATTGTCCTGTGGGAGTTATTAAAAGAACATGACTTTGAACAGCATGGGTGGCAGTGTGGAAACACCAGAGTGCAATTTAATACCACAACTTTTAATTTTAAATAGATTATAATCTTACATTGTGTGTAGTCATCTGATCTTATCAGGCACTATTATAAGCTGTAGTGGAAAGTGGTTGGCAGCAATACTACAGCCTAGTGGATATATGATCCATACAACTTGTGAAAAATATTAGTGTTTCACAGTTTAGCAGCTAAAGTTCAGAAAATGCCAACAATATGTTCCCTGACATGTACAAGTAGATGAAAAATTAATTTAGGATATATCTTTTCAAGCATGTAAGAAGTTTTATATTTTGTTTATGACATGACATTGATTTAACCCTAAAAAGCACATAATCTACAGGTGTCATCAAGTGTTAACATGGAACCTGTGAAGAAACTCAAACGCCCCCCCCCCCCCGCCACACACACACTCTAATACTCAAGTTGGAAATCACATCATCTTCTTGCCTCTTCTCATTGCCTTATACAATGTTATGTTTAAACTGGGGAAATTGGAAATTACCTCCAGGTCAAACAATTCCTGAAATCTGCTCATAAATTGGTTCTGTGTGTCCAGCCTGAATCTCATGGCCCAGAGAATAACAGTGTTGTCCTGACACAAGTGATGGAAGGTAAGCAGCAGCTCCTCCAGGAAGGGATGGTAGTACACAACATCAGCAGCCATGATGTAGTCAAACTGACACAAAGACTTGGGAAAGTTCTTCTCTAAATCAACTCCCCAGGAGAGTTCTTTAACCTGGGGCTGATGCTTACATTTCATTTTGGTATTTTTGAGAATATTGTACTGAAGGTTTCCTAGTACTTCAGGCAGATCTGTGGCAGTCACATGTGCACCTATGACAAAAAAACAACCACAGATTAACCTTCGAAGAATTAAGAAGTAATCTGTACACAAAACCTACTGCACAAACAATTGCTTTTCCAGCTCTCTCCTATATATATATACACATACACACACATATATATACACATACAATATACCTGTGCGTTTCATTACACTAGAAATGTATATTAGGTTTTCACACCAAAAATATTCATTAAAATATGGTCCTGTTCTGCAAGGTCAAAATGATATCCTGGGGATCCACCTTTATGGGGTCTTTATATCAAATCTGCTTGATATACAAGTCAAAAGATGAGCGGGGGAGGGGTTTCTAACTACAACCCTGCAAAGTCAACCTGGGATCTGAGAATCCCCTGGATTCTTTTCTTCTCATACAGTAATAAAAAAAGACACTGCAAGCTAAATTGTGTCCTTGGTTACAATGCAGTGGTTAGTGATTCCAGTTACTGTTGGTAAAGAACAGGCTGTCAGGAAAGAAGACAGAATGGCCAATGCCGGGACAGCGAGCTGAAGGATACGTTTCTGAAAGAACAGGTTACAAATTTGAAAACAGAAGTGACTTAGGAAACCAGGAAGGGGTTATAATAGTCAGAAGATAAACTGCTCTTGTGAGAGGTTGTGTCTGAATCCAGCCTCTTCTATATGCCTCTGACTTCCTGGTCTAGTAGAAACCCTAGTTCTCACAGCACCTAATTTCTATCCTCTGTTTAATACTGGATGGCAGCCACACCTACTATACCCTCCCACAAGGCATTCTAAAGTGAAGGCAAGTAATTTTATGGAGATAAAAGCAGAATTGGCTTTCAAGTTGGCTGAAAACCCCAAAGAATTCAGTGTTTCTTCCTCGATTTTCAACAACATTTTAGAGGAACTGAACAACTTACGATATGCTCCAACAGTCATCAATATTCATCTTAATGAAGTTTCCAAACCCAGCAAAGCAACAGCCAGCACTTACCAAGTAAAGTGGCTACTATGGAGACCAGCCCTGTTCCAGCTCCAATTTCAATTACACTTTTATCAACCAGGCTGTATTGTTTAGCATTTGTTTCCAAAAAGTGACATAGAACAAGAGCCTGCCAGGGAAAACACAAGAACATATTGAACAAAACAAAAAAGAAATACCACTCTATGAACACAAAAATCCATAGCTATATGAGCACTGACCTTTCTGAATATGAATTACAAGAAAAATAACTTTTTTAAAGAGTCAAGATTTTATGTAATTTATTTCACATCTATCTAAGCGGAATAAGTCCAACTGCACAGTAATAAGGCACATTTTTATCTTGGCTCTCTCTTGCAATAAAAGATCATCCTTTATCCATTACCTGATGCAGAGATTATATAATTTTCCCTCCAACAGCGCCTTCTGGTGACTAATTTCTGGAACAGCATTATTTTTCCAATCACAGCCATCTGAATAATACCACCTTGCACTTAAATAGCTCCTTCCATTCCAGATTCTCAAAACACTTCACAAACATCACACATTTTTGTCCAACATCTCCCCACCTCCCTGCGTGAGATAAAGAAGTACTGTCACCCCCGTTGTGAGGGGGCATGAGGAGCCTGAAGCACAGATTGCTGAAGTGAATTGCCCAACCTCACAGCACAAGTTTGTAGTAGGGCTGGGAACACCACCCACGTCTCCTGACTCCTGTGCCTCAAATGCACGAAACAATGAGAATAATGGGAGCGCAGTGGTTTATCAGAATGAAGAGGAGATGTTTCGTCAGGACCGGGTGAACCAACCCAGAAACGATTGCTGGCAGACTGAGATTTACTTCACCCCCAGCAGAGGGAGGGGAAGCAGTGTTTCTGTGAGTTTTCTGTTGGACCATAAACACCCTTTAACATAACAGTTTTGGGGTATGATTCCCATGTGTGTTGCTGAGACTTTTCAAAAGAATTATTTCAGTTGTTCTTACATCCTTATTGAAAATGTTCTCTCAAGATCTATATTAGTTTCTGTTTACTGTGTTGATCCCTAGTCTATGGGGGGGGGGGAGAGATCACATTTGTAGAATGCCTTGGACATGCATAAATTAACACAAAACTGATGTATATGTATCCCAAAGAAGCTTCCCTCTCTCCAAGCAGGTTGGAGGAAGCCATTACTAATCATTATTTGTTAAGAGCCTACCTCATGCTTTGGCACTGTACAAGACATACCCCTAAAGACAATCCCTCTCCTGAAGGGACCAAGGCTCGCAATCATCTTTGAGCTATATAAGCTGCAGAAATATGCCACAATAACCCTGGATATAGATTCACAGACTTGAAGGCCAGAAGGAACGGCTGTGATCATCTAGTGTGGCTTCCAGCAGAAAACAAATCATAGAATGTCACCAGTAATTCCTGACTGAAATCCAGTAACTGCTGGCTGACTTAGAGCATACATTTTAGAAAAGCATCTCATTTTGATTTAAAGACTTCAAGTGACAGAGAATCCACCACATCCCTTGGTAAGCAGCTTTAATAGTTAACTACTGTTAAAAATCTACCCCTCACTTCTCCTTTCAAGTTGTCTAGCTTCAGCTTCCAGATATTAGCTCTTGTTATTGCTTTGTCTGCCAGGTTAAAGAACTCTTCAAAGTCTTCTCTCCATGTAGGCACTTACAGACTGATCAAGTAGCCTCTTAACCTTCTATATCCCTCCTTACTCTGCTAACTTATACCCACAAAATGGTTGCCAGTAAACCACATAGATCTGGTGCATTCTACATGATATTTCAACTCACTAGTGAAGCAGAAAGCACTACTTCCAATCCTCATCTGAAGACAGGTTTGGGCAGAAATTAAAAACTATTTCCAAGTTCCGGTAAATGTCAGATGACAACTTTTGGTAGAAAATTCCCGGGTACCCATGAAAACCAGATGTAATGGTTGCCAGCTCTTCTGGTTTCCTTGCAAGAGTAATCACTTTTAGGAAGGCCACTTTTTAATGGTCCAGGATAGAACAAAATAGTTCTTTCCCTTGTTTCACTTGTAGCAGGTTCAGAGGGAAACGGGGGGCACTGACCCAAAAGTTGCTGAAAGCACAAAAACTGAAAAATGATATATATTTCCCTTTATCTAGTCCTTCAACTGAGAGACTAGGGAGCCCTGTGCATCAGCAAGTTCATGATTAATTCTGTGGATGTGTGGACGGCTCCCACTTGCACAGCTCTAACATAAAAGATTTGTGGGTTGCAAAGAAGAGGCAGAGAAAATGCAGAACATTTCCCTTGGTTTTACAGGAATAAACAACAACAAATATGCAAAACAATTTAAAGGGCTAGAGTTTTTAGGGGGGAAAAAACCCAATAATATTGCATAAATATTGTACCGATGGCCAGACTACTGCCCCATAACATTCAGTGGCTTCTGTAATTTTTATCTCATGGCCAGCAAAGTGAAAACATTCCCAGGGTCTGTTAGTTACAACAGCAGGAGAAAAACGTCTTCTCATGATTTCTGCAACTGTCTGTTCATCTTCATTTTTATCTGGAAGTAAAATTATAAAGATCATGTAAGTTATAGAGTGTTGTAACAAAATTGTGACATAGAAGCAGAATTGACTGATCATGAAGCTACCAGTTTACACAGACAGGCAGCTCTCTAACTTCCAATCTGGCTTATGCCGGAGAGTGGAAATGCCTTTTACAATAAATTGTTTGGTATGATATAGTCCTACTTTCTATGGTAATACTACTACTAACAACAACTACAACATAGAAGGAGTCTCCTGGAATATAATTCAAAACTATTTATACAGTTCACATAATGCATCTCTTCTTGTTGCTGATGCAGCTGGGTACAGAAAATATAAAGAAAATAGTTAGAAAAGTGACAATATCTTGTTATTAATTTAAACAACACAATAGGAAGTATTTTCAATTGCTGCTGCTATGCTCTTTACTCACATATAGTTTTATTTGTGTATTTTTCAGTTATTATTTCCTATGCCTTTTTATGGGTTCTAAGAGTGCTATTCTCTTTGACAATGTACAAAAGGAGTCAAAATACCAACTTGAATCAACGAGGAGTACTTGTGGCACCTTAGAGACTAACAAATTTATTTGAGCATAAAGCTTTCATGGGCTAAAACCCACTTCATATGCTCAAATAAATTTGTTAGTCTCTAAGATGCCACAAGTACTCCTGTTCTTTTTGATGATACAGACTAACCCGACTACCACTCTGAAACTTTAAGCAATCAGTCACTGAACACGTGAAACAGAAACCTTAGCAACACACATTATGACAGCTAGAAGAAGAAAGCACTGCCGCTGGCAGGTAAGCATATCCATGCAGCCCACCGTACCCTTGTACGTAGATTCTTTCCAGTTGGTTAGATCACCCAAATGTCTTCCTTGTTGCTGTGTGAAGAACATTTAGGACAGCTAACACAATCGCAGACTACACTGCCATTTTTGTTTAGTAGAACAGAAAATTAACCTCAGTTATGTCATCATCACACACTTTGCTGCAGTGAAGTTATGATGCAATAGCATGTTTTAATTACACCTCTACCTCAATATAACGCTGTCCTTGGGAGCCAAAAGAATCTTATTGCATTATAGGTGAAACCGTGTTATATTGAACTTGCTTTGATCCACTGGAGTACGCAGCCCTGCCCCCCCGGAGCACTGCTTTACCGTGTTATATCCAAATCTGTGTTATATCAGGTGGCGTTATACCGAGGTAGTGGTGTGTGTGATTTTTATATTATATACACATATACATATATACACACACACACATATATACACACATACACACACAATTTAATAGATATACTGTATGTATATACATACTGTTACATAACTTGCATTATAATCACAATATCATGCACAATTGATTTAAATATAACCACCATAAAAGGCACAGGCGTTAGCAACATTTTCTACACTAAACTATGAACACAGGTTTCAAAATGGGCTCTTCTGGTAAATATTCTTGAAGATTGGAGCTTCTTGGTTAATTAGTGAAGGGCTAGTTATATAACAGTGCAACAATTATTAAACCTTGCACAGGGAGGCAGAGCTCTTTTCAATCATTCTAATGTCAATTTAGGTGATTTATTAGCTCAAAATCTGGAGTAAAAAAGGGGTTGAGTTTCCTTCTGGAGAAGAAGGTACCGGGGCAGAGACAGAGAAGTCCTGCAGAAAAAAAAATTAGAGAGAGAGAGAGAAACAGTCAAGTTCAAAAGGAAACTTGTGCTAAAGTTTATTGTTTAAGTTAACAATAAAGGCAATCCCTGGAAAGGGGCAAATTAGACCTATGTTGAGTCTGCATACTTAGTATTCCTACCACTTCTAAACAATTTGTTTAAAAGTAGATACACTCTGGCAACTGTCCAATTTGCACTAAACCCCACACCCTTTAAACAATAATAGTAGATTGTTTAAATCAGGAAGCAGTAGCCTTAAAATTGAGTAGGAGTACATCCCTCAATTACTACACATATTAGATATACTGTAATACTGGAGTGGACAAACTATGACCCACGGGTCAGATCCGGCCCATCAGACCTTTCGATCTGTCCCTTAGCTCCCACCAGGGAGCGAGGTTGGGGGCTTGCCCCATTCCGTGTGGCTCCCAGGAAGCAGCCAGCATGACCCCCCAACCCCGGCTCTGACGTAGTACGCAGAGGTGTGGCCAGGCAGCTCTGCGCACTGCCCCTTCCGCAGGCACCACCCCCAGAGCTCCCATTGGCCATGATTCCCGCCCAATGGGAGCTGCACAGGTGGCACCTGCAGACAGGGCAGCACACAGAGCTGCCTGGCCATGCCTCCACTTAGGAGCTGGACGGGGGACATGCTTCCAGGAGCTGCTTGCGGTAAGCACAGCCCAGAGCCTGCACCCCTAATTACCAGATAATTTGCTGCAAGGCCTGATCAAGATGTCTGTTGTATTGGAGTAGTGAAGGAGTTGGTGCAGGAATCAGGTGACCACTCCAGTTTTGCTTGCAATCAATGAATTCTCCCCAATAAGTAGTTAATACTTTGCACTTATAGACTACCTTTATCCAGATCATAAAGTGCTTTATGAACATTAATTAAAATTCATATCCTTTTGTGAGTTAGGACACGGACACATCACCTACTACTGAAAAGCAGCAATTTTTGGGAAGGAACATGGCATCATTCAGCAGCACATAAAGTGGTGGAAAAGAAGTGATGAGAATTAAATTGAAACTGCAGGAGGAATGTTAATAAGCAAAAGTTAAGTATCCAAGTTGGAATGTGATCAAGACAATGGGATTAAATGCCCCTCCTATACAGGATCAGTAATGATTATCAGCAATCAGATAGCAGTTTTATGTCATCCATGAGACACATATACAGCAGCCAAGCATTCTCCGTATACTCTGCTAATAGACTGGTACCGCACTGATTCAGATGCAAGAGGGCCACCTACTGAGTCACCAACATCACTTTCTCAGGAAAAAGTCCATAACCCCTTCCAAGTATTGACCTGACATAACCTTACTTAACTTTCGACGTCTGATGTGGCAGACAGTAATCTTATTTATCCTGAAGCCATATCATCTCGTGCTGTGACCTTAACTCTCTCAGCTGAACAGACTTTTTCCAGCTGACGTGAATACAGAAACCCAAGACTTCCAATTTGCAATGTAGGATGTGACCTGACAAGGTTCAGTGCTGCAACAACATACTCAACCTGCTACAGAAGCTACATACTCTCTCACCCACAGAGTTAATTTAAGCCCTGTACTTGTAAATCTCACGTATCAGTCCGTGCAGCTCTTGAACTGCAAGCAGTTCCTCCAAGCATTACAATCTTAAGTCTTCTTAAGTTTGTAAAGCATGGCATGAATACTTAGACAAACTGGTTTGTATGGCATCCTGGTGACATGGCCATTTTCTCTGGGGCAAGTGCTATTTCAAATGAAAATATACAAGTATATAGACACTCAAGGCTCTCCATAGAACCACAGTTTCTAAGGTTATATTTAGAGATGAGCCAATTCAACACACGGATTCAACTTTGAATATCAGAGCCCATGTTGAGCCCTAAACAATACCACAAAAGCCCTGTGATAGATGGGCCTAAATTTTCAAAAGCAACTAGCAACTTTGGGTGCCCAATTTGAGCTATTTTAAATGGGCCTGATGTTCAGAAAGTGCTGAGACTCCATCCTCTGAAATATCAGGCCCCTTCCCTTTCAAGTATCTCAAATTGTCCTAAAAATGGAGGATCCGTAAGTCACAATTCAGGTGAAGATAATACCTTTATTTAGTTGTATTTAAGTATTACTTCATAATAAACTTGCTCCATTTTATATTCTAAGCATGTTAATGTCTTTTGTGGTTCTCTCGGACTCAATTTGATGGCAATGTTGCCCTCAAACTACTGAAGGATGAATGCTACTGATATATGCTATAGCAGTGCTGTAGCAACAATTTAGAAAGTTCAGGCGGAGATGGGATTTTCATTCCAAGTTACTATTTTCTTTTCATAAACTTATTTTGGGAGCTGAAATTTATCATGTTGAGATGCAGCCAAGCAGCAATGTGCACATGTGGAAAGTTTCTTATAAATTCATATGTCCATTTTTGATTTATCACAGTGGGAAAGAGTATTTTTCAGCAGTCATGAAATTTGGGTTTGGATAACTCAAAAGCAGGGTTCCTTAAAAATTTCCAACTTTGCATATGCGGAGACCTAAGTGTGGGGAATGTTTTTTTTGTTTTGGCTTGTCTGAAGAATTTTGGTTTGAAATAACATTTAGAAGGTTTGAAATTAATGGATTGCATTAGCAAAGTATTGTTTTATGACAATAATGCTTTCATCTTCAAGCAATTGTGTAATTTACTCTTTATTTTCACTTCCAATAATAGTATCAGAGGGGTAGCCGTGTTAGTCTGGATCTGTAAAAGCAGCACGAAAGCTCATGCTCCAAAACTTCTGTTAGTCTACAAGGTGCCACAGGACTCTTTGCTGCTTTTACTTCCAATGATAGTTACTCTCCCAATTCTAAAAGGTGTGGGAGGGGAGCACAAGGAAGCATTTAGTAACACTCAGGGGTAAACCTCAAAAGATATTGTTCATTTTGAATACAAATTTTTCAGATGTTATTTATAGACCAAAGAGATTCAAATTATCAGAAGGTCTCTATTTCCATCCAGATTAGGGCCCAATCCTGAGAGGAGTGGAGTACCCACAAGTCCCATTGAGCTATTAGCACCTTTCAGGATAAGAGGTGTGATCTTGCAACCCTTACTCTTGTGAAAAGTCCCACAGAAGCCAATGACCACTAAGGGACTCCTTAGACATGCAAAGGCTGCAAGACTGGGGCCCAGAGTCCCACCACCTTTGTGCCTGTTTCACTTTATCTGCTTGTCCTTACCTAGTTCTACGGGTCCTTGAGAAACAAAAGGAGGGAATCCTCAATTATTCATGCCCTTGTCACCTCTCAGCTGGACTGCAGCAATGCAATACACCTGGGCATGAAGCCTTCAGTACTTAGGAAACTCCAACTGATCCAGAATGCCACAGCTCATCTCTTCAGAAACACAGGCTACCATGAACTCTTCAAACCTGTCCTCAGCTCTTTACACCAACACACAGTAGAATACTGAATCAAGTTCAAGGTCTCAGTCCTTATCTTCAAGGTGCTCTACAGTCTGGGGCCAAGGTATCTAAAAAATGACTAACGCTCCAGGGTGAAGACCATAGTCTACAACTTCACTCCTCAGGTACAACAGAACTCTCTACCATAAATGGAAAGTTCATCCATGCAGGAGACAGAACTTCCTGAAGGGCTGGTCCAAGCCTGTGGAACATATTAGGATCATCACAAACCTCATCACCTGCTCTAAGTGCAAGGCACATTTCTTTGACTTGCCTTCTCTAACAAGCACATAACGTACGTGCGTGTGCGTGTACACACACACACACACACACACACACTACACACTACACACAAAAAGATACATTAAAAGAATATGCTGCAGACTGAATGAGGCAGAGGTCCTGTCAAAAAACCAGTAAGTGTTCATGTAATTAACGACTATCATAATGCATGTGCACAAGGGGCCCAAACCAGGGTTCCACAGGCAACCTTAATTGTGGCATTTCCTGACTTTTGCATACTTGACTTGAAAACCTTAATGTTTTTAACATATTTTTGTGTGTAATTTCCCAGGTTTTTTAAAAAAAGCAAACAAAAAAAATCATCACACAGCATCATATTGACACCCACATAGATCATTGGCAACATTGGAACTTTTAGATCCAACTTCATAGACCTCTGCCACTTGAGCTAACAGAAGTAACTGATACCAGTAGCGGGTTGTTATCCCCCATGTGGGCCAGCACTAGAAGGAGGATGAGGGAGCAGCAGGGGAAGGCTTAGACTCTGGGATTTTTGGTTCCATTCCAGGCTCTTGAGGGGGAGCGTACTTTAGAGGCCAGAGTCATTTGCTCATTTCCCTCAAGCTTGACTCCTTCCATCTCTGTCCACCAGTCCTCTCTCTACTTCAACACTGGCTCCTCATCCCATCCCATTCTCTTTGCCTAGTCGGTCGCAGACTCCATCAGGTTTCTGATCCCAGTCCCAGTAATTCCTAGTCTCACCATTCCAGACTCTCCATCCATCAGCCCCACCTATAATTTTAAAAAAATCCAAAACAAACACTCCACTGCACATACCCCTCTCCAGGGAGAAGATGATAGAAATAATGTGACAGATGATAGTTACGCTGCTTAATGCACTTCTGGAAGGTGCTCAGATGATATTACTGGGACGAACGTAGTACAAGAAGCTAGATAGAACAGAACATTAACCATGCCCTTGACAGATTTGAAAGAGCCCCCAGGAAGAGCCTTGCAGATTACTTCAATATAGCAACTGTTAGATGACCTAGCAGTGATTATCAGAGGGTGTAGAACACTAAATCCTTCCACTCCGCTTAACACATACTGAGAGTAAAGTGCTACTTTCCAAGAATATGAAACAAAATATTTTTCCAGAGAATAAATTTACCTAGAGACTATTTGACTAATGTTCTTTGGCTTTATCTTTTATAGGGCTTGCAGTTAAGCCAGTACTATTGCTATTAATACCTGCAAAGGGGGAGAGGGACAGTGTGTCTGGAAATATAGAATCAAATGCATCTGTGTTAATTTTGAAGACAAGACACTGAAATACAGTAATTGCAGTGCATTTATTTCTAGGTGTGTGACTTTTTTATTTGCCTCGAAAATCAATTTAATACCCTATGTCAATGTAATATAATGCTTGAAACTTTATACATGTAGAAATGTAAAGACATGACTCCCGTAGCAGCTATAACTCTTACACAGATGGCATCTAGTGAGATAGACTGTCCCTAGCCCTGATCTGGTGCACAGAGCAGGGGAGTAATCCCCTCCCCTTGTATCCTGGCACAGAAATCAGACAGTTTCGATCCCTCCTGCCCTGCTGCTGATGGACCAGAAGCTAGCACCCCAAGCAGCATAAGAAAGAGCACAGTAATCTGGTCCCCAACTGGTAGTTAATTATACTTTGCATTTTCAAAGCACATTTTAAGCAAAGGCTCTCCAGGTGTTTTATATCAGATATAAATCAATTAAAACTACTCATACCACCTTAATGCAGTAAGGCAAGAAACACCTCTCTCACAACTGAAACAAAGCCATCTCTGGGGAGGAACAAATGACAACAGCATAGGAGGAGGAGTGAACACCTCCACAGCAGATGGCCACTCCAAAGGAAGTGTAGGTAGGCAAAACAGAACCCAGTGCTGGAATTCAGAGGGAGCTACAGCCCTGCCCTTCCTGTACATTTGTCAGAGGAGTTGAGCCAGCCACAGGAGGAGCACACACCTTTTGAAAGGATGCAACAATCCATATCCTACTTCTATGGGCTTCCTGGGGCATATCAGGCATGTTGCCTCCAGAAGCTGGTCTGGCACAGACCTGAACTCTTTACACAATACAGTCTACAGCAAGTTAAGTTATTAAAAGGTAGATTATAGAGAAGTATTTTTATTAAACACAGAAGGACTGAGACAGATGTTGTAGGATATCAGAACTTTGCAATTTTATGCTTTTGTACATGCAAAAGCCACCATCAGAATGCTGCATTCCTCCTTCCCCCCGCCCCAGTCATATAAATGAACATCCAAATTTAGAAAAGAACAAAAATCTTAATTATTTCATGAGTCAACTCCATAATAAAAAAACAGTATATTTTACCCAAGTGAATGAATGTACTTTGATGCAATCAGTCCTGATTAAATCTGAAGAAATTTGTTAGGAAATGCCTGACACCTGCTTACTTTTCTGAATTAATTGCTATTACACCAAGTTCTGCACAGCACTTGCTCTCTTTTCGTTTGTTACGCTGAACTTTTTGTAAGTGTAGCCCCCAATGTATTATTATTTGTATCACAAACATCTATGGAGCCCAGGCAAGATTGAGATGCCTCTGTGTTAGGCACTGTACAAACAGAGGGAGAGACAGTCCCTGCCCCAAAGAGCTTACAGTCTAAACTGACAACAACAGACTCAGGGTTGGGAGGAAGGGATAGAACATCTATGGGCTTCTCTTCCCTGCAGAGTTAACTTGAGTCTTGCTCCTAACTTGAGTCCCATCCACACTTTACAGGAGCATGGTGGCCCTTTTAACTTCAATTAGCCAGCCAATCAGGGACATAGGCTACAACATGAGTTGATACAACTCATCAGCTTCTAATGCAACGACTCTGCGTAGCTCGAGCGGTATGTCATAGTGTGACCACTCATTCGAGGTAGGCTAACCCAAAAGGAATTAATTCGATTGTAGATGACTTCAGTCAAGATTGCAGTGAAGACAAGTCCTAAGTAGAGCAAACAATGCAATAATTTGCAAACATTTATGTACCATTAATATTGTTTTTTAATATTTTGGAGTCGGGTTTTGTTTGGAGAGGATTAGCTGAAAAGAGAAATAAGGAAGTAGAGGGGATACCAAGGGAATGGAGCAGGAAAAGAAAGGAAGGCAGATGGAGAGAGGCTGTAGTAAAGAGATTATTAGAGGCAGGACTGACAGCACTCTCTAGTATTAAGGCTTGCTTGACACTTCCCATTACAAGACCCTATTTTAAGTTGCTTATAGCTTTGCCAAACTTTACGTTTGGGCTGAAGTTTTCCATGCTGAATGCCTGCCACATGTTCACTTTTTTGGAAAATTTCAGCCAACATGGTTCAGCCATTTCTGAGAACAAATCTAGGGAAAAATATATTTTTCAATATTAAAAACATCTGGCAACCTTTTCTTTGGAAATCTCTACAACCTCTGGGTTTGAAGCAGAGACTTGACGTTTGGCAGGGGAGTGACCTTCATGACAGGGATGGGTTTGTTACTGTCCCTGTAAAAATCCACCCAAATTTGGCAATGTTCTATGCCTTTGAAAACTTGTAGCATGTGTATGTTCAGTAGACACTCGCTACAGCTCAAAAGCTAAAGTTTCAGCAGATTCTGTCCTCACTGAGCATGCTCAATCCTCTCAACTCCTAGGGCATGCACCATTCCCGCAGAGTGATTGAACATGCTCCAGCTCAGGGCTACAGGGGCAAAACCCAACATTCCTTGTAATGGCAGCAACTGGTTGCTCCAAGTTGGGGAACAGAGCGAGGTGCCTGTCTTCTCTGTGCTCTCATTGACCCCCCCTGCTGGCACCCATTCAGTATGGATGAGGAAGCCATCTCATTCAAAAGCAGAGGGGACAAAAGATGGACTGAAAACACTGTAGGGAAGAGATGGGGGAGCAGATTGGCACAAGGAACATGGGGGCAGAGACTGGTATTGGTAGCTGGTAATGGCAGAGATTGCATCTGGGTGGGCAAGGAGACTAGGTCCAGGAGCCAGGAAGGGAAATGGGGAAGAGACATGGAACCAATAGGTAGGGGAGAACCTGAGACTGAATGAGGAGTCGGGAAGAGTAATTGGGGCTGGTAGGGCAAGGAGACTGGGAACCAATAGGGCAAGGGATCTGACAAGTAGTTGGAATATGGAGGAGAACTCAGACTGGCTGGACAAAGGGACTGGGACAAGGATTCAGGGAAACAAGGACTGTGGAGAACGTACGATTTTTGTTAATGTTATTAATGTATGTGACTCAGTTTACCCATTTACATTGTATTGCTACCCACTGGGCGTTAAAGGGACTGAGATGGACTACAGGAGACCATGGAAATGTAGACCAGTTGCTCCTGCCACTGTAAACAAAGACTTAAGCTTGACTTTTCCATGCTAATCTAAGATTGTATGTCAGCAGACTAACCGATGCTGGCTTGTTTCGAAAATGCTGCCCTGCACTGATGCAAATACTTACCGGTTACATTGCTCCCTGAATGAGTACAGCTTCTACCAGGAGTCTTAACTCATTTTGACTTGCTGTAGAGCACATGGCAAGTACAGAGGTACCATACTCCACAGGTTCAGTCTCAGAGTTGTGAGACTTCATGTTTTGCCCTTGTAAAAAGTTGTGCCTGAGGCCTAAAAAATAATAGAGGTAGGCCCACAGAGTCTGTATAAAGGCTGGGGCATTAAACCACCCTGTATATCTATGATAAAAGGCATGGATCCGATGAGGAGCCTGGAGAAAGACTAAGACTGGGAGCCAGTAGGAACAGGGAAAATGGAGTGTGTGGAGTGACTGAAGGCTGGGGACAGAGACAGACAGATTGGGGATTTGGGAAAGGAACTAGGACTAGCTGGGAAAGGAGACTAGGTCTGGGAGCCAACAGAGAGTGGAGACAGAGTCAGTGGATGGGAGGGAACTGAGATCAGATGAGAAGCCAGGGGGTGACGGTGTGGCAATGCAAGGAAAGGGTTGAGGCTGAAAGGGTCATAGTTGGGGGCAACCGGTAGAAGAGTGTGGCCAGTAGAGCACACTTCCCTTCAGAGCCTGGAATGGAATCCGAGATTTCTGAGTTTTACCATCCCTCTTCTGTCAGCAAATATCAGTGGCAGAGGCCCGAGTGAATCTAAAGGATCCAAACCAGATGGTTACCCAAGTGAGCATAAATATGATGCCACATGATAGAAGTTCTTTTTTCAGTTGGCTTGTTTAAAAAGCTAGGAAATTACACACACACAAAAAGCAATGTTAAAGGATTATTAAGGTTGCAAGGTCAAGCACTCAAATATTAGAAAACACCAATATTAAGGTTGCCTGTATAACCTTAATTCATTGTATGCATTACAATACAGTCTTTTTAATTACACAATTACATGCTATTTTTTCCACTCTGCTCTAAAGGTGATGTGAAGGAAGAAGTTGTCTGTATGACCCATGTTTCACTTGTTGCAGAAGATGGAAGGCACGTAGTGTATGAGGCAGGGGATTACAGGAAGAGAGGGAATGGTCTCATGGTTAAGGCAATTGAATGTAACCCTAGAGAACTGGATTCTCTCTCTGCCTCTGCCACAGAGTTCCAATGTCATGCTGGGCAACTCATTTAAATCAAACTTTTCATGGATGGTTACTAATTGTTGTTAGTATATAGGCCTGTTTGTTAGCCTGGGATAGAATTTGAAGTTTGACTTTTGATACTCCGATATCCTTACTAATATGTGTGAACAAAGAACAGACACTGTGTGTTACATCTGCCCACAAGCAGATGGGGTGAAAAGAGATAAGAGATGGAGTCAAAAGTGTTACAGGGCATGGTGGGAGTGTAATATATGAGCATACACCGGAATGCTGCCTGGCTCCTCTCTCAAGCAACCAGTTAGGAGTGGAGGCATAAGACACACTAAAATCCAAAAAAAGGCCTGGTCACGTCCAGAGCACAACCTCACTCCTTATCCCACCCATGGGATACAAAAGAGGTGGGACAAAGACCCCAGACTCACGACCCTCCAAAATGGAACATGACCATAAGTTGTAAGGGGTGGGACTAGGAGTGTGCACTGCAGGTATATTTGGGCCTGCTAAGGAGGAGGTGGGAATGGGGAACAGGGACACAGGCAAAAGTTCTGTGGCATCAGTGCTAGGAAGGGAGACATGGGGTAACGGCTCTGCAGCGTCGGAGCTGGGAACGGAACACTGGGAAACAGATTCAGCCGGTGTGTAGAGCTATGGATATGCTTGCTTGAAACTAACCCCCAATAAACATCACATTGCCTGCACTTCAGACTTCTGGTCTTCTGTGTGACAAGAATCGGGGGAGGGGAGTGAAGGGAAAATCCTCTAACAATTGTGTGTTTCTCTTTTTCCGGTTACCCAACTTGAGAGCATGGGGTTTGATTTACAGAAGTGCTGAAAACTCACAGCAGCAACACATGTCTATGGGCACTGAGATTTATATGTTCAACGTGCTATATAATGGTAAGTACTATGAAAAATCGGGTCCTAAGTATCTCAAACTGGGCACCCTAAATTAGTGGATACTTTTGACCTCAAATCTCCCTGTGCCTCAATTTCTCTTGAGTAAAATGGGGATACCACCATTCCCTGATGATCTCACGGGACAGTGTGGGGGTGTGTATTGTGAAAATAAATGTGTTAGTGTTTGTGAAGCATGCAGATACTGTAGCAATTAATACAATTGAAAAAGCACAAGGACATTAATAATTGTCTTTAGCGAAGGGTTTGAATATTGTGCAATAAGAAAGGCAGATCACACACTGAACAGTGAGGAGAAAGCAAATACTGAATAACTGCTCATTAAGTGCACACCGTCCAGTCACCATGCCAAACTTTGTCTTAGCTATAAATTAACATTTTGAAAACTCCCTTCACAGCCAGTACTCAAAAGCTTTGATCTGTTTAAAACCTAAAATCCGAGATTAACCTTCATGTTTAAGGGTCTTTAAAAAAAAAAAAAAATCACAGGGCCTGAAACCACAAGCCTGATCCTGCTACTAGTTTTATATGAAGATCTCTCAGGATTAAGTTGGAGGCAGTCCAGACTGAAATGGAGCTTGTAAGTAATTCATTTTGGCTTATTGACATCCCACATAGAAACTCTACATTAATATCCTGATCTATGGCAACAGCTTCATTCACTGGAACCAGCCAGAGGCACTGCTCTAAACTCTGGTAGAAAGCTGCCAAGGTTTGTGTGAGCTGGCATGGCATAACATTACCAATTTCCACTACAACACTGCAATAACACTAATGCATTTTTATGTAAATGTTAACAAAGTTCCTTAAGTGAAATGAATGTGAAAATACCTCATGGATAAAACACTTTTTCCTCCTACTTAATAACCTTCTCAAGCATAACAGGAAAATGAATCAGATAAAAAAAATTACCTTCCTTGTATTCTGGTTTCCTTGTTAATTCAGCAGATATCAGATGATTACATTGTGATGGTATCATGTCCATTTCATGTGATACAATACTGGACAGAAAATATACTTATTAAAATATCAAACAGAATATTATTTATTTAAATATGTACATTGTGTGTGAGAGAGAGAATTTTGTGCATAAAAAGGTACTGGAAACCAAAATTCTGCTTAGGAAAAATGGATGAGGCAAACAATGAGGAATACACAGTTAAGATTTGCAGGGAAAATAAAAAGGTGGATTTAAAAAATGAGTTGCTATTACCTAAAAACGATAAGATGGGGTTTCAAAATCATCATCGGGCAGGCAGTATTAGGCAAAGGAGGGACCAGTAATAAAATGACACAAATGACTGCGATGACTCAATTAATGACTCAAATGAATCACATACTGAACTTGTTTCAAATTTTTAAACAAAAAAAATAAAATAAAAAAATTTAGGGATGAAAAATAAGAAAGAAAGGAAGCGTGTGCAAAAAGTATTATTAAACAAATAAAAGAATACTTGGACAACCTGGATATATACAAACTTGCTTACACCTAGGCAACATGGCCACCTGGGCAATTAAGAACATTAGCTAATGAATTTATTGAACTATGGAAATTATTTTTTGAAAAACCGTAAGAACTGGGGAGATACTGGCAGGCTGTAGACAAGAAAATATTGTACTGATTTTCAAAAAAGTAAAGAAGAGAGTGCTCCTGGCAATTACAATCCTACAAATAACTTCTATCACTAGTAAAATAATGGAATTTCAAGAAAAAAAATTCACTAAATATCTAACAGAGTATGGAACAAAGAATAAATTTTCTCAAGCAAATCTGATTTTTTTATTCTTAAAGAAAAAATAGATGAAGGGAATGCAGTTGATGGAAATTTGAGGTTTTACTGAAGGATTTAATACTATTTTATTAAATCTTACTTGAAAATTAATTCAAATAGTCTTGGATAGGAATATGGCTGAAAGACCATAAAAAGGTGATGAGAAATGTATGGCAGAGGAGAAAACTATCCAGCATAGTATCGAAGAGATTGCCATAAGATCTGGCCTTGCTTAACTTCATTAATTATCTGGAAGGAGGTATAAACCGTATATTAATGAAATTCATACATGATAAGCAGGAAGCAGGAATTGCAAAAGCCATTCAGAACAGAGAAATAATACAAAGATCTAGAAAGATTAGAAACATAGGAAGAAAACAACAAAATGAGATTCAACTTGGAAAAATTCAAGCAAACGCTTAACTGAAAAAATGCCCTGCCCCCCCCCCCCCACACACACACACAGAGAAAAGAACTCAAAACGCATATACTCAATGGAAAGTTGTAATGCCCAAAGAGTTTGGAGTGACAGGGAACAAAAAATTATAGAAAAGTTTGCAATAAAGGCAATGCAATTTTGGGCTGGATATACAGAAGCATCCCTGCAAGGAATGACGTTAATAGTCCCCCTGTGTATGGATTTGGTGCAACTGACCTGAGTATTGTGTTCAGTCCTTGACACTTCATTATCAGATGAACATTGATAAATTGGGAGTTCAGAGAAGAGTAATGCAAAAATTATCAGGGGCAGCAAGATTTATCAATAATAGATTAGGAGAACTACAAATGGTTGGAGTGGCTAAAGAATGGTTGTAATACTTTATACATATTTTAATACCAAAGAGGGAGAGGATTAAGTGAGAGGATCTATAAACAGTAGTAAGGAAATAAAATTATGAAAGTGAAAATATAGGCTGAATATCAGGGACAACTTCCTGACAGTAAAATCTATTGGACTGTGGAAGAATTTCCTCAGGGGAGAGGTGGATACCCTTTTCCTTGGGATATTTAGAATTAGACTAGAAATCATGTAAAGTAAAAAAAACATTCCTGCCTTGTTAGGGGGCTGGTGGTGTGGTCAATCTTCAACTTCTATGATTTTATCCACACAAGAGTTACAGATTTTTCCCTACCACCATATTGCTCTCCCAATGTTAACCCATACAGGGATGACACAAAATAATCAATTCGTAGCTATTGGACAGCTTAGTAAATGTTACACTGATCAGCTTGTCCTCTACTTCCATAGTGTAGAATGCATAGGTTTTCTTCAGATTGGCAGAGAAATTAGTATTGTTAAACAGACACAGCACTCCGCATGACAGACAGTATTGTTTCACTACACAACCGTTCTAAGCTGGGAAAACATTTCCCTTTATAGCATCCACACATATTTTTCTTCTGAAGGTCATCTCCATAATACACTATTACGTGTACCGAACTAGACAACATCCTGCTAGACTTTGAATGTTAATTCATAGCATGTTTAATGGATTTTATACTCTATTGCTATGATTAACTAAAAGCACTTCAGTACTAAACAGTTCAGTTACTAACCTGCACTATTTAATATAAGCAGTGTGAAGTAATTCAGATTACTTAGAATGTATTCTGAAAATTGAGGCAGTAAGAAGAATGTCTATGGTGTCCAGTGTCTAAAAGCTGTGTTTTATATCTATCAACATACCTGAATCTTTTTTCTTGGCCTTTCAATAAAGGAGGAGATATAAAAAGATTTATCCACTGGATTTTCCCCTGAAATGAGCTCAAATAGTCCCAGATAGAAACACTAAAGTTCTGTTACATACTACCAACAATCCCCCACCAGAAGGTATTAATAAATCCTGACAGCTGCAGCTCTGCAGCTTGAACACAAAGTGGTCACGCAGTGCTGTGGTTCCCAGAGAACTTGGTACTCTTACATAAGGGAGGAGGAGATTTCAGAACAGCAAGAGGTCTATATCCAATAGCACTCCAACTAATAAAATTGAGTTATCTGGACAAATCCACAAAAATAGCATTTACTAAGGCTGTCACGATCTATGTCATTAAAAAAAATAAAAGGGGGGAGGGGAGAAAATAATTCAAAAGCCAAGTATTCTTCCAAACATTCAGGGTCACATTTAAACCAGAGGTCTGTTTGTGAAATGCATGTACAACTGCATGTCTAAATTACTGAGTGCACAATTACTACAACTGTAAAAACTGAACACCTGAGAGATTTGTACACTCACATGTTCAATTTGCAGGAGACAAATGTAGGCACAGAATTGTATATCTTTGTACATAAATTTCAAATTCAGAAAATACAGCATTAAGTGCATCTATAAGACTCCATGTATCAGAATCTTTTCTATCGTCATCTTCCCCTCCAACCTCTTCTAAAAGGCACAATTATATCAGTGGAGCCACATATGCATGTCTCTGAAAATTATCTTATTTAGACTGTAAACTTCTCAGGGCAGAGAGTCTCTTACTCTGCCTTTGTCTACTTACTCTCCATTAGCCACAATGGAGCCCCAATCTCATTTGCCTATAGGCACTACTATTAAAAAAATAATCATAAAATGTAATCGCACTAGAACCTAATGAAGAACAGCAGGATTCTACCATACTCAGCAACAGTAAATACTGGAGAGCACATTTTATATTTGGGAGCAAGCGTCAAATACAACCCATTTAATCTCAAATGTGAGGCAAGCTGACCACTAGAGCAGTGGTTCTCAAACTTTTTTTTCCACGGACAACTTGAAAATTGCTGAGGGTCTCAGCAGACCACTTAATGCTCTTTCCAAATGTTGTTTGTACCGTTAGCTAACTATTGTAAAGTGCTTTGGATAAAAGCGCTATAAAAAAAATGTTTTTTTCCTACAAATAAAAGCACATAACTCATATTTTAATAGCAGTAGTCTTACCCTTCTAATGAGATGGACATGCCCTCTCTCCCCAACTGCGGCAGGCCCCAAGCTGGGGCTGGGAAAAGGAGGGTCTCTCCCCTGCCACAGCAGCCACAGAACTGAGGCTAGGAAGGAGGGCCGTCTCTCCCTGACAGCCACAGCCCAGGAGCTGGGAAAAGTCGCCTCTTTCTGTGGCCACCGCAGCCCTGCACATCCCAAATTCCCATCACCCCGTCTTCTCACCCTACTTCCCCCTCCCACCTACTCCCTATTTCCCCCAAGGCCACCACCTCACCTTACATGTGCATCTTGTTCAGGGTCCAGGCACCTAATTAGTGGAGCCACACCTGTGCAGCTCCACTAATTAGGTGAGTGGCGCTTCATTCTTTCCTGGCGGCCGCCCACGCACCTTAGAGGGAACTATCCGCAGACCACCTGAATGGAGCTTGCGGACCACTGGTGGTCAGTGGACCACAGTTTGAGAAGCTCTGTACTAGAGAAAGATCTGCGACCACCTCTTTCATCTGAATCCATACCTGTGGATATATGCTTGGAGTATCAGACCACCTCACTTTCTACAGAAAGGTACTACCCAAATGGGAATGGCTTACTGCTACAAGACTCCTACATGAAATACTAGCCTCTCTGGAACCACAAGGTCAAATCCTATCAAAGTCACCCCAGCCTTTCATCCTTGGAAGGTAGATAAATAAAGTTCCATGCAATTCACTGTATGTGCGTGGACTTTCAAAATGATGAAAAGTTAAAACTAAGGCCTTTTTCAGCTGCATGGAAACATTAAACGGAACTGAAGTTTACATTCAGAACTCTCCCCAAAAAAGGAACATAGACTCTTAATTTCTATTTCCTAACCTTCAATAGCTAAAAACACAACCTTCATACCCCTAGAAAGATAGTTACACTAGTTATTTCTCACCTGTAAATTTCTCTTTTCATATAGAGTGACCCTCCAACCAGTACAACTGCGTGGATTTATCCACTTGTTTCTTGAGGGAGGAATATGACAATATCTTTCTCCAGGTTATCAGCCCCATTATAGCCCTGAAGCCTTGTATGGAACCTAAACTTCCATAGAATAGTATTAAAGTTTTAGGGGGAGGGATAGCTCAGTGGTTTGAGCATTGGCCTCCTAAACCCAGGGTTGTGAGTTCAATCCTTGAGGGGGGCACTTAGGGATCTGGGGCAAAAATTGGTCCTGCTAGTGAAGGCAGAGGGCTGGACTTGATGACCTTTCAAGGTCCCTTCCAGCTCTAGGAGATATCAATTTAAAAAAAAAAAAAGTTGGAAAAATTCAGGAAAGATAACTAGGAAAAATAGAGAGGGATGTTTCAGATTGGTAGAGGCCTGCTCTACAAGAAGTTAACAGGAAAGAAAAATTGGCTGCACTCAACAGAGTGGCCTTCACTGATCCAGAGAACTGCTCGAAGTGGCAAGCAGTATAACAAAGAGGAAAGTCGGGGGGAGGACCATTACACCACTATAGATACTCTTACATTGTGATAAATTAAGTGGGTCTTATTCAGAGTTGGCCAAAATTTAGGGATTTTTGTTTGCATCTAGCTTGGATATGTTTCTCCCAAAACAAAACATGAAATTGGCATTCTTGTCTAGTCACTGAACAGTCATGAAACAGAGAAATATCATTCAATTTCAATTAGCTAGGAATTGGCAGGGAGTCTGCCAGCTTTGGAAGTCCCAGTTGGATACTCCAGCTACATCTCTGGAGGCCAGTAGCCTTTTGACAACAGAGCTGTCCTGGCTCAAACAGGGACTTGTAAGGCTGCTACCTCAGTGTGGGAAACCTGCCAGCCCCTAGAACTCTGTCTAGAGGGTCTGAGAGGCTCACTGTACTAAATCAGGGAGCCTGCCAGGACTGAGGCTGGCAGGCACCCTGAAACACCAACGGGGTGTTTTCATCAAATCACTACTGCATCATTGCCAGTGTTTCATCTAGTCACATACAAGGTCTAATGTTGTCCAAGTTTCACATCACCTCTGAATTTGGACAATTTTTGCCCTTGGACATGCTCAGATGACTCCCATGACTTCAAATGGGAGTCATACACATTGTCATCAGATTTTCGGCTGCATGTGTTGTGTGCCCCATCCCAGCTTTGTGCAAACAGGTGGCACAGCAGACCGCCCAATGACCACAAGATTCATTAAGATACGAAGGCACCTGGCCAGGTTTATTGTTGACGAAGCACAGTCCTAGCTCCCCGTATCAATGTCTACAGTTACACTAGCACGTGTATGCCTGTGACAATGGACACAGCTTAGTGAATGGCCAGAGACACTCCCTTTGAGGCTCCATTTTATACATCAATACAGTACTGCCCCTCTGGTGTAGTTAATTGACACCCTCTGACGTAGCCGACTACCACCCATCACCTTGTACCTCTCTATCCATCACACAATCATCCTGATCTTATCTTCGGGATGGGTAAGTGTGTTCTTGTTATCTTTAGAGAATGTGCTTGTTTCAAGGTGTTCTGGTACCACCCTTCTGGAATGTGTTTGTGTGAGTGCTCTGTGCGTATTGCAAAATGTGTGTTTTGCAGTATCAGTGCTTTTGTCAGATTCTGTGAGCCGGGCTTGCCTCTAGCTCACAGCGTGATTTTGCTTTATATCAGCACATTTTTGACTGCTACTTTAGCCCAGGCCTCAGGCCAGGCCTCTGATAAAAGCACTTATGTTTCAGTCCCTCTTCCTCCAACACACATCTGAAGGCAGAAAGTATAATTTAAGATTAATACTACAAGAGATTATTCCTCTTTGGATTATGTTAATTCTCACAGTGCTGCCATTTCTCTCTTCCATTACCACAGCATTTTTTGCACCATGAAAGATGCAGTAAACAGACTTGGAACATGAAACTTTTGAAGACAGGCAGACCGAAGAGGGTAAGAGAAAATCTGCTCAGTTTTGGTTCTTTCTCCCCGTACTCAGAAATTCTGTACATTACTTCTGTACATCACTTCTCAAACTTCACTGAATTGTGAAGTTGATAGATGGTGACATACAACTATCTCACTTAAGTTATTAGGAAATAACACTGACAAATCATCATCAAGCCCAATTTTATAAAATAACTCTGGAAAAAGTATTTATTTAATGGAAACTTTCACTGAATAAAAAGACCAACACTAGACCTTCTGAATAATTGTCCTGAAAAAACTGCCATTCAAGATTGCTAAAACTTCCTCTTATTTAAAGTTTAGTCACAATGTCAATGCAATACACACAGAAAAACAAGGGATAATTTACATTTATTTTTTTCTACCATAGAATTCCTTAGAGTACAAATCAAGACTTGATCATAAAAACACAAAAAAACCCACAGTTAGCACTTTTTCTTTTTTCTTCCTCTCTTAGTCCATGATTTCCCTTTTTTGCCCTCAAACACAGATCGGGCAGTCACCATGACTGTGTTTTCTTCATCTCCATCCTCACCACCTGAGCTACTATTCATGTCTTCCTCCTGTCTCACTGTGTTTTTCTGAATTGCTGATTCCTTGACAGTTTTTCCTCTTTTGCTCTTACTTAAAACTTCGCTTTCAGAATCCTCCCCTGAAGACCCACTGGATGCTTCTGACAGCTGCACCTCACCAATGAAACCGCCTCCATGGAAACTCTCCTCTTTGGACTTTGAATGTTTTTTCCTCTTTACCCTTTGGCTTTGTGCTGCAGTAGCTCCATCTGTTATGTCTATGTTATGTATTTTTCCTTTAGTTTTCTCACCGTGTTTAAATTCTCTTTCTACAACAGCAGTAGCCTCATCAGCTGCTGCTTCTTTTTCTTTCCTCCGCATACAAGTCACAGCTCTTCGAAGTCTCTGGCTCTTAATGGATTGCTTTTCATGTTGTGCTAGTCTGAAGAATGAATCAATTCGAAGTTGAGTCTACAAGAATACGCAATAATTAAAGAGGTGAAGTTTAGATACCATGGTGATAGGCATTCTATAAATAAAATAGATTATGCAATAGTCTAAATTGGTGTAGAACAAAGACTGCTCAAATAAATGAAATATGAATCACAAGTATATACAGAGTTCAAGATGAGTTACCAGAAGAGATTAGTAATTATACAATAATATAATTATTCATTAAGTTTTAAAAGCTTCCTTAGAGCAAGAAACATTACAGCCCTGTTTAAAGAAACAAATTAATGGCTAAGGAAGCAAAATTCCCTTCACGTTTTACAAATACTGTGTTCATACTTCTAACATGCGTTATTTGCAATTACAGCACAAATGGAGACTCCCAGACCTGCACACACACATACTTATTAGCATATTCTCAAATGCAAAGCTATTAACATAATAAAATGATTGCTTTCCTAACTAAACCCTACAACTATGCTTTTAATTTGCACAAACCAATGAAATAAAATGTTATTCTCATTGATCAAATGAATTGAATGCTTACTGCAACATTTTAAGTCTTAACTGCAACCTTTTTGAAAGAGTCACTTAAGATGCCACATTGTTAACAGTGTGTGCAGATTTAAAAGTTATCAATATATTTGTGTTATAAAACAAAGTATTTTAAAAGCAATTCCTTCATATCTGCTTACTCCTGTATTCAGGGATCTGCATCTCCCTGCAAGAGCTGATGCTATTACTAACATATAAAGCTTTATAGGGAATACAGTACAACCTCACTTAGCCAAACTGTTTGAGAGAACATTTAAAAACATTCAGCTAGATGAAGCTTTACATGAATGGAAGACTGGCAAGGCTGCTTTGAAAATCCTACAGGAGCCAAGCTTCAATGCATCAAAAGTAGGGATTAAGTAGGGAGTATGGTGCTTTAGGAATCTGTAATATCAGCTACTGCAGAACAAACAGAAGCCTGAACTCAGGAGTTGACAGGCAGCAGAACTATTAGTATAATTTTAAATGCTGTAAATTAGTAAAATCTAAGTGCTTCACAGCACACAAACTGTACAATATTTACACCCAAAAGAACTTAAAATCTAATGTGATGTCATTTTAAAAATATATGTACTTACAATTTTAATATCTACATACACAAGGCCTAATTCCATGCTGACTTACAACTTGTGACAGCCCACAAGTTCAATGGAATTGCAGGGGTTGTAGTTCAGCACAGAATTTGATCAAGAGTCTGTTAAATGATTTGGATTTATAATATACTTTTGGTTGAAGCTTTGCTGGTTATTTTAAAAATACTAGATTTTAAATTTTCAAGCCAGCTTTAAACTACATAAAATCCTCCAATAACACGATTACCTGTTGTGAGTTCAGCTGTTTAAGTACAGGCAAAAGGACTTCATCTGTCTTTGTCCTAGTCCAGCCAAAGCAACTCTGACAGAATGTGTAGGCAGTTAAGGTTCATCAAAAATTAAAAAACACTTCTTACTACCAAAGTATGAATGTGAAAAACGGAAGTTCCATACATAACCAAGCATCTCTAAAAGATACTGTACCTAAAAGTTTTTGTACTGTAAAAACAAAGGAAATTTCAAGGTCTAGTAACAACTATTGCCGGTATTATCGCAAATGTCTCCAGAAAAGCTTATTCTTTTCTATTATCCATTAACTGTGTATCACACAACAAAAAGATCCCTCTGACTACATCTAATATTGTTGTAAAAATATGTTAACCTGAAGAAAAGAAAAAACCCACAATGTTTGTATATACACCAGAGGCTTCATTTAGTTACCTAACTATGGACCATCCATTTTTAGACACAGTGCTGTATCTCAAATTGCAGTCAGTGCAAGAAATACATGGACTGTGGCAAGGGATGCTAAATAAAGCGAGGATGGAATCACTTATTTTGTTTATGTTTAAAGTGAAATCCTCCTCACCTTACCTTTGCTTGAAGTGAGTGAGATTACGATATCACTCCTCATGCAAGTGAGACAAGTAGAATTTGGTTCTCTGTTACTGAACTTGCTAATAGACTCATGCATTCTTTTCTATCAAACAACTTTGGTTCACAACTCCAACCAGATATGATTGTAAAAAGATATTCTCTGATCTGTTCTACGTCAGGCCTTCCCCAGATGAATGACCCCTTTGACTCATCCACCACAGGTTTCAGGTAAGCTTTTACTACTGCTGGATTTGGGAAGCCAGGACTCAGCTGCAGTTGCTGCAGTTTTTTCTTTACTTTGGTATTATGTGGATTGGATCTTATTTTCTTATTCTTCTGAGCTTCAGTCCACCATTCACTGAAGAGTATAGGAGGAGACAGACATTCAGTTGTTTCAGTAAAATACATTTTAGACTATTAAGGGCTATCAAGCGAACTTAAACAGCCTTTATTATTATTATTTCTTATTTGTTTCCAGTAGTGCCATGACATGATAGGCAATTTCCAAACAACAAGCTGGCACAATCTCTGCCCCAAGAAGCATACAATCGAAAGGCACACAGACACTTTAGGGAGAAGATACACAACCTGTAAAGTACCAGTGGTCAAGGTGATCTTTGGCCACATCTTGGTCTGGACAGTAGAAGTCAACTAGATTCCTCAAAGGCAGCACAACAGAAGTGGGTCTTCAAGAAGTACATAAATACAAAGAGGGTGATGGCCTTACTGATGAGCTGAGGAAAAGTGTTCCACACATAGTGATGATTCTTGGATGACTTTTGTAACAAAAAATGACACACACACACACATATATATATATATATATATATAAAATAAAAAGTCATAGCCCCAGGTAAGCCCACTTCCAAGTGAAACTGCTCCATGAAATTTTAAAAATTTGGCTCCAGTGAACTGTGCTATGGATTTATAAGTGGTTTAAAACAATTTTTATTGGAAAACATGGAAGCCTTCCTACTTACTAAATCTCTTTTAGTAATGTCTCCCGCTAATCCTCACTAACAGGATCACGTGCACCCTTCAGCTCAAGGCCCACTGTTCCTTTCAAAGCACTTGCCCTCTTGCCAGAAGACTTCTAAAGATGAGGGAATATTACCTACAAATAGTAACAGTTGAAAATACAATCCAACCACGCAGATATTTATAAACCAGATACAAAGGAACCATATTCAAAAAGTGTTAAAGTTAGAAAGTGCCTGAATTAAGGTTGCTCATGCAGCCTTAATTCCAACCCCCCTCCATGCCCACCCCAGCCTTGCTCATAAGCATGATAGTCTTGATTACATACTGTTTTAACTGGACCCCAGATTCATTCAGTGCACAAGGATAGATGCTGCTAAGAAATAGTGAATAGCTAACAATGCACTTTCCATGTGGCCCCATGCCAAACTGGCTGCACAACCATCCAAACACTGCAGTGAACACAGAATTAGTTTCTTCATGGGCTTTTCTACAGCACTCATCACCATAATATTCAAGTACTTCACAAACATTAATGAGCTTATCTTTACAACACCCGGCAAGGTAGGGAAGTATTATCCTCCCCATTTTACAACTGGGGAACTGAGTCACAGAGGTTTCATTCAAAATGGTCAAAAGTGTCCACTGATTTTGGGTGCCTAACTCAACATACCTAAGACCTGATTTTTCAGTGTACTCAGCCTTTTTAAACACTTAATATGTTCATTGCATAGTGTCCTGTGACTTCAGTTGTGTGTGCTCAGCACTTCTACAAGTCTGACCACAGTTATCTAAAACCGAGTACCCAAAATAATAAAGAGCACATAGTTAGTAGCCACCCTGGAAAGCTTTGGTTTCAATGACTCACCCAGCATCACATGTGCGAACTCTGAAAGAGACAAAGACAGAATCCAAATTTTCAGGGCAGGATTTAGCTTCCTAAAAAATGGAATAGTCTTTTCCCTTCCTGTGAGTCCAGGCCTCATTAGCTATGCACTTTCCAACATCTGCAACAAATGAGCTTGGGGTCCTACAGACAACACACATTCAGTACATAACCCTGATTCATTCCCAGAACACCATTCACACTGTCCCCTGAGTGAGACAGGAGTTATGTGGGGAAAAAAAGTGTCTGTGATCATGTAATGAAAGACTGTATCATAAAGCATATGTACAAGGGGGCTGAATTAAAGGTTGCATGGGACAACCTTAATTCCAGCATTTATTAACTTTTAAATGCATGACTTTGCAATGTTAACATTCATATAATTTTTTTGGAGGGTGACGAGGGGGAGATAATATTTCCCAGATTTTAAGAAAAGCAAAATGAAAATACAGAAATTCTATCATGTGAAACAATAATGTCCTCCCATTTGGGTCATCATCAGGACCGCCTTTAGGTCCACAGCACAGACCTGTACTATTCCACCTAACTGATAGGAATAACAGGCTGTTACCTTTTATACGGCCCAGCCACTAGAAGGGGATACCTGGTAGATAGCAAAACAACGTAGAAACTCAGGAATCCTGGGTTCTATTTCAGTGACCCTTCTTTACATGCCCTCCTGACCCTTCCGTTTCTTTCACGTAACCCACAGCCTGTCTCTGCCCCTCTCTATCCTAACCTTTGTATGTCTCTTTTCAGGCAGTCTAATTCCCATTCTTCATTCTCCTCCTTCTACCAAAAAATATAGAACACACCTTCTCCCAAACTTGGGTGTGGGGGGGCACGGCATGTGTGTTCCACTAGGAGTCCAACTCTGAAATGAACTCTGAAGCAGTTGCACAGTTCTAAAAAAACCCAAATCTCTCCAGTTTTATTCTATTAGCTACATCAGAACATCCCACTGTTTCCTTGCCACTTCAGCTAATAATAACCTAAATTCAGAAGGATGTGACAGGCAGACCAGTTGAAAGTCTCGGCGATAAGATAAAAGGGGGTGGGAAAATAGGGGTGACATCATGGCAGGAATCTACTATAGACCACCAAATCATGAAGAGGAGATGGATGAAGCATTTTTAGAACAACAAATATCTACAACACAAAACCTGGTAAGTAATGGGAGTCTTAAGCGGATATTTTCTGTTGAAAAATAATATGGGAAACACATGTCTGGGTAGTTAAAGTCTTAGAATCCATTGGGGACAACTTCTTCTATCAGAAAGTAGTCAGGGAGTAGCCATTTTGGACTTGATTTTGACCAACGGAAACGAATTGGTTGCTAATCTGAAGCTGGAAGACTGTTTGAGTGAAAGTAATCATGAAATAATAGACTTCATGATTCTAAGGAAAGGAAGGAGTAAGAGCAGCAGAATAAGGACAATGGTCTTCAGAAAGGCAGACTTTAACAAACTCAGAGAATTGGTAGGTAAGGTCCCATAGCAGTTTCTAATGGACACAATATGAAAGGCACAACTGCAAACTATTTCAGTGCAAAGGAAACATAGGGAGGATAAGAAGAAGCCAATATGACTCCATCAGGAGCTCTCTGATGACCTGAAAATAAAAAAGGAATTCTACAAAAAAAATGGAAACCTTTCCAAATAGCTAAGGAGAAGTACAAAAGAATAGCACAAGCATGTAGGGACAAAATCGGAAAGGTTAAGGAACAAAATGAGTTACACCTAGCAAAGGACATAAAAAGGCAAGAAGAGGTTCTCAATCTTTCCAGACTAATGCACCCCTTTCAGGAGGCTGATTTGTCTTGTGTACCCCAAGTTTCACCTCACTTAAAAACTACTAGCTTACAAAATCAGACATAAAAATACAAAAAGGGTCACAGCCACATTATTACTGAAAACTTGCTTACTTTCTCATTTTTACCATATATTATAAAATAAATCGCAACCCCCAGGTTGGGAAACAAACACTCATATAGTATACAGCAGTGTTTCTCAAACTAGGGTAGCCGCTTGTGTAGGGAAAGCCCATGGCAGGCCAGGCCAGTTTGTTTACCTGCCCCATCCACAGGTCCGGCCGATCGTGGCTCCCACTGGCCGCAGTTCGCTGCTGCAGGCCAATGGGGGCTCCTGGAAGCGGCGGCCAGTAAGTCCCTCGGCCCGCACTGCTTCCAGCAGCTCCCATTGGCCTGGAGCAGCAAACTGCAGCAAGTGGGAGCCACGACCAGCCGGCAACCCTAGTTTGAGAAACACTGCTGTATACTATATGGGTGTTTGTTTCCCCAACCTGGGGATTGCGATTTATTTTAGTTTGAGAAACACTGGTATACAGAGTAGCATAAACAAATTCTTTGTATGAAATTTTAGTTTGTACTGACTTTGCTAGTGTTTTTCATGTAGCCTGTTGTAAAACTAGGCAAATATCTGGATATGTTGGCATACCCCTTCGAAGATGTCTGCATACCCCTGGCTGAGAACCACTGACTTAGATAATGGAGTGGAGAGTATGTTTAGAAAATTTGTAGATACCACCTGCGAGGGGCTGCTAGCACTTTGGAGGACAGGATTAGAATTTAAAATGACCTTGACAAATTGGAGAATGGGTCTGAAATCAACAAGATTAAATTCAATTAAAACAAGTGCAAAGTACTACTTAAGGCGCCTCTCCCCGCCACAGCCCTGAGTGCCTACGCGGCACTTAATAGGTTGCTGCGTGGCTTACAGAGAAAACTTAGATTACAGTAGATCACAAATTGAATACAAGTCAACAACGTGATGCTGTTGTGAAAAAGCTTAATATTATTTGGGGGTATATTAACAATAGGGTTGTATGTAAGACACGGGAGATCATTGTCCCACTTTACTCGGCACTGATGAGGCCTCAGCTGGAGTCCTGTGTCCAGTTCAGGGTACCACATTTTAGGGAAAAACGTAGATAAATTGGAGAGAGAGAGAGTCTAGAGGAGAGCAAAAAATATATATAAGTGATAAAACCTGACCTATAAGGAAATGTTAAAAATACTGGGCATATTTAGTCTTGAGAAAAGAAGACTGAGGGGGGAATCTGACAACAGTATTCAAATATGGTAAGGGCTGCTATGAAAAGAGCCCTGTGATCAACTGTTCTCCATTTTCACTGAATGTAGGACGCTGCAGATTAAGCCCATTACTACATAAGGGAGATTTAGGTTAAATATTAGAAAAAACTTTCTAACTATAAAAGGTAACTAACTCTGGAATAGGCATCAAACAGAGGCTGTGGAATCCCCATCATTGGAAGATTTTAAGGAAACATTGGAGAAACACGTATCAGGGATGGTCTAGGTTTACGTGGTCCTCACTCAGCAGAGGGGACTGGACTTCGTGACTTTCTGAAATCCCTTCCAGGCCTATGATTCTATGATAGCTATGTTGTTTTCTATAACCTGCACTCTTCACCTATATTCGCAACATCTCTCTTTACACGGTAAAATGATAGAAAAATATGTAAAACATCTGTATTATGGAAAGAAAAATCAAATAAATCATACGTGAATTTTAAGAGCGGTTCCATTCCAGGCCCAGGAAATTCATTTAAAATCTCCATTGCTGTTACATAGCCAACAGATGGGATTCCTTCAGTGTAGTCACTTCCAAGCAAATAGGCCAAATTAATTAACTTGCTTCTGTCTAACCCTGTAAGACAGAAAACATAAACCAGACATTACTCTATGAATTTAAACTCTGTTCTCCCAAAGACAACAATAGCACCTTATCTGAAAATAAAAACAGTAACAGGAAAATGCACAGGCATTAACAGAGATAAAAGCTACTCTGATTCAAGGTCAGGGCTTGCTTTACATGCTGGACCAATCTCAAAACATTACTGCTAGCTTAGTGATTGCTTTAAAGTACTGTATCTGACAACCCCTTAGAGTCAAAATTAAATGCTGTTTGGAACCCTGGGAACTTGCATTAATTTTTGGCCTTTATGTTATTTTACATCTTAAAAAAAAAAAAAACCCTCACACACCTATGTCTCACCATCTTCAATTCTGACCTAAGTTTATTGGCTTAGATATCAGGAATTCAGAGACAGAACCAATGCTGCACACAAAACACAATAAAGTCAGGAATCTCAGTATTCAAATAGCTTAAAAGCAGCGGTTCTCAAACTGTGTGGTCTATGCTCCCTGGCTGGAGGTTGATCACACTGTGTTGGCAGGACACAGGATGATGATGTTCATTGCTTCAAGTTGCATCTACAGGCCTCCAGGCTCTGGAAAGGAAGAGGAGAAGTCAACCTAGCTGCCACTACTAGGAAGTGGTGTTATAAGATGACAGAAAACCAGAACCACTCCTCAGGGACTAGATCTACCAACTTACTCCAGAAATTACTTCAATGGAGAAGGAGAAGGGAGGAGCGTGCATGCTAGGACGATCCATCAGGCTAATCAGAATGTCTATATGTCCATGGCAGCAGGAGAGAAAGACCACTGGGCATAGGGAACCATGTGCAGAAGAAAAGAAGAACAGGAAAGATGGCAGACAGAAAGTGAAACTGATTTTTTCCACAAAAAACAGACCAAAACCAAGTATACTACTGTATCACAGATAGTTAAAAACACAAGTAATTTCATAACACTTTTTTCACATAAGCAATTGCAAACTCTGCCACAAAAGGCATAAATAAGGTAATCAGAGAAAGAGACTCTCTTTTCTCCTCTTATCTTCTTGAACTGCTGTAGTTACTCTTGCATATAGAAATAAGAAGTGCTTATCACATCAGACACAGTACTGGACAAAAATGATGTCTCAGAATTTGCTGGGAGAACGAACCACAGCAGAACAAATACTTTTTCATTAAGTAAAACCATTGAGAAGTTTTGCATGATCAATAATCAATAAACATATTAAAATATTTTTTCAAATCTCTGAACTGGGAGTTTTGTGGTAGTTTTGCCTAAGTAACGGCTGAGGAATGGGCAGAAATTGTCCCTAATAAATTAGGTGACAGGCACACAAATTTAAAAAGTTCAATAGTTTACTATGTGCCATGACTAAAAATTTTGTTAAGACCAGTATAACTTTTTTGATCTTTGGTCTTGCACCAGCAGAGGGAAAAATACTAATTAATTAGTAATTGAAAATTGTTCTACAACATGATTTAATCCCTTAGATCCCTTTATAATACAGTGTTTGTCAGCATGTCCAAAAGAAACTTCTATTTAGAGAAGCTTATAATCGGCCTATATAAATTTTCTCTGACTAAAATGATGCATGGTCTTTTCTCTTCTTCACACAAAATGTGAATGTTTACCAGAAAACAGACTTGCATTTCATACATGGTAGCTATTACTACTATTGTAATTAGGTCACTAGCTTAGTCCTAGTGCAACAAATGGCTGTGAATTCAAAGAGATTCCTTAATGCACAAACCAACATAGAAGGATGGTATCTGATATGACTTTGATCTCTCTCTCTCTCAAAAAAAAGAGATCACCACAATAGTTATATATGATTCTGAATGAGTTCCAGTATTAAGAAGATATAGAACAAAACTTCCCATCAAAAGCAAGCAAACAAATATATCCAGCATACAAGCACTTGCACCTTACCTAGTTGGTTTTGAATATCCACATATTGGTAATATTCCACATACTTGTTTTGACTGAAGAAATTTTTATAAACATGCCGTGCTCCAAACAGCCAAATATCACTATCGTCAGTGATTGTCCCAGATGTCTGATCAGTAAGGTCCAAGACAGCACACTGAGCCTCTGCCTCCATAGGTGCTTCAATGTAAGGAACACCAAACAGACGGAGAAGCTCCTACAGGAAGTGGGGTTAATACGTCATAAAAAAGGATAGCTCATAATACCATGCCTGCTCGACTCAAAAATGTGCTTGGTTCACATTTGGATAGTGTTTACTCATTCACAGAAAATCTAAACAATTTACATAAAGTCAAGGGGCTGAATCCTACTCATCTTACTCATACAAGTCTCTTGGATAAGCTAAATGCTCGCTCTAATTTTTCTCCCTGTACTTCTCAATTCCAAAATGACTGAAAACTGGCTACATAGATCACTAACTTAGAGAGGAAAACACCCAGCCTCCTTAACTGTTTAATTCATTTGTTTCAATACAAGTTACTCATGTAAATATTCTTTTAGGAAAAGTGAAGCATTACAAGACTTGAAAAGTCCTCAAGCATGTCTGACAGCAGACACCACTTTAAATTCTGGTGTTCCCAATTTACAGATTCCAGGAAGCCCACTATTGGACTTCACTATTGCTATTGATTTAACATGAAGGGTGCTCCAGTTCTATAAATGATGTAGCATAAAACAGGAAGACAGAAACAGTTGTGAGCAAGCAATTTTATAGCCGTATTTCTGACCATGAAAGACAGCAATAACATCCTAGATGGTTTTTGTTTTTTCTAAAAATTCTTATAATAATATGAATGAATGGTATATTTACATGTGTCAATGGTGTGGATAAATCATCTTTTGTTTATCAGAACACTTTTCTAGTTTCAGACTGGACTCTGCTAAATGTGCTGTTATATGACATATAACAACTCCAGTTATGCGCACACATACCCCAATCTATGGAAACTACTCTTCCCCCATTTCTTCTCCTTCCTCCCTTCTGCAAAGCATGGATGCGCGTTAGTGAATCATTTTTTAGTATTTTCAGGCTGATCTTATTCATTTGTATCTAGTGCCACGAAAGGCTATAAATGTTTACATTTTTTTAGGGCTGTTGATTAATCGCAGTTAACTCAAGCGATTCATTCAAAAAATTAATCGCAATGTTAATTGTACTGTTAAACAATAGAATATCAATTGAAATGTATTAAATACTTCAGATGTTTTTCTACATTTTCATATATATTTGATTTCAATTACACAGAATACAAGTGTATATTATTTTTATTACAAATATTTGCACTGTAAAAATGATGGAGAAAGTTTTTTTCAATTCACCTCATACAAGTATTGTAGTGAAAATGCAACTTACAAATGTAGATTTTTGTTACATAACTGCACTCAAAAACAAAACAATGTAAAACTTCAGATCCTACAAATCCACTCAGTCCTACTTTTTCTGCCAATCGCAGACAAACAAGTTTGTTTACATTTACAAAGATAATGCTGCCCTCTTCTTATTTACAATGTCACCTGAAAGTGAGAACAGGCATTTGCATGGCACTTTTGTAGCCGGCATTGCAAGGTATTTACATGCCAGATATGCTAAACATTCGTTTGCCCCTTCATGCTTTGGCCACTATTCCAGAGGAAAATACTTCCAGCTGATGATGCTTGTTCAAAAAATAATGTGTTAATTAAATTTGTGACTGAACTCCTTGGGGGAGAATTGTATGTCTCCTGCTCTGCCATATCCTCACTCTGCCATATACTTCATATTATAGCAGTCTTGGATGATGACCAGCACATGTTCTTCATTTTAAGAAGACTTTCACTGCAGATTTGACAAAACGCAAAGAAGGAACCAATGTGAGGTTTCTAAAGATAGCCACAGCACTCAACCCATGGTTTAAGAACCTGAAGTGCCTTCGTGTGGAGCAGGCTTTCAGGAGTCTTAAAAGAGCAACACGCCGATATAGAAATTACAGAACCCAAACTGCCAAAAAAGAAAATCAACCGTCTGCTGGTAGCATCTGACTCAGATAATGAAAATGAGCATGCATCAGTCCACACTGCTTTGGACTGTTATCGAGCAGAATCCATCATGGACGCATAGCATGGACGCATGTCCCCTGGAATGGTAGATGAAGCATGAAGTGACACATGAATTTTTAGCACATCTTGCACGTAAATATCTTGCGATGTTGGCTACAACAGTGCCACGAAAACATCTGTTCTCTCTTCCAGGTGATTTTTTTTTATATACAAAAAAAAAAAAAAAAAAAGCAGGCAGCATTATTTCCTGCAAAATATAAACAAACTTTTGTTTGTCTGAGTGATTGGCTGAACAAGAAGTAGGATTGAGTAGACTTGCAGGCTCTAAAGTTTTACATAGTTTTATTTTTGAATGCAATTACAAATGTAGAATTATGTACAAAAGTAAGTTCAACTTTCATGATAAAGAAATTGCACTAAAGTACTTTTATTAGGTGAATTGAAAAATACTATTTCTTTTGGGTTTTTTTATGTGCAAATACTTGTAATCAAATATAAATATGTACACTTTGTATTCTGTGTTGTAATTTAAATCAATATATTTTAAAATGTAGAAAACATCCAAAAATATTTACATTAATGGAATACCATTATTGTTTATTAATTTTTTTTAATTGTGCAATTAATTTTAACCGGTTGACAGCCCTTATTTTTTTTCCAGAGATCCCTTGCTTGAACTGTGTTCTGTGCCCTGTTAAAGTCTGTTTCAAAACAATTTGCTCAGTTTTTACTGTTAAATTAGGATCAGTTACAGCACTAATAGTCTGTCTGCCACCATGTGGCTTGCAATATCTCAAGCTCTTACCAAAGTATAATTAACTGAGGGGGGCTAGAAGGGGGGTGTTAAAAAAAAAATCACATCATGGTGAAAGTACAAGGAAGCCTTTTAACCTGAAACTATCTCCCTTTTCCTCCAAAGAAAGCCTGAAAATTAGTATTTTGGAACATCGTTTACAAATATTAGATACCACTGTGTGTTACTTCATCGGGTGTCAAGTCTGTATAGTCTTTAATCAAGACCAGATATTTTTAAACCTATAAAGTATTTAAAATCAAGATAGGATCTCTTTCTAAAAGATATGCTATAGCTCTAACAAAAATTATGGGATTTATGCAGAGATTACTGGGTGAGGCTCTTTGGCCAGTGGTATGCAAGAGGTCAGATAATCATCATAATGGTTCCTTGGGACCTTAAAAATCTATTAATCTATAGGAAACCTTAACTGGCTACAGTTTACCTGCATTAAAATTAGAGTGATTCTATGTTATTGTGAGGGTTTAATACTCAAAGGATTTTGCATGGTTTACGTGCCTCGTACAGCAAGAGCCAAAGATCAAATTGGGGGGGGGGGGGGGGAAGGGGTAAGCTCCCACCTTAATTTCCATACAAAATGATACAGTGTGGTAGAGGTTAAAAAAAGTCAGGGGTAGCATTCAAGCACATTTTTCACTCAACTATGGTAAATACAAAAGCTAAGCCCCACAAAAGTGAAAATCCTGTAAGGTTTCAAAAAAATACGATTGTGCATATGTGCAGTAACCAGAGCCTGATACAGAATGCGCTTACACTTCCAAAAACATCAGCTACTAGCATGACTTCAGTTGGTAAGAAATGCAGAAAAATGAACACACACAAAGCTGGATATAACACACACAAGCATAATCCAAAAGATTTTTTTAGTTTTCATAGAATTATAGAAATGAAGGTCTGGAAGGGACCTGGAGAAGTCATCAAGTCCAGCCCACTGTGCTGACCATCCTTGATATGTGGTCTGTTCTTAAAAACCTCCAATGATGGAGATTCCACAACCTCTCTTGGAAGCCTATTCCAGAGCTTAACAGCCCTTATAGTTAGAAAGGTTTTCCTAATATCTAACTTAAATCTCCCTTGCTGTAGACTAAGCCCATTGCTTCTTGTCCTTCCTTCCGTGAACAAGGTGAACGTTTGTGTATTTGTATATTTTCAAAAATGTCAACAGTACAGTTTTTCAAAAGTTTCAGTTTAAACAACATTAGATACAATTTGCTGCACTTCACCTTATAAAGGCTTTTTAATTTCTACTCAATCTTATTACTCCCTTCTCTTGCCCCACACTAAAAAATATAAGCTTGATACTTGAAAAAAAGGGAAGATATTTTCCCTTATTTATTCATGAAGTATGAACCTTAACTGTACAATGTAACATGTAATATTTCAGGCATTTTGAATCTGAGACATGTTCTTTTAATATTCTCTCAAGTAGGCTGAGGAAAAAAACCAAGCTCATAAGCGAGAAAAGTGACCCAGAATTAAACATTATAAACAGTGTTTGACATACTGTTTTGACTTGCCAAGAGGTACAAACAGTGATTTTTATTTTTAATGTCATTATGAGCGTCAAACATTACCTGACTTTCCAAGAACATCTGTCCTGTTACAGTGGCAGCAATACGCTCCTGCTGTTGTTTTTGAGCCTGAAGCATGTTTTGCTCAACAGAAAGGTTGTTTTCCAGAGCTTCCAATTCCTCCTGCATATTAAATAAAAGCAAAGTTTGGTCATACCAACAGTGAAGTATATTAAATTGTTTATACATATATGTGCTTGACTATAATTACAACAGGAACCTGTGCACCACTAATTCACACAGATGCCTGTAAGTCTTCATACTCTTCTAATGAAGCACATCATAAGGATATAAATAGAAGACCTGAGACCTCATAGCTCCCGCTGACTTCATCTGGAGTTGTGGGTGCTCAGCAACTCTGAAAAATCAGGCTCAATATATTCTGTACCTTTCAAGCAGACAAATGAATAAGACAGGGATGAAGCCAGTAAGTTAAAGGAGGCACACAATAGCTCTGCCATAAGTGTCCATTCAACAGTGTCCTTTAGAAAAGCAATTTAACTGGAGATTACTTTACTATTCCCTCAATACAACTAACAAAAAACAAGTATCATTACCAAACTAATATCTTGCCACTCATTCACTGCATCTTCCCTGTCTTTTTCGGTTTCAGCATTCTGATGAATAGTCAACTGCACTTCTTCAGCAGCGTCTTTAAGGAGGTTCTCTGTGGCACCATCATCTCCTTCCTTCTCCAGTTCTGTAGCTGCTGCTTCAACAGCCAATGTCTCATCAGGTTCAGAGGGAGCATGTGATGTTTTAAATATTTCACCTGGAAACCCAGTGTCATTACTACTTTCACTGTCCACTTCAATAAAGCTACCTGCACAAGAGGAAGGGGGGGGGGAAAAAAAGCACGTTTTCTTCCTCATTAAGGGGGAAAAATACCATACTCAACTCCTAAGATACATTATTTTTTTATTAATTATTATTATTTCCATCAGACCGTGCCATTCTCCAGGACTCCTCCGGGCAGACCCACTGTTAGAGAGAAGTAGGAAATGTCAACATCTAACATCACCTAAGAGCTTTTGCTGCTCTCACAGTTTCTGTAGTATCTTCCCCCTCCCCTCCCCCCAGACTAGCGATGTCCTGAGAAGACAGAATTAAAATAATGATTGTCTGAACTAGCTTTACATTTCTTTATTTCCTTATAAAATATTGATACTCATGTAGAATGTGAAAGCTTGAGTCTTTAGAGTTAAAATAAGACAGATTTCATCTATGGAAACATCAGCAATTAGCCTTTTTTTATTCATTACATTTTTAATAATTTGCATTGAATTGATGAGAACTGCAGTTTTACCTTCCCCTCTACTCAGTGTAAAGTTTTCAGGATTAATGCTGATAGATATATAAAAATAATACAGCTGTAAAAATAATGAAGATGTGTGATTTAGGAAATTTTAAGCTGTACACTAAAGAAGAGTTATTTATTTATTTATTTTAGAGGGAAAAAAGGAACTAGGGAGGGATATGTGTGCATAAGTACATATCTCTGTTTTCCCTGTTGCATAGCACTTCCCCCAGGGAAAAAAAAAATGTTAAATAGCTTCTATGTGGTATGACTTTGGCAGAGCTTTTCTATCAAAAACGCTTAAATAAATAAATCAATAATAAGATAAAATAAAATACGTGCAATCCTGACTGGGTGAAACTATGGTGGGGAAAACAGATTTTGGTTTATGTAATGGCATTAGTCCTACCCTCTCACAGGAACTTTTTTTTTTTTAAATTAAAGGGGCGGGTTGGTTTGTTTTTAAACAGAAGAGATCGCTCATTACTTTGCATAATCTTATATTTAAATGAGTAATAAAATTGTGACAGCGTGTAATAAAAACACAGAAGATAAAATGGAGCATAAGAGGTTTAAAGTTTTAAATGCATTGTATAGGAGAACAAAACAGTTCAAAAATAAATGTTAGTATAGATCTTTAATGACAGGAGCAAGCATCTGAACAGCCTCATCCCTCAATGAATTTCTCTCTTCACCACTTCTATCAGAGGATGGAAGCTTATACCCATGAATCCAGCATACATGAGGGGAATACCACCCTTCCTGCTGACCTCACAGTTCTATGAGTAGAAAAGGGCAGCAAGTGTCTGCGAGATTCTACACCAGGGGTCGGCAACCTCTGGCACGTGGCTCATCAAGGTAAGCACTCTGGCAGGCCGGGCCAGTTTGTTTACCTGCTGCATCGGCAGGTTCGGCTGATCACAGCTCCCACTGGCTGCGGTTTGCCGTCCCAGGCCAACAGGGGTGGCGGGAAGCAGCGCAGGCGAGGGATGTGCTGGCCGTGGCTTCCCACCGCCCCCATTGGCCTGGGACAGCGAACCACAGCCAGTGGGAGCCGCAATCGGCCAAACCTGCCAATGCGACAGGTAAACAAACTGGCCCGGCCTGCCAGGGTGCTTACCCTGGCGAGCCACGTGTCAGAGGTTGCCGACCCCTGTTATACACCAAGTCCAAAGTAGCTTAAATTAATTTATGCTGCTTACCTCTCTGTGCCATGGAATTTCCTCACCCCTTTAAGATGGGAACCAGATTCAGCAGACAGGTAATAACTTAGCAGCACAACTTTCTGCATGAGCCAAATGGTTCATGGAGCTAGGGGAGCTAAAGTGGCTGGCCATCAATACAGAGTTTGCTCAAATTTAGGGAAGAGAATGGTAAACTTTGTTTTCCACGCTAAAGAATTACATGAAACTAGAGGTTTAAATTACCGTGAATAGCAATAATGTTCACAGGGGAGAATCTAGCCCAAAGATTTCTCTCCTCTTATACAAAAAGAATGTTTATTATATAGTGGTGTGGGAGCATCATTACAGTTTAAACATCAACCTTTGTAAATCCTCTAACACTGACAGACCAAATTTCAAGGAAATCTGACTAACTCAGGAGGTTGCAGGATAGGATTAATGGCACGAATTTGGAGTCTAAGCTAGGAGTTCTGGAGATAAACCCTCCCAAAAAAATGACATTTAAAAAAAAAAAGTTTCTAAGTGGGGTTTTTTTTTGCCCAGAGCTAGAAATGAACCTATTGATGAGATATGGATAAAAAATGGTTTCAATATGCAGCATTTTACCCAAGGCAGCGCATGGTACCCACTAAATCTTTGCGGGACCCAAATAGAGAACAACATTAAAAAACATATACATGTTTACACTGTACATGTACCAATACAAAGAAAGAACTAGAGAATTTCCATTCCAACTATTTTTTTATGCTTTAAAGCTCAAATCTTGTATGTGGTCTAACATCCAAATGTTTAAGTGGATTGCTTCATGGAGTGCAGAGTAGCATTAGTGATCCAAATCTGGGTTCATGACGAAAGGATTCCCAAGTTACAGACCCCCTCCCCTCAAAAAAAAAATGTACAAGTTGTTTACCTCCTTTTTCAACCCATTTCATCCACAGGCTTCCAGCTAACTCTATTAAAAGGCAAAAAGAGAGGCGTAGGGGGAAAAGGTTGCCCACACCCCCTTTCCTCTACCCTCTTTGAGCAGTGCCTCACTATGCACATACTCACAGTGGCTCTTGGCACTAAGATTCAGGAGGTTCCAGATCCTGATGTACACTCACACACTTAGACATCTCCTCAGAGAGAACATGTAAAATTTAGGGACCACCACTTCACAGCATTTTACAGCTCTCTTACACTTACTCACAGGATACAATCTCACTTTCATGTAAGCATCATTTAAGCATTAGAATTCTTATGTTCCCCCTCGTTGCTGACAATGCCCTTTGTAATAATACTCCTGTGCCCTGCTAATTATACAACATATACACAATTCTACACTGAAATAATGCATACTACAATCCTGTAGGTACACGTGCAGCTCTTCCCTTAGCACTCACACTTCTGGGTGCAAGACATAGATCTCCTCATATCCTAATCACTGCCTTGTCACACATGTCCACATGTCACAAACACACCTTACTTAGCAGGCCCAACTGCTGCCTCCACCATTTAGTGCAAGTACACCTAACACACTGACTGTGCCTGGAGTATATACAAATAATTCCAATTGACTACTGCCAGAGGAACAGAGGGAATGTGCCATGGTCAACTGCCGCTCCCTCCCGCCATAGTGTTAGATGGAATCCTGTAGGTGAGAGAATAAGTGGATAATAAAAGGAGGTGAACAGCATACACATTTCGGGAACTGTGGGGTTGGCAGAGTAAAGGTATCGGTGTTAACAGGATAGATTTGCTGAAAGAGGGCAGAGTTAAATATGCATGTGCAGCCTGAACTCTGCAGTTCTTGGTTTTCAGATGTTGGAGGAGTTTTGCTCAACTTAGCATTCTGCAAAAGCACAACATACCACCACTCAACATTAACTCTGCGTTAATATAGGTTTTTTGCCATTGAACTGAGTCACTGGTCAAAATGTTCAGATATCAATTGATAGCTGATATATATTGTTTGCTCCCAGAGGATCAGAGAAAGTTTTATATTAAAATTGGAGGAAATCAGTTACTTATCAAGAGAAGATGTATTTATATGTTCCCAGATTTATTGAGCAAACAACTAAAAATACATCAAATTTAAGGTTCGAATACCAAAATCAGACTTGGATATGGGACAGAAGTGTTCTTCCCTGTCAAATTAAGTTATTACGGAGTCTAAGATCTGTTATTTCTATATAAGGAGGTAAAGTGTTTATAGACACTGGGTCTCTTTTCCAAGGGACTAAGATGATCGTGTCAAACCACTGGATGATCTCAATTTTAGAAAAAAAAAATCATATTTGCCTGAGTTCTGGCAAATCCTAGATTACCCAGTTATTAACAGTTTATAACATACTTTTTTAAATGAATATAACATTTGGATACCTAAATACATTTTGTTAGTCAAATGGCTACTTAACTCTTGCAGGATCACAATCAAATGCAAAGGATGATCTGGGTATTATTTTTTTATACAGAACACTTTTATATGAACAGTTGTCACCCCTACTGTGCTTTGATACACTGCTGGGTTTTTGTCAAGAAAAATTTCCAAATGATGAATTTCTCTTTGACAATCAGAAAGACTGAATACTGTTGGAATATTAAGCGTAGTATCGGAAAGTTCTTCTGATTTATAAATCAGTATCAAAACAAGACAAATTTGGGAATGATCTCTGAAATAAGGCTTATCATAACTAGAGCAACTGACAGTCCCTCTTTGGGAAAATATTGACTTGTGACAGAGGATAAGAAATCATTTTAATCAAATCCTCTCATTTCAAATTTACAATCGAATAAAATTACTTCACCCTACAATTAAAGTATAAAAAAAATCCCATATTAAAAACTGCTTTGTACTAAAAAAAATTTTAAAAAAAATTAAGCACTTCTTCCTGTCTACAAGAGATTATATTTGTCAATAAGGCCTAATTTAAAAAAAAAATCATACATAAGATGTTTTAAAAATACAGCTTTGTCTCTATTAGAAGAGGTAAATTCAAGGATCATGTCAGTAGACTGTAAACTCTTCAGGGTAGGGAATCTCATCTTCCTGTGTATCTGTTCAGCAATTAGCACAATGGGGCTCTAATCCTGATTGGGGCCTTGGCTACCACAATCAAATATGAAAAAAAACCAGCATGCTGCACATACCATCTGAATCACTCTCTTCAAACTGTGATTTCCTTTGTACTTCTGCCTCATCAGGATTTGCTATTTCTGGAGTGACTGAAAGTGGATGCTGTAGCTCAGAAGTATTCTTTTCAGCTTTTGGTAAAACACACTCTACATTTTCAGATTCCCCGTTGTTGGGAATTTCTGTAGTTTCTGAATGAATCATAGCTACCGAAATGGTCTTTGTTGTGGAACTTACTGGTTTCTGCATGCAAATATTCATATTTTCTTGCAGAGAATATGAGTCCACTTTTGAAGTGTAATCTTGTTCGTCTTCTGTCTCTTCTTTACCTATTCTAATGATTTCAACAGAGGAGTCATTTTTAACACATGGCATGGACGCGCCTTTAGATATAGGAATCGGGAAAAAATCTGACTGACTTGTTTCTTGCATAAGGACGGTGTTTGTTGAAAGAATTGTAGGTAAAAGTAGCGGCTCTTTTCCATCCTTAATTTTAGGAACCTCATCTTCCTCATCTGAGCTACTAATAAGATTCTTCACTCCTGACATTTCCATTCGTGTTCTATCAGCACTAATGGTAATAACTGCTCTCACATCATCACCACCACCACTTAGAGCTTGCTGAACAGCCTGTAGTGTTCTTGGTGATACATTGTCTTCAGCTATACTGGGGCAGAGAGTGGCTTGGTCCAAATTCAGCTGCCTTTTATCTTCATCCTCTGGCTCCTCTTCTGAGCTGCTTTCTAACATAGCTACCTGTATAGCAAGCAAAGTTCTGGGAGAAGGTGGTGCTCCAACTGCATTGATAGCCTTCTCTGTCTTTAACTTTTCAGGTGAAGGTGGTTTGGTATTAGTATTCATTTCATTTTGTATTTTATCAGGTATATTATATTCAGGTCCTGTGGAAGAATGCCCAACTGAAGGAGTTTCTAAGTGGGTACTGGTGGCTTCCTTTACTTGAATACCTGAAAAAGAAAAATATTGCTAAGTTTATTCATATGTAACTCTTCATATATTTTCCTTTTCTGCTATAATGAATTAGATTTAAAATCATAAAAAGTTGGTGGTTGATAACCAAGTCTTATTACTCTATTTCTCTGCAATGTAATAATCTTAGCGTTATAGTTCATTATACTGAAAGTATCAACTACAGTAAACTTTTATACGGCACTTGACCAACCAGTAAGCTCTATAAACTAGCATTTCTGATCTGCACTGAAAGTCCAATTTATAGTGCGGTTGGTGCAGGGCCTGCAGGGCGCTGGAGCGTGGGAGGGGCTGCAGGGCACACTCTGTGAGGGAGCTTGGGGCAGGGGGTTGGGGCACAGGAGGGGCTCAGGATGCCAGATAGAAGGGGCACTCACCTCCGACGGATCCCTGCAAGTGACTCCCCATCCCTGCTGTTGCTGGCAGAGGCACGGCCAGGAAGCTCTGCAGGCATGCTGCCTCCGTCCCCCATCCCCGAGTGCTGGCTCTGCAGCTCCCAGCCCATTGGCCGGGAACCAAAGCCAATGGGAGCTGCAGGGGTGGCGGAGCCTGCAGACAGAGGCAGCATACCTGCTTGCAAAGCTGTCTGGCTCCGCCTCTGCCAGGAGCAGCAGGGATGGGGAGCTACTTACAGGTAGCCACCGGAGGTGAGTGCCTCCCATCCAGCACCCCGAGCCCCCTTCCATACCCTAACCCCCTGTCCTAAGCCCCCTCCTAGAGCCCATGCTTTGCAGCCCCTCCCACATCCCTGCCCCACACCCCCACCCCGCACTCCAAACCCCTCCCTCTGAGTTAACTGGCATTTTTAATTTACCAGCACCCTCCATTCCTCCAGTATGCTGGTTAAAAAAAGCTTTTACTGTATATATTTCTGTACATGGAACTCAGATTTCTCAGTAGTAATACACAAGACAGACAGCAATACAGAGTGCCCAAACCCAGTGAGAAATTTCAGGAAGTACAGAGAGAACATTACAATACCTTTTATCAGAATGTAGTGAGAAGTATCTTCAGAGACTACCCTCTTGCTTTCCACTTGTTTCATGAAGCCCCCCTCATTTTCATATTGGGTTTGGATGTGGCCTGAGTCCTGCTGGCTCATCTCTTTTTCCACATTTTCTATGTATCGATTTAGATTGTTTTTTTTAAGCAAACCCTTGAGTTGGTATTGTGAGAAGTCATTGGACTCCTTAAAACAAACAAACAAAAAAAAAAGCATAAAAATCCAGGTTAGGGTTGCAGTTAATTCTGGTAAGCTTAATCACATGCTTGTAGGTTATTTTTGTTTGTTTTTTTATTATGTTTTACCTTAAGAATAAAATAGACTTGCACAGGATGTGCTACTTGATAATATAACTGTTGACATTCACTCTGTTATTATTCTCTGAAGAGAAACCAAGCAGATGTCCTTAGGCAACCTGTCTGTGCTGGGAAATAGACAGTGAAGGCAGGAAACTGTGCAGCTTGGAAATACCAAGGTCAGAAGGGAGAGAGATGCAGGTCTCCCCCGAGAAAGGTAACAGCTAGGGAGCTGGAAGCAGTTAGTGGGTGCCCTTGCTGTACCGCTGAAGTGAAATACAGATGCAGTTGTCCTTGAACTGTGACACAGTATTAAATAATTATTTTAAATATACTTAGGAACATTATTTAAATACACTGATACCTCTCTTACATGACCAGAAAAAACTGGTCATTTAATAGAGATGGTCCATAACTACAAAACAAATAAAATTATAATGGAACCCACACTGGGGTGATTTAAATGTGGTTGCCTATTACATCATCTACCCTGGCAGGTTTCAGTGCCAGCTGCCGTCTAAACAGTCCTATTACACTTCAAAATATAGTTGTGCTCTCAAAAGTGATTGTAAAAATGGCACTGCAGAGTTCCAGTTGTCTCTTAATAACTTTTTACACATTTGCTTAGTTTTCAATTTTAAAAAAGAGGTTTCCCAACTTCCAGCTTTGCATGCAATTTGGGATCTGGAAGTGAAGTTGTTTTCTTTCCACCTGACTTATCATAAATAATAAGATTCACTAAGTTCCAATTACAGAATAATTCTGGTGGTGATGCATGAGCCACAATGCAAGAGTGGATTATTATAAAGCAATCTTGGCTCTGCAATTCTAACAGAAGTCAGAAACCAAAACTCTGAATACATACAGAAAGCAAGTTTGTTGAGAACCATTACTCTGACATTTTGTGCAGTCACTTTTCTGACAAAGCACCAGGAGTAAGGATTTCTTGATGTGAGATACTAATGCAGTCTTCATCGGCACTAATGGCAGCAGATTCTATCCTACTGGCTTTAAAAAAGCTGATGGATTTTTTAAATTTTACCTCTGGCATTGTCTCAAATAATGTTCTTCGTCGCTTTGTAAACTCCTTTATGTCTGTCAGGATTTCATGTTTCACTTCTGGAGGCAGACTGCTGAAGTCTTCTGATTCAATGTCTACAGAATGAGGATTGTCAAAGAATTCTTCCTGTAAGAAATGAGAGAGAACTTAAAAACACTAATTTCATATGACCAAGGCAACAAACATATATAGAGTAACTCATAACCAAATGGAAAGTCAAATATACAGTATTTAGTCTCTCAAATCAGAAGTTAGTACAGGGGTCGGCAACCTCTGGCGCGCGGCTCGCCAAGGTAAGCACCCTGGCGGACCGGACCAGTTTGTTTATCTGCCACATTGGCAAGTTTGACGGACTGCGGCTCCCATTGGCCACGGTTCACCGTCCCAGGCCAACAGGGGTGGCGGGAAGCCGCGGCCAGCATATCCCTCAGCCCACGGCGCTTCCCACCAGCCCCACTGGCCTGGGACGGCGAACCGCAGCCAGTGGGAGCCAACGTGGCAGATAAACAAACCCGCCGAACCTGCCGACGTGGCAGATAAACAAACTGGCCCGGCCCACCAGGGTGCTTACCCTGGCGAGCTGCGTGCCAGAGGTTGCCGACCCCTGAGTTAATACAACAAGGCTTTTATTTAGGGCTGTCAAGCTGTTAAAAACCATTAATCATGCGACTAAAAACATTGTTAAACAATAATGGAATACCATTTATTTAAATATTTTTGGATGTTTTATACATTTTCAAATATACTGATTTCAATTACAACACAGAATACAAAGTATACCGTGCTCACTTTATATTTATTTTTATTACAAATATTTGCACTTTAAAAAACAAAAATAGTATTTTTCAATTCACCTAACACAAGGACTGTAAAGCAATCTCTATTATGAAAGTTGAACTTACAAACGTACACAAAAAAAAAAAACCCTCCTGCATTCAAAAATAAAACAATGTGAAACTTTAAAGACTACAAGTCCCATCAGTTCTATTTCTTGTTCAGCCACTCAGCCAAACAAGTTTGTTTACATTTGCAGAAGATGCTGCTGCCTGCTTCTTGTTTACAATGTCACCTGAAAGTGAGAACAGGCGTTTGCATGGCACTGTTGTAACTCACATCACAACATATTTACATGCCAGATGCGCTAAAGGTTCACATGTCCCTTGATTCTTCAACCACCATTCCAGAGGACATGCATCCATACTGATGATGAGTTCTGCTTGATAACGATCTAAAGCAATGCAGACTGACATTCATTTTCATCATCTGAGTCACATGCCATCAGCAGAAGGCTGTCTCTCTTTTTGGGTGCTTTGGGTTCTGTAGTTTCCGCATCAGAGTGTTGCTCTTAAGACTTCTGAAAGTGTGCTCCACACCTTGTTCCGCTCAGATTTTGGAAGGCACTTCAGATTCTTAAATCTTGAGTCTAATGCTATAGCTATCTTTAGAAATCTCACATTGGTACCTTCTTTGCGTTTTGTCAAATTTGCAGTGAAAGTGTCCTTACGAAGAACAACATGTGCTGGGTCACCATCAGAGACTGCTATAATGTGAAATACACCTTTACCCCATTATAACACGAATTTGAATATAACACGGTAAAGCAGTGCTCCGGGGGGGCGGGGCTGCGCACTCCGGCAGATCAAAGCAAGTTCGATATAATGCGGTTTCACCTATAATGCGGTAAGATTTTTTGGCTCCTGAGGACAGTGTTATATAGGATAGAGGTATATATGGCAGAATGCAGGCAAAACAGAGCAGAAGACATACAATTCTCTCTCCAAGGAGTTCAATCACAAATTTATTTAACGCTTCCCCCTCCTGCCCCCCCAAAATGAGCATCATCAGCATGGAAGCAAGTCCTCTGGAATGATGGCCGAAGCATAAAGAGGCATATGACTCTTTAGTGCATCTGGCACGTAAATATCTTGCAACACTAGCTACAACAGTGCCATGCGAATGCCTGTTCTAACTTTCAAGTGACACTGTAGTTAAGAAGTGGCATGACTGTTGAATAAATAACAGTGTAAGTCCAAATATTTATATTTTTAAAAAAAGAAACATTTTCAAGCCCTACTAAAAAACCATTCATCTCTTTTCTCTTAATAAAAGTCCAGAAAATGTCATTTGAAAACTTTACCTATCCTGAAAGTATTTCTATTGCTGTGCCATGATGTTTCTAACCCTAGCAGGTCACAAAATATAGACCTTTAAAACATGGTTGTAACCTAGGATTTTTTTTAATATATAGCTATACTACTGAAAATTAAATACATAGAATTTGAATAGTTGCACATGAGCATTAATATTATCAATGCTTTTAGGTAGCAACAACAACAACAGAAATGACACTTTAGAAAAACAGTTCTCAATTCTGCAATTAGAACCTGGCAGGGTGGACACTTGCACCCATGCGGAGGCATACTGCATATGGATGCAAGAACCTGACTGACCACATCTGACTGCATGATTAGGGCCATAGATAAAAACATTTTCTGCCTTATAGTCTAAATAAGACAAGACTAGCACACTCAGATAGACAAAGCAGAGCAAAAGCGAGGGTTTAGAATTATTCAATGAAGAGAAGAAGGGAATAGGAAATGCTTGAAGAGAGTGAGCGTGCTGAAAGAGTTCCACTTGTAGGGATAGCATTTGTTGCAGGGACAAAGACAAAAGTTGGAATGAGAGCCAAAGGGAGGAGCAGAGACAACAGGAGTGGGACAAACAAAGGGACATAATGATAAAAGAAGAAGCCCAATTGAGTTAAAGTTTTTGAAATGAATAAATTGTGAATTTTGACAGGAGGGACTCCCAACATCCTCTCATACTTTATTGAGAGAAAGAAAGACTGAAAAGGTACATATACATTTCTTCTAAGTTTTCTGCAGTGTTTTACATAGAGTTAACTCTGAGTAACAAAAATGTATTTTTTCTCTAAATGGTCCAATATTTCATGAATCACTACGTTAGAAAGAAATACTATAAAACACTAGAAAATTGAGTCTCCAGCTCTCCACCAGGAGATAGCACTAATTTCTACATTTTGAGATTAGCAAGATATCAGACATTTTAGAAGTTATTGGTCCCTTAGGCAGGCAATCCTATTTTGACACCAGGAATTAAATGTGGTACATCTATACACCCTAAGCAGTATATTTGTTGGTTCTTGTTAAGATTATCCATTTGGAGTGAGTGATTGAAAATTTTCACATTACGAAAGCAGCAAAGAGTCCTGTGGCACCTTATAGATGTTAGTCTATAAGGTGCCACAGGACTCTTTCCTGCTTTTACGGATCCAGACTAACACGGCTACTCCTCTGATACTTGACACAATTACAGAGCTATTCAAATGCAGTTACCTGCAATATTTTCTTTTGGCTCATTCTCTCTTCCCACTCTTTTTCATCTTCGTCTTCTGAACTAAAATTACAAAAGGAAGCTAGGTGGACAAAAAGGAAGCTGTAGGGTTTTTTAAACATATGTACCAATAAAGTTTTTTTATAACAGGCAAAATAGAATTAACCTACTGCTTGCTCATGAACAGGAAAACTAAGAAACTAACTAATCTGAAATGTATAATTAAAAAAAAAAAAAGACACAGGCTAGCAGAAAAGATGGAGAGGAATTGGATTGGATACAAAGATCATCACTAAGGCCATGATTGTCACAGAAGTCACAGAATCTACGACTTCCAGAGACTTCCATGACACTGGGGCACCGCAGCAGACCCGCCACCACCAGCAGCAGGGCCCCTCAAGCTGCCCAGCCGCCATGGACAGCAGGGGAACTCTGGAGCTCCCCAGTCACCGTGGGCCCCCCAGCAGCTCCCAATCCTGCAGGGTAGTGGGGGGACAACCCCGCTCAGCTCCCAACCACTGCGCAGGGGTGGGGGCCACAGCTCCCAGCTGCTTCATGCAGCGGGGCAAGGTGCTGGACCCGCCTCACTCCCCTTTTTGTCAGAGATATTTTTAGCAAAAGTCAGGGACAAGTCATGGCTTCCGTGAATTTTTGTTTATTGCCTGTGACCTGTCCATGACTTTTACTGGAAATATCCACGACAAAAATCGAAGCCTTAATCATCACTACTGGGTAATGAGATACCCAGTCAAACCTGAACTAGGTCAGTTGTGACAGTTATTTGGAGGCCTCATTCTGATTTTTAACACAGAAATAGCTACATTAAAAAACTAAAAACATAAACGGTACCCCTGCTGGTTACTCTGATCAAAAAAAAAAAGGGCCAACTGAATAGGCCTCGAGACTGATCTAGCCCTCTCATCTTCAGAAGTCACTTCAGATCAGGATGGAGGCACATGTACAGGTTGGTGCAGGAAAGCTTGCTCTACCAGTCACTCCCCTATAGATACAAGAGGGCTTCAGTCTCAGGGTTATCAGCCCCGCCTCTTTCATGAAAACAAAGTTAACTCAAAATAAATAGCAGCAAGTAAATATAGTTTCCATCCCATGGAGGAACACTCTAGGACAAAGAGTAGATTTATCAACAATCTCAAAAACAGCATTAAAATCTTTCAATATGGATTTTAACATATCAGACTGAGCTACTTGTCTTAGCATTGCTTACCTCTTTTTTTCTTCCTCTTGTAAAGAAGACAATACATACATATCATCAATTTCTTCTCTTCGAACTTGTGAAATACTGGGCAGTGCTTCATTGCTTAAGAAAAAGTTGGAAGAGTTAATATCTAAGCAAAAACTGCCACTGAAACAAGAGGAAAATAATAGTTTTGCCCTTGCCTTTTGCCTGTTAAAGCTGTTTTGATAGCTTGTCTTTTCAGGAAAGTTTTCAAGAGTTTTTCGGTAGTTTTCTTAGAGTCACTGACTGCCAATTCTTTTCTTTGTCTTCGTTTTGCCTGCGAACATGCAATGACTAACATCAGATTTCACTAAAAGGATATTTCTTGTAAATGGAAGATATTTTTCAAATGAATTACTCTTATAATGAGCTGTAAATTGAGACACTGTAGGTGACAGATTTTTTATTTTTATAAAAAAAGAATGGTTCTCATATTAATGGACATGAGCTTTCCATATCATGCCTGCATAAATATCAGAAACTAGATTATTATCTATAAAAGAGCCCAATCCTGCAATCTTTCCTCATTGACTTCCAGTTTTAAAATTGGTATCTTGGAAGCTGCTAGACTTTTCCTCCTCCCTCATGGTTATCACAAATCTGCTATGATCATATGCATACATCTGGAACATACAGCATCCCAGAAGGGTTTTTCCTGGGTTTTGAATGGTTTTTTTAAGATTTCCTGCTTTCTAAGAAAAAGAGGAGCAGCAAATCATATAATAGCATCACATTTCCTTGTTTAAATTAATCAAAATTAAATAAAAGTACTTTGAAAAAAAATTAACTTTAGTACTAATCATTTTATAAAAATAGAACAGCTGGATGATCCAGTTTTCTAATAGCCATGCTATATTTCAGAAGAAACACCGCGGGACGTGGCAAGCATTGTTCCCTGCGAGAGATGTGCTGGAATTATTAGATTTTTTTTAAATAATTCCTCACCCCAATCACAAATAAGTTCCAATCTTTTTATAGGGCTTTTTTTTTTTCATAATTGCAAAAGTATTAAAACAGGAAAGGATTATGAAATAAAAGTCATCCACTACTAAACTGGATTAGCCCAGGTTCATTATATAGGTACTTGTGAAATTATAACTGACTTCTAATGCATAGTGCACTTCACTTAAACAATTGAGAAGAATGGTGGATTCTTGTTATGCTTCATGTCTGATTTTTTTTTTTTTAAATAACCTGGTAAACTGCACAGTCTGCACACTTCCCTGCCACTGCTATCTTCATTCTTCCTCTCCTACTTCCTCTTTTCACAGACTTCTTGTGTCTTGTCTTAATTTAGGGTTCAGTCCTGCAACTGATTCTGTGCAGACAACCCCCTCTACTAGGCCCCATTAACTTCAATGTCCAGGGGTATCCCCATTAAATTAATGGAGATCCCATACAGGGACAAGGTCCACCATACAATGGTTGCCTGATCAGAGGCCACTGATTTGGCTTGCACAGTACCTAGCACAAAGGACCCCCAATATTAATGAGATTTCTGCACACATTTGTAGAACCACAGCAGTGATTCACCATGTAAATTATCTTTGTAAACTGAAGATGAAAATGTATCAAAATTTACCAACCCAGACACAAAATCTACTTGCCCACCATTTAGTTTATCATCAAAGTCATTGTGGTAATTATAGATCGGGGTAGACAACCTAGGAACACATGCCAAAGGCGGCAGGCGAGCTGATTTTCAGTGGCCCTCACACTGCCCAGGTTCTGGCCATTGGTCCAGGAGGGCTCTGCATTTTAATTTAATTTTAAATGAAGTTTCTTAAACATTTTAAAAAAACTTCATTTACTTTACATACAACAATAGTTTAGTTATATATTATAGACTTATGGAAAGAGACCTTCTAAAAAATGTTAAAATGTATTACTGGCACACGAAACCTTAAATTAAAGTGAACAAATGAAGACTCCGCACACCACTTCTGAAAGGTTGCTGCCCCGTTATAGCTTTTACTCACCCATTTAAAAATACACATGCTCAGTCAAGTGAGAAACTAGAATTTTTGAGATTGGTTTAAATATATCAAGTCACTTGCATAAGCACAATAATTAAACATTATAATCTGATCTTTAGACTATAATTATGCATATGTTCATGAGGAAACAATATATAAGAGGAGCCTTTGTTTCTGTACTTACTGTAGCTCAGGGGTCATCAACCTCTGGCACGCGGCTCGCCAGGGCAAGCACACTGGCGGGCCGGGCCAGTTTGTTTATCTGCTGCGTCGTAAGACTGTGGCTCCCACTGGCCACGGTTCACCCTCCCAGGCCAATAGGGGCAGCGCCTTGGGCTGAGGGATGTGTTGGCCACGGCTTCCCGCCACCCTCATTGGCCTGGGACCGCAGACCGTGGCCAGTGGGAGCCGCGGTCCGCCGAACCTGCCGATGCGGCAGATAAACAAACTGGCCTGGCCCACCAGGGTGCTTACCCTGGCGAGCCGCATGCCAGAGGTTGCCGACCCTTGCTGTAGCTGATTTAAGGCCAATCCTGCTCTCACTGACATTAGTGACAGCATTGCTATTCACTACAAAGACGCAGGACTAGGCACCTACTCTATAAACTTTCCTATTGATAAATCTCTATCTTATTTAGAACCAGAAAGAACATAACATAAAATTACTCAAAAAAAGTACAAACCAAAGTTTGCCTCTTCAGTAGTGGTGCCTCCCCATCAAAAACGAAGACAGGCCGGATTCGAAAAAACAACAACTTGCAGAGTCGATGGAACAAAGTGAGTAGGTGAGCATTTTGTATGGTGTTACCATGACGGTCCCTTGCTCCTTTTACTGCTTGATTCAACCAAATGCTAATATCTTGAAGGACAGTTAAGAGAAAAAAAATGTATAGTCTTACAAGCACATTTCATGTTAACCATGCAATGAACAAGCTATATTAAGATTTAGACCTAAATAAATTTGTCTACTGTTCCAAGCCTAAGTAGCTAGGTTTGTATACAAGAAGTCGCTTGATCCTCCAGGGAATAGTGAAGATGGAAGAGGAAGGAATTCTTAACACCATACCCAAGAAAAAGAGCAGCAATGGAGTCACTCTGCAACCAATACAACAACCCTCACTGCTCATGTAAGTGAATGAATTGTAATAGCTTCCCAGCTTTCCTCCATGTTAACAAGATGATTTGAACTGATTTTTCCTGACCCAGAAGATAGCTATTAGTTTCCTCTTTTTTTATATTCTAGTTCAAATGACCATCGGTACTGCAGACATCAGATGAGCTTACGAAATACGGACTCCTATAACCTGTCATTTGTTCGGGTAAGGAATCTATAACAATAAAGGCACAAGTTTAACTACTGTTTGTTATTTATCATCCCTCGATTCCTACATTTTTACTAGTAATCCCTGAAGTCAAACCATGAGATAACTAAGATTAGTGGTTAGTTTCAATGCCATATATAGGATAATAAAAAACAAAACACACAGAATTTTGGCATAACAGAGGTGTCCTATGCATGCTCTGATAAATTTTCAGCCAGTGTATCTGTCTTAAGCAAAACTGTTATAGAATCCCACTCCCTTTGGCCACACATTTAGAGTGCTGAAACAAATATGCTTTGCGACCATGTGTTGATGCTCAAATGATGAATGTGGTATAAGTAGTTTATATAGCATTTATCTATTTATTTATTAAAACAAAAACAAAACAAAACTAAACAAAAATACCACCACACACCTCAACCATATCCAAACTAAGTTATACCAGTTTGGCCAGCCAGGTAGGCCAGACCATGCCAGGTTATAAATGAGTTTTTAAAAAAAATCCTAGCCTATGTCTCTTCCTGAGCTAATGTAGGGTTTTGAAATTCCTCTCTGTACTGTCAGGCTAAACTGCAGTGTAACTCATTTCAGTCTGAACTATGTCTTAAATATAGAGGCTTAGAATGTGCCTTTGATAACACTGAAAAGCCTTTTATTAATAGACTGCACTTTAATGTGTAGAAAAACTTCAGGAACAGAGCTAGAGTCAATCAGATGCATCATTTCACCTCATCCTCTATAGGCATGAACCAAAAGTGAAACCCTACATACAGAATGAATTCAGTCCCTTTCAGCTTTTCCGATTAGCACACCCTCTACTGGAACATTTCATTCTACATTTGTGTCTAAGATATAAAGACCAAACCAGTTAAAACGCTCCTTGCCACTTGATCTTTCCAGTCATAAGATTTCATCTGTCGAACTCACAGGGTCTATACCTGTACCATGCCTAGTCCTAGCAGATTTTTTGGTAAGGTCAATTCAGGATATTTCTGCATCTTTTCACAATGGGACAGATGGACCAGCATGTGTCAGCAACGGTATGTCAACTCAAGGTTTTAAGGATACCAACAGCAAGAATTTTTCCTTCCAAAGTTTCTGGGTTTATAGGTCTTCCAGAGCATTCAAGCAGTTTCCAAAGTCCTTGAACTCCCATTGTTCACCTAGACAAATGACATTTCAGGTAAGATGGGGGAATGCATGACATGGCTGTCAAAAGCATGACTGCAACACCAAATGCATGACGCTTCGTAGCCCTGTCTTTTATATATAGTAAGGGAGCTCCACCTCCAGTAATTCTAGTTCTCAACTATAGCAGTATTGCACAAGGTGATCTCTCAAGGCAAAAAAAAAGTGCAGGCCATAAGCAGGCAGTACAGCTCTCAAAACACTGGCAGCAGCTCACTGTGAAATACAAGTAAACCCAGGAGTCCTAAATCCTAGGCTACTGGCAAATGGTTTGAATACTGGAGCATCCTTCCTCTGCTGGCGATGACAAAACATGAATCGTTGTAAAGTCTGCACCAAAGAGAAAAACATGCAACCTTTTGGCCAACTTGAAATAGAAAAGAAAAAAGGAAGGTGAAAGCCGGTTCTCCACTTTAACAGAGCATCAGCAAAACACTGCAATGTTTGGTGGCGTATTTATTTGCTCAAAGCCCTCTGATCTCCTCCCCCCACCCCCGATCTTTTTTACAAGTTAGTTTGTTTATAAAACCCGAACTCTGAGCTAAATCCGACCTGACAATTTCCTTTTAGTCTCTTTAAAGATAACAAGAAATGCAAGAACAAAAACCCACCGCCCCTTGACAGTCTAATTGCTGCGGTACAAACCTCCTAACGGGGGAAGCGCGGCTCTGCCACAGCCACTGGCGGGAGGCGGGTGGTGACTATCCAGCCCCTCCCCCCAGATACTCCCGCCCCGGGCCTGGCTCTGCCCCCAGCAGCGGGAGCGGCTGCCGCGGCCGGGCCGCAGGGTGGGTCGGTTCTCAGCCCCCCCCCCCCCCCCGGGGCTCGGCTCAGGCTCAGCGCGCCCCGGCCTACGCGCCCCGCCCCCGCTTATACAGCGGCACCATCGCCCCGCGCTGCAGCGCCGGGCCGGGCCGGTTACCGCCTAACCGGCTCCTTCTCCCCCGCGGAACGGGCCGAGCCCCGGCCCCGCAGCAGCCCGGCCTCGCCAGCCGATCGCTACACGGAGCATGCGCGGGCGCGGGGCATGCTGGGAGCTGTAGTTCGCGCTCAACGGAAACTAACCGCTGCCGGGTCACCGCGCGCGCAGCCCCCCCTCCCTTTTGTCCGCCGTTGGAAGGCGGCTTCCCAGGCGGCTCTTTCGGGCGCCCTTGTCCCCGGCTGGGGTGGGAAGCGCGGGGCGGGGGTCCGGGCATGGGCCAGACTCTGAAGCTTTTCTGGGCCATCCCAAGGGCTAGACACTTACGTCCCGGTTCTGCCTACACACACACTTCTGTACCTGCGTAACGGTGCCCTCGCTTGGAGTCGGGGGGGGGGGCTGCTGCCCACAGTAACAAAGTCAAGCACGTGCAGAAGCAGGTTCAGGGTTGGGGCCTTTTTTTTTTTTAATTGAAACCTGAGATTCTCATGTAATTACTTGACTCCAAGTTTCGGGTATTAACAATAAAAACTGTGGCAAGTCTTCAGATAAAACGGAGAATTCGCAACACTGCCAAATAGATAAAAGTGGCAAAGAGTCCTGTGGCACCTTATGGACTAACACACGATTTGGAGCATGAGCTTTCGTGGGTGAATACCCACTTCTTCGGATGCATGTCTAACACAGATACCCCTCTGATACTTGACACCAAATAGATAAGGGCATGTCAGAATTTGGCTCACAATTTGTGTACTTTTCTTGTGATTGGCTTGTCCCAAACCATGTGTTGTAGGTGTTTCAACTGTCAAGAGAAACTTAAATAAAATGTGTCCTGTGCACTAAAGGCCAAATTCTGATAGATGCTGAGCACTTGCAAGTTAATATGATAGTTAATGTTACAACCTGGCCCAGTCCTCTCTTCTGGAAAAGTCACCAATCTGTTGTGAGCAGATCCAGTCCTGGACCCCAGATGCTTCTAAGTCCCCTGAGTCATTTCTTGTTTATAGGTCTGTGATTCTAGGGCACACTCCCAGGCACAGACCTCTTGTCTGAGCCCTTCCTTGCGTAATGGCACTTTGCAGTCCAGCTACCCGAGATCCCAAAACCAGTTCCTCAGACCTCTCAAGCCCCCAGCTGTGTTGACATGTGTGATGCTTTCCAAGAGCACCCAGGGTTGTGAGACACCTGGCCACCACCTGCCCATAGCCTGAGGAAGCCTTGTCTGCACCTGCCATGGATCAGCCTCCAGCTCCGCTGTCAACACAAGCACTCCACTCTAGACCTCACAGGTCCTGCTGTTACTCTACAGGATAAGTATCAGAGGGGTAGCCGTGTTAGTCTGGATCTGTAAAAAGCGACAAAGAGTCCTGTGGCACCTTATAGACTAACAGACGTATTGGCGCATAAGCTTTCGTGGGTGAATACCAACTTCATCAGACGGTTAAGTGATTGGCACACCCCAACACTTGTGGCCTCTGAGCATCTCCCTGGAGTGTCCAGACCCTGGTTCCCTGGACACTCACAGTATTCATGGATTTTCTGCTTCCAAAGATGAAACAGTATACCCCAGCTTACCAGTTCCACTCAGATCACCACTCTGCTTAACTCACAGCATTTAGATATGTTTATAGTGAAATCAAATATGAGTTGATTTAACAGAACACAGAGATTCAAGTAACAGTAAGTAGACATATTGGAAACATGGTTACTTATAAAATAAAATCATAACACGCATCCTAGGGGCTAGACTTAATTAATTAGATACTCATGTCTTGTAGTATAATACTTACCCCAAATCCTTATAACGCTTTACAGCCAGATTGGCTGGAACCCTCATTTCATGATCAAGCACACTGTCAACTTGCTTCCTCAATGAAGAACCCAGTGTGTTTCCTTGCACACCAACATATACCAGAACAATTCTTTGTCTTTATTCATAAACAGGACACCTTCCTGCTTTTGTTTCATCTTGTAGACTTCCTCTCTTGTAGATTTCAGAGCAAGCAAGGAGGGAGGGGGGATGAAAGGAGCAGGGGGTGGGGCCTCAGGAAAGGGGTGTAGCAGAGGCAGTGCCCTGAGGGTAGAGGTGGGGCACGGGGAGGCTGTTCTGTTTTCTGCCATTAGAAAGTTGGCAACCCTAGGGCTGGGGGGTGCACTGGCTGTGGAACGGCAGGCCCTCAGGTAGCAGGGAAGAAGGGAGAGGGACTATACTGGGAGTTTTTGGCAAACCAGTAAAGTGCCTGAAACCACTATTGTTTATTGCTAGAAGCAGCCACGTCAGCAGGCCATAAATTGGCCATGCAGCAGCCTTAGCTTAACCAAGGCAGGAGGGGAGGGGGTTTTGGGTTCCAGAGAAAGGGCAGCTTGACACCATGTCCTTCCTGATAAAAATTGTTGAAATTGCTGATACCTGCATTTTAGAAGAACAGGAAGCTTGTCCATGTGCCCTCAGGAATGAGTCTGACAGGGCCTCAAGGCACGCAAACTCTGAAAAACCACACCTGGTTAATCGATGACCAGAAGGAAACCTCTTCTTTGACCTTTGAAACTGCTTGCTTAACAAGTTTTCTTTAAGTGACATGTCATATTACTAATGTATAAATTAGGGAAAAAAGTTTGAGTTGAGGGACTCTTCGGGGATTCTCCCTCTGGATGCATCTTGTGGTCCCCACCAGCAGACGGAAGATTTGGCCACTGGAAGGCTGCCGCTGTGCCACTCAAGAGCCACACTCAGCTTCGGTAATTATTGAGGATTGGGGGTTTTTACTAACCTGTTGCAGACATGTGTAAGTGCTTGAGACTAAGTAAAGTTTAGCTTTGTGCCAGCCATCTATCAGTCAGATGGCCATGTCTCCCCTGATTTATTTCCTGACACCACCTCGGACAGAGTAAAAGTTACCAAGAGCTTTGGGTTGAAAGAAACCCAGGTAACAGGACAGTGTTTAACAGGGCCTGAAAGACATGGTGGGTTGGTGATCATGCAGGAGCAGTGGCATTGGCAAGGCAGCGCCAGCCTTAGCTGACCCGCTAAATTTTGTATTATTGTTTTGGCTGGTCTGTCCCTCCTCCCATTCACTCAGTATAAACTCAGACCGCCAGGTGGTTCAGAGCGGCTGGGCTGAGGAGTCAGGCCCTAAAATGGCCGGGATTGGGAGGTAGGGAACAGAAGCTTCGGGGCTGCTGGAGTTGGGAAGGGGACTGTTTGTAGTTGATTTATTCTCTAACCCCAGTTTAGGGAATGTGGATTCAGAATCACCTCTGCAACAGCCTTTAAGCATCCAGACATCACCTAAGAGCTGCATGTTGCTCCAAAGCATTCATGGCTTTGGAGCAATAATTCAGGCTGGTCAGACAGAGGTTGACTGGACTTTTCAAGGACTTCTCAATTGTTGGCATACAAAAGACCAGGCTATTACCCAGCTAATTTGAAATGTCATCACCAGTTGGCATTCCACTTACTACATGATTTTATCCTTGCTGGAAAATAAGTGGGCTCTTCTTTTGTTCTGAGGATCTTAATGTCATTCTGACTCAGTACAAGTGGAATTTATTGAAGACTTGATTCAAGTACTCAAGCTTTCTGAGAAGCTAACCTAAGAGATAAGCTCTGATCTAGCTCATATCTCAGTAAGCATTGATAGTTAAATAGAAGTTTTAGATCCAGGCACAGTTGCTTCGGAGAACCCTGGAAAATGTGGACCATTTTCCATACCTTGGCATCCACCTCTCTCTCAAACAGCCAGCATTGACACAGAAATTGAATACAGGATCCTCTGTGCCAGCACCTCCTTGGGAAAACGACACAAACAAGTCTTCAGTGATAGGATCTGCAAACAGGCACCAAGACCTTGGTTTACAAGGCTGTTGTCATCCCCACCCTTCTGTATGGGTAACCTACAGACAACATCTCAAGCAGCTGGAGGGGTCCAGCAGCACTGCCTCATGAGGATTCCCAGGATCAGCTGGGAAGACCGATGCACTAACATCAGCATTCTCTCTGCAGCCAACTTCAGCAGTATAGAAGCACAGGTCATGAAACACCAACACAGGTATACCTGACACGTGCCTCGCAAAGTGTTACCACAAGATTTAATTCAATTATACTATACCAATGATGTTGCCTAAGACACTGCTTTTAAGTTAAAACCTTTATTCTGTAATTATCTAAACCAGTAACCAAGGATGTGGCCCACCCTAAAGGAATTGCCAGGGAAACTAGCCTTGCTGGCCCTTGAAAGGAAACGGATACAGCCCTCCGATCAAGAATAGACAAGTAAGCAGTAAATCTTCAAAAACAAAAATAATATTTATTTAGAAATGAGTGGTTACAGTAAAATAATAGAGATAGATATAATAGGGGTTACAGTTGAAAAGGGAATGAAGTGACGTGGCAAATAAAGATGCAAAACTATAATACCAACTTCGGTTGATAACAGTATATAACAATATATCAATTAAACATTCACTACTAACTACTTAAAGCTAGATATCCAATAAGCACTGGCCAGGCGGTTACAAGATGGGTAGGGAAAGATCTCACTCACTCCACAGCCACCCAGCTTTATTTACAAGCAAACCCCATACAGTCTGGGATAATAAAATAGAAGAAGGTTGAACTTACAAGGTTTTCTTATAGAATCCCTCTGAACCGTGTCAGATAAAAAGGTCCTTCTGCTCTGTCACAGTTTGTCAGCAATGGCTGTTTGCTGATGACAGTCTCCAGTAGCTGCTGTGCTGAACAGCTACCTACTCCTGAAGTAAAGCGGCTCCTCAGGTAGGAGAGACGGAAGCTGCTGGGGTGACCCACTGCTGGCTGGGTAGCAGAAACAGCTGTTACTCTGGGCAACGTTGGTACTGCTGCAGTAACTGCTTTTCAGGCAGCTTATGCTTTGCAGAGTTCCGCCGATGCAATTGCTGTTGCTTATTGTGTGTCTTCTCCTTCCTAGGTGTTCTGCAGTTTCTTCTCTCTTCAAGGTCTCTGATCCCACTACAAAGTTTAGCCCGCTGTCTGTCACCATTATATACGATTTGGTCAGCTCATCAACATAATTCACTCACTGATTCAGCCAATCAGCTTTCAGAGATTAGCATATGCTACTTTAAGTCATGTGTACCAACATATGATACTCAGACTTAGCCAATCAGCATCTAGGATTTAGTGTATGCTAATTTCAGATTCGCATATGCTAATTATGTCACATGTACCAACATGTGACTAATAGCTCTTCCTCCTCACTGGAAGTCCCATGTATTCCTATGAGCTATAATGTATTCCTATGGGGGGGTTTCAGCTGACTTGTGGATGACCCCTAGCTACTTCCTGTATGGAAGCCCCATGTATTCCTATAATGTATAGGGCTACAATGTATCCCTATGGGATTTTGCTGAGTCATTCCCCCATAAGAAGTGGAGTCATTCCCCATTGCATTACAGGAAGTGAAATTATTACGCCATAGGTAATGGATCCCTACGTGTCTTAGAAATGGAATCTTCCACTACATCACCCTATAGCCACTCTTACTGGATTTTCTAATTTAAACTACTATTAATTTTTATCTAATTAAAGATTTATTTTTAAAACTAATTACTAGTCTAAGCATCTCAAAGGATCCTAACACTACCACAATTCTTTCTGTCTAATTAAGCAAGTTATAATTTTCTGATTTTAAACCCCATTCTGAGGTTTAAGTTGTTAAGGTAATTGGAACAACTGAGGCAAAATCTTTTGCCACAGAAGCAAGTACTCTTCTCTTAGTTAAGTCAGGGAAAAAGGGCTCATGGAGGGCATCAGAAGTGGCGCCACACCATACATCAAGCCACAGATCACTTTGAGGAAAACAGACATGTACATGAGACTGAAAAGCGATGAAGGAGGAAAGAAAGGGCACAATAGTCAGCCAACAACTAAGTCTCCTCCAAGATTACACCTGTCACTTCTGTGGGAAAATCTGCAGGGCACGAATTGGGCTCCTCAGCCACTTAAAAACCCACCAACGAACCCCCTTGGCAGAATCATCCTTGTATCAAGGGATATCCGAAGATTAGAGGCAGTATTCGGAGTAGGTCAGCCATGTTTAGTCTGAGCAAAATAGATTTATCCTTTCAGTTCTGATTCAACCCTTGCTGATGTCAAAATTACCATCTTAAAACTGGCTAAAAACATGTAGCACCAACTTAGGAAAAGGTGATATAAAACCAACAGAAAACTGTTATCTAGCCCTCAGGAAAGAAAGTTCCCTAGAAAGTTACAATGTGGAGTCACTGGAAAAGGTTTTAATGGACTCAGTGTTCCATAACTGCAAATGTTGAGAATGAGCTGTCACAAGATCTCGCAGCTGACCCTGTCTTGTTAGGGAAACCCTGCAGAATGCTAGAGACAAAATGCCGGGAGATTTCCATATCTAGTTTTTCTTTGTGTTGTATTAGGCGTTAATTTCTGCAGTGTTCCCTCCAAGAGGCTTTATAACAGTGCTGAATAAATGTATTTTGATCACAGATTACTCTCACACTGTTGTTATATGTACGGATTATTTATAAATCATACAAAAATGTGCTAGGTACTAGACACAGAATAAGAAAGGTTACTACTCTGTAGCGCTTAATAATAAAAATTTGAGATATACCTATCTCACAGAACTGGAAGGGACCCTGGTCATCAAGTCCAGCCCCCTGCCTTCACTAGCAGGACCAAAGTACTGATTTTGCCCCAGATCCCTAAGTGGCCCCCTGAAGGATTGAATTCACAACCCTGGGTTTAGCAGGCCCATTCTCAAACCACTGAGCTATTCCTCCCCATCTAAATACTCAAAATACAGAGCAGAACAAAAGAATGAGAGACAGAAGAAACAATTTTTAAAAGCAAATTATGATTTTCATTATCTGCTTTTTTGTTCCTGGTAGCTTACCTCATTATAATTACTATGTAACCTATATCTGTGTGCTCTGGTATTTTTTAAAAAAAGAAATGGTTACTAACCTTCTAGTAACTGTTGTTCTTCGAGATGTGTTGCTCATGGCCATTCTAATTAGGTGCACGTGCCACGTGCATGGCAGCTGGAAGATTTTTCCCCTTGCAGGATCGATCAGGTTGGCCTGGGTGCCCTCTGGGGTCACACCTTCATGGCACTCAATATAGGGCCCTGCCAACCCACCACCCCTTCAGTTCTTTCTTTCTGGCTGCTCTGACGGAGGGGTAGGAGAGTGGGTATTGGAATGGACATGAGCAACATATCTCAAAGAACAACAGTTACAAGAATGTTAGTAACCGTTTCTTCTTCTACAAAAACATGTCTATGCTCGGTCTCATAAATATAAAAGCCTTGAGCCAACACTGAACAAAACTACACACTCATTGCACTCATCAAGCCAATAAAGTGATGGATAGACAAACAAGTTTATCATACCAGCAAGTTTATCATACCAGTTTTCACTTGCTTGAATCCTGTACAGATTGCAGCACCTTGGATAGAGATACTGACAATCAGAAGGGGGGCGGGGTTTGAGAAACATCATGAACAATTCACCTCTCCCAATTAGCATTACAATGGTGTGATTGCATCAGAGTGTTTTAGGGCAGGTCTACACTGGGGGTGGGGGATTGATCTAAGATACGCAACTTCAGCTACGTGAATAGCGTAGCTGAAGTCGAAGTACCTTAGATCAAATTACTTACCGTCCTCATGGCGCGGGATCGACGTCCGCAGCTCCCCATGTTGACTCCGCTACCGCCGTTCGCATTGGTGGAGTTCCGGAGTCAACAGGAGCGCGTTCGGGGATCGATATATCACGTCTAGATGAGACACAATACATCGATCCCCAAGAAATCGATTGCTACCCACTGATCCAGCCGGTAGTGAAGACGTACCCTTAGTTTGTAGGGAACAGTAGTTAGTTTTAGACTAGACGCTTTAAGTAAGTTATAATTAATGATAGTTTATAGTTAAAATATCCCAAATAATGGACACATTGACTTCCTACTGACTTCTCAAGATGGAGGACTAGCTATGATTTCAGAATGGAAGCTGATTAGCTGAACAAGGTGCCACGCAAACAGGGAGCTTGAAAGGTCAACCAATCAGACTGAATATAAGACTGGTCAAAAGTAGGCTTGGTGTGGTGGTTGAGAGGGAGAAAGAGTGGAGAAGAGCAGGAGGAGAACAGAAGATTGAGAAGACAACCAGGGAGGCAGTAGTGCAGACTAGAGACAATTACAACAATACCAATCAGGAACAGACAGATCAGAAGGAACCCTGACGATCAGAGGGATTGAGAAAAGAATGAATAAGTCTGATTCCTTGGCTGTTTTTAAAGGCTGCTTGTGTGTGTCTGTCAATAAAGCTGGATGCCTGCTTCTGAGTGTGACCAGCCTCACCCCATCCTGTGAGCAGCCGGCCCCTGCTTGCAAAATGGTAATTGTTAATTGTTCAATGTTTCTTTAATGCTGTGTTGCAGTGCTGTTTTATGCATATGCATTAGATATTTGTTTGTTACATTGTAATCTTTGTTGTGGTATAATGTTATACTGGAGACCTTATGCATATAAATGAAAAGTTCAGCGTGTATCAACTCGCAACAGTGTATTTGTCTCAGAGTCTGTGTAGTCCAGGGGTAGGCAACCTATGGCACGTGTGCCAAAGGCGGCACGCAAGCTGATTTTCAATGGCACTCACACTGCCTGGATCCTGGCCACCGTTCCGGGGAGGCTCTGCATTTTAACTTTTTAAATGAAGCTTCTTAAACATTTTTAAAACCTTATTTACTTTACATACAACAATAGTTTAGTTATATATTATAGACTTATAGAAAGAGACCTTCTAAAAACATTAAAATATATTTCCGACACACGAAACTTTAAACCAGAGTGAAGAAATGAAGACTTGGCACACCACTTCTGAAAGGTTGCTGATCCCTGGTGTAGTCTCTTGTACCACCTAAATATATGATTTTGAACACTAATCTAATTACTTATGATAGAAAAAAATTAGTGTTTCTTGCTTTACCTATTATACATTGTAATTTTTTTCTTTCTTGTGTTACTGAATATACTGTAATCACCTAATTTTTCCCCTCAATAAATAAGATTTTGTTTTTGAAGTATTACTGCTTGTATGTCTATTCTTGATCAGAGGGCTCTATCTGTGTCCTTTCAAGGGTTAACAGAATTAGCCTGCTCTGGGGAGTCCTCTGTGAGTCGGAGACAAACCCCCTGGTAATACTCTGACAATTCTTTTAGGGCGGATCACCACTTTTCTTCCCCATTGGATAGACAAGCCAGTACTGGGATACCTTAAGTCCAAATAGTGGGGTAACAAATTGGCGTCCCTGGGTAGGCTCATGCTAGATTACCTATCTGGATGTTAACAGTATAGCACTCCCTATTGGAAACAAAAAGCAATAGATAGACAAGCTGCTATGAAGCTGGTCATCTCAGATGCAAAAGAGGAAAAAAGAATAAATCATTTAGCCTGCAGAAGACAAATTCATGCACTAAAGGAAGAATTGAAAGCCAGCAGAGGAGCCATAACAGCAATAAAGTTCCTAGAGTGGTGAAATCAGATGAAGAAGATATGGGTCCTCCTTGCTATGATGATAATCCCAAAGAGTCTACTACAGAATTTTAGTCCACCAAGGGAAGAGCCAGAATATCAAAGGCCACCTCCCGTAGCTCCAATTATTACCTCCACAGTAACCAAAACTACCACCAATGGAAACAGAAGAGAGGGTAGAGGAAAGACTCTATACCCCTGAGCAAATTAGAGCTCTAGGAAAATCCATAGGTCCTTTGAACAGGAACACAGTGAACGGATGGCTAGCTAAAACAACGGGGATACCTGGATTAATAGGAAATGATCTCTGCGTTAATAAAAGTGCATACATTCAGATGAATTTGCTGGGCTTCCTTATGATATCCAGGGAGGAGAAGGTGGTGATACTGGTAGAGAAATCTTGAAGCTTTTCTTTCCTGGAGAAGATCCAGTGGCATGGTTTCATAAGGAAAAGCAACGATCAAAGGAAAGACCTGAACCATAGCTAGAAAGAATTTATTATACAAACATGCAGGAATCATCCCATTAGGATATCAAGTGATATATGATTCCCCACAGTATAAAAGAGCATTAATACTAGGATTTGATCCAATGATCAGAATGGCGATGGTCTCTGATGATCCTCCACATACCCCTCTCCACATTATAGAAGATAAAGTGAAAAGACTACATGAAATACAGTGGGAAACAATGCCACCTTCGAAATTACTTCAGAAAAGAAAACCTGAGAAAGTATCAGTAATAACTTTTTCTAATAATGGCCCCAGAGGACGAGGAAATCAACAAAGTCAGCAAAATAGAGAAAGAATAAAGCAAGAAGGGAATAGGAACAGAAAGTTTGTTCCTCATGAATCAACAAAACGTGATCCAGGAAGAAATCGGTTATGTGGAGAATTGCTGCCATATGACCCTAAAAACAAATTCATGGGCTTCCTACAAAAGAACTACTTTGAAGACTGCTGAATCATAAAAGGAGCATGCTGACGGCTCCACCTCACCCTCCAAATCAAGCATAGGGAGGTCGAGTGCCCCCCCATCTCCCCAATGTTGGGAAAAGAAAATCATGCTAAGGTAGTGGCACATTTACAAGCAGATGACTGGAGGAGACCCACTGTGTATATGGAGTTGAATAGGGGAGCATTCAGACAAAATATGTTAATAGACTCAGGTGTCTCATTTTCTTCAGTTAGTACAAAGGATAAGAATTTATTTGGACCTCCTGTAATAGTCAGGAAGCTGCAAGGATTTAATGAAGCAATGAGTAGAGTGTCATTTAGTGCTCCAGTTCATTTTCAATTAGGGAGGAAGAAAAAGGTAAAGAACAGTTTGGTATGATGAATTTAGATGGTGATGGAATAACTGGCGTTGATGTATTAGGTAAGCTTGGAGGTAACAGTAGATTCGGTAAATTATTGTGGGAAATACCGCCAATAAGGCCAGAACAATAGATCTACCAACTGTTATTGAGGCAGGATATAGGTTAGCTGCTATCAAAGCAGAAGAAATAAAATGGGCTGATTGGCCAACAGAAGTTCTGGAGATAGCACAAAAGTATAAGGAAGTCCGGACAACCAATAAGGCAGAATGTGGAAAAATAGAAGCAGAAGTCTTGATCACCGGACCAGATCCCCTACTTCAAAGGAGGCAGAACATAGTTTAATGAAAACTATCCAAGGGCTTTTAGAATAAGGTATTATAGTTGAACAACAGAATACCAATAATGCAGCTATTTGGTCAGGTTTAAAGGCAGATAGTAAAACTTGAAGACTATCAATCTTAGGCCTCTTAATAAAGTGACTCCAATGACAGCCCCAGTAGTGGCAAAGTATTCCAAAGTAATTGCCTCTATTATCGGAGGAGCATGATGGTGCACTGTTTCAAATTTAGCCAAAGCATTCTTTGCAATTCCTTTGCATCTGGACTCCTGGTACAAGTTTGCCTTTACATTCCAAGGAAGCTCGTTTTATTTTTGTCAGTCTCCACAAGGTTTCCGTAACAGCCCTGCTATCTGCCATATGCACGTGAACAAATATGGGATAACATGCCTAATAAGGATATCATATTATATGTACATGATATCCTTATAAACACAAAAACTAAGTAAGAGAATTTAGAAATTTAGAAAGAGAATTAGATCACGTATTACTGAAAATAAAGGAAACAGGGTTTAAGGTTAGTCCAGAAAAAGCTCAGATATGCCAGCAGCAAGTAAACTACGTAGAAGTAACATTAGGACAAAAGGGACGATCACCAGATAAACAATGGGTAGAATTATTGCAAAAAATTACCTGCCCCCAGAGATATCTACTTTAAGATAGTTTTTGGGTATGACAAATTTCTCAAGAGAATTATGCAGAGAAAGCCAGCCCACTGTCTAAATTATTTAAAAAGGGTAATAACTGGGAATGGGGATTAAACAGCAGGAAGCTTTTATGCAGCTTAAGAAAGCATTAGCAAAAGCCCCAGCTTTAGCATACTGTAGACGAGCGGACTCACCCCTGCGGCACCTCCTGCTGGTGATTTCTGGGAATTAGCTCATTCCAGCTGCGGAGCGTCCTCTGCAGGCCAGTGATCCGCCTGTCCTCTGGCCCCCGTGTCCCTCCCTGGACCCCGGTGCCCCTTTAACTGGGGTGCTGCCCCCTGACAGTACCCCCACAGTTCTGGGTCTCCCCCTCCCAGGGGAACCCCCAACCCACTATCCCCACCTCGCCTCAGTATAAGGCTACTGCCAGTCATCATCTAGCCCCCATGCCCTGGGGCAGACTGCAATATCAGCCTACTCATCACTTGCAAGATTGGGTTTGGACCTGCTGCCTTGGCCTACCCCTGGGCTGCCCTCTGCAACCCCCAGTACCCCTTGGCCTTCTGCTAGGCCGCAGCCTGGGGCTTTCCAGGCTGGAGCTCCCCAGCTCCTCAGCCTTTCCCCAGTCCTGCTCCACCCAGGTACTCTGCTCAGGACCCTGCAGCCAGGCCCATCTCCCTCTACAAACAGAGAGAGACTGTTTGGGCTTCTGGCTCACAGCCTCTTAGAGGGGCCAACTGGGCCTAATTGGGGCATGGCCACAGCTGAGCCTACTTTCCCCAATCAGCCCAGGCTTCTTGCCCCAGCCACAGCCCTCTCCTGGGCTATTTTAAGCCCTTTAGGGCAGGAGCGGGGGACCACCCTGCTACACATACCCAAAAGTAGGACAACCTTTTATGCTCCAATTGGCTACCACCAGTACTAGAATGAGTAGTGTATTAAGTCAAAACCATGAAACAGGTCTTCGACCACTGGCATATGTCTCTAAGGTTCTGAAGTGAGTGGAACAAGAATTTATTCCTTGTGAGAAAGAGGTATTAGCCTTGGTTTGGGTTTTGCAACATTGAGTGTATTTAGTAGGATTATCCCCAGTGCTTCTTAAGACATCACATTCACCTGTGAAATATATATTAACAGAAAAAATTAATGATGGACATGTTTCTAGTCCCAGATTATCAAAAATGGACATTAGCCCTGCTAAATAAAAATGTAACAATGGAAAAAGTCCCAAGTTTATCAACAGTTCCGTATGATCTTATAATTGAAGGAGAAAAGCATCAATGTCCACTACCAGAAATGGACCAGTACTGGGATACCTTAAGTCCAAACAGTGGGGAAACACCATTATCAACTGTCCTGCTTATCCCACACCTGCCTTTACTTCCCCTGCAAATTAGCCTCTCTTATAGAAAAGAAATGCTGCCCTTTTAAATTCATAAGCTTAATATATCCAACACTGTGATTTTCTTAAACAAAGATACTTAAAAAAAAAGCAGATACAATCCATACAACAGCAGACATATTATGGACTCAGTCATAAAGGCGTCATTCAGGAAACTTCAGTGGGGCTATTCCACTGAGTGAGAGAAGCAGAAATAGTCCCTCAGAGGATAAACTCTTCAAGACTAAGAATAGGGACATTCCCAAAACAAACAAATGACAAAAGTAGAAAACAAATTTTATTGGATGAAGACAATTGTCTAAAAGTCTCCCGTTTTTTGGTTAACAAAAGCAGCAAACCACAAAAAACCCTGCATTCCATGACAAGAGTTCATGTCAACAAAATTAATCCTTGGGCACATCATTTGTATATAGAATGTTATAACTGGTAAAATGTTTTTGGGCAAAGAAAGTTATATTAGTCCAAATACAGGTGCTTTACATGGAAACCTGAAAAAATATAAATTGTTTGCTGACAGATATACTGTTAGGACTGCTAGCATTTTTTGGTACTTAATAGTGTCACCCCTCATAGAAAAATTAACAAGTAAAAACACTAAGAAATTGGGAGACACAATGAAGGGAAAGAACAGCCAACAGGCCAAAGTGTGTTCAGCCTGGTTATCAGCAAATTCAACTTCATTTTTATTTAAGAAGCCTGTGGAAAATGAAGTGAATTCAATGCTCACAAAAATGCTGTAGTCAGAAGTCAACTACTTAATCTACATAACAGGCAGAGGAGGGGTAACAGCACAAGCTACTGTTGTGCCTCAAGCCTGACCCAGAGTAATGTCATTTTCCCTGTACAATCAATCTCAGGCTTTTCAGATACAATAGCACTAATTGGTACCAGTTGGCAAAATATTATTATTTTAAGGGACATGGACACTAGTCCACTAGGAATTAGACTGAGACCACCCACTCAGTTAAGTTTCACAAGTTTTTTGTATTACAATATTTCTAATTGACAATGGCAGCCTTACTGAATTTAAAATAAAAATAAAATGTTAAAAAGGAAGGAAATGTCTACATTTTTATCATTATATAGTATGCAGAATAATCACTTTGGAAAGTCATAAGATATAAAGTTTCATGCTCCGAATACTTTTCAATGCTGTTTGTTTACATAAATGGCTTTAACCACAATTTGTACTTTTGTTTTCATGGTCCCAAATGCAGTTCAATTATTTGAAGTAACAGTTTGCTTATTACATTTACTCTGATTACAAAGTACAATAATCTGTGCTTGTTAGTTTACACGTCTGATGTTACCCAACACAACCATACAGTATTTAAATAACTATGAGATTGCATTTTATACCATTTCTATTCATATGTACTCTAGACTTAATAAACTCCTACTATGTCTTAGCAAAACTTTAGTACATCAGCTGTGCTGTACTAAAGTTAAATTCTATCATTCCCATCATAATCAGTATAACTCTGATATCCACTGTTCCTCCTCTCATGAAGATTATACATCTTCTTCCACATGGACTCTTGATGGAAACCCGCACTGAAAGATCTACCCAGATGTCCATGCTGTTTCTTGGTGATATTGTCTTCGCTTTCAGATTTGGCAATTCCCTGTGCTTGTGGTTGCATATCTCGTCTAATGTTTCCAAATGGGAAGTTCCAAGGACCAAACCTTTGCCAGTTAAGTCTCTGAAAGGCAATGATACAATGCAGGTTTCCTCCTACCTGACAAAGGTAAAAAGTGTTTTGTTAAAAAGCGTGCAGAGAAAAGTACTTAAGTATTATCAGGGCCGGCGCTTCCATTAGGCGACCCTAGGCGGTCGCCAAGGGCGTCAGGATTCGAGGGGGCGGCATTCTGTGCACTCCCCACGGGGCGCACGGGAGCTTCCGGTTCTGCTCCCATTGCGCCGCTGAAGAAGGACCTTCTGCCGACGTGCCGCGGAAAACAGCGGCAGGCAATTGAGCAGCTCAATGACTGCCGCTGTCGCCTGCGGCATTTCGGTGGAGGGTCCTCCTTTGGCGGTGCGATGGGAGTGGAACCGGAAGCTCCCGCGCGTCCCGTGGGGAGTGCACAAAATGCCACCCCCTGAATTCTGCCTAGGGCGCCAGAAACTCTGGCGCCGCTCCCATGTATTATTTATGAAAATATTTTGAATATTTATGCAGCAAACTGCTTTAGTTTAGTTTCTTCAACTCTTTTACTAGTTCCCTTCCTAATCTTCTACACAATACTTAAGTTTCCCTATCTAGCATTCACAAGACAGCATAACCCAGCTTCTGCCTACCTTTGTTAGCCTTTACATTCTCCACCCAAAATGCACAACTACCACAGTGTTTCTGTCCTCTTTCTACTCATTTTCAGATTTTCTTCCATGCACCCTTCCTTGCACCTAGAAGAGAGGGTTACTCACCTTGTGCAGTAACTGAGGTTCTTTGAGGTATGTGCCCCTGTGTGCAGGGGCGGCTCTACACACCAGCAAAGCAAGCAGGTGCTTGGGGCAGCCCATTTGCAGGGGTGGCAGCCCACAGGGATCCAGCCTGGGAGCTGAGAACCAGCAGGGGGCCCTGGGAGCTGTAGTTCCTTGGTTAGCTCCCTGCCTATAGAGCCAGCCCTGGAGCAGGGAAAGAACTACATTTCCCAGCATTCCCTTGGCTGCCATCAACAGGAAAGGGGGGGGAGTATGGTAGCTGAAACCTCATGCTGCAGCTTGCTGTGAATGGAGAGCTCACTCCTAGAGCGGGGTGGCACTGTGAATGGGGAACAAGTGTGCCCAAGGAGAAGGCGGCTTTGGCCCAGATATCCCCTTCAGAAGACATCCTCAGACTGTATTAGAGATACTGGTGTGACCTCAACTTGCAGCCCCCAAGGAAGGAATTGGGTGGACTAAATGGACAGTGCCCTCTCTATCTGAAGCAAGGGAGGTATGTGGATCCCACTAGAATTTAAAATGAAAAGTAAGGGAGGGGAGGCTCTGGACATGGGCAGCTTTAGATTCAGTACCAGGCACGTAGGAGGATTTCCACTTCTGAGCCATGGAAGCAGAAATTGACTTTCCTTTCCAGATTTAGCTAATATTCAGAAAGGGAATCTAGCACCTGCCTTCCAGATTTGAACATCTCAAAATTCAGGAGTGCTCAAGCTCAATTTGGGCAGCTGTTACTTCATTTCTCCCAAATCAAATTTACTGATCCACTGTAATTTGCTGTATAAAAAGTAGGATAAAATTGAGCAAGAAATGCTTCCCAGTGGTTTTTAGGACTGGAATTGCTATTTTCAACAGCCATTGCCTTTTTTTTTTTTTAAGTTTTATTTGTTTAAAAGGAAGACAGTGATATTGCATTGGCAAATTCCCCATAGAAACAAAGAGTGGAACAAAAGAATAATAAAGGCACCTCAACTTTTCCTCATTTATGGAGGATAGTCTTATAATATGCATCCAGATATCCTCCAGTCACACAAGCTGAAAATTGTTCCACTTTCCTGTCTGTGTTCTGTGCACATCCAAAATTCCTGCTGAATGATCCGCCCTGGGAGCGAGTTACCAGTGACCCAGGGCTGGGGCAGAAGAGGGTGCAGGTGGGGATGGGGGCTTGGCCCAGGGCTTGGGCAGCAGGGGGTGCGGGTAGAGGGGGCAGAGCCCAGGGCTGGGACGGCAGGGAGTGTGTGGGTGGGGGGTCACTGGTTGGGGGGAAGGGAGGAGCCCGGAGCTGGGGCAGCATGGGGTGTTAGGGGGGAGAGCCCAGGGCTGGGGCAGCAGGGGGGTTTGGGGGGGGAGCCCAGGGCTGGGGTGGGGGCAGTCAAAATTTTTTTTGCTTGGGGCAGCAAAAAACCTAGAGCTGGCTCTGCCTGTGTACGCTCTACTTCAGGTGTGGGTACATCCCAATGCCATTGATCGGAGATTTTCGGTAACAGAGCTCAGACAGAACACGCATGCACAGTAGCTGTCTTGCGGCGCCGTTGGAGTCTCCTTTAGTGCATGCACGGCCTGACCCCCTCAGTTCCTTCTCTAACGTAGAGTCCTTGTATCAAACTCCAAATTAGAGGGGAGGAGACTGGGTAGTGGAGCACCCACAGGGACACACATCTCGAAGAACCTCAAGGTGAGTAACCTTCTCTTCTTCTTCAAGTGCTGTCCCTGTGGGTGCTCCACAGGTGACTGTAGAGTAGCATCCACAAAGGGGGACTCTGAAGTTACTTGCACAGTGGAGGAGAGAACCTTTAAGCCTAGTATGGCATCAGCTCTTGAGGCTTGTATAACTGCATAATGGTTAGTGGACGTATGTTCTGAGGCCCATGTAGCAGATCTCTGAAATGGGTACATTATTTAGAAATTCAGTGGATGCTGCCATGGATCATGTAGATACTGCAATGGATCTGACACCCATTGGGGGTTCTGTCTTATACGTTTCATAACATAAGCAAATGCAGCTCGAGATCCACTTAAATAATCTATGTTAGGATATAGCAGAGCCCTTGAATCATTCCGTCATCGAGACAAAGAGCCTTAGGGACTTGAAGAAAGACTTTGCTTTGTCCAAATAAAAGGCTATAGCTTGTCGCACATCAAGGGTATGTGACATGGCCGCCTGTGTGTTTCTGTGTGGTTTAGGATAGAATGTAGGGACGTTAATAGGTTGATATGGAAGGTTGAAGCTATCTTAGGGAGGAATTCTGGGTGGGGCCACAACATGATCTTGTCTTTAAAAAAGATTGTGTATGGCAGGTTGGCCATTAGTGCACTTTTCTGACTGACCCTGCTAGTGGATGTGACGTGTGCAATAGGGAGCAGGTAGTGAGTGGTTCAAAGGGTAGTCTCATAAGGCCTTTGAGAACTAGATCTGGGTCCCATGTGGGCATGGGTGGGTGTACTTCAGGTAGAGATTCTGAAAATCAGTAAGAAAACGTTTTGTGGTCGCATGTGCAAATACCGAGAATCTATCAATCTTGCAATGGAAAGTGGTGATTGCTGTGAGATGTACTTTAAAGAGCTCCTGGACAGTCTGGAATTCTTTATCTCTAAGAGGTATTCTAGCACTAGTGACAGCGGTGTAGCATTGGGAGTGAACTGTTTGTCCTGACTCCATATGGAAATCTTTTCCATTTTTGCACTTAAGTACTGCGTGTGGATGTACATCTGCTGTTCAGTAACATGTGTTTGACTTGTTCCAAACAGGTTAACTCGTTGCTAGAACCATGGAGGAGCCATGCTTTCATATGGAGTTTCTCCAGGTTTGGATGGGGGATCTGACTGTTAGCTTCTGAGATCAGATCTGATCTCAATGGGAGAGTTCGTGGAGTACAGTCATGCATAACAGGTACGGGTACCAGGTTTGTCTGGGCCATGCTGGGGCTATCAGTATGATTTTGGCATTTTTCATCCTGTATCTTGTGCAGGACTCTGGGGATTAGTGGGATCGGCAGGAATGCATACAAGAGCATGTTGTTCCATGTGAATAGGAAAGCATACCTTAAAGATTAAGGTCCTAATCTCATCCACAAACAGAATAGAGGGCATTTGTGATTCTGAGATGTGACGAATAGGTCAATGGTGGGAAAACCTCATCGTTGGAATATCTGTTGTAAGACTGTGGGATTCGTTTTCCCTTTGTTTTCCTGTCAGAACCTTCTGCTTAGAGTGTCCACTGTGGTATTTTGGCATCCATAAAGGTATGAGGCTGAGATGTCGATGTGGTGATGGATACACCAATTCCATAGTTTCATGGCCTCGGTGCATAAGGAGTGGGATTGTGCTCCCCCTTGTCTGTTGATGTAGAACATGCATGCTTATGAGCAGAAGAAAATGGAGGCAGGCACTCCATACCGCTCTGAGTTCCAGTAAGTTGATATAGAGGTGTGTCACCGTTGGTGACCACTTACCTTGGATTGTGTGATGATCCAGATGTGCGCCCTCAACAAACTAGGAGGCATCTGTTGTGATTATAATTGAGGGTGGTGCTTGATGAAAGAGGATCCCGGAACAGTGATTCTTTGGTCTTGTCCACCACCGAAGGGATTCTAGCACTTTGGGAGGTGGTGTTACCAACTTGTTTAGTCTGTGTTTGATGGGTTTGTATACTGAACCCAGCCAGCCTTGGAGACAGCACATGTGGAGTCCTGCATGTTTTACCACACATGTGGTGGCGGCCATGTGTCCTAGTAGTTGTAGACGGGTTCTTGCCATAATTTGTGGGCAGATGGAGACAGTGTCTATGAGATTCTTTATAGTTATAAATCTGGTTCAAGGTAGAAACGCTCTGGCTTGAACTGAATGAAGGTGCACTCCAATGAAGTCCAGTTGTTTCGCAGGTATCAGTGTCGACTTTTGCGTGTTCAATTGCAGCCCTAATTTTTGGAAGAGGGTGATGATTAGTCAGGTAATTTTTTTGTCTCTGCCTGATTTGGGCCTTTCAGGAGGCAGCTGTCTAGGGCTACGTCTGTACTACCCGCCTGGGTCGCGGGGCGTAGCCGCCGACTTGAGTTCGTATATCGCGCTCTATCTAGATCTATATATATCGACTCGACGCGCCGCCCGTCTCGAACTTCACCACCCACCGCCGCGCGGGGCGCGGGCGAGGGACGGGGAGCCGACTGATCCCCCCACGTGTTCGACGGGGTAGTAGTTCGGGTTGAATAGTTTCAGTTTCGCTACGCTAACTCTACTTTTTGAAGCTGAACCCTTTACCAGTCTGCCCCCCCGCCAGGCAGCCTAGGTCTGGGAAGAATATGATCCCTTGCTTGCGCAGGTGTGTTGCTACGACCACAAGTGTTTTGGAGAATACCCTTGGTCCAGTGGACAGTCCAAAGGGGAGTAACCTATACTGGAAATGGTCATGTCCAACTGTGAATCGGAGGAAACATCTGTGAGCTGGGTGTATGGTAATGTGGAAATACAAGTCTTGTAAATCGAGGGCTGAAAACCAGTCCCCCTGTTCCAGCACTGGGATTACTGTGCCTAATGTGACCCTCTTGAATTTGTGGGAGCGTATGAATTTGTTGAGTTTCTGTACATCTAGTATGCGTCACCATCCTCCATTTTTCTTCTGGGTCAAAAAATAGTGGGAACAGAAGACCTTCCCTCTGTATTGTGTAGGTACTGGTTCCACAGAACCTAGCTGTAGTAGATAATTTATTTCCTGCCTTAAGAGGTGCTCACGAGAAGGGTTCCTGAAGAGGGACGGGGAAGGGGGTAGGATAGGGGGACAAGAAATAAAGGGGATGGCATATGATTTCTAAGACCCAACAATCTTGCATGATGCACTCCCATGCATGGTAGAAGTGTCTCAATTGGTGGCTAAATGGGCAAAATGGCACAGATGTGAGGGGGAGGTCATTCAGACCCTCGACCAACCTTTCAAAACCATTGCTTATTAGGTGGTGATTGTAATGCTGCTTGTTGAGGTTGTGAGGGTTGGCACCTTGGAGGTCTATTTCTCTGTCTGTTGGTCTCATATGGTCTGGACAGTAGACTGTTGAACTGTGACTCTCTGGCATGGTGGTAAGGCTGGTAGCACTTTCTCTTAGTAGGAGGTGTGTAGCTGTCCAGTCGCATGTGAGTCTTTCATAGAGCGGAGTACCTCATCAGTCTTAGATGAGAACAATTTTTCTTTGTCAAAGGGGAGGTCTTCCACCTTAATTTGCAGCTCTTTTGGGATGCTAGATGACAAGAGCCAAGATGTTCTGTGCATTACAATAGCTGTGGCATGTGCTGCCATATTGGCAACCTCCAGGGAAGCTTGTAGGGCAGTCCTGGCAACCAGTTGTCCCTCGGTGAGCAATGTCTTGAATTGTGCTCTTTTACCTTCAGGAAGGTCGGTCATAAACTCATATAACTTCTGGTAATTGTCAATCATATTTCACCAGAAGGGAACTGTAGTCAGTAAACCAGGAGTGTAAAGTGGATGAGGTGTAGACCTTTCATCCTAAGAGGTCTAGTCTCTTGTGGTCTTTGTCCTCGAGTGTGGATCTGGACTGGGGTTGTTTGAAGTGGGTGGAGTGGGTTGTTTGGAGTGGGTGAGAAAAGAGAAAGTCCATTCCCTTGGCCAGCACAGAGTATTTTCTATCAGCTCATTTGCATGTGGGAGGGCGGGTGTCTGCCATACCATTTCAACAGGTTCCAGAATTGCATCGTCTATCGGCAGTGCAATTTTTGAGGAAGAGGAAGGTTGTGAGATTTTGAGCAGCTTATGTTGGTTTTCCTGGACCTCCTACAATGGGATGTCCTGGCTTAGTGCGATTCTTTTAAAGAGGTCTTGAAATTGTTTGAAGTCATCTGCCATTGTAGGTGGAGGTGGCATGATGGCCTTATTGGAGGAAGAAGAAGAGTTGTGTGTTGGCGACACATCCTCAGGACCTGTTTCTTCCTCTGGCTCCTCTGTAGTCTCCTCTAGGACTACAGATGATGTAGCCACTAGAGATAATGGAGGAGACTGAAGTTCACCTCTGGGTGGCAATGAGGTTCTGGCATAGTGGGCTTTGTATGCTGCCCATGGATTCTATGGGGCCACTGCACGGGAAAAGCCATGGAGGGACACATCCATGGTTGTCTGTACAATGGATATGGTGGTTGACCATGGTGGCTTTTAGATCTCAGTGTACCCCCAGCAGGTCTGTGGTGAGTCAGGGAAGAGTGTTGTGGGAAGAAGATTCCTCCATCCCGGTCCTCATCATCGCTCTCACTGGGTACCGACGGTGCCATAGGGGAAGTGGGCAGCCTAATGACACTCCTTGTGGACAATCCATTGGTGCCACGGAGTGCTGATTGGGACACCATGATATGGAAATTGCTGCAGTGCTGGTGGATGCAGTAGTGAGGGTTTAGTTGCAGCTGAAAGGTGTGCAGCCATCTCGTGGCTAAATTTTGTAAGTGCCAGTGGGCCCATCACGGCACTATCAGTCGGTGCCAGCAGAGGCGGTGCATGGCAGTGGCGCAGATTTTGTGGCTGGCACCGGAGGTGGTGGCAAGGTCGGTGCTGTGTCCGCTGCGTGCGCTGGCGTGGTCGGTGCCATGGAGGAGACATGGCTGTGCCTATGTCTTGACTCCCTGCCCTTTGCTTTGGGCTCAACGGCATGGTCTGTGACGGAGGTGCTGGGGGAGTCGTAAGTGCTGATTTCGGGGTCATTGGCACCGAGGGGAATGACCTCACAGGAGACTGTTTCTTTTTATGCGGATCCCTCTGCGGAGAGGTCGATGCTCACTTCCTCTTTACATGAGAGGACGGAGACGTGCTCTTCGTCAGTTCCAACATTGTAAGCGAGCACTTAGGGGCAGGTTTTGGTTGGTCCTTTTCTGTACCTGGCTGGAGTGACTTCTCCATGAGAATCATTTTGAGGCAGAGGTCCCGGTGGCGTCAGGCTCTCACCTTCAGGTTGTTACAATGAACGCGCTTTTGGAGTACGTGTGATTCACCCAGACATCTCACTCAGAGAGAGTGTCCATCAAATCGTAGCATTGTTTCTCGGCAGGAGCTGCATCTTTTAAAGCCAGGTAAGCTCAGCATGTTTCGAGACGTGCTCCAAAAGGAGCAGGGAATGGGAGAAAAAACTTTTTTTTTAAAACAACTAACTGGTAATTAAGCTAACTAGGAACTATAATAAACTTATCTAAAGTATCTAACTACTATTTTTCTCTCTTTACTATCTGCAGGGGAAGAAGCTGCCACGCTGCCCCGAGCTCATCTTCAGCAGAGGACGGTTGAGAAGGAAGTGAGCGGGGTCGGACCATGCGCATACTAAACAAGACTCCAATGCGAGTCCCGACTGAGCACTGCTACCGAAAATCTTCAATCAATGATGCCGGGACGCACCGACACCTGAAGTAGAGCACTCACAGGGACAGTGCTCAAAGAAGAACTATCTCCTCAACCCATTCCACCATGCTTCAACCCTCTCTACCTTCAAGTCCAGTCTTAAAATTCAATTCTTTTCAGAGGCCTAATCCTCCATAAGAAAGAAAAATTACACAAATAAAAGCCATGGAACAAATGGAGATGCATGCACTGTACTTTATCTCCTGATTACACCATGCTATACTAAGTGAACAAGGAGGTCACGCAATCAAGTTAATGTCAGGTAAACTTAAAAATCAATTTAAAAATTCGCTAAGATAAAATCCAGCTGCACTAACAGGGTTTGACATTCTATACCTTGGGGGAGCATCCTGGAAACCCCATATTCCTCATTTTTAATATAATTGTGATTTTACATATAAAGCATGCCTTGTAAGATGTTACGGGAAAGTTTATGATCTGCTGAAAGTCATTTCTCTATCCATCTATATATGTCATTAATGCATATGAAGTTATGAGAAATGTGTTAAATGGTTGTCAACAAAACATGCTGTAAGTTGGGGAATCAGCCAGATATTAGCTCCCCAGAGGCAACAGCAAGGAAAATAACCAACACCTGGGCGGGGTGTCAAACAACCCATCAACAACCATTGTGCAGCAAGGGAGCTACAATTCAGTGACTCACCTGCATGAGGCCACACCAGGGGAATTGCTCAACCTTGCCTGGAGACTCAGCAATGCCCCCAGACATGCCTGGACTTGTGCTTCCCAAGCACATGGGCCTGAGGTTATAAAACAGAACACAGTGGCCACATGCTGAGCCTTTCTCCTGCTCCCACCTATGCAGCAAGCAGCAAGGACACTTTGAAACTCCAACTGAGGGGACTGACCCAGATTTCAAGGGTGAAATCTGTGTATTATGAACTGCAATATCCTGTGGGGTGAGGAAAACTGCTTAATCTAGATGTTGCCCAGTCTAATAGGGTTGAGAGTTTAGACTGTGTGCTCCTATTTTATTTTATTTTGGGTAACTAATACTGACTTTTTGCCTATCAGTTATAGTCCCTTAAAATCTCTCTTTTGTAGTCAATAAATTTGTTTAACTGTTTATCTTTACTAGTGAGTTTGTATGAAGTGTATGGCAAATCTGCTCAGATTTTGCAAAGGCTGCTGTATATCCACTTTCCATTGATGAAGTGGTGAACCAATTAATAAATATGCACTACTCATCTTGAGCAGTGCAAGACAGTATATTCCTGAGGTCCAGTGCTGGGAGCTGGGGGGATTTGGCTCTGGTGCCTTTCTCTGTGAGATTTATGAGTGTCTCTGGGAGCATTCATGCAATCCAGCTGAGTGTATGGGGCGCCACATGCTGTTGTGCTGAGTGATCACAGTGCTTAAAGGGGCTTCCTGCTTGTCACTAGCAAAGCATTGTGAGAGAGAGCCCCAGCTGGAGAGAGTTAAGGGGGCACAGCAGTCCTACAGTACCAGGCTGCACCCCGGGGATCTTGTCACACAGGGACTGGGTCATTGTATGCCCCCAAAAAATTATACCGTAAAATGAGATAGGGTATCAAAGATGAAGAGCCAATAACCTGGACTGGCATATCCTACATCCTGCAAGGCAGACCTAAACTCTTGTGCTCTGCGGTGTCTCTTTTAGCATCTATGTTTGGTTTTCTGAAATTCCAATTTCCAATGTCTGCAGCATTCCCTCTCAGCAGAAGTTATAATTAATAGATTCAGAGATTTCAAGGTCAGAGGGGACCACCGTGATTACGTACGCTGACCTCCTGCATAACACAAGCCACAGAACTTCCCCAATAATTTTCACTCCTTCAAGCATGACAGCCACAGGATTTGAACTCTGGACCTCTAACATTGTAGAAGACTTCACCAAAAAAGTTAAATTACAGCTTCTTAGGTACAGCGAAGAATGAATAAGCTTGTTGGAAAAAAAAAAAAAAAGTCTAATGTAAAAGTTCTTCCCCGCCATCTTAATAAGTCAATATTACCTTCTTTGTTTTTCTATACTGTAGACCCCTCTCCAGGTGTCGAATATCCAAGTATTCTGGATTTTGAGTGTTCAGGTCAGTAACAATATCTACCCACCTACAAAATAAAACGGACTCGCATGTAGAAGAGATCACAAAACCCATTCACCACTAAAATTTACGGAACTACACAAATAATTCATTTCTATATATTTTAAATGATACACATTTACCGGTGATAGAAAAACTGAGATTTGATTGAGCACATGAAAAAAAAATCAGTATTAATGTTAAAGACCTGAAGTTGTGACATATGATTTAAGTTTTAATAACACCTAGACAGTACCATGAACACTACCACTATTCACTGCAGTGGAGGACGGTGCCCAAAATAAGTGACAAGGCTGCAGATAGCAAAGTAAAAAACTGGGACAACATTTTTCAGTAAAAAGTAGTGTGGAAAGAAAAATATTTATCCCTCTGTGTCTCCCATTACTGTTCTTAGTCCCAATCTCTCCCTCTCTAATCTGGCTTTTACCCCAGGATCCCCATATCCCTGTTCCCTCACAGCCTCGATCAAATACTTCATTCCTCCCTGCTCTCAACTCTGCCAAGTCACATTTTCTTCCCACAGCCCCTTAGTGCCTTCCAGCCAAACCCCCATCAACTCAAACACCTCCCAGCCCCAACCCCTCTCTATAACCAGGCTGAGGGGGACTCCTTTCTTCCTACTTAACTTCTTGACAAATCTGAAACACCTCCCACACAGTTATTCCAGGCTTAACACAACCCTGTCCCTCCTCAACCTGACCCTCCTGGTTTAGAAAACTCACCCTCCTGGCTCAGCACTCTTCTCTTCCTTGTTAGCCCCCCAGCTCAGAAACCCTCCCACTATTTGCTGCTGGGAGTGAAACAACCAGAGTTTAGGCAGCAGGGAGCATGTGTATGAGCTGAAATAGCACCACAGAAGCCTGTATTTGTCCTCTGGGCCTCCTCCCTCTGCTGTCTGAAGCCTTTAGGATATGTCTACACTTCAAACACTACAGCGGCATAGCTGCAACTGTGCCACTGTAGCACTTCGGTGTAGACACTACCTACACCAATGGGAGAACTCCTCTTGTCCACGTAGATAATCCACCTTTCTGGGAGGTGGTAGCCAGGTTGACGGAAGGAATTCTTCGCACCCCTGAGACACGTAGCTATGCTGATGTAAATTCCCTGTACACACCACCCCATAGGGCCAAAAGTCCTCTGGTGAGAGCCAGGGGTACTGCACTCTGTAGTAGATCAGCTGCATTCTATCACAGGATGACTTTTTGGTACAGTTTAGTTTCATTAGGACACAGTGACCAGTTACCCCAATTCACTGACAGAGCCTTGGCACACTTGCCAAAATCTGAGTCTTACATAAAGGGACAGACCTGACTGGCTATGAAAGAGTCTAACAAGCACAGGTTTCAGAATAGCTGGACAGAACACGGGGAGAGGGAGGGCAGGAGGGAGCAGGGGGAGATGCACACATTTTTATTTGCTTACTGTCAGATTTTTCCAATCAGCTCTGTTCCCCTGGGTCAACCTACCATCGCACAAACAGGCAGGAGAAAAAGTCAGAGAAACCTTTTTGCTCACAGTCCCCATGTTTTGATTTGTTTGTTTTTGGGGGGATGGTGGGAAAATGGATTTTTCAGAAATTCTGATGTTTTGGAGAAATGCTGTTTCCTTCCTCCAGAAACTGGTACCAAGTTTTAGAGATCCAGCACCAAGTGAGACTGAAGAGGCTGTTCAGTGAATCAGTTCCAACTCAGACATCTATAGCATTTGTATGTTCTGAACAAAAATAAAATCTCTTAAAAAAGAGCTGTGACTTTCTGATTTGGAAAAACTTCCTAACTGTCAGAGTGGTTCAGCACTGGAATAAATTGCCTAGGAAGGTTGTGGAATCTCTGTCATTGGGGATTTTTAAGAGCAGGTTGGACAAACACCTGTCAAGGATGGTCTAGATAATACTTAGTCCTGCCTTGAGTGCAGGGGACTTGACTAGATGACCTCTCGAGGTCCCTTCCAGTTCTATGATTCTATTTAGGCTGTAAACATCTGGGACTAGAAACCTTGTCTTGTGTACACTGTACTCACAAAAAATTGTTGACATGTTGTAGATTTGATCACAGAATTAGTAACCCAGGTCTATTATAATATGAAAAATCAAAACTCTCACTAAAACTCTGACTTTTCTGAAAATACTGAGTACTCCATGAATCATGGAAGCTACAAATGGTTAATGTACTGCCCATGCCTGACTGAAGAGGGCAGTTCTTAGAAGAAACTGCATGTTTTAAGTACCTATATCAGGGGTCGGCAACCTTTCAGAAGTGCTGTGCCGAGTCTTCATTTATTCACTGTAATTTAAGGTTTTGCATGCCAGTGATACATTTAACCTTTTTAGAAGGTCTCTTTCTACAAGTCTAAAATATATAACTAAACTATTGTTGTATGTAAAGTAAATAAGGTTTTTAAAACGTTTAAGAAGCTTCATTTTAAATTCAATTAAAATGCAGAGCCCCCCCAGACCAGTGGTCAGGACCCAGGCAGTGTGAGTGCCACTGAAAATCAGCTCGCATGCCGCCTTTGGCACCTGTGCCATAGATTGCCTACCCCTGACCTATAGTCTAGAAGTTTAAAAAAAATAGGAGAGAGAGAGAGAGAGAGAGAGAGAGAGAGAAAGTATATTAGCCTACTTTTTACAGTGAATGGTAGGGTGTTTTCTACTTGGTTCTCCAATTAAGATCCAATATTCCACTTCTTGTTGCAAGAGGTGACCTCTGTTGAACAAAAATACAGTTCTGGTAAGACTCAGCATGCATATTGCAATGAAAAACAGCAGCATATTAACTTGCTATTGGTTTTTAGATTTTTTTTATTGAAATATTTTACAATTGTTAGTATAGTTGAGACAAATTACAACTGGCTACTGAACTATTAAATAATATATTACCTATTATAAATTAGCAAAATAGATTACCCAAGTGTCTTAGGAGAAACAGGACTTTGATTTCTGGTCCAAACTCCTGGAAACTGAAGCTGAAAGTGACTGTTCATTTCCTGGAGATAAGGAACCTCTTGTATTGTGACACACACTGCTGCCTCCCCACTAATAAAAACTGATGTTGACTGACTCATCAGGGAATTCTGTTCAAATCTCTCACTGGAAGATTGGTGACCACAATATAAGGCCAAGAGTGTGATATGTATGCAATGATGAAGACTGAAGGCTCCAGAAAGCATGTTTAAATTAGGAGAAACTTTTTTCCTCACCATCCTTGTTCTCTGAGAGTGCCTCCAAAGATCTTACTTTTTCCTGCTTTTAAGACAGCACCCTATGTGAAACAATTGGTGGCTTCGATGAATTCTATTAAAGTACTACTCCCATTTTATAGCTGGAGAACTGAGGCATAGGGTAGATTAAATGATTTACCTTAAAATAAAATAAACCACACAGGAAGTCTGTGGTTAAGCTGGAACCTAACTGTAGTCTCCTCAGTTCAAGTTCAGCGCCCTATCTTCCTTTCACAACTTAGAGATTGAATTATTAAAACACCTCACAGCTACAAGGCAAAAACAAGTGGCCAAGATTTGCTGCAGAGATTATCAACAGCAGACCTGGGAACTCTGTAAAATAATGAGACATTTCATTTCCACCCAGGGGGCTAGCATTCTGTTCATACAGCACTCAATTCATGTGTAAAATGCATTGATAATTTGCAGTCACCATTTTGGTGGAAGATTCACATAGGAGCAAGCATAACTACAAGATTCTTACCTGTATGCTTTACTAGCTTTTACAGGGGTAGCTTCAAATCCAATTGGACAAAAATAATGATTTTGGCAATGATAGATATAGGCCATCGACTCATCTTTCAGTCCTTGTGTTAACTTTACCAAGGCCCCTGCAGCTACAAAGAAAGGTCTGATCATTCTCCAAAGTGCTTTTAATCTTGCATTCAGTATCAAGCAGAAGAGATCAGTTATTTTTCTTACATTTTCTGGTGTTATATTTATGGTAACACAGCACAAGCAGCAACATAATGCATTATGGAAAAGGTTTGCAATAAACAAATATATTTGATTTTCAATTTGTTTCTTTCAGATCCCATTCTCTAAAAACATATTTAGCTCTGAAAGAAAGTACTTTTTTCCACCTTGCAGGAGAGTCCTAATTAAAGACTTAGGGATTGTTTTTGTTTTGTTTTGAACTACATCAAAATATTGTACAGCTGACTAAAGCAAGAATATTCACAACCATTCAGAGGAATCCCACTGTCCTTAATTCCACTGACACCAGTTAATACAGCATTTGTAGTACACAGCAAGCATATATTAGAGAGACCTGTAATTCACTCACTGGTTCACCAACATTTTCATATCGGGAACCACTTTTTGAATAATGATCTTCTTGGGAAACACATCTGAATCTTGACCTCAATATATTCCTTAACCCAACTACAGTGCTTCCAAACAGGAGAGAGGCTAGGAGAGCACTGAAACAAGAAAAACTTGTTTCTCCGCTTAAAGAGCAGAGACACAAAATGTTATTTCCTCTCCTTAGGTATAGAATTTAGCAAACTGTCCCTCATAACTGCAGTGGGGATTGCTAGCAATCTCCCAGGTTCCTTTGCAGCATAGTGCATCCTATATCTTAGCTACCCCTTCACTTTGACAGTTTACTACCTAAAACGTTTTTTAAAGGTTCAGTTATATTTTTATATGCAGACTAATCTTCAGTTAGAGGCTTATACATTCAGAAAGGAAGATACAGTAGCTGAACAATGCTGTTCAGCTACTGTATTATTACTGGTAGGATAGCACCAACTGTAGAATTAATTAACGTTGGTGGGCATTCTGCCCAGACAGACATACTGCTTTCAATTCAACATCTGAAGTTTGATATATGTCTTAGCATTTATGGGTTAGAAGACCATTATAGACTCATGTAGTAAAATTATCACTTACCTAGTTCACACATGCTGCAAGTATTTCCAATCAAATTTGTTGATTAGCCAATTATGATTATTTCAAGGAAAATTTTGTATAAAGAATTCCAAGTGTTAAAACATACCAGTTGGTGGGATATGCTGTTATGATAAATGCACATCTTGAGAGAGCAGCCAGATACAGGTTGGGAAGCCAAAGGCCTCTAGCACCTTAGGAGTGCAGCTATTTCACAATAACTACACAAAAGGTATATTATTTTAGTTAAAAGAAGGAAAATTTGAGTACAGAGAGAGAAGGGGGAAAAAGGAAGGTCAGAAAAGCTATGCAGCTCAGAGCCATTTACAGTGACCAGATGTCCTGATTTTATAGGGACAGTCCCAATTTTTGGGTCTTTTTCTTAAATAGGTTTCTATTATGTCCCACTCCCTTTCCCGGTTTTTCACATTTGCTGTCTGGGCACCCTAGAGCCATTTGTTGTTCTGGCTGTAACTGCATACGTTGGGACTTTAGTTACACAAATTGTTCTCTTGATCCTAAAACATTTTACAACTACAGCTTTCCAATTTATATACTAAATTAGTGTTTAAGGTTAGCTACTTACCAGTTTCTCCAGCTGTCTTGTTCTTCCCATGAGGTTTATATAGAACATATGAACAGCCTTTTACATGGAAATGATCATTAATCTGTCTAAACCACCTGAAAACAATAAGACTCGTTTTAAAGATTTTGGTATTTTAACAAACACTGAAGCAAAATAATTCTTAATATTTATACTTTTTTTTGGCCACCTTTTCCTCCTTTAGTGATTTAGAATATAAACTCATTGGGGCAAGGACAATCTTCTAATGAGTTTATGCAGTACTTTGCACAACGATGGCCTGGTCTCAATTAGGGTTGCTAGGTGCTATAGTAGTACAAGTAGTAAATAATTCATCACAAGGAGCTGGAAGGGCCAGAAGTCTGGTAATGGATCCATAGCTTTTTCACCTTTATCTTACCAGTTCAAATCCCACACAGATCTATAATGAACAAAGTTCTTATTCTCAGGTACAGCTAATTAGAGGTCTCACTCCAATCCCTAAATAGGTCTGCACATAAAACTATCATGGCATTTGATATATTTAGTAATATCTTATAAGAGGCAAAGGACTGAAAGGATATGGAGAACTGACATGGAGACAGATGTACTTCTAAAAAGAAAGGTGAACTATGGATTTAAAAAAAAGGGGGGAAAAGAGCTTTCCCCCCATGTTAGCATTTGGGTACCCTATGTCACCCTTCCAGTGCAGGCTCACAGCACAGGCAGTGGTAATGCAATGAAAACATAACTTCAGTCTCTAGTCACTAGAGCAATCAGTGTAGAAGCATATAAAAATAGTAGGAAGCAAAAACAGCTCAGGAAAAAAAGCTATTAAAAACAGACTTTGGGCTCTATTGTCAGAACCCTTAAGGTTTGTTTAATTGTTCATGATGCTTTCAGAAAGCTCAAATAAAACACAGTGAGTTAGTCAGAGTATAGTATTGCTGTTTTAAGAGTGACAATCTAATTATTTTTAGTATTAGAAAATTATTCTATACATTAGCATTTCAGTTGCTTCAAGAAAACAAATTGTACCTCATTAAAGTTGTATTTCCTGTAAAGGGACCAAACCTAATTTCCTCAAATGGGGGTTGAAAGCCCAAAATATGCAAGGCTTCTTCTTGAGTAATAGGTGGTAGGCTGAAAATGAAATTGATAATCATAATTAACTATAATTAATAGAGTATTTTGATAGCCATTTTAGGTTCCTTGAAATGGAATAGAAATGACGTACTTTCCAGCCCCCAGTGTGCTATATAAGTAATTCCAGCAAGATACTAGAGAGGAAATTCCACAGGAAGTCTTATATTGTGGTCGGCTAATACAGTACCTGAGAAGAAAGAAAAATTTTCTTTATTTAGATATATGCATCTTGCTGCACTTTCATTTGTGACAATTTACCCAAAAGTCAAATAGCGTTTTAAAAAAAACAAAGTATTTTGTCTCAACTTCCTTTTAAAATAAGTCACTGGTAAGTCTCAACCTGCATATATGAATTTAAAAAATCTGAAGTAAATATGCCAATTTCTCTTTCATGGGACTTCACCCAGGAAAAGTAAATAAAGTGGAAATCTGGCATATTTCACAAGCACAAATCTCTCACACATTCATTTTCTTAACATTTCTAAAATTAGGTGGTGATGTGGATCCCACTCCATCAAGATCTGTGCTGAGACCACCAACTTAATTCACAAGGGCCTACTAACCATAGAAATAATTTGGGTGCAGAACTGAAATAGGTCATGTCTACATTCATGATCTTGTGGAAAAGATTACATGTATCCCAATAACAATACCTTAGCCAGCCAGCCTTTCAAGTCAATAGCTTTCTAATACTGCAATTCCTTACTAAATTGCAACTCTTTGGAACTTTACCAATGGAGATGAATTTAGGTCACAGATTCCCTATCCTAACCTTTATTTCCCATGCCACAGAAACCTTCTGACGGGTTAAAATTAGTTTAGTTGCTTCAATGCAGTTCTTAGTGAACATTCTGTAGTATATTCTCAGTTCTGTCTGACTGAGAGATTTTGCTTAAGTAGCCCCAACCACAAAAGAAGGGCAGAAAGTCAGAATAAGCTACACTTGTATGTGAGTAAATTTACACATTGCCTGCTCATGCTAATGGGCTCTCACTTTTTATTAGTACCAAATTCACCCACAACTTTTTTGTTCTTTATTGAAAGTAGAAATTTCCAAATATGTAGGAAATGGTAAGATACTGTGTGCCATCATTTACAACAATAAGGATCGGCAGGGATGATGTCCCTAGCCTCTGTTTGCCAGAAAGTGGGAATGAGTG